>NC_073254.2:30212500-30837500 GCF_029289425.2 Pan paniscus
TGCATTACTTCATTTACATTTTGACCTTGTATAAATATTTATACAATGGGAAACAGACGAAGCAGCTGGTACAATCCATAGAAATGACGGAAATGTTATCTCCTTAACTCTTGAAAATATCTGTGAAATTATCCAGAACGGAAGAGCTCCAGCAGCAACCAAAATGCATAATCACAGACAAGAATTGCCTGTTGTCAACCTTATGGGTGACAATAACGGATAAGCCCCTTAAGGCAGGCTTTCCTCCTTAGCAACTCTGTGCTGTTCTGTGGAATCCATTACCAGTCCCTGTGCTTGGTGGCTTCCACAAAGAAGGAGGCAAGATCCCCTGTGACCAGATCTGTGCTTTGTCCTGAACTCCAGATATAACAGAGTGGGTTCTCATCCTCTCCATTTTCAGAGACAACATACAGAAGTTTTCAAGCCATCTGCATTTAATTTTCCCATAAACAATATAAAATTATATTTGTATTCAAAGCTAATAGACAAAACTCTGGCAAATAAAAATTTTAGAGAAGAAAAAATACATACAAGCAAAGTGAGATGTGAGAAAGTGAATAGGGCAACAAATGCTGAAGAGATGCAAAATCAATGTTAACCATAAATTTCTATTAATCGAAACTCTCAGACTCCAACAGTATAACAAAGCTAATCACAATGATAACCTAAGGTATTCAAAGATTTTAAGAGATTTCTGAATTATTAAAACATTTTATAGTATATTCTAACTGCTTTGAAAATTGGTCATCTTTGACAGACTGGTAAATATCAACAGATAAAAGGTTTGAATTAATCAAAAACTTCCCAACCTTGATAACCTGGTATGCTTGTTATTCAACATAAATAATCACACATTTAAAAAGTTTTAAAAGCGTTCTACCTGCTATGGATTCATGGCCGTTCAACACAATCTATGTGTTAAAATAGATCACACCCAGGATTCAGGTCAGCATTTGCTATTCTTAATCTCTAAGCTTAAACACACACAGACACACACACACACACACACACACACCACAATTCTTCCCATGTATAACACATTTGGAAGGCAGGAAGGACGTTTTTTGCCAACAGAAAACTCTTAAGAACACAAAAACCAAAAGCATCCCCTTGCTTCCAACATTTTGATTTCAGTATATAAATGATGTTGATGGAATTTTCTCAGTAAGACAATTCTCATTTCTATGGTTATAGTGATTTAAATTGGCTGCTATGTTACAAAAGAATCTTGAGAAATATCTAAAAACTAAACTCATATAAAGAAATTTTGACATAGAGGAAAAAAAGAAGGCAGTTAATATATCAGCACATCTAAACATACGGCAATGTTAATTTAAAAAACAAAAACAAAAAAGCCTGTTGAATAGTGATTGAACATAATATTAAAATCTATGGTTTGGGTTTTGTTATTTGTTTTAATCATGAGAGAAAAATCTTTCAGATGTAAAATTTAAGTTTTCATTAATTATTAAAAATGTGTATTTTTCTGTCTTATTCATTCAAGAACAAGCAACCACTTGACAAATGTGGACTAATTTTGACAGTAACCCCTCACTACCAGAATGGAGAAATACACAAGCTTCAGTTGTTTTCTCATGATCCAGATTGCAAATAAAATGCAGTTGCAAATAATATCACCTACAATTTTGTTTAACTCCAAAGATCTGAGGGTCTCTAATTTGAGCATTACAATCAGAAAAACAAAGCTGATTTTCTTCTTTTTAAAGGGAACCTGAGACCGGGCATGGTGGCTCATGCCTGTAATCCAAGCACTTTGGGAGGCAGAGGCAGGCAGATCACAAGGTCAGCTGTTCGAGACCAGCCTGGCCAACATGGTGAAACCCTGTCTCTACTAAAAATACAAAAATTAGCCAGGCATGGTGGCGGGTGCCTGTAATCCCAGCTAGTCGGGAGGCCGAGACAGGAGAGTCGCTTGAACCCAGGAGGCGGATGTTGCAGTGAGCCGAGACTGCGCCATTGCACTCCAGCCTGGGCAACAGAGCGAGACTTCGTCTCAGGGATTAAAAAAAAAAAAAAAAAAAAAAAAAGGGAACCGAAATATCACAATCCAGAAACAGGCTGGATGTGGGTGGCAGGTGCAGTGGATGTGGTGTCCTGGCAGCTGCCCTTTCCGTCAGCCCTCCTAGCCACCTCTGGCACCCCTGCAGCAACTCTGGGCCTCCCCTCTTGAGACTCATTGTCCTGTCCTCACTAGGTTGCATTATCTTTTTTTCTAGCATTTTATACTAAGCTAGCTGTCGACCAAACCCAAGCCTTGTGAAAAGTTTTAACAAGAGAAGATCCTTTCAACTCTTCAGAGCCAAGATTCAGTATTTTTAGGTTTAGTGTTTCCCAGGGACATTTGCATTTTCATAGGACACTACAGAATCTGAAAGGCCTTTGAAGCTCAAGGAAAAAAGCTACAGCAAGGAATCACTTTCAATCTTTTTGGGGAGGGCTCTTGCCCCTTGACCCAAGCCGTACCACCACCAGAGCTAGATCCTGACTACGCCAATCCCACCTCACTTCAAGAACTTCCTGTCCAAAGGTGAGGGAACCTGACTACTGATACCTGCAGCTCCCCACCGTCCATCAGTGTAGCTCCAGGAAATCAAAACCGGGTTTAAAATTTACCGTTAGTGTAATGATTATCAACATTAATTAGAATTCAGATGCTAGATTTCCTTGGATTTTGAATGTCACTGAAGAACACTTAAAATTGTTCAAAACAATCACCTTTAGAGATGTTTCCACTCATACTGCCTTGATTTCAAATTAAGTAGTCCAAAAATTCTAATCTAGGACAACGAGTCTCAAACCTTTTCAAGTTTAAGAATGGGTATACTTTTTTGGCAATTTACGAGAAAGTATGTGACAACAAAAATCTATTATGAATTCAGTAGCACTTTACATAGCTTTGAATTTTGTTTCCCACAACATTTACATATATTTCAAATAAAATACTGCATATACTTGCAATACAAAATATTTATCCAAAGCTCAACATGCTTTTGAGTTCAAAGGCCTCTTGTTATAAATATCCTCATGCCACCAGTTGGAAATATCCTGCCTCTAAAAGGTTCAGTGACAGCCAAATCTCAGCATGCTTGAAAGCTGATCATATCTGCTGGAAACCTCATTATTTCCAGAAAATATTTTTGAAATGGGGACATATCACTTTCAATTATAAGCTGTTGAAGGCTTATGAATAAGTGACTTATGAATAAATCAGTATTATGAATAGCTGTCTTGGTCCCCTCCCTCCTTCCACCAGGAGTCCTTCACTGCCAGCTAATGAGATGGGGATGAGAGGCAGATTCTGCCCCTCCCAGGCAGGCTGGTGTTGCAGCCCACAGGGATGACGGAAGATGGACCTGGAGAAGTTCCTGAGTCCACAAGCTGAGGAAGATGCTGCATGAGGAAGGTCGGAGCAGGGGAGCTGTCAATGTGGGGGCAGCATGCTGAGTCATCTGAATTTTGTCACCTTTCTTGAGATTTCACCAATTAGAGATTACATGTTTTAATATGTCCTTTTCAGTATGAAGAATACTATATTCAGGGGGCTCTGAGAAAACTAACATTCAAAGCTTAACATGAATTAGTTTATCAGGACCTCTCCCTTACTGCTTCTCTAAGATTAACTGCTCTATAGATGAAGGGGTAAATGAGCAGAAAGAGAGGTGATGTGAAAAAAAAAATGCAGCAGCTGGGAGACAGGACACCCCTGCTTGGGGCCCTCAGCAGGAGCTTTTGGCAAACCTGAAGGTATCAATGCCTTGGGACAAGGACATGCAAAAGACAAGTACGAGATGCTGAAGATGTGCTACTTCTGATTCAAAATAGTGTTCAGAGATTTTACCCCTCGCTCTTCCTGTTTTCTACTGGCTACAACAACCTTACGCTCAGTAAAGACGTATAAGAATAGCTTTGCAATGAAACTGCTATTCAGGAAGTATCCCTAGGAAGCCGCTTTTCCAGCTGCGGAAGAAGGACACACAGCCAACACCTGATGGTTCTCCAAAGAAGCCATGCCCTGACTTGTAATTGCCTTGACCCTTTGCTCAGACGCCTGCACTCAGCCAACTTCCACTCACCCTCCACATCTCAGCTCGACTGCCCCCTTCTCTGACAGGCCAGGGAGACCCAGGCTCTCTTTCCTCCACGCTCCCACATAGCTGGTACCTCTCCATTGCTACCACACACTTGCCCCCCTATAGTTCCACTGGATGCCATGTTCCTCGAGAGCAAGCACTGTGTCTTTCAACATGGAAGCTTTAGTGCCTGTCATGGAGTTGGCGCTCGGCAACGGTCTGATGAAGGTACTGGTAGCAATCACTAAATGGGGACTGCACAGTAAACGCCAGATATCAGGAGCAGCCTCACGAGTACACAGGAGTAGGCCTTCAACTGGCTGCTTGATTGCAAAGCCACAGCCAGCAGTCACAGCAGGCCAGACGTTTGAGGTGCAGTGATGCAGAAGATAAACAGCACACAGCTCAGGAAACAGCAGCACAGCTGACGGGAAACACCAGCATGCCATTCTATGGGCTGGAAACAAACAAGTACAATCCTCATGGCTAAAAGTGGGAGCAGGAAGTGGCTACAAGGGGCTCTCAGGAACAGGCAATGGACAATGACATCAGACTGGTCCATGGAATCAGTGCAGGAGGTATCCAAAAACACCTGCACTTAAGATTCAGTTCAATAAAAAGTGACGTTACCCAAGGGCTATGGAAAAGCTGGCCAGGAAATCTGTAATGCATTAAAAATAGCATGCCAAAAATAAATCACATCCAAATGATCAATAAAATACACCCTCTGAACTCCTCCCCCAAATTCATACTCAAAAAATGATGCCATGAACCTTTCTTTGGGGTTGACCACACCTGAAAGTAGGCAGAGAAGCTGAAGGAATATTGAGGGTTTATTTAGAATAGCACACAACCTATAAGCTGATATTATTTATTCAATGAAAGGTTTAACACATCCAAGATATTACAGGATTCCCTTACATGTACCCAATTAGTATGACAGCACAGCTGGGTGCGGTGGTTCATTCCTGTAATCCCAGCACTTTGGGAGGTCAAAGCAGGAGGACTGCTTGAGGCCAGGGGTTCAAGACCAGCCTGGCCAACATAGTGAGACCTCCTTTCTCTATTTTCTTAAAAAAAAGACAGCAAGTCATATACAAGAAGCCTATTATTTTGTAAGAAAAGTATAACTTATAAACTGAGCTAACATTCCTAAAATAAGACCCATATGGTTTTGAAAACTGTGATGTGATAATGTCCTTTTCATGAACTCTCCTGATAACACATGTTGATATTCCTTAGGATGAAGATTTGCCCATCAATTCAATACACAGAAATAAATTATTTTCATGGAATACTTTCAGGTCTTCTATGTTCTAAGCACAAAGTAGAAACTCAAAAGTGATTGTGAAATGAGTGAACAACGATTAATTAAAAAAATAAGAGTAAGAGGGTATAAGATTCAGGAAATATCCCCTTAAGGAAAAAGTTTCATCTAAGCTCAAACAATCATTTTATTTCATTGCTTAGTTTTTTGGTGTATGATCATCAACAGGAGAGGGGAGAAAAATCCAAAAACTCTTGCCAACTTATGAAAAAAGCAGTTTGCCTGAAAATCAAGTAAAACAAGTTGATGAAATGATTTGTAAAGTCAGGAATACTGCCCTGTTATATTTGCATTTCCTTTGTTTCTCATGAAGGGTTGCAGCCTGTAGGGTGGCCATTCTGACAGGCTGGGAAGCACAGCCTCAGGCCAGAAGCCAGACACAAACACTTTGAGGGAAGGGCAGAGGGAACAGAAATAGCATACAAAAAAGGTCCTGGATGAAAATACAAGATTTTTAGACATTTGAAAACATAAGCTTCATATTATGAAAGATGGTACCATACAAGATAGATATTGTTTTAAATTCAGATAAGATGGAACCACACAGCATTCCAGAGAGATGTTAAGTGGTAAGTGACTTGATTAGCATTTTGACATAAACTGTTTCAGGCCTTCCAAAGTCTTTTATCTATCTTTCCTCACATGCACAGGAACAACTTCATTCTATTCTTCATGTGCAAAGCAGTTCAATGCTCTTGACAACAAGTGAGTTTTTTTTTTTTGGCCTCAGACAGCTTTGCCATTTCTTAAAATTTTCTTATAAAAACCTATGTAGGTTCCTTAGAAGCAGACCCAGAGCCTGAAAGCTAATTCTTAAGTCGTTTTCATTTTTCTTTTTTCCTTCCTTTCCTAAGCCTAATTCCTTTTATTTATGATTTTGGGTGATGGGGTTCAGGACACAATATCCCAAAATATGGCACTGTGGCGTATTAGATACTTGAAGCTGAAAGAATCTGAGAAAACGCAGAAACAGGAGGATCGCTCTCACCTTCCTCTTGCCCTTCCCCCCTGAGGCAGGCATAAAACCTAGGAAGGATCTTCTCATTTTCTCCTGAAGCAGGACACAAGATCCTCATGTGAGAGACGCCAACCCTACACATGGAGAGAAAGGACTCTATCTCAAATAAGAAGAAGATGCAGGGACACAGAGAGGAATCTGAACAAACAGAACTTGCTAAGTTCCCCCCAGCTGACTGCTATTACATCATACTCTTTGTCCAGTCACATTTCTACACAGCTGTCCACTCTTCATCAAGCCTAGCATGCAAATACATCAAGTTTCTGTTGCTTTGGGTCTTCATTTCTGAAGGCTCCCATGTCACATAAAACTTAAATTTGTATGCTTTTTTCTTCTTTTTCTTCTTCTTATTATTTGATATAGAGTCTCACTATGTTGCCTAGGCTGGTCTTGAACTCTTGGGCTCAAGTGATGCTCCAGCCCCTGCCTCCCAAGTAGCTGGAATTACAGGTGCATACCACTATGCCCAGTGGCTTTTTTCTTATTAATCTGTCTTTTGTTATAGGGGTCTTAACCATGAACCTAGGATGGGTGAGGGAAAGATATTTTTCCTCCTGTCAACTGAAGAATGAGGTTCATAAATCTGGAAAGAAGAGCTTTATTTCTCATGAAGGGTTGCAGCCTGTAGGGTGGCCATTCTGACAAGCAGGGAAGCACAGCCTCAGGCCAGAAGCCAGACACAAACACTTTGAGGGAGGGGCAGAGGGAACAGAAATTGATGCTAAGCAGGGTGGCCACATGTACATATTCAATAAACTGTAGGAGGAGTCATGAATATTTATGAAAGGAGAAAGGTGCACACGTGCAATGGAGCTTCATGCTCCTTCATGGGACTGATGTACAAAAAAATGGTGGCATTAGCAAGATCCAAGGGTGGATTGCTGCCCTCTGATGTCAAAAGATGAAGAAGACGAGAAAACCCTTGCTGTGCAGTCTCTGTAGACTGGCCCGAACCATTCCGTGGTCGGTGGTCTCTTATGGGAAAAAATGCTGGTCAGTTGTGCGAAAACCGCAAAAGGGAGAAGCAGTGTCTGGTGGTTGGTTGAAATCAGCGGTGGAGTCTTTTGAAAGGGCTGTTTGCTCCTTAGCCCTTGGGTGAGAAAGCCTAATCGTGGTTAGCCAGGGAGGGGGGCGTATGAGAGGCATGTCTGACCTCCTATCCCATCATGGCTGTGAACTCAGTTTTCAAGGTTACTCTGGGTCCCCTTGGCTAAGAGGAGATCTGTTCAGTCAGTTACGGGGCTTAGGATTTTATCTTTATTTCTCACTCCCCTACATAAATACGCACACGAGATAAAACATTTTCCTCTTTGCTGGAATCTCTTAATGTTGATGGTCAAAAGGTCCTATATTTACCATTTAGGATGTTAAGAATCTAAAATGATCCAGCAATATTGTCAAAGGCATTAGAACCAGAGCAACTCCGTCTTGAATAGAGGCTGGGTAAAAGGAGGCTCAGGCCTCCTGGGCTGCATTCCCAGGATGGTTAGGCATTCTTAGTCACAGGATGAGACAGGAAGTCAGCAGGACTGTTATCACAAGATACAGGTAATAAAGACCCTGCTGATAAAACAGGATGTAGTAAAGAAGCCGGCCAAAACCCGCCAAATCCAAGATGGGGATGAAAGTGACCTCTGGTTGTCCTCACTGCTCATTATACACTAGTTACAATGCATTAGCATGCTAAAAGATACTCCCACCAATGCTATGACAGTTAACAAATGCTATGGCTATGTCCAGAAGTTACTCTACATGGTCTAAAAAGGGGAAGAACCCTCAGTTCCAGGAATCCCCACCCCTTTCCCAAAAAACTCATAAATAGTCTACCCCTTGTTTAGCATATGACCAAGAAATAACCATAAAAATAACCAACCAGTAGCCCTTGGGGCTGCTCTATGGAGTAGCTTTTGTTTCTCCTCTAATAAACTTGCATTCATTTTACTCTGAATTTGCCTTCATTCTTGAACAAGATCCAAGAACCCTCTCTTGGGGTCTGGATTGGGACCCATTTCCAGTAACATCTTCCTGGCAAACCACCAAGGGACAACACTGGAGAAACCCCGACCCAAAAGAATAGACTGCAGCACTAATTGGCCATCTTTGCATAAGTAGTATTTTGTCCAGGGTAAAGAACAGAATTGGGTTAGAGGCCCAACTTAGCAGGGTTAGAATCCCTCCTAAGAAATAGGGGGTTAAAGGTCTTCGGGTTAATCCCCGGGTTAAAATGCCCAATTTAGCAGGGTTAGAGTCCCTCCTAAGAAATAGGGAGTTAAAAAATCTTTTTTTTTTTTTTGAGACGGAGTTTTGCTCTTGTTGCCCAGGCTGGAGTGCAGTGGCACAGTCTCAGCTCACTGCAACCTCCACCTCCTAGGTTCAAGAGATTCTCCTGCCCCAGCCTCCTGAATAGCTGGGATTACAGCCATGCGCCACCAAGCCCAGCTAATTTTTGTATTTTTAGTAGAGACGGGGTTTCACCATGTTGGCCAGGCTGGTATTGAACTCGTGACCTTGTGATCTGCCTGCCTCGACCTCCCAAAGTGCTGGGATTACAGGCGTGAGCCACTGCACCTGGCCTAAAAGTCTTTGGATTAACTTGCCTTGTGCTCTTTGCTGTTGGCTGTGGGTGACAGAATTGGGCATGCACAGAAGCACATGGGACATGGGGAGACTTTTCTTCTCAAAGGAGAAACTTAAGAGCTCATGAAGATGCTGGAGATCAAGATCCCTTTGTGGCTGACAAGCAGCCACCTGAACTTTTGATTCAGTGTCACCGCACTGGGTGGGTCTTTCCCTGGCCTCCCTGAGCTCCTCGCCTGCCCAGCCCCAATTCAGGCAATGCTATTTTCCCTTCCCTCCTTCCCTTCCCTTCTCTCTCTCTCTTGCACCCTTTTTCCTTTCCTATCTTTTCTGTCACTCAGGGCAACTGTCCTCTCTTCCATCCTGCCCAGGAACCACAGGTTGAAACTCCTGGTCAGAGGTCATTCCATCCCACTTTGAATGGATTAAATGCTTTAAGGTCATAAACTGCTTCTTTGACTTGAAAATTGTTCAGCTTGACTGCTTTGGAGCCATTAGATTCTAGATAAGGCCTGGGGACCTGTGGAGTTGGCCATGCCCCTTGGGTATGCTGGAAAGCATCATACCTTGTCTGCACTTCTGTCTGGTGTCCTAGGCTTCACACCTGGTACCTACCAGGATTTTTACCAAAAATAAAAGTTGCTAAGAGTTAATACCATAACATACGTAACTGAGACTACTGGCTAAACAGTTTTACATGTAAGGTGTGTTAAAAGTAGAATGTGTTTTTGGTAAAATACTATAAGAAGGCATGGGGATGGGAATTTTTTTTTTTTTTTTTTTTTGCCTGGTTTAGAAGGTTAAAGGATTGTTTTAAGTTAGATATGATAAAGCTGAAGGTTTGAGCAAATTGTGAAAGGTCTGTGAAAGACTAATCTTGTAAAAGAAATTGTGTGTGTAAACACGTTGGCTAAAGTTAAAGGGGTAATATTCAGTTTTTACATAAATTGAATATTGAAATAAAAGCACTGCAGGGTTTTCTTAGAATATTAATCTTTTATTTAACAGAAAATTTTAACAGTTTATAAAAGGTTTACGGGAATCCTATCTTATGGTCAAACTGATTAAGACTGGACAAATTTATCTAAGGGTTTTACTAAGAATTGGGTTTAACATTCATAGTACACTAATACAAAGGTGAAATCTGGCCCATGAAGAAGAATTTCATGTAATATTAAAAGACAATGAAAGATTTTTGTTTGCCTAAGCTACAAAAAAGAGGCAGGAAAAAAGAGATTGTTTGGAAAGCTAAGTTCTCCTGTATTAACAGGTAAAGATTTTTGTCTTTTTAAAATCTTTATCATTTTGGCTAAATGACTTATTGTGACCTAGGATTCTATTTTATAATATCAAATGTTTTAAACCTTTGATATTTGACAAACTTTCCAAAGTAAAATTATAAATCATGTCTTTTTCTTAATTAATCTTTTAGATATCAGTCCCCTAAAGTAAAAAATGATATATTTGGCTTATTTGGTATATTAAAATCATACAGGAAGCATTGTTAAATATGAAGTTGTGTTTGGCTTTCTTTGGGTTGTATCTATATAAATATATTATTGGTATGTGTTCCAAAAATACTGGAAACACCTATAATTTTGATATGACTTAGTGTACGTTATCAGTAATTATATTATGTTAAATTATTGTATACCACAGAAGCAACCAAATTTCCTTGTCAATTGCATCTTTGATTATGGCTGCCCAAAGACATTTTGTCATCCACAATTGTCTTGTTTTGATCCTCTTCAAAAGATGGTTTATAATCAACTATAAGATTCTGATGAGTACTCTTTTTTTTTTTTTTTTTTTTTTTTGAGACGGAGTCTCTGTCGCCAGGCTGGAGTGCAGTGGCACAATCTCAGCTCACTGCAACCTCTGCCTCCCAGGTTCAAGTGATTCTCCTGCCTCAGCCTCCCAAGTATCTGGGACTATAGGCACGTGCCACCACACTCAGCTAATTTTTGTATTTTTAGTAGAGATGGGGTTTCAGCATGTTGGCCAGGCTGGTCTTGAACTCCTGACCTCAGGTGATCCACCCACCTAAGCCTCCCAAAGTGCTGGGATTACAGGTATGAGCCAACATGCCCGGCCTCTGATGAGTACTCTTAAATGCAGGTCTCTGATAACTTTGAAAAGTATGCCAATAAAATAGGAAAGAACTTCCAACATTCTCTTGAAAAACTAATGTATTCATAAATATTGAGCAAAATGGGAATTGCATAAACTGAATAAAACACTGAAATAATCTGTTTATGACTTTCTACTTAAAATGTTGCCCATCCTTTCTGTTTTGTTTTTCAGAGTCAAGAAAACTTTTCTTTTGAGCTATTTACAGTTTTTATTAGGTTGATGCAAAAGTAATTTCGGTTTTGCACTGCTGGAATTTGCTGTTTGATATTGCAGTACATTCTTAAATAAATGTGGTTATGTTATAGGTCATTTTAATGGGCATTTCTCACTTTATGTGTTTTTGCTAATGACTTACTACTTGCTGTTTATCTTTATTTTAGACTACGGAAATGACATTAGACAAAAAGCAAATTTGAGCGATTTTCGTATCAAAGTTCGAGATGGGTCATAAAGCAGTGGAGACAACTCGCAACATCCACAATGCATTTGGTGCAGGAACTGCTAATGAACTGACAGTGCAATGGTGGTTCAAGAAGTTTTGCAAAGGAGACAAGAGCCTTGAAGATGAGGAGCACGGTGGCCAGCCATCAGAAATTGACAACGACCAGTTGAAAGCAATCGTCAAGGCTGATCCTCTTACAACTACACGAGAAGTTGCCAAAGAGCTCAACATCAACCATTCTGTGGTCATTCAGCATTTGAAGCAAATTGGAAGGGTAAAAAAGCATGATAAGTGGGTGCCTTATGAGCTGAGTGAAAATCAAAAAAATTGTCATTTTGAAGTGTCACCTTCTTTTATCCTACACAACAACAACAAACCATTTCTCAATCAGACTGTGATGTGTGATGAAAAGTAGATTTTATGCAACAACCGGTGACAACCAGTTCATTGGCTAGACTGAGAAGAAGCTTCAAAGCACTTCCCAAAGCCAAATGTGCACCAAAAAAGAGCTCACGGTCACTGTTTGGTGGTCTGCTGCTGGTGTGATGCACTATAGGTTTCTGAATCCCAGCGTAACCATTATATATAGAAGTATACTCAGCAAATCAATGAGATGCCCAGAAAACTGCAACACCAGCAGCTGGCATTGGTCAGTAGAAAGGGCCCAATTCTTCTCCATGACAACGCCCAACTACACATCACACAATGCCTCAAAAGTTGAATGAATTGGGCTACAGAGTTTTGCCTCATCTGCCATATTCACTTGACCTCTCGCCAACTGACTACCACTTCTTCAAGCATCTTGACAACTTTTTTGCAGGGAAAACACTTCCACAACCAGGAGGATGCAGAAAATGCTTCCCAAAAGTTTGTCAAATCCCAAAGCATGGATTTTTATGCTACAGGAATAAATAAACTTATTTCTCATTGTCCAAACTGTGTTGATTGTAATGGTTACTATTTTGATTAATAAAAATGTGGGGCCAGGCGCAGTGGCTCACACCTGTAATCCCAGCACTTTGGGAGGCTGAGGCAGGCGGATCACAAGGTCAGGAGATCAAGACCATCCTGGCTAACAGGGGGAACCCCATCTCTACTAAAAATACAAAAAATTAGCTGGGCATGGTAGCAGGCACCTGTAGTCCCAGCTACTCGGGAGGCTAAGGCAGGAGAATGGCGTGAACCCGGGAAGTGGAGCTTGCAGTGAGCCGAGATCATGTCACTGCACTCCAGCCTGGGCAACGGAGCGAGACTCTGTCTCAAAAAAAAAAAGTGTTTGAGCCTAGTTATAACGATTTAAAATTCATGGTCTGAAATTGCAACTACTTTTGCACCAATTGGGTAAAGTGTACTCCTGTAAACAAAATTTGAAGCATATTTCTTTCTGTCTATCTGATTTCTCCAGAATTTGGAAACTATTTGTATTTGTAATTTATGGCAATATAATTATTTGCATAAGTACAATAAGAATCTGTTTTCTTTTGTAACAGGGCCCAGTTAGAGAAACTGGTTATTTTACCAAGGCTTTGACTGAAATGGCATGCTTTCAAATATAAACAGACTTCTTTAAGGAATCAAAGTTGACTTACAGAGCCAATAAAAGCTCCTTGGGAAAACTGGCCTCATGCCTTGTCTACACAGTCCCTGCATAGGGTTCTTGACCTGTGGTAAGTAAAGAATGTCACTTTCTGACAGGCTCAGGAGGCCCAGGTTATCTTGGGACCCTGAAAGGAGGAAACAATTTATCCAACTCACACAGGTATTTGCAAGCACAAACCCCTGGCTGGGCTCAAACCTTTAATAAGAAGTCTACTCTAAGATTCCTTACGGAAGAAAGTTCCATCAAAGCCAACTTAAAAAGAGCCTATACAGCAAAAATTATTCTTGCTGCACTTTATACAAATAATCAGGCCAGGTATAATAAGACTAAAGTTTATTTTGCAAACAAATCAAGCCTATCATGCTTTGTCTTTAGTAAAAATGGGAGACTGGAGAGAGAAAAATTATGTTTCAATAACTATAGTACACCTGTTACTAGAACCTAGCCTTATCTGTTGTTTTTGAGTTTTTCCCTGCAATTTAGACTGACCCAGCTTATTCCTGTGAACCAACCAGTGACCTCTGGATGCAAGCTCAGAAGAAACAAGAGGGATAGGTAATGTAAAAATCTGGATCAATATTGTAATTCTAGGCACATATTAGAATCAGCCACTCCAAGTCTGCTTAGTTCCAACAATTGCCCAGTTCATGGAAAGCCTTCTTACTTAGTTTACTTGAGATAATTTTACTTATTTTGCTTTACTCTTGTGGAATGTACTGTCATTGTGCTCTTTGTGTAAGAATGCAGAATAAGTTAACTCAATATTTTATTAAATTGAACACTTATTAGTCTTCCAAATATCACCTTTGGTCAGAACTCAAGAGTTATGAATGGCCCTCACCATATGGATGCTTTCTGACCAGGCACCTCTCTACCGTGAATACAAGAGATGCTAATAGTTGGGCGGGAATATCATCACCCCATTCAGCCTAAGGAAGAGAAGATGGATCTTCCTCCCTCTACAACCCTTAGAATTAAAATTTCCTTGTAAAAGGGAAGGAGAAAATAAGTCAGAGGTATTTGAACCACAGCAACTCCATCTTGAATAGGGGCTGGGTAAAATGACCTGCTGGGCTGAATTCTCAGGAGGTTAGGCATTCTTAGTCATAGGATGAGATAGGAGGTTGGCAGAACTGGTATCAGAAGATACAGGTCATGAAGACCCTGTTGATAAAATAGGATGCAGTAAAGAAGCCAGTCAAAACCCATCAAAACCAGGATGGTGATGGAAGGGACCTCTGGTCATCCTCACTGCTCATTATACATTTATTGTAAAGCATTAGCATGCTAAAAGACACTCCCAGCAGTCCCATGACAGTTTACAAATGCCAGGACTATGTTCAGAAGTTACTCTGTATGGTCTGGAAAAGGGAGGATGCATCAGTTCCAGGAAATCCCAACCCCTTTTCTGGAAAACTCATGAATAATCCACCCCTTGTTTAGCATATGATCAAGAAATGACCATAAAAACAGCCAACCAGCAGTCCTCAGGGCTGCTATGTCTATGGTGTAGCCATTCTTTGTTTATTTAGTTCTCTAATAAACTTGGGTTCACTTTACTCTGTGAACTTGCCTTGAATTCTTTCTTGCACAAGATCCAAGTACCCTCTCTTGGGGTCTGGATCAGGACCCCTTTCTGGTAACAATATCATGTTGTGTTTTTTTCATAATTTATAGCAGCATTTACTTATCTGTTTCTCTATAATCTAAATGGAGAAACCTTTGACTTTCTGTATACTTCAGAAAATTTATAAAAAGAAAATATGTTCATAGGTATCACATGCACAGAATGGAAACACTTAGTAAACATAATAAATGTTTTAGTTTTCTGAGCAAGACACTTCTCACCATTAGCTTAGAAATCCCAAATGGATGTATGGATAAGTTGCTTTCCATTTTTTCCCAAAGTCTTATGGAAGAGGAGGAAAGCAATGAAAATATTTAAATTGCTGTGTCTAGGCTATTAAGACTATCTTTTTCTGGTAAGGAAAACTCAATGAGCAGAACAAAAAAGAGAAGTGTGCCGGGGAATGGAGTAGAAGCCATAGAAACTAGCATAATCACCCTTATTACAATCTCCTAAATTATGCAGGCCATAATCTCTGACCATGCAGTATTAAAGGCAGGCAGACTCTCATATGTCCCTAATACTCTCTATCTGCGTAATTCTCCTGGGTCCAAGCTGCCATCGTTTCTCACTAACTGGCCAACAGCCTCCTACCTGGTCACTCCAAATCCATACTGGCCACCTTCCAAGCCTCTTCCACACAGCAGCCAGAGTAATTTTTCTAGAAAGCAAATCTGATCATGTTTCCATTGCTTATTAAAAGCCTTCCCTGAGACTACTGCTGTAGCAAGATTGCTTCACACGGCATAAATGAGTTTCACTGAGAACCAGAAGATGCACTGCACTGCAGCCTTCACGACCTGCTTCTAGCTCTTCAGACTGGCCATATCCCACCTACACATGCTCTTCCCTCTAGCTGGAATCTCTTCCCTCCCATCTTACCTCCTACTCAGCTTTCAGATCTTAGCTAAAGTACCACTTCCTCACAGAAGAATTTTATGACCTTCCTAATAAAGTGAAACCCAACCTATCACAATACCTCATTTGAAACTCCTAAAGAAAACAGGAGAAAATCTTCATGGCCTCAGGTTAGGCAAAGGGTTCCTGAATATGACAGCAAAAGCATAACTCATAAAAAAAGAAAATAATAAAATGGACTTCATCAAAATTAAAAACTTTTAAAGCCATCTTCACAGGGTTAACAAGAATTCTGGACATAAACATAGTTATAATTAAACATTAATTAGGCTGCATCTTAAGCCACTTCCTTATAACCTAATGCCACATAACGTTAGTTACTGACCATCTGTATACCCATTGTTCCTATAGACAGGATCTCTGATGTTAGAATCATAAGGCTTTTGTTTAAGAATTCCTTAAGCAAATCCTGAATTACAGTGGAAAAGCTGAAGCCAACCAGCTTGAAGATCCCCACAGAAGAGCCAAATCAGCATGAAAATACAGTTTCTTCATCTCTCTGTCCCATGACTTCACTCTGCACTCTTTGACTAATCAATGATCCCTACACTCGGTCCACTCCAAAACCCTTAAGAATCCTAGCCCCAGCTGGGCGCAGTGGCTCACACCTACAATCCCAGCACTTTGAGAGGCTGAGGCTGGGCCGAGGTTCCCGCGGTGGAACACCTGAAGTCAGGAGTTCGAGACCAGCCTGACCAACATGGTGAAACCCTGTCTCTACTAAAAATACAAAAATTAGCCAGGTGTGGTGGCACATGCCTGTAATCCCAGCTACTCGGGAGGCTGGGGCAGGAGAATCACTTGAAGTTGGGAGGTGGAGGTTGCAGTAAGCTGAGATCATGCCACCGTACTCCAGCCTGGGCAACTTGGTCTCGGAAAAAAAAAAAAAAAAAGAACTCTAGCCCCAAACTCCTCAGGGAGACCCCTTTGAGGTTTCTTCCCATCTCCTCATTTAGCGGCTCCACAAGTAAACCTTTTTCTGCTGTAACTCGGTGGCTCGGTATATTGACTTGCCATGTGCATCGGGCAAGGAACCTACTACTGTTACACTTTTGCCCTTCAAAATATATTACTGAGAAAATGAAAATGCACAAGTTGGGAGAAAATACTCTAAATCGTATATCTGATAAAGAACTTACACAAAATAAATTTTAAAAAACTCAACTCAATAATAAGACAAACCAATTAAGAAGCAGACAAAAAAAAGTTTCCTTTTTTTTTTTTGATTTTTTTGAGACAAGGTCTCACTCTATTGCCCAGGCTAAAGTACAGTGGCACAATCTCTACTCACTGCAGCCTCTGCCTCCTGGGTCCAAGCGATTCTCATGCCTCAGCCTCCCAAGTAGCTGGGATTACAGGCGTGTACTACCACTCCTGGCTAATTTTTGTATTTTTAGTAGAGACAGGGTTTTACCATGTTGGCCAGGCTGGTATCGAACTCCTGACCTCAGGTGATCTTCCCGCCTCAGACTCCCAAAGTGCTGGGATTACAGGCATAAGCCCACCGTGTCCGGCCTAAGAAATAGGCAAAATATTTTAATAGTCATTTTACCAAAGAAGATACACAAATGGCTAATAAACACATTAAAACAGATGCTCAACATCATTAGTTATCACAGAAGTACAAATCAAAATCACATGGCTGGGCAAAGTGGCTCATGCCTGTAATCCCAGCACTTTGGTAGGCCATGATGGGCGGCTCTCTTGACCCCAAGAGTTTGAGACCAGCCTAGGCAATATAGTGAGACACCCAAGTAAACAAAATTAGCTGGGCATGGTTGTGTGTTCCTGTAGTCCTAGCTACTCAGGAGGCTGAGGTCGGGGGATCACTTGAGCTCAGGAGCTTAAGGCTTCAGTGGGCAGAGATGGCACCACTGCACTGTAGCCGTGACAGAGCAAGACCCTGTCTCAGGAAAATAAAAAGACAAAATTACATGTGATACCACATCACATCTACTACAATGGCTGTATTAAAATAGACAAACAATAAGTGTAGGCAAGGATGAGGAGAAACTGAAACCCTAATACATTGCTGGAGGGAATGTAAAATTGCAAAGTCACTCTGGAAAATGGTTTGTCAATTTCTTTGAAAAGTTAAACATAAACTTATCATAGAATCCAGCAATTCCACTACTAGGAATCTACGCAAGAGGATGAAAACATGTGCACACAAAGGCTTGCACAGGAATGTTTACAGTAGTACTTTTTTAAATAGCCCCAAACTGAAAACAATCCAAATGTCCATTAACTGGGGAATGGATCAATAAAATGTAATATATCCATACGATGGGTACCACCAGAAATAAAAAACAATGAAGTACTGATATAGTCTATAATACGGATGAACCTAGAAAATATTATGCTAAGTGAAAGAAGCCAAATACAAAAGACTATACGTAACATAGGATTCTGGACATTTATATGAAATGTCTAGAAAAGGCAAATCTATAGAGACAAAGCTGGTTATGCTTATCTGGGGCTGGGGTTGGGAGCTGGGATTGACTGAAACTAGGCAGAAAGGAATCTTTTTGGGGTGATGAAATATTCTAAAACTGGATTATGGTGATGAGAGCACAACTCCTTAAATTTCCTAAAAATCACTGAATGGTACACTTAGAATGGGAAAATTTATGGCTTCTAGATTATACCTCAATAAAACTGTTTGAAAACAAAAATCTCATGTGACCATGTAGTTCGTGTTAGCACTTATTGTGAAGTGTTCAGCATATTAAACATTCAGAGGAGAAATACAGAGTACTCTGCAAGCATTTTGCTTCTTTACTAAGAGGCAGACTCATGCAGTAGAAAGATCACAGGCTCTAAAGCCAAGACTGAAAAACAAACATAAAATTCTAAGCCCCCCAAATGATTGAATGGATCCACCTTCTCAGCCAAGGGGATTCCAAAGAAACCTGAAAGGCCAGTTTAGGCCACCATGGGAAGAGGGGGTCAGGCATGCCTCATCATACCTTCTTCATTCTGGAGTTTAGACAGGCTGACCAGCACTAACTTTAAAACACAGATCCTAAGACAGACAGAACAAACTCTTTGCAGCAATAAGATACCACCCCAACCTGACTCTAGCATAACCTCACATGACAGATAAAGAAGGAAATAAAATATTTTATCCCAAAATATGTTTCTTTGGCATATTTTGAAATGACCCTGCAAAGCTACCTTTTGTGGGGGAAAATCTGCATCTGGAATGAATCTCCTTTTTTTTTTTTTTTTTTGAGACTGTCTCTCTCTGTCGTTCAGGCTTGAGTGCAGTGGCACGATCTTGACTCACTGCAACCTATGCCTCCTGGATTCAAGCAATTCCCCTGCCTCAGCCTCCTGAGTAGCTGGGATTATAGGCACCCACCATACTGCCTGGCTAACTTTTGTATTTTTAGTACAGACGGGGTTTCGCCAGTTGGCCAGGCTGGTGTTGAACTCCTGACCTCAGGTGATTCGCCGGCCTCAGCCTCCCAAAGTGCTGAGTTTACAGGCGTGAGCCATTATGCCCAGCCTGAATGAATCCCTATTAACATAACTAGGTCTTTCCCCTTCCAGACCCTCCCAATCCTGAAGAGTTTAACTGAGAGTATAGCACCTTTTAAAGGTCTAAATGGAAACATTTGCCATCTATTGTCATCTCTAAGCGTAGCCACCTATGAGTCTTCATCTAAACACTAAGAATCTTAGGCTGAGTGGGCTGAGTGCAGGGGCTCATGCCTGTAATCTCAACACTTTGGGAGGCTTAGGCCAGAGGATTGCTTGAGGCCAGGAGTTCAAAACAAGCCTGGGCAACACAGTGAGATCCTGTCTCTTAAAAAAAAAAATTAGATGGGCATGGTGGCAAATACCTATAGCCCCAGCTACTCAGGAGGCTGAGGTGGGAGGATTGCTTAAGCCTAGGAGTTTGAGGCTACAGTGAGCTATGATTGCACCACTGCACTTTAGCCTGGGTGACACAGCCAGATCCTGTCTCTCGGGAAACAAACAAACAAACAAACCTTGGTCTCTACAACCCTTTATCTTAACCCAGATACTCCTTTAGATGATAACTCCTTCAACCAATTGCCAACCAGAAAATCGTACAATTCACGTATGACCTGTAAGCCCCCTCACTTCACATTGTCCCATCTTTCTGGATCAAACCAATGTACACCTCACATGTATTGATTGATGCTTATATTTCCCCAAAATGTATAAAATCAAGCTGTAAGCCAACCACTTTGGGCACATGTCCTCAGGACCTTTTGAGACTACGTTTCAGGCCACGGTCACTCATATTTGGCTCAGAATAAACCTCTTAAAATATTTTATGGAGTTGGATTATTTCACCGACAAAACAATAATGTTAAAACTCCTGCTTCACCACTTACTAGCTGGGTAATTTTGGAAAGTTACTTAAAATCTCTCCAATTCAGTAAAATAGGAACAAGAACATTATGAGTTGCTATGAGGATTAATGATAATATATGCATAATATTATCATTAAGCCCCTGATGGGGTTCAGGACATGCTGCCCCAACATATGGTACACCTTGGCATTTGAGAAAACAGCAGAATCAGGAAGGCCACTCTCACCTTCTCTGCCCTTTCCCTCTGAAATAGTCCATAAAATAATTCTCTAACTTTCCCCTAAAGTAGGTCCAAGACCCTCTTCAGAGAGGTATCTTCTGTATACCTGGAATAAAGGAATGTTCCTATCCCTGAAGAAAAGAATCTGAACAAACAGGTCTTCCTAAGTTCCCCCAACTCCCATTTATTACTAAAAGAATTTTAGAGATATCCTTTCGTCCTCCAATCATATTTCTCCATGCATCTCCACTCTTCATCAAAGTTAACATAAAAATACATAGGTGTCCCTGTTTCTTTGTATCTTCATTTCTGAAGGCTCCCATGTCATGTAAAACTTATATTAAATAAATGTGTGTGCTTTTCTTTTGTTAATCTGCTTTTGTTTTAGAAGTCTCGGACACAAACTTTGTCATGGAAAAGAAAAAGATACTACCATTGACCCTTGAACAACATGGATTTGAACTGGACAGGTCCATTTATACACGAATTTTTTTTTTTCAATAAAAGTTATACCAAGTGTGCCTGCCTCTCCTTCCACCTCCTCTACCTTTGCCACCCCTGAGTCAGCAAGACCAACTCCTCCTCCTCTTACTCAATGTGAAAACGATGAGGACGAAGATCTTCATAATGGTCCACTTCCACTTAATGAATAGTAAATAATATTTTTTTGTCCTTATAATTTTCTTAGTTACATTTTATTTTCTCTAGCTTGCTTTATTGTGAGAATATAGCATATTATACTTATGACATACCAAATACATGTTAATCAACTGTTTATGTTATTGGTCAGGCTTCCGCTCAATAGTAGGCTATTAGTAGTTAAGTTTTTGGGGAGTCAAAAGTTATACAAAGATTTCCATTTGCCTTTGGGAATGGGGTCAGTCCCCTCAACCCCTGTGTTGTTCAAGAGTCAACTGTACTTTTTTCCCCTTACAAAGCCCTTTGAGATCTGGTGAAACCATCCTCACAGGCTAACAAGAATTACATGCCAAGTTCTGGGCAGAAATATAGTTATAATTAAACTGTAATCAGGCTGCACTTTGACCCACTTCCTTGTAACCAAAAGTCATATAACACTAGACACTGACCATCTGCCTCCCCACTGTTCCTCTAGATAGGATATCTGACCTTAGAATCATAAAGTTTTTGTTTAACAATCGTTTGCATCCCCACTGTTCCTACAGACAGGATCGCTGACATTAGAATCATAAACTTTTTAAAGAATTGCTTAAGATGTTCTTCAGACCCTGAATTACAGTGGTACAGCTGAAGTCAACCAGTTAAGACTCCCCCCCGACAGGAACGAAATCAGCGTGAGAATGCAGTTCTATCTCCCGTCCTATGACCTCACCCTGCACTCTTCAACCAATCAATGATCCCCAGACATCAGCCCACTCCAAACCCCTTAAAATCTCTAGACCCAAACTCCTCAGGGAGGCGATGTGCGGTTTCCTCCCAACTCCTCTTTCAGCTGCTCTATAATTACTAAATTCCTTCTCCACGGAAAGCCTTGGTGTCAGTGTAGTGACATGCCAGGCCTTAAGCAACAGACCTGTTAGGGTCACACCGGCTTCTGCTAACTTCTCCAGTCTCGCCACATTCCAGCCACAGAGGCCTTCTTTCAGTTTTCTCACACCTGCCAAGCTCTGTACTTCCTGAGAACCTCTGAACACATAGTTTCTTCTGCATAGAAATTTCGTGCCCACTCGTTACTCATATTGGTTCTCTCCTTTTTGTCCTTTAGTCTCAGACTTAATAGTCACCACATCAGGTAGTCCCTGCCCTTTCTATACTCCTTGGTAAATTATGTCCCTGTAATAATGCTGATTATTGCTTGTAAACTCCCTCTTCTCACTAGACAAAACTCCATGAAGGTGTCCGCCCACCTCACTCTTCCCTTCTCCCTCCCTCTCACCCCTTCTCTGTATATGTGCATGCGTATGTATACCTGTGTGTACATACATCTATGTGTGTCTGTACACATGTTAAAATGTATGCCTACTATACAGGGGTAGACCTGCTAACCAGCAGAGTGCCTGGCATACAGTGGACAATCAACACCAAATTCTATGAT
Source organism: Pan paniscus (assembly GCF_029289425.2). NCBI lineage: Eukaryota > Metazoa > Chordata > Mammalia > Primates > Hominidae > Pan > Pan paniscus. Next base: position 30,234,877 of record NC_073254.2, read on the forward strand.
TTACTTTTTGTTAAGGTTTACAGAAAAAAAAAAAAAAGACCATTTACCCACACTCATCAAAGCACCTTTCCCAACACTCCCAAGAGGACTGAGAGACTCATTTCTGTTCCAAAATGCATAGGTATATATTCTCATTAAAGCAACTATCTTACTGTTTTTCTGTTTCTTCCTTGTAGACTGCCAGCTTCTTGAGGGCAAGAATCTTTTCAATTTCGAATCCCCAATGCTTAACAAAGGAAACAGGCAAAACAGGCACAAATCCTTATTGAATCAGCAAACAGTAACTTAGACAGAAATTGTTTTTTTGTTTTTGTTTCTAGACAGGGTCTTGCTCTGCCGCCCAGGCTGGAGTGCAGTGGTCTGATGTTGGCTCACTGCAGCCTCCAGCTCCCAGGCTCAAGCCATCCTCCCACTGCAATCTCCCCGGTAGCTGGGACTACAGGTGCATGCCACCATGCCTGGCTAATTTTTTAATTTTTTTGTAGAGATGGGGTTTCACCATGTTGCCCAGGCTAGAATTCATTTTTTTAAAACCTGATTTTCATTTGGGAATCCTTTACAGATGCCAATATGTAAATAATCTGGTTTTACTTTGACACTTCAAATATACAGTGAATTAGAAATATAAAGCCATATCACCCACAGCATCTCCAAAGAGCCTGTACTTTCTATAAAATACATTTACAACGTACGAGTAAATCCAAGTAATTAATTTTAAAGATCTGAAAAGGAAACACACATGGCTAATGTTGGGGCTCAGAAACAATACTCCAAAGCATAGCACTCTTTTTTTTTTGAGACTTAGTCTCGCTCTGTTGCCCAGGGTGGAGTGTGGTGGCTCGATCTCGGCTCACTGCAACCTCCGCCTCCTGGGTTCAGGCGATTCTCCTGCCTCAGCCTCCTGAGTAGCTGGGATTACAGGCACCCACCACCACACCCGGCTAATTATTCTATTTTTAGTAGAGACGGGGTTTCAACATGTTGGCCAGGCTGGTCTCAATCTCTTGACCTCATGATCTGCCCACCTCGGCCTTCCAAAGTGCTGGGATTACAGGCATGCACCACTGCGCCCTGCCCAAAGCATAGCTCTTTGACACGATGGATACTTTACAGTGAAGGATGTCGGAAGGGCCTAAGAAGCAAGTTATCTATGACATTCTCCTGCCCTTCTGTCTCTGGCCCTTCTTCCTCCACCAAAGCGAGTCACAGAAATCAGAATTCCTCCTCCCCAAGGTTGGTCATAGACACTAGAACTCCTCTTCCCTCAAAGCAAGCTATAAAATCTAAAAAGGTTACTCTCTTCTTTCTCCCTTCAAGACCCTTATTCCAGAGGAGTCCTGCCCTATACCTGGGAGGAAGGAATGCTATATCGCAAGGCCAAGAATCTGAACAGACAGGCCTTGTGGGGTTTCATCTCTCAGTTATTACCATTAGCTCATACCCTTTTGGCCAATCATATTTCTACACAGCAGTCCATTCTTCATTGAAATTAAGTATAAAAATAGACAGTTTTATCTGGGTCTTTGGATCTTCATTTCTGAAAGCTCTCATGTTGTGGAAAACTCTGATTAAATATATTTGTTATGCTTTTCTTTTGCTAACCTGTCTTTTGTTACAGGACTGTTGGCCATGACCCTTACGAAGGTTGAGGAAAGTTATCACAAGCCTTCATCCCTATACTATACTCCATATTTTTGTGCAAATATATTTTCGCAGTGTGATCTACTCCGGCCTAGAGATTGACAAAATCAATTCCTAATTTACTGAGTATAATCTTTTGGAAGAAGCTGAAAATTGAAACTGAAATTGATACAAAAGAACAACAAAAAGAACACCCACCTCCATATACACTCACACCCTGCCAGACACTCATCAAAATAGACTTCATATTTTCAAATAACGACTTAAAAGATGTGGGGTTTAATTCACTTTTCTCTGCAAGAGCCAGTTCTATTCAATAATATATTGTGGTGTACAGAATGCTTTCTTTGGGCTTTTTCATGTTTTTATTTGATGTACTGAATAGACTATTAACCAAAATATCCCCTCCTCTTAGATCAACTGGCATGCTGTTAATATTACAGAGTTTCTAAACAGCTTTTACACCCTGACTAGAAAACAGAGATGTACAAGAAAAAAGGCAGTTTCAGATTTTATTTCACATTGCCACAAAAATGCAAATGTTTACTATAATACTGTAAAACTTTCAGAACTAATTACAAGCGCAGCAGCCCAATTTTTCCTCCATTTTAAATGTAAACTTAAATTTGAGGCTGTATCTCCCATCTCTTGCACATGTCATAAAGGTATCTGAGTCTGAAAAGCCTTGGATATTTTCCATTCTGCATCCTCAAACACAGGAAGACTCTATATACACTGCACTTAAGAAGAAAATCAGGTACCAAAAACCATACACAAAATAAATTTAAAAATTGAAAAAAACCCCAGAAAACCATGTCGTTAGCAGAAACAAATTAAACAAATGTATTAATTAAAAATCAATTCTACATATTTGCAGTAATAGAGGTTAATAAAAAATATTTTCAAAAAGTGGAATGAGGTGCCTAAGATACACCTAGAGAAAACTTGCAGTGTGAAGTTGGTGTTGCTTTTCTATTATACAAGGAGCAAATGTGTTTAGCAATATTTCACACTGTAACACATTAAAGCAACTCGAGATAGCAAATAAGAAACGACTGAATTTTTTGTGTGACATATATAGCCCGATTCTGAAAAATTATAAAAATAACCAAAAATAGTTCTGCTCATTAGCCTAACCTTGCTGCTCCAGAGAACAAAAGGGGGATAAAAAAGAGGAACCTGAAAATGTGTTATTTTGTCAACTCATGTAAGAACAATGAACTAACTACCATAATAATCCCCTATTTTTGTACCTGCCTCCCTTTTCCTCTCTGGGCAAGCACCAAAACTCCACCTTGTAAATCAGAAAACTCACTGGCAGATAAAAAATTAAATCTTGGCCGGGAGCAGTGGCTCACACCTGTAATCCCAGCACTTTGGGAGGCTGAGGCAGGCGGATCACCTGAGGTCAGGAGTTTGAGACCAGCCTGGCCAACATGGTGAAACCCCATCTCTACTAAAAATACAAAAATAACCCGGGCGTGATGGCAGGTCCCTGTAATTCCAGCTACTCGGGAGGCTGAGGCAGGAGAATCGCTTGAACCCAGAAGGCGGAGGTTGCAGTGAGCCAAGATCGTGCCATTGCACTCCAGCCTGGGGGACAAGAGCAAGACTTTGTCTCAAAAATAAATAAATAAATAAAATAAATCTTACCTCTTCCAGCAGATCCATAAGACATCCCCATTCTTTGTTTGCAGAGTAAACTCTTTACTTTCTAAAGTTATTACTGTGAACAAATGTGAACCTGAAAGAGCCAATGCTTCAAGATGGATCCTAAGTACCTAACTGGGCCTACATTTAATACACAGCCAAGTGGCCGTTTCCTGACTAGCAGTCACACATGTACTCTGAGTTCTCCAAAAGCCTACACCTCTGTTCAACTTTGAAACTTTCAGAGGTCACCTGAACGAACCCATCAGAACTCAGCTATATCAACCAGCTGGAACTAAGCAAGTTTGAATCCTGCATTTGCATAAATAAACCTGGCTGGGAACCAGGGTGAAACTTTTGTTATAAAACCCAAACCCCACCTTCGTTTTACACCAAAGGCTGTGTCTCCCTGTACTGCAAACTGTTCACTGCAATAAAGTCACTTTCCTTCAAATTTCTTTTCAGATAATTTTTGTTTACAGTACTCTGTTCTTCCTGGGAGTGCTTAAAAATAAGCTAATTATACTCACAGCTTTTTGTAAATTTTCACTTAAAGGGGGTAAAAGTTTTTGATAAAAAATAATATTTGAATAATATTTGAATGTAAACTAAGGTGGTATGCTAACTAAATAGTAGACAACAGGAAAATAAAGACTAATTCAAAACCACATACTTAGAAAATAAAAAATTAGTAAACTAGGTATTACAGAAATATAACATATGGTTTAACATCTATTTCACTCATTAATCTAACAAACCTGACATTAAAATATCTATCTTAATGGCATTAATAAATTATGTTATTTTTAAGAATAATAATGGTATTCTGGTTATGTTTAAAACAGTCTTATTTTGTTAGAGGTATACATGAAATACTTACAGAGGAAATGACATGGCATATGGAATCAGCTTTAAAATATCGAGGTGGAAAGGGCACAGGCAGAGGTCCAGAAGACCTTCCACTGGCCATTTGTTGATTGCTGAATCTGGGTGATGGGGACATGGAGGTTCATCGTACTACTTATTCTCTCTATTGTACATATTTAGAAACTCTCATAACAAAAAGGGAAAATAAAGCTTTTAACTGCCTATACATAAAAGAAAAGATTTTGGCTGTCACAGTTCAAGTTCATTCAAAGAACTGTCAATCTCAATTAAAAGACTGAACAAGTATATCACCTGTCACATTAAACCTCACATTAATCTCTTTAAAGACTGTAAATCACAGATCCATGAAGAATTTTCCCTCCTTCTGTTCCTCTCTCCCGCCCTCTTTTAGTTTTACTATAATAACCACTGCTCTGGGGTTTCAGTAGCCAAGTGAGATCTTTTGCAAGATACTTGTATATTCACAAGACAGATGCACAGAATTCCACAGGTTTACTGACAAGTGACTGAAGGATGTCCAGTGCATTACCTCTAGGCACTGTTCACTTCTGGCAGGCCTCCACTGGAACCCAGTATCAGCCCAAGCAAACCCCAGGGGTCAATTCATAGTATTGTCACTATTGACTGTCTTCCAGCTGCACTGTGAACTTCCTGGGGGCTAGACACTTGGTCTTAATCTTTACATCCTGCACTTAGACTTAGCAGGTACAGAATAAACTTTGAGGAATGAGGGAACAAATCTGTAAATCTCAAAGTTAGTGCTCATCCTAACACTAAATATTTTCAAATTTTTCCCAAAATTACTTTAATTCTACTATTGCACATTTGTTAATAAACTGTTTCTGAAACCACAGTTTGAGTTCTGAAGCCAATTTCCATGTGAATAACTACCTTAATTTATAAGGTAATAAATTATCTTAATTTATTGTTTTCATTAAAGAAAGTGACACCCTGTGGCTAATCAAAGATTTAGGAGTCACATAAACAGGAATTATAATTAGCATGAATTCATAATTACAAAGACCTTAAAATTTATTCCATATTTATTGTATGGCTAGCACTGTTATTTCATTTTTTTCTCATACAAATGAGAAAAAAAACATACTGTTCCCATTTTATAGCTGAGCAAGTAGACTTCAGAGGTTAGGTTACTTGCCCAAGGACATGCAGCTATAAGTGATAAAGGTGAGTCAAACCCACCCAGTGTGTCTAACAGCTTTTCAGCAGCCTGAGTGATGGTCTTCCTTTCATGGTTGTAGCAGACTTCTCCCCCCGCATATGTATTTTGCACAGAAAACTCAGTTCTGTAACCTGGAGAGGTTTCAACTTGATTCTTCTGTTGTTCCTATATCTTTATATATTACAAGACAAGAAACCAAACAATGGAAAACAAGTCACTTAACCTGTTTGCCTTGTCTCTGTAGTAATAATAGCTTACTCTTATATACAGCACTTCTACGTAAATACCAGGCACAGTTGTAAACCCTTTATGTGTATCAATGCAGTCCTTAAAGCAATTCAAAGATGTAGGTCCTATTAATCATTTTCATTTTTCAGAGAGGGAACTGAGGCTCAGAGAGGTCAGATAACATCCAAGCTAGCATTTCAGTACTCCCAGTCTGGCTCTAGATTCCATGTTCTTCTTTTTCTCTTTCTAGAGACAGAGTCTTGCTCTGTTGCCCAGGCTGGAGGGCAGTGATGTGATCGTGGCTCACTGCACCTTCAACCTCCCTGACGTAAGTGATCCTCCCACCTCAGCCTCTGGAGGAGCTTGGACTACAGGTATGCACCACCACAACCAGCTAATTTTTTAATTATTTGTAGAGACGAGGTCTCACTCTGCTGCCCAGGCTGGTCTCTAACTCCTAGGCTCAGGCGATCCTCCAGCCTTGGCCTCCAAACGTATGGGGATTACAGGTGTGAGCCACCACACCTAGAATTCCATGTTCTTAATCATCTGCTACACTGCCTAATATGTACACATATATTTGGGTTAATCTAAAATACATGGTTTAAAGATTAAACCTTGTTTATCCCCTAAATAGTAGCAAAGCTATTGTCCACTTACTTTTTTTAAGGCATGTTTTATAGTCAATATCAAAATCAAGAAAATTACAATGATCAACATTAGTTTACTGAAGTAGACATTGTTCTTTTACATCTTTATCACCATATAGAAAATTTTTGATACATGATATATATTGAAAAAAACTCAAAGACCATTTTAAACTCAATAATTAGATTTATCAAATCAATAACATTTCTGGGGCTAATTAACTCTAATAAGAGATTATATAAATTACAGTAAAGAGTCCACTGGAAAATCCTTAAAAATGAAAAACAGAGTATGGTCAGTCTATAAACAATACTAACTTTAACAACAGGAACAGAGGCTCCCAGCACTATTTTAAAAGACAAAGAAGCAGCCTTTGTTTAAAAGACAAGGGCGCAGTGGCTCACATCTATAATCCCAGCACTTTGGGAGGCTGAAGCAAGTGGATCACCTGAGGTCAGGAGCTCAGCCTGGGCAACAAGAGCAAAGTCTGTCTCAGAAGAAAAAAAAACAAACAAAAGGAGAAGCTCTGCTCCTTTGTTTTCTGTTTTGTTTTGTTTTCGTTTGTTTGTTTTTTGAGACAAGGAGTCTTGTTCTGTCACCCAGACTGGAGAGCAGTGGTGCGATCTCGGCTGACTGCAACCTCTGCCTCCTGGGTTCAAGCAATTCTCTGCCTCAGCCTCCCGAGCAGCTGGGATTACAGGTGCCCACCACCATGCCCGGCTAATTGTTGTATTTTTAGTAGAGATGGGGTTTCACCATCTTGGCCACGCTGGTCTTCAACTCCTGACCTCGTGATCCACCCACCTCGGCCTCCCAAAGTGTTGGGATTACAGGTGTGAGCCACCGCGCCCAGACTCTCCTTTGTTAAAAGAAAATAAATACAGATGGTTAAGTATTTTACAGGTACAAACAGATCATGTCTCGGGAGATGCTCACATCTTCAAAATCAGAACAGATACACACACCAGAACCCCATGTGGATTCTCTGCATCACCACAAAAACACAAAGAGTTACAAGGAGAAAATGCAGAGGCTCCATAAATGGATGGTTTCCACAAGCACTGACTGAGGGCCTACTGTGTGCAAAGTGGTACAACAGCTGCTAAAGACACAAACACTGGTGGAGGCATCCTTATTCATCTCACATCCTTAGCATGGGGCAGAGTAGACAGCAAGAACAGTAAACACAAGTCTTTCCTAGATGGATCACCGGATTTCAGTATATGCAGGAGTTGCCTGGGGGAAAGAAGACTCTCCTAGACAGAAGAATAAGTGAGGCTGAGCAGGGAAGGACGCACTATCACACGAGGGAGCTGTCAAGGTTCTGACATCTAAAGGTAAACACAGTACCATCCATATAATTTTAGATGCCTTGTTATTCACTTATTTCAGTTTGCTCTGAGCATATTGTTTTCACCAAAAATTATTCGAAGTGAATCTATTGTCACTCTCCAGTGTGCACAGAAATAAACATTCCTCAGCACACAGAGCACTGCCCTCAGCAAGCTGTTCCGCCCAAATGCTCAAAAAACATTTGTGGGGGAGGAGGAGGAGGACAGTGAAGTATCTAATCATTCAAAGGAAGAGTTTCCCTGGAATTACTTGGTCATGAAAAAAACGCAAACCTACTTATTAGCTGGTGGTAGGACCCTCTAATATTTCTCTCAATTAAAACAAAGTGTCCCAGCTTTCCCAATATTCTTCAATCCAACCCTAAAACAAGAGTGACAGGTTTCTGAGTATGGTCGAATGTTTTCCACCAGTTATTAGTACTAATTTTTTCTGAACAGACAGTTGAAAACAGATTTATTTCACAAACATAAACATAATTTCCTGCTATATGTTCTCTGAATACAGAGCACTTGATACTGCCATACTAGCCCAAACTGTCCTATTCCAGAAACCAGTGATGTTTTCACTCTGTTCCTTCTACACAAACCGAATCCACTATAGGAAAGCAAAGCTGCGTGTGACTTTCATGAAAACCTTTTTTAAAAAACTTATTTGGGCTATTCCAGTGTTAAATTTGAAGGAAAAAAAGATATACAGTAATATAATATAAACCTACTTACCACAAGTCTGAATAAACAAAACAAATTTGTTATTTAGGGTGTAATACAAGACAAAATCCTCTGAAGGTAATTATTAATGCTGAAACAAGACAATCTGAGAACAGACTGAATATGAGAGAAACTAACAAGTAAAAAAGAAAACCAAATAACCCACTCTTCCCTACCACGTTGCCACCATTCTCCAAAATCACTTGTTATGGGCAAGAGACCACAGAACAACTTCTCTTTAATTTTATGGTAACATTTCCAGTTGGAACTGACATTTTGTCTCACAAAGGAACAAATTAATGGAATCAGCAAAAGTTGCAGGGAAAATGTCGCTGCTGAAAAGTGACCCCTGGAAAAGAAGAAGTAGCTACCAGAGCTGTGGGACCTGGAGGCCAAAACAGCTTTCAGTGTGACATATGTTTTCTCTTTGAGTTTTATGAGAAAAACACTTTTCAAAATACTGTCTGGTCCAAGATACACTCAGCAAATTATACTCATGGAGGGGAAAAAACACTGTGCAGATAACCACAACTTAATAGGATGAATAGATGTGGGAGGTGCACCTCATGAGATTTTGAGGGGGACCTCCCAGAAGAGGGAGAGATGGGGCAGTTTCAGAGGGAAACAGGAAATAGCCCTGTGAGGGGAAGAGCGTAAAGAAATGGACTCCATGAAGAAGGGTCAGTGTGCACAAAAGCTGATGCAAGATGTTGCGCTACGTGCTGCTGGCCCATGAGCTGTGAGACACAGAGGAGGAGGAGACACAAGTATGGCCCTCGGGATGACTTTTGTCTACTATGGTAAAGAGCCTAGACTTAATCCTAGACCACAGTTTTCTAAGATATTATAGGCAAGACCATTTAGGTGGGCAAGGACAGTTTTATGTGTTTATGGTTGCTATTAACTTCTTTTTCCTTTTTTTTTTGAGACAGAGTCTTGCTCTGTTGCCCAGGCTGGAGTGCAGTGGCACTATCTCGGCTCACTGCAACCTCCACCTCCCGAGTTAAAGTGATTCTCTTGCCTCAGACTCCCGAGTAGCCGGGATTACAGGCACGTACCACCACGCCCGGCTAATTTTTGTATTTTTTATTAGTAGAGACAGGGTTTCACCACGTTGGCCAGGCTGGTCTCAAACTCCTGAGCTCAGGTGATCCGCCCGCTGTGGCCTCCCAAAGTGTTGGGATTACAGGCATGAGCCGCCGTGCCCGGCCTATGGTTGCAATTAACTTCTATTCATGTCAAGTGATATTGGTTTTCCATTTATAATAATAAATGTATTTTTGGCTGGTAGCAGTGGCTTATGCCTGTAATCCCAGCACTTTGGGAGGCCAAAGTGGGGAGATCCCTTAAGGCCAGAAGTTCGAGATTAGCCTGGCCAAAGTGGCAAAAACTCCATCTGTACTAAAAATTAGGTAGGCATGGAGGTGTGTGCCTGTAATTCTAGCTACTCAGGAGGCTGAGGCACGAGAATAGCCTGAACCCAGGAGATGGAGGTTGCAGTGAGCCGAGATCTCACCACTGCACTCCAGCCTAAATGACAGAGCACAACTCTGTCTTTAAAAAAAAAAAAAAAAAAAAGTTGTGAAAGTGAGGCTCAAATGACTGAGACATCGCTGTAAGAACTGGAGAGCCACTGGAAGAAAGCAAAGAGATACAACTCTGTTACAGAACTCCATCCACACAGACGACATGTATTGGGTGCTGTGCCAATCACTATTATAGGCCCAACAGATAGAGCAGAGAAAAGCCAGATAAATGTATGTTAGGTTTACATTTTAGACAAAAAAGAGGATCCAGGTCACAAATAAAATAAACCCAGGTAAAGAGAGAGAATGATATACAAAGTAAAATGTGGAGAGCTTTGAGAAAGCAGCAGAAGGGAACGAGCCAGGCCACCACCTACAGGAAGAGCAGGACAGGCGGTGGGAAAAGCTGGAGGCCTGGTTGGGCCTATGGGCCTGCTGGAGGGAGCAAAATGGCTGAGAGCTGCAGCAGAGGAGCCAAGGCCAGAGAGGGAGCAAAGGGCTGGGCCCTGCAGGGCCTCGCAAGCCAGGACTCGGGAGGTATTCCACATGTGATGGGAGGCCACAGAGAGTTTGGCACGAGGAGGTGATGCTCTCTCTGGAGGGTAAGTGCAGAGGCAGGAAGCCCAGGGAGGAGGCCCGCACGGCAGCCCAGAGGAGAGACAACAGTGCCGAGTGTAGGCAGTAGTAGGGGAGGCAGGAAGAAACGGTGAGAGGCAGTTTGTGGGCAGCACTGGCTGGATTTACTGAAGAACTGATGTGTAAGGCAAGAGAGGACTCATGCAGCATTTTTGTTGATGTCTCTTATAGCCTAAGCCTGGGGATGAACAGCGCTATCATCTAATGAAATGGAGAAGACAGAAGAGCCAAGAAGCAGGCAGGATGAGACTCAAGACTGCAGATTTTGACAGGTTGAGTTTAAGATGCCAGTGAGCACCATCACAGGACTCTTGAGCAGAGAGCTGGACAAACCAGTCTAGAATTTAGGGGTGAGGCCAGGATTGGAGCCAATAGCATTGGGTGGTATTTAAAGCCTTGGGACTGAATGAGAATGCAGGAGAGAAAAGGCCCAAGGATTAACCCCAGAGGCACTTCAACATCTCCGGTGGGAAGGTAAAGAGCTTGGACTGAATCCTGAAGTGTAGTTCTCCAAGTGTAGTTTTCCAAGATATTGTAGCCAACATAATTTGGGTGGTAATGTCAGTTTTATTAGTCATGTGTTTACTTTTACAGGCAAAAGGGATTAAGGAAAAGAATAGTGAAGTATGTGGACAGTACGAACAACTGCCAGACGATTCTGCAGAGAGGTGAGCACTGATGGTGCAGAAGAGAGAGGACAACGCTGCCGGAGCAAAGCCCTTAGGCAGGAGAGAAGGAAGGAGTCCAGCGCCTACACTGAGGGGCTTGCTGTGGAAGCAGGGACAGTCCCCACGGTGCCAGCGAGGAAGCCAGAGTAAGCCGACGCTGGGAGGAGGGGGTGTTAGTGCAGGGAGCACAGAGCCCTTCTCTTCTGACTGCTTCCAGTTCCTCAGTGAAATCAGAGGAAAGCAATGAGGAATGGGATCAGGGAGGGGATGTCCCAGTTTGAGAAAAGAGCATTCTCCTAGTGCGCAGAGGGGAATGTACTAGGATTGCCAGCCTGGATGAAGGCTTTCTAGTGAATTGTGGACAACATCTGAAGTGAGAACTCAGGAAAGGATGTTATGTTTTCTTCTAGCTACATTCAGCTGCTCAGGGGCATACACCATGCAGGCAGGATGGAATTTAACCAATTACATTTTTTCCAGCAACAGAGGGAGAGAAAAGTAAGGAATTATTGCATAGTACTAGAAAAATTAATGACTTATATGGCAAAATATTGAGTGGTCATTTCATGCTGTAAATCAAAATAAGTTCTAGATTAAGTAGAGTTAAAGTAATAAGTAAACTAGAATAAAAACTGGAAGAAATAACAAGCTAATATTTATTTCTTAGGATTGGGAGAGAATCTTCCATGCAGAAAAGCAATGGAAGGTATCATTAAAAATATTCATTTGATGCCCAAAAGGTATGTGAAAAAAATGCTCAACATCACTAACCATCAGGGAAATGCAAATCAAAACCACAGTGAGGTATCATCTCCTACAGTCAGAATGACCATTATCAAAAAGACAAAGGATAAGTGTTGGTGAGGATGTGGAGAAAGGGAAACTCTTAGACACTGTTGGTCAGACTGTAAATTAGCTCAGTTGTTATGGAAAACAGTATGGAGGTTCCCCCAAAAAACGAAAAATAGAATTACCACGATTCAGCAATCCCACTACTGGATATTTACCAAAGAAAAGAAAATCAGTATTTTGATTAGATAGCTGCATTCTCATGTTTATTGCAGCACTATTTACAAAAGCCAAGATATGGAATCAACTAAATGTCTATCGACAGATGAATGGATAAAGAAAATGTGGTATGTATACACAATGGAGTATTATTCAGCCATAAAAAAGAACAAAATCCTATCATTTTCAGCAACATGGATGAGCCTGTAAAACATTAAGTGAAACAAGCCAGGCAGAGAAAGACAAGTATTGCATATTCTCACTCATATATGGAAGCTAAAAAACTTGACTGCATAGAAGTAGAGACTAGAATAGTGGTTACTAGAGGCTGGGAACGGAGAGTTAACCAGATGTTGGTTAACAAATACAAAATTACAGAGAGGAGGAACAAGTTCCTGTGTTCTATAGCACTGTAGGGTGACTATAACAATTTATTGTATATTTTCAAATAGCTATAAAAGTGGATTTTGGCCAGGTACAGTGGCTGATGCCTGTAATTCCAGCACTTTGAAGGCCAAGGCGGGCAGATCATCTGAGGTTAGGAGTTTGAGACCAGCCTGGCCAACATGGTGAAACCCTGTCTCTACTAAAAATACAAAAATTAGCTGGGCATGGTGGCAGGCGCCTGTAATCCCAGCTCTTTGGGAGGCTAAGGCAGGAGAATCACTTGAACCTGGGAGGTGGAGGTTGTGGTGAGCTGAGATCGTGCCACTGCACTACTCCAGCCTGGGCGACAGAGTGAGACTCCCTCTCAAAAAAAGAAAAAAAGAAAAGAGTGAATTTTGAATGTTCTCAATGCAAAGAAATGTTTGAGGTGATAGATATGCTAATTATCCTGATTTACTCATTACACATTACATATATGTATCAAAACTTTACAGTGTACCACACAAATATGTACAATTATGTGTCCATTTAAAATAATAAAAGCAAAACAATTCATTTGAATAAAAAATATTACACTTCTGTGTGTAATAACCACGCAAAATTAAAAGGCAAATAATTAGTTGAAGATAAATATCTGCAATAAATATGACAATTTGAAACCCTTAATATGTAACCCCTTCATTCAAATCTACAAGTACACTAAAACTGCAACTGAAAGCAGCCAGAAGCAAAAACAGTTCATAACAATAAAAAGCCGATAAATCACATTTTACCTCCCGTCACACCTCAAACAATAATCAAATTTTATTTTTGCTATCATATTAGTAAAGACAAGAAAAAAATACTCAGGTGAGGGTCTATGAAATAGATAAAGTCACAGACATTGCTAATGAAAGTATAAACTGGAACAACCCTTCTAAAAAGCTAACGATGAATACACACCAAGAGCCTTAAAAAATGTAATACACTTAGGCTGTAAAAAATTGTGGCCTTATCTATGTACGTATAGAGATGCTTATTACAGCACAAGTTATGCTTAGCATAAAACTGGCAACTACCTAAATTTCCAACAATAGGAAAACAGTATGTTAATGACATGAGGCAATGCTCATTTCATAAGGGGAAAAAACAGGAAACAAAATTGTTTGTATGCTATTCCAATTTTGGATGGTATGTCTATATATGTGTGTGTGTATATAAACCTCAAAAATGTTTGAGGCTATTGCAGACTAGTGATTCAATTTTTTTCCCAGAAGCTTTTAAAATTTTCCTGTCTTCAATGGGGATGCAGTGCTTTTACAGTTATTATAAAAATAAAGACTAGGGGCACTTTCATGTTAAAAAGATCTGGGCATTGTAGTTAAACATGAGCTGACTGGCAGAAAAGGTGACTAAAAAGCTATGGTCACAGTCACCATTTCTAGAAGACTGTGCAGGTACAAACACCATTTTTATATGGGGTATTGGAAAACTAGCATGGGTCTAGACAAGAATGACCAGGAGAATAAAGCATCTACAATCAGCTACCACGAAAAGAAAAGGTCAAGGAACTACAACTCTGAAGCCTTAGAAGGTTGGTAGAGAGTGTGAACTGTCAACACACCAGATAAACACCTTCAGGACTGCTCATAAACGGACTCTACATGGGACGAGGTGTTGGATGACAGGACTTCAAAGTTTTTCTAAGATACAATGGCTAGAAAGAAGTAGAAAAGGGGAGACTGCCAGAAATTCTTTTTCTGTTTTCTTTTTTTAGACGGAGTCTCACTCTGTGGCCTAGGCTGGAGAGCAGTGGCTCCATCTCGGCTCTCTGCAACCTCTGCCACCCAGGTTCAAGCAATTCTCCTGCCTCAGCCTCCCGAGTAGCTGGGATTACAGGCACCTGCCACTACGCCTGGCTAATTTCTGTATTTTTAGTAGAGACAGGGTTTCACCATCTTGGTCAGGCTGGTCTTGAACTCCTGACCTCGTGATCCACCTGCCTGGGCCTCTCAAAGCGCTGGGATTACAGGCATGAGCCACCGCGCCTGACTGTTTTTTTTTTTTTTTTTGAGATGGAGTCTCGCTCTGTCACCCAGGCTGGAGTGCAGTGGTGAGATCTTGGCTCACTGCAACCTCTGCCTCCCAGGTTCAAGCAATTCTCCTGTCTCAGCCTCCAGAGTAGCTAGGACTACAGGAGCACACCACGCCTAGCTAATTTTTGTATTTTTAGTAGATACAGGGTTTCACCATGTTGGCCAGGCTGTTCTTGAACTCCTGACCTCAGGTGATCCACCTGCCTTGGCCTCCGAAAGTGTTGGGATTACAGGCATGAGCCATCGCGCCCAGGCAGAAATTCTTTTAAAACTGTTACTCAGAAATCAGCATCTGCAATAGAGAAGATTTGACTTTAAGAATGGTCAAATATTTCCTGTCCAAGGGGGACACAGTGTGCAGAGGGGAGCTAGAGGCCTTACTAGTCTTTCTTCTAATCCTGCCCTGAGCTTCAACCCACATCTCAAATTCAGAGGAATCTTTCCAGGGTTCTGCAGCATAAATCAGCATCTTTTTTTTTTTTAAACACTGGGTTTTATTCTTAGAATAGCCCTGTATTAAAGGAGCATTAAACAGTAAGACCAGGAAGCAGTTCAAATACAGTTAAAGATGAAATCTCAATATGCTACTTAGCTATTCAAAGTTTGCGGTATAGAAAGAGAATGGCGGAAAGGGACTGGATATAAATGCAATACATAAAGAACACTGAACACTATGGAAACTCAAAACTTGTCTAAATTCTATTGTTTACGTTTTAGCACGTCCCAGGAATGACTGTGGTGAAGTGAGAAAAACACAGGTTTTGAGGGCAGACATTCCTGGGTTTAAATCCCTGCTGAAATGCTTACTAGCTGGGTGACTTGTTTAACTCTCTAAGTCTCAATTTTCTCACCTCACAGGGTTGTTTTGATACTACTTGAGATACTGTGGTACTAACTATGAAATGCAAAGTACAGAGCTAACACATGTACATGCCTAATAAGTAGTTTCTTTTCACTAATTATTAGAGTTTTAATAGAAATAAACAGAATTACACTTATATACCTATAATGGTATGACTGATATTCTGTGCCACATTAATTTTACTAAATGAAAGAAAAAAATCCTGGTGGTTATTTATTTTTTGATCACATCATTGCAATTACTATGATAATTCTTATTACATATACTTTTATTTTCAGTTAAAAATAAACATAATTAGAACTGATGAGTCATCTTCATGTAGTAAGTTTCTGACTGTTCAATTCCATTTTATCTACCGTAGTATTTATTTCATAGGTTTTCAAAACTGGAATTAGAGACTTGAAAGTGAATAGCATATTATTAAGTATCCTATGCTACTCTTTTATACAATACTTTAAATGATTCTTAAGAATACAAAAGGATATTAAATAGTTCAATATTATTCCAATGCTTCTTTAGTTATTTCCCCTATCTTAGGGTAAACACCATTTTCTTTCTCAAATAAAAACAAATTAGCCAAATTTCAAATGCTGATTCATTTTATTTTATTTTAGAGACAGGGTCTTGCTCTGTTGCCCAGGCTGGAATGCAGTGGTGCCATCATAGCTCACTGCAGCCTCAAACTCCTGAGCCTCAAGTGATCCTTCCACCTCAGCCTCTCAAGTAGGTAGGGTTACAGGTGCATGCCACCATGCCCGGCTAATTTTTAAATTTTTTTGTAGAGCGGGGGTCTCATTATGTTACCCTGGGCTGGTCTCAAACTCCTGGTCTCAAGCGATCCTCCTGCCTCGGCCTTCCAAAGTGCTGGGATTACAGGTGTGAGCCACTGCTCCCACCCATATACTTATATTTATGCTATAGGCATACCTTTACAGGGAAAGCCAGATGAATATTTAAGTAGGAGTGAGAGTTGCTCAGCTCAGTTGGCCACTTGACTTCTCCCCTACTCTAGAAGTTTATAAAAACCATTAGGCAACTACCAATCTTCTGAGAAAAGTACAAACTCCATCCCAGTTGCCTTCAACAGTTTAATCAGCAGAGCTACAAGATCCCACAGGTTATTTTCCAGCACACACCTCTAAAAAGCTAAGACAACATCATGAAGCTCCATATGAATTCAACAGACAAAGTCTCTTGTTAAGGCTGACAGCTAAAAATTTTCAAAGATTTCTTTTTGTGGTTTTAAAATTTAGTTTTCTGAAAGGTATAATTTTTGCTGTCAAGTTATACCATGTTCCAGCAAAAAGGTAATGAAACAGAATAGCTGTATTTATTCATGATACCAAACATTTATGATAGACAACAAAACGTTGTCCTGATTCACTTCTAAAATACTCTATTGCTATAATTATTGATCATACAATGGTGGTATATGATCATTACAAGAAATTCCAGAAAAGTAACATTTAAGCATCACAACCCTAATCTTGATGCTCTATTTTTATGTAGTTTAATACCTAAACAAGCTGTTAAAGTGCCAATTCCCCTTCAATATAGAACATCGTCTTAGAGAATTTCAGGTCATGCCCAGTATGACAACTTAAGACAGGGTATTGGAATAAACAATCAACTCCGTCTTAGAAATAAACTGTCTTAGAGCCAAAATTAACAAACAGGATATAAATATTTTGGTATTACAGGACATAGATACTAACTTTATTTAAACACTGTTACATAAATATAAACCAGCTTTTAAAAAAATGAATATACACTTAACATATATTGACATATGAGAAAAAGATGAGCAGACACCTCAAAAATCTTGCCAGTATTTACCAACAAATCAAGATTTTCAAGGAGCAATTTCTTAGATGAATGATCTAAAATATTAAAATTGAATATCAGATTATACCTATATGCAGATCTTTACTCTTAGAACCATTATTTAAGATAACGACTGAGAGAAGAGAAAATATGTCATTTATCATACATTCCCTATAAGTAAATACTTTAAAAATAAATGCCAAAGTTCTCACTGATAAGTTTTTTCCTGAACACTTAATAATGAATAAGAATGTGGTAAAACCTCTAGTTAGAATTTGATTCCATTAATGCTCCAATGTTATAATGAATTCCTGAGCTATCATTTTACTTCTGTTAATATGTCTATCTAAGCTTGAAAGGTTTTGCTATGTTATACATACACAGGCGTGAGAGAGGGACACAAAGAAGGAACTTTTCTCTTAAGTTTGATACACCTTATTCAAATTTGTAATATTAAAAAGAGAATAACCTTGATAGATGAGAGACAACATGTATTTCTTTTTTTTTTTTTTCATTTAAAGAGAAGTGGCTTCTACCTGACAAGGCATGATGTATATAACATGCCATAACGTATGCCAACTAAAAGAAATAACAAGGAGTTTTAAACAATGCAATCACTATTAAAAATTATTCCTCAGTTAACACCCCCATGGATAGCACAATAAATTACTCAACAAAAAATGCACAGTTAATTTTTCAGGTATTTTTTGCAGTAAGTTCCACAACTTCAATATACTTATATATGTATTAATATATATATATAAATACCACACAGAGATGTCATTAAAACCACAGCCTCTGGCTAACAGATAAGGAATACACTGAAGTTATATAAAATTATGAAAAGAATATATATATATATATTCATCCTGTATGAAGCATTATGACATTTTTCAAAATCCATATTGAAAATCAGCCATTTTAGATAAACCCATATAGTACCATAGAATGAATTTTAACTTTATGCTATCTTTGGATATGGCTCACATATTTAACTCTATTAACTGCCTCTTGGAAAATGAACATACTAGCAGCAAGGGATGCTGAATTAGTTTTATGGAGCTGCACCAGCCTCATTATTCAAATAGCTAGTATTATTTTCCTGGTATTTTATATTTATCTTTTAATACAAATATTGCTTCATAAAAAATGTCTGTTTG
This sequence comes from Pan paniscus, assembly GCF_029289425.2. Lineage (NCBI taxonomy): Eukaryota > Metazoa > Chordata > Mammalia > Primates > Hominidae > Pan > Pan paniscus. The sequence goes on from NC_073254.2 coordinate 30,253,318, forward strand.
ATTAATTTCACCTGATGCATGAGAAGACACATATTGTAAAAAAAAAAAAAAAAAAAAAAAAAAAAAAAAAGTCCTACATTTCCATGCAACATTTTAAACTTATTTTAGGTATTAATTTAGTAATTATTACTTGTTGGTAATAGAAAGAACTAATAATGCTCTCATAAAAATGTACTACTTGTAGGTTCAAGTCAAGTTGAAATTTAATTTCTGCTTTTTAATAATATATCATCTGCATACCATGCAAATACAGCAATGTATCCAGGCATGGAAGTAAACATTTCAAAGGAAAGCAGCAAAGGAAAAACAGAAAATAAAGTTCCACCTACAGGGATCCCTCTGACTATTTTCGGTGAGTCCTGGAGATGACATGGATGTGAGACCTGAATGAGTGAACAGAAGCTCAGTGCTGGTCAAGTGAAGCCTCCAGTTACCAGGCAGCTGCCCTCACGTGCATCTTCTGGGATGTAGAACAAAGGAAGTGAGGCTGAAGCCAGAAGCAGGTTTCTCCAAAGAAATTGTAGTAAGCCTGTTAGTTTTTTGCTGATGGCTTAAGCAGATATACATTGGAATCTACTGCCTCTATAAAAGCAAAATGCAAGCTCTCAGGGGCTCTAGTGTGCAAAGATGTATGCACCGGTCTGGGACCATACCAAATGCAGCTCAAAATGGAGGGGAGGGAAGGCTGAAAATAACTAAATCCATCTGAATTTGTCATCTAGGTACAAAGATGCTTTAGTAACACAGCAAAAGAGAGATGAAATCTTGCTGTTTGAAAGTAGTAACATAAAAATTAAAAATATAGTTCATTTCATAACACACAAGGCATCTATAATTTTCCCCTACCTCATTTTTAATGTAGCATTAGCCTAAAGATTTTTTCAAATTCAGCAACACTAACCAGTGGCTTGGAATGTGCCATATATTTTTAATAAGTATCTTAAGTCATCAATTCAAATAGTTACAAACACTTCTCCACAATTTTTTCCTTTTTGAAAATAGTATGGTCTAAATCCCACTCCTGCTGGTCCCCTCTGAATCACAGCTCCATCAATCAGCCACTCTCACTGTATCTTCAACCTCTCCCTTTCTATAGCTTCTGTTCCTTTTTCATACAAATATACTCAACTTCCTCCCAAAATTGAAAAAAAAAAAAATCCTCCCTTCAACCTACTCTCTCCTCTAACTATTCTTCTTTCCTTCCTTTAGCCTTAGCTTTTGAAAGCATTGTCTCTACTTCCTCATTCATTTAAATATTTAATAAGCACCAAAGTGCCAAGCACCTGAGTCACAATGGTGAACAAGGCAGAACAGTCCACTCATTCCAATCCTCTGCCATCTGGTTTCTACCCCCAGCCCCCCACACACACAAACCCATGCTGCTGAAAGTGTCCTCATTAAGATCACCAATTAGCTTCTCAGGCAATATTTCAGTTTGCCTTCTCCACAACAATATGACACTGCTTCTTGACATGTCCTTGAAATGTTCTCCTTATCACATTTTCCTCTTTGCCTCCACTATGGGCAACTAGCTCTCTTCTCGTGCCTGTCTGGTGAATGTTGGTGCTTCCTAGATTTCTACGCATTGTCAACTTTTTTTCATTCTGCCCTGTTGTTTGTGGGCAACGTCATCCAAACCCCCGGCTTCCATTCCTACCTACATGCTGGCTACTCTCAAATCTAGCTCAGATCCTTCTCTTGAGGTTCAACAGCCCATTGGACACTTCCACCTATAACGTCTTACAGATACTGCAAATTTAACATGCTCATGGTGAAATTCACTCAATAAGAATGAAATATTAAGGAATAAATTTAAGACACATATTGAAAACAACAAAACTGCTTAGAAAAACTGAAGATGGCTTAAACAAACATGGATACATTCCATGTTCATGGATTGAAAGACTCACTATCATTAAGATGACAATTTTCCCCAAATTGATCTACACATGCAACACAACCATCCCTATTCAAGTCTCAGTAGGCTCTTTCCTTTGTTAGAATTGTCAAAATGATCCTAAAATTTATATGAAAAGACGAAGGACCTTAAATATTAAATAGTCAAACCAATTTTAAAAAGTAGTAGGTTAGAGGACTTAGACGTCCCAATTTCAAATCTTACTACGAAGCTACACTAGTCAAGGCAGTGTGGCACTGGCAATAAGGAACAAAGTTGAGAGTTCAGAAAAAAACTCTTACATTATGGTCACTGGTTTCCTACAAAGGTGCCAAAGCAATTCAATGGGGAAAAGAAGCTCTTTTCAAAAAATAGTTCTAAGGCTTGTGAGGGAGACTTCGGGCATGGTGCAGCCTAGAGCCCCAAGGTCTGCCAAAAAATGGTTCTGAGACAACTGAACATCGATATGTAAAAAAATGAAGGTAGACTTTTAACTCACACGAACACAAGGCTTAACTGAAAATGGATCACAGACCTAAATGTAAGAGCTAACTAGTGTTGTCAAGGATGAGGAGAAACTGCAGCCCTCACACACTGCTGATAGGAACGTAAAATGGTACAGGCATTTTAGAAAACAGTTCAGCAGTTTCTCAAAAAGTTAAACACAAACTTGTCATATAATCCATATATTCTAGTCTTAGCTATATACCCAAGATAAATAAAAATGTATGTCAACACAAAGACTTGCATAAGAAAGTTGATGGCAGCATTATTCAAAATAGGCAAAACCTGGAAACAATCCAAATGTCCATCAGCTGCTGAGTGGATAAACAAAATGGGGTATATTCATACAATGAAATATTAATTCAGCAATAAAAAGGAACAATATAGTGATTTTTTATTCTACTCAGTTTCCTGAATCTGTGTCTTTCTCTCCATTCTAGCAATGGCTGAATCCAAATCTAATAGTTTCCCAACTGATCTCTTTTAGTCTAGACCTGCTCTTCTCTAATCTATCTCCTATATGATTCCAGAAAACTTGCTTTAAAATGCAAATCTGATCCTTCTACCCTGATTGAAACCCTTGGGGATATCCTACTCCCTATCCGGACTCTATCAGCTACAATAACCTTTGAGCTCTTTTTAATCATGCACCCCTGACATATGCATGAATTCCTGCTCTAATTTATTACATAATACACAGAAAATTGACATTTAAAAGGATGACATAAAAAAACAAAAATTCCAGTTTCCTCTCTCCTCCTAATGCTCTGCATGCCCACATTCCTCTTTGAAGACCACTGGCCTAAAGGGAAATGTCCAAATTCCTGTGTATGGCATTCAAGGCTGGGTACCAGTTGTTCCTTGCCTCTCTGTCCAACTTCATCCCTCATCACTTCACCCCACACACCATATGCTTCAGCCAGGCAAATTATTTGTGGCTCCTTCAATAAATAAGAAATTAAATTTTAACTTGTATTCTTGAAATAAACATATATGCATCTTTACAACTGTTCTTTCCTCTTCCTGGAATGTCTTTGTTATCCTTTCCAGCCCAGTGAGTACTCGTCATTCAGATCAAGTGTCATGACCTCTCTCTGGTTGATTACTCCCACCTTAGTGTACTTATTTCTATTATTTCTATATTATATTCAAATTATATATTTGCCTTTCTAATCTATAAGCTTTGCCACAGTCCTTTAGCTCCCTGAGGACAGAGGACAGTAACATCATCCAACCTGAGTCACTTAAGTATTGTTCAGTGGCAGCTGAATAGTTTTGTCTCACATGTTAAGCCAACTCTTGAAGTGAACCAACAAACTCTACTGAAGTTTACCATCTAGCATCATCATCCCTATCTGTAACATGCTAAGGGCTGCCAAGCCAGTAATATGCATAAGCCACATCCACGAGTCATCCAAACAAGTGAGACTCTTCACAGCCTCAGAAGTCTCCAAGTCAGATGACTTGGTGCCTTCTATTTTTACTCAAATTTAGCCATCATCATCACTGGGAATTGCTCCCCTTCTAAGATTTCAAACTGAAATCTCTTCTTTGACCACAAGATCCACCTCAACCACTAAAAGTGTTCTTCCCCTTTACAGGGTACCTCACCTGTACCACCATTCAGCCTGCTTATTCTGCTGGTCTGGTCAGGCCTCCCCTCTCTCTAGTCAGAACTCCACAGCCAATCATTTCAATCATAGTCTCACTAGCATCCATGGTTACCATGCCTGCTGGCCCATCTTACATGTCTTCCCATTTCCAACTCTGTGTTAACCAAAGCATATTTGTTTTGCTTTTTTATTTCTGCTTCTGAGCCTAGCCCTGAAAATTCAGATTATCATTCCTTACGTGAATTCTCAAAAAATTATTTAATCCTTCCATGTCAACTTTTCCCTATATTATCAGCCATCCTTTCCTTCTCTAAGGTCTTAGGAAAAGAGACATCCCTGGATACTCTCCAAGGATAACCTATCTGGATACCACTTCTTTCCATTTTCTTTGGTATCATAATGACTCCTTCAATATCTTCAACTATACCTCCCCTGACTTTGACCCGGATCCCATCTCGTTACATTTTCATTTTTTTCTACCATTCATGATTGAATAGTTAGTTCATGTCACCTTTATTTCCTAACTACTCATACACTTCTTTTTTTGGAGACAGAGTCTTACTCTGTTGCCAAGGCTGGAGTGCAGTGGCACAATCTCGGCTCACTCACTGCAGCCTCTGCCTCCCAGGTTCAAGCAATTCTCATGCCCCAGCCTCCCAAGTAGCTGGGACTATAGGCGCCCACCACCACGCTGGGCTAATTTTTTGTATTTTTAGTAGAGATGGGGTTTCACCATGCTGGCCAGGTTGTTCTCGAATGCCTGACCTCAAGTGATCCGCTTGCCTCAGCCTTCCAAAGTGCTAGGATTACAGGCGTGAGCCACCATGCCCGGCCTATTCATACACTTCTGATTTTCAATTCGGATTCAACCTTTACAAACAGCTCTTTCAGGTCACCAATGACCTGTTCATTGTCAAATCCAACAGGCTCTCTCCATTCAGCTCAACTTCTCTGCATTACTTATATTATGGATAACCACTTTTCCTCCTTTAAACTCTCCTCTGTAGTTTTTTTGTCACTACATTGCCTTAGTCTTCCTGTTTCTCTGACCACTCTTGTCCTACCTCATCCACTGGCTCTGCTTTCCAGAGCTAAGTCTTCAATGTCTTACATCTTTAAAGACTATGAAAGCTTATGTACTCTACATGTGCTTACAATAATGGAATTCCTTCCCCATTAAAAATATAAAATAAGGACTTTTATGATCCTATCCTCTTTTTCTGCTGTCTAATATTTGAGTGATGTCACTAAAAATTTTAAATGAATGCAGTATTTGGGGAACACAGAAAAATTTCCTACTGCCAATATTAAAATAAGAACAACAACTGGTTTTAATAATCTTGTAGAGATTGGCCATATGCACCAGAAGGTGAACGTAACTCATCAACCTCAATGGAGTATTAGAAGGGAGAATCCAGAACTTGGTGGATGATATTAATCTACATTACTAACTTTGAGGGTCACTAATTTTGTATTTTGGTTCTCAAAAGTTAGTTTTCCCCCAATTTAGAAAAGAGCTTCTAAATATAAGTTGAATAAAGCAATTGGAGGAAGTAACACCTTTTATTTTCCTGCGACCTGAAAAGGAAAAAGGCAATATTCAAAAAATAATAAATTGCCACAATATGTTCGAACAAACTTTTACATCTTTTTTTCTTCACTAATACTTTGGAAGAGCTATTAAACTTCTGTTTTTCTTGTTATAGGGTACCTTTTTTTTTTTTTTTTTGAGACAAGAGTCTCATTCTGTGGCACAGGCTGGAGTGCAGTGGCATAATCTTGGCTCACTGCAACCTCCACCTCCCAGGTTCAAGCGATTCTCCTGCCTTAGCCTCCTGAGTAGCTGGGGGTACCACCACGCCTGACTAGTTTTTGAATTTTTAGTAGAGATGGGGTTTCACCATGTTGGCCAGGCTGGTCTTGAACTCCTGACCTCAGGTGATCCCCCTCGGCCTCCCAAAGGAGGCCCTTCCAAAGTGCTGGGATTACAGGCGTGAGCTACCATGCGCAGGCCACGTTTTAAAAATATTAGCAAAACACTCAAGAAGAAACAATTGTGAATGAACACTGATACTAAAAATCTAGATATAATGCAACATTCAATTTAGGGTTTGTTCACATTTGAGATCTTTAATTGGCCTGTGGGTGGATTTGATGTGCTGTTAATTGTACATAATTAGGAATGTGTGTATAAGCAAGATATTTCAGCCTAAATTGAATTATTCTATCGGGTAATATACAACACTACCTAACCTTTTGCAAACTGCTATTCTCTTCTTTTTCTCTGAATATTGTCACACTAAAAAAAGTATGCCTCAGCACTGAGATGCAAGTAAAACTGACATTTTACATAATCTGTGTCCCTGCCCTGTCTTTTAATATTAACTTGATTGTTTTTTTCATCTCTTACTGTTATATAAGAAGATACTAAACTAGCCAACCAAAAGAAAAGAATGAGAAGGAAAAGGCATTTTATAAGGATTTCAAATCTTATTTTAAGCCACTGATTGAAAAAAAAATGTATACAAGTAGTGGTTTACAAATTGAATTAAAAACAATGACAGCCATGACAACGCATTGTATCACATGATCATTTAACATTACCTTCAACAAACTGGCTATGAACTTAATCATTTACTAGAGCCATAGTAGGTCAAACAGAAATCCAGCCAAACAAAGCTGTTCAATAATAGCTTTAGGAGGAATATGCCTTTATACCTTTTATCTTGAGAATTCATCATTTTTTCTAAATCCAAACAGATCAGACATATAAACAATTCAATCATAAATGATATGCTTGGAAATCTTTAACCATTTGGTAAATCTAAAGGACAATGCTGGTTTATATGTGAAGTATAATAAGCATAAAACAACAAAATCAGAAGTGTTTTAATAAGTAATTCAAAAAGTTTTCTCAGTTATTGAAATGAGTCTCTCGAGAATAGGATTTCTACTACTTAATTGCTCATGAGTAATTAACTGAAAAATGGGAAACTGGAAGAACCTTGAGCTGCTGGAAAGTTTGTGTTTTTTTCTGTTTTTCACTAGTGTTTCTCCATGACCAGTAAGGGTCAACATAATCAAGAATTATTCTCTAGTGTCCCTCCTTCAGGCATTCCCTAAAAGTAAAAAGTAATGCTGGGTGCTTTTGGAATCTCAGAATATATTTCATCTGAGCCTCTAATTTTACAGATGGAGAGAGAAACTGTGCCTGAAAAGGTAAGAGACTCATCCAAAGTCACAAGACAGCAGCAGAGCAGGGCCCAGCACTGAAGACCTCTCAGGAGGTTCGAGTGACTGCAAGGTCAATTACAGGGGCACCTGTTGATCTTTGTCACCATTCCCTTTCCACATGGCCCAGACTGTACAAGAGAAACCAGAATCTTCTTAAACTATGATTCTCAACAACCTCAAAGTTAGCACTGCACCTTCCTAACATACCACTTATAAAGGTCATTAGCAGGAATTCTCACTTGGTACATGTGCTAAAGAGAATATCAAAACCACCTGTGATTAAGCAAAACCTACAAAAACAGTATTAAGTTTTACTGTTTTATGTAAACTGATTTTAAAAAATGAGTTTGTTCATCATTGTCGAGAGAACATCTGACACTGATGAACTCTCAACTACTTTAAAGTGAAGAATTAACACAAAATTACCTTTGAAGGTTTCAAGTTCCTTCCTGTAGGAAAAAAAAAAAAAGACAAGACAATGCAAATTAAAAATCTCCCCAATGAAAACTGTTCTTCCATCATAATAAAAACTTATGTACTTTAAATGCCCACAGTGGTATTTCTGGATCTTCACATATCAGTTATACTTTACTGAAATGACCAGTACAATGAGCCTAAACCAACTATTTTCAGTTATTTCTGCTATTTTCTATTAATGGCTCAAAAAAGTTCCACCAGAATCCAAATAATAATCTAAACAATTTCATCTAAACAATAAAACAATTATAAGAACACAGACAGCATTTTAATCCCAGCTATGAACCATCTCATACATGTAAGAATCAGTTTATAAAAAGCACTTAACACAATTTTTCCTTGATGGATAAATATTCAATACTGGATTTTTGAGATCGTTAGTTAAGAATTATCCAAAATAGAAGCAGTTGTTTTCCCTTTCAACAGCAAAGGAGAAAAGGGGGAAAGTGCATATCAAAGGATTGAGGTGCACAGCTCATGCCACAAAGGGCCAAGCCTCTAGGAATCTTCTGGTTTATTATTTTGTCAATATTAAGTAAGGATGCCAAAACACAAAGTTTCCTGGGAAGTGTACAGTGGGGAAACATAGATTAAAATAAACATTTTGTGACAAAGAAAGCAAAGCAAGTTGTTTTGAGGCTTTCCCTCACAATTTTGCAGTTACGTATTTTTTTCTTCATTATCAGTACTAATGAGTAATTTTGAGGAAATAAAGGCTTGTTATCCCAGTTAAAATATGAGACATTTATTTTGTACTTGCACTCCAGGTTTTACTAAAAATCTAGAGATGTTTTGAATTCTTAAATCAATTTTCTACACACCTAATTACAATACCCCTCATGTTCCAAAATAGCTGACTACACTCAACAGCTGCTAGAAGAGACTGGCAAGCTGCCTACTGAAAGGCCAAGTAGATAATGTTCTTGCAACAGCCAAAGTGAAGGTTCTTAAATCAGATGGTCATCCCACTCCGTTTTTTCCTAACAATATCTACTTATAATAATTATCCAGCACCATGGTTCATAAACTATGCAAGAATTTTCAATCCTATTTTTTCAAAAACCTGTGTGGCCAGGCGTGGTGGCTCATGCCTGTAATCCCAGCACTTTGGGAGGCTGAGGCAGGTGGATCACCTGAGGTCAGGAGTTCGAGATCAGCCTGGCCAACATGGTGAAACCCCGTCTCTACTAAAAATACAAAAAAATTAGCCGGGTGTGGTGGTGGGCACCTGTAATCCCAGCTACTAGGGAGGCTGAGGCAGGAGAATCACTTCAACCCAGGAAGCACAGTTAGCAACAAGCCATGATCATACCACTGCACTCCAGCCTGGGTGACAGAGCGAGACTCTGTCTCAAAAAAAAAAAAAACAAAACGAAACAAAACAAAAAAACAAAAACAAAACCTGTGTAATTGTTTCCCTTCAGTCAATAATCAACTTCATTCTTAAAAGCTTAGCTAGGTACAAGCTAAATATGCCTAAAACCTGCTTTATACCCCGATAATAAAAACCAGAATACAACAGGAAGGCAATATGTATCACAAGAGAACCTCAAAAAGATATCTTCAATCTACTTCTTAGTGACAACCTCACATTAGCAATTCCCCGACGTGGGGAAAGTTGACAGAACACTCAGTTCAATATTCTAATGAGTAATTCTTTTTTTTTTTTCTATGATTACAATCTTTAGAGAGCTTCTAATTTTCTTCTTTTAGAATGTGTGACTGTGAGCAGAATTTCTAAAGGGCTCTCTTGTTTTAAAAAGCTGAAACTCAGAATAATGATTTCACAGACACTGTTATTCTCCTACCCCCAAATACTAACAACCATAAAAACAAGGAATCCAGCAACTACTATTAAATACATTAATGAGTGAGTGTGCAATTGAGGAGGGCGGTTTTCCTGTGGACTCATCCTGCTCAACCTGCAGCCGTCTGTCTGCTGCTGTGAAGAGGACAAGCCCAGCATCTTCTGGGCATCCTCTGTCACACAGCGTCATGACCCACAACTCCACAACTGTCAGCGAAATTTCCAGGAAACTTCCCTTCAGAAAATCATTCCTGTACCCAATTCCTAAAACAGACGACTGCTTGAAGTAGTGGTGGTACAAATAATTGGTTTAAAGAAAAAAATCAGTATTATGCAACTTTTTTTTTTTTTTTTTTTTTTTTTGAGACAGAGTCTCACTCTGTCACCCAGGCTGGAGTGCAGCGGTGTGATCTTGGCTCACTGCAACCTCTGCCTCCCGGGTTCAAGCAATTCTCCTGCCTCAGCCTCCCGAGTAGCTGGGATTACAGCCACCCACCACCATGCCTGGCTAATTTTTGTATTTTTAGTAGAGATGGGGTTTCACCATGTTGGCCAGACTGGCCTCAAACTCCTGACCTCAGTTGATCCGCCCGCCTCGGCCTCCCAAAGTCCTGGGATTACAGGCATGAGTCATCGTGCCCAACCAGTATTATGGAACTTTTAAGGAACTGATGAAGTAAAGCAGCAGCACTGAAAGCCTTGAAATTTCACAATTGTTAGGGTGTACTCCACCATCTGTTAGAGGTACTCAGCATTTGGAAATACAGAAAATGTAAGAGAAGGCAGGGAAAGGCACGTCAGTCACAGGCAGCAGTAACTGTGAGGTCACAGAGACCAAAGACGACGCAGGTTATATTTAGGAAACAGACTTCAGAACAGCAATACTTCAGCAAGTACTTGTCCTGGAGCAAATACTTCAGAACAGTAGGCTGAATGAAGAGAAAGTAATTCAGATGAAAAGGTAGAGAGTTCTCAGTGCCAGGCTAAAATATTTTGTTTTATTTTTAGCAGGAGAATAACATGAGCAAAGCTGAATTTTAGGAAGAACGTTCTAGCTGTGATGGATGGATATACTGGCAAGGGAGAGAATAAAAGCAGTGAGTACACAGGAAACTCACGTGGGGGGCACGTGGGGAAGAGCTAATTAATACTTGGCAAGAGCAATGTAAGTGGCAATGACAATGAAATGAAGGATTCCAATTTGAAAAGTATCATAAAGAAGACTCAACAGCCCAAGGCATCTGACTCAATGGGGTAAGGAGAGGAAGGAGACAAGCATGCTAACCGGGGAAGTTCTAGTCTGGATCATAAGAAGGAAAAGATTTTGGAGGGCAATGCATGAGTTCAGTTTGGAAATTGCTGAAACAGGAAGACTGAAAGCTGCAGACAGGATTCCCATCCCCTTCAGCCTACTCGAGGATTTAACTCCTACAGATTCCTACTCCCTCGCTTCGCATTCACTCTTGAACCCATTCCAATTTGGCTTCTGGACCCCCCACTATGCAATCAACGCCACCAACAATCATCATGTTGCCAAATCCAGAGACCACTTCTCTGTTTTCATCCTAATCCTTAAGCAGCATTTGACCCAACTGGTGGTTTCTTGAAACAGTTCCCTCTAGTGTTCTCCCACCTCCTCAGTTTCTTTTGCTATTGTCTCCATCCCTTCCAGACCACCAGATGCTGGAGTGCTGCAGGCTTGGTTCTGGGCCCTCTTCTCTCCTCAGCTTACATTCACTCATAAGCCAATTTCATCCCTAGCTTTAAATGCCATCCATATGCTACTAACTTCCTGATTACATTTCCTGTCTTGATCTCTTCTTTGAGCTCCAGACTCATATGCAACTGCCCATTTGATAGCTTTATGCAAAAGTGGAGTAGGCTACTCAAACATTTGCAAGACAGCCTGTTCTTCTCCAGTCGACGTCATCTCAGTTAATGGCATTACCCGGCTCCTCAAGTTTTGGCTCATCCATCTCCCTCATTCTCCATCCAATTCATCAATAAATCCTGTCAATTCCATCTCAAAAGATAGCCCGAATTGATCCACTTCTCTCCATCGTCACTGCCATCAACCTTATATAAATATCCATTTTCGTATACTAAATATAATCTTGGTTGAGTTCAATCATTCATTCAACAAAAATTTACTAAGCCTTAGACACTATGATAATGTTAGGAATAGCATTAGGAATAATGCTAGGTTTGGAATAGACATGTTCCATAACCTCAAGGAACTTTAGTGGGAGAGACAGAGAAATAAAGCAATAATTAGAAATCAATGTCATAGATTATAGTGCTTTGGTAATGACATGCTGAGGATTCTCTAGGAATAAAGAAGAGAGGACAACTCATACACTTAGGTTTGGTAGGAAAGGCCTCCTGGAGAAGCAAGGACTGAGCTGATGCATTTTCAAGGACAGTATAACTGATGATGATGGGCAACATTTATCGAGAACATGGCAGATATTTTACTCTTTTTTTTTTTTTTCTTTTTTATTGATCATTCTTGGGTGTTTCTCGCAGAGGGGGATTTGGCAGGGTCACAGGACAATAGTGGAGGGAAGGTCAGCAGATAAACAAGTGAACAAAGTTCTCTGGTTTTCCTAGGCAGAGGACCCTGCGGCCTTCCGCAGTGTTTGTGTCCCTGGGTACTTGAGATTAAGGAGTGGTGATGACTCTTAACGAACATGCTGCCTTCAAGCATCTGTTTAACAAAGCACATCTTGCACTGCCCTTAATCCATTCAACCCTGAGTGGATACAGCACATGTTTCAGAGAGCACAGGGTTGGGGGTAAGGTCACAGATCAACAGGATCCCAAGGCAGAAGAATTTTTCTTAGTACAGAACAAAATGAAAAGTCTCCCATGTCTACCTCTTTCTACACAGACACAGCAACCATCCGATTTCTCAATCTTTTCCCCACCTTTCCCCCCTTTCTATTCCACAAAACCGCCATTGTCTTCATGGCCCGTTCTCAATGAGCTGTTGGGTACACTTCCCAGACGGGGTGGTGGTCGGGCAGAGGGGCTCCTCACTTCCCAGTAGGGGCAGCCGGGCAGAAGCACCCCTCACCTCCCGGACGGGGCGGCTGGCCGGGCGGGGGGCTGACCCCCCCCACCTCCCTCCCGGACGGGGCGGCTGGCCGGGCGGGGGGCTGACCCCCCACCTCCCTCCTGGACAGGGCGGCTGGCCGGGCAGAGGGGCTCCTCACTTCCCAGTAGGGGCGGCCGGGCAGAGGCGCCCCTCACTTCCCCGACGGGGCGGCTGGCCCGGCGGGGGGCTGACCCCCCCACCTCCCTCCCGGAGGGGGCGGCTGGCCGGGCAGAGGGGCTCCTCACTTCCCTGTAGGGGCGGCCGGGCAGAGGCGCCCCTCACCTCCCGGACAGGGCGGCTGGCCGGGCGGGGGGCTGACCCCCCCACCTCCCTCCCGGACGGGGCGGCTGGCCGGGCGGGGGGCTGACCCCCCCACCTCCCTCCCGGACGGGGCGGCTGGCCGGGCGGGGGGCTGACCCCCCACCTCCCTCCCGGACGGGGCGGCTGGCCGGGCGGGGGGCTGACCCCCCCACCTCCCTCTCGGACGGGGCGGCTGGCCGGGCGGGGGGCTGACCCCCCCACCTCCCTCCCGGACGGGGCGGCTGGCCGGGTGGGGGCTGACCCCCCCACCTCCCTCCCGGACGGAGCGGCTGGCCGGGCGGGGGGCTGACCCCCCACCTCCCTCCCGGACGGGGCGGCTGGCCGGGCGGGGGGCTGACCCCCCCACCTCCCTCCCGGACGGGGCGGCTGGCCGGGCGGGGGGCTGACCCCCCCACCTCCCTCCCGGACGGGGCGGCTGGCCGGGCACAGGGGCTCCTCACTTCCCAGAAGGGGCGGCCGGGCAGAGGCGCCCCTCACCTCCCGGATGGGGCGGCTGGCCAGGCAGGGGGCTAACCCCCCCACCTCCCTCCCGGACGGGGCGGCTGGCCGGGCCAGGGGCTGACCCCCCCACCTCCCTCCCAGACAGAGCGGCTGGCCGGGCAGAGGGGCTCCTCACTTCCCAGTAGGGGCGGCCGGGCAGAGGCGCCCCCTCCACCTCCTGGACAGGGCGGCTGGCCGGGCAGGGGGCTGATCCCCCCACCTCCCTCCCGGACGGGGCGGCTGGCCAGGCGGGGGGCTGACCCCCCCACCTCCCTCCCGGATGGGGCGGCTGGCCGGGCAGAGGGGCTCCTCACTTCCCAGTAGGGGCGGCCGGGCAGAGGCACCCCTCGCCTCCCGGACGGGGCGGCTGGCCAGGCGGGGGGCTGACCCCCCCACCTCCCTCCCGGACGAGGCAGCTGGCCGGGCAGAGGGGCTCCTCACTTCCCGGTAGGGGCAGCCGGGCAGAGGTGCCCCTCACCTCCCGGACGGGGCGGCTGGCCAGGCGGGGGGCTGACCCCCCCACCTCCCTCCCAGATGAGGAGGGAGGACGCTCCTCACTTCTCAGACGGGGTGGCTGCCGGGCGGAGGGGCTCCTCACTTCTCAGACGGGGCGGTTGCCAGGCAGAGGGTCTCCTCACTTCTCAGACAGGGCGGCCGGGCAGAGACACTCCTCACATCCCGGACGGGGCGGCAGGGCAGAGGTGCTCCCCACATCTCAGACGATGGGCGGCCGGGCAGAGATGCTCCTCACTTCCCAGATGTGATGGCAGCCGGGAAGAGGCGCTCCTCACTTCCTAGATGGGATGGCGGCCGGGCAGAGACGCTCCTCACTTTCCAGACTGGGCAGCCAGGCAGAGGGGCTCCTCACATCCCAGACGATGGGCAGTCAGGCGGAGACGCTCCTCACTTCCCAGACGGGGTGGCTGCCAGGCAGAGGCTGCAATCTCGGCACTTAGGGAGGCCAAGGCAGGCGGCTGGGAGGTGGTTGTAGCGAGCCGAGATCACGCCACTGCACTCCAGCCTGGGCGCCATTGAGCACTGAGTTAACGAGACTCCGTCTGCAATCCCGGCACCTCGGGAGGCTGAGGCTGGCGGATCACTCGCGGTTAGGAGCTGGAGACCAGCCCAGCTGACACATCGAAACCCCGTCTCCACCAAAAAAATTCGAAAACCAGTCAGGCGTGGCGGCGCACGCCTGCAATCGCAGGCACTCGGCAGGCTGAGGCAGGAGAATCGGGCAGGGAGGTTGCAGTGAGCTGAGATGGCAGCAGTACCGTCCAGCTTCGGCTCGGCATCAGAGGGAGACCCTGGAAAGAGGGGAGAGGGGAGAGGGGAGAGGGGAGAGGGGAGAGGGGAGAGGGGAGATGGGGGAGGGGGGAGGGGAGGGGGGAGGGGGGAGGGGAGAGGGGAGAGGGGAGAGGGGAGAGGGGAGAGGGGAGAGGGGAGAGGGAGCTCTATCTACCACACAGTCCTTCTCTGAATCAACAAGGCTGTTTTATTTCAGATATTTTACTCTTAAGCATTAAGTCATACTCTCAGCTAACCAGATGAAAAAGCATGGGTAAGCAGGAGTTTTAAGTTCCAGTCACTCTCCTTCAAACTGTGTTATTAGCATAAAAATGCTAATAATAATAATTAGTGTAAAACAGCCTTCAAGTTCATCTTTTCCAAGAAGACTTCATTGACATCCAATCAGTGATCTCTCCTTTATCAAAAATTCTGTAGCACTAAACTCTATCAATATTATACATTTCATATGCTGCCTTGTAATGTGGTTCTGTTCATACAGGTATCGTCTCTACAGTTCCTGAAGTGCAGAGACTGCATCTCTTCCATCCTGCATCACATGCGTGCCCAGAGTTGGACCCAACAGACACTCAGCAAATCATGATTACCAAGTACTGAGGCTGCAGGATGACTAAGATCTGCTTCTTCAAAGAGGCCATTGCTGTAATAAAATATAGATTTTATTTTTGATAAAGTTTGATCAAATATTAGCTCATTTGAAACAACTTGTTTGTTGCTTGCATTTTCTAAAAATTGAGTTTCTTATTTCCATAGTTTAATAGTATTTTCAGAAGATCAAACAAAAAATTGAAATGTCTCATTTTAAATGTTAACATATTTCAAAATTTACTCAATTCAGCTAATGCCTTTACAAAATTTAGCATAACCCTAAAACTAAAACATTCAAAAAATAACAGCAGGATCAAAAGCTAATAATATTCCAAAGGGTGAAACTGCTATTATTTAATCATTTTCTCTCCAGGGATTGAGTTATGAAGAATAAAAATGAAAGAAAGAATCACATTAATAAGCCTATGGAATGTTACAAGAAGTATATTAAATCTATATATGAGTAGAAATCAACTAGCTCAGACTGAAGATGAAAACTTAATAGACAGAAGCTACTGGATAAATGCCTCCATAAACACAGATAAAGCAAACTCTCTCTAAATCCTAAACTGCCTCCCTAGGACAAATCCATGATAAAAGGCTAACACAAAATACCACATTCAAAACACCAACTGCAAATTGCACCCTAACATTTTTCTTCATGTGTAGAAATGTTTAGGGGAAATTTTTTTTAAGCATGATCAGCAATACTCTTTTATAGAACATTCCTGAACAGTGTCCCTTTGTTATGGCTGATGGACAGAACCTATTACTGTGACTACTTGTTCCTGGGAAAGATCTCACAGGCCCACTCTCAAGAAAGAAGCATCTACCATTCATCACCAACAAGTCAGAGGTCTGTTGTTTCCCGGCAGTCCACAGTCCTGTGGTGCCACCCTACAGGCTTGGTGGGGTTGAGGGGGATTGGGGGTGGGTGGTGGGAGGGGCCTCCTTCCAGCTTGAGATGAATTTTCTCAGGACTCTCTATACCTTAAAAGTCTCTGTTGTCATTTATTCTTATACAAAACCAGCAAGACATTCTCAACATTATCTTTAAAATAAAACATCTTAAAAAGCAGCCAGTTCACTGTAAAAATGGCATTATATCCTTATTTATTATGCTATTAATATAAATTGTATATATCTATTTTGGGCAAATACAGCCAAGAAAGTAACAAGATGATAAGATTCCAAAATCTTGGAATTTAAAGTTGAAAAGGATCTGAAGGATATGGTAACAAAGAAGACCTGGAATTTAAGAAAAATGGATTCCAAAAAAGATAATGAAGGTCTACGCAGGTTGGCAGCACTAAGTTATACATGGATTACATTCCATCCCACCTTGCAAGAATCATTTCCCTAAACCTATTTTACATGAAAATCTATTTGATTTAGAAGCCATGCCTGGATAAAGAGAGGCTGAAGCAAGTAGGATAAGGAAAGATGAGATAGGGGTAAGGGATATTTATTGAGTTCCTACTGTATACTCCACAATATGCAAGGCACTTTACACATACTGTCTCCTATAACTTGTAATTACCTAACTGTAGGTATCATCACCCTCACTTAATACATGAGGAAAACGGGGCTTGAGGATGGAAGGCCACACAGATAGTAAGTGACAGAACTGGGAATAAAACCCACAGCTGACTCTGCATGTGTATCATCTTCAGCATCCAGAATACAGTTCAAGGGTCAAGTTTAGCCCTAACAGAAAGTTACTTAAGTAGATCACTAAATCTATAGAATTCCAGAGTCAGATATGTGAAACTCAGAGCCACCCCAAAACATCCAGGCAACATCTGGGTCAACCTAGCTTGGGGAAAGTACATTATTTTTAGGAAACTAATAAAAACTAACGTTGAAAGCCAGGATCATTGATGTATGCATGAGGTAAAATCCCCAACATAGCCCTGAAGACATGTCGTGGTTTTCAAAAATAAGCCTGCAAAAAACACTTTTATTTTCACTGGTGTACTGGTGTTTAATGACTAGTCCACAGCAACTAATTGGCTAAAAATCTTTATTACAAATTTAAATTTAAATTTTTATTACAAATTTAAAAAATTTATATCACCTTTGTGTTACTGATTTTTTAATTCAAAATTCTTAGTGGCTAGCCAATTCCTTAAAGAGCCATCCTACCATTAATTATCACCAAATCAATGGCTTGTCATTTATTAGCTGTCTGCAGTCATGCCCCACCACTTGAAACTGTATATCCTTACAGGCTTGTTGCCATTTATAGCTGATAGGGTAGAAGGTGGATTTTTTTTTTTAAAACTCATGCATCCCACATACAAATATATTCCTGATCAAGCGGCACCAGGCCCTAAAATCTCAATCCATCCTTACATTGAGTCACCCACAGCAGTCCATACATGCAGAGAAGCAAGGTCCTTTCCATACTCCATGGCACCCAAGCACAGAGTACAGATGGCTTTGTGTGGAGGCAGTTTACTATCAAAGATATGAGGAGACTTTGAAGTCAGGAAAACATTGGTTCTGGCCCAGCACCGCTACTTCCAACTCCTGACAAGTTGTTTTATCTCCCCTAGTCTCTCTTTTCTTTATTGGTAGAGAAGAGAGTACACCTACTCAAATGGTCATTGTGAGACTTCCATGAGTTAATTTGGAGTTTTTAAGCAGTGTCTGGTACATATTAAGTATTCAATAAAGGCTACTGCTATAGTCACCACCATCATTTAATTTTTTTATCTTGACGATCAGAAATCTTAATATCTGCATTTGGGAAAAAATGAGCACTCTAACAGTAATATAAATGAAGGGACACAAGACTACAGACAGCAAGACTAATTAAGAGGCTATTAGTGTAACTCAGGCTACAAAGACGTGGGCTAGAACTCCAGAAAGGATCAGTGAAGACAGAAAGGCAAGGACAGAGTCAGGAAATATTGGGCTGGACTGAGAACTGAGCAGATGGTAGGAGAGGAAGGAGGAGATTATGAAGACTCCCACATTTGTGGCCTGGATAAATCTGTAGTGATGGTATCTTATTAGAACAGAAAAAGGTCAGGTTTTGCTGTGGAAGACAATTTTGGGCATGGTGCTGTTGAGAAGTCCAGGAAGAGCTGTGTAGGTGGCAACTGGTTCTGCAGGTAAGAAGAGAGACCTGCACTGAATACAGTGGTTTGATAATGATCACCTTATGGCTGGCAGATGAGCCAAGGATGTAGAAGAGCATGCCCAAGGAGGGTCTGCAGAACGAGAGGAGGCAACAACCAAGACCAGAGCACAAGTGAACACCAGCATTAAAACATCTACAAAGAAAACTAAAATGAACCTGAGGCAGAGAAGAACATCTGGGATACTGGTGTTGAAGTCAAGAGAGGACAGTATCAAGTCAGGTAAATAAAGACTGATTTGTCAAGGACCTTAGTTACTTAAAAAGCTAAGAAAAACATAGATTAAACACTTCAAATGAATCATGGACTTGTTCTCTAACAATGTTTTCATATTATACAATGTTGATGCAATCTTTCTTTTTCGACAATATTTTAACTGTGGTATGCCATGTACCTTGCCCATTCATTTTAATTAAGAAATATTCTTAAAAGTTCATTATGAGGTAAAATCGTGTTTTAGCTTTCCCCAAACTAGTCCAATGTTAAGAATTTTAAAGGATACTTTTTAGCTTTTAAAAACCCATGTACAGCAAAAATATTGGGATCAACTAATAAATTCTCAAATCTACCTGAATTAATCCTTAAGAACTGTAACTTCTATTTTCTCTGCCTCAAAAGTAACGTGTTATTTTATATGACAATAATGCACTTCTCTGATATCAGTTATAATAAGAATTGGTGCTAGGCCAAGGTGGATGGATCACCTGAGGTCGGGGGTTCGAGACCAGCCTGACCAAGATGGAGAAATCCCGTCTCTACTACAAAAAAAAAAAAAAAAAAAAAAAAATTAGCCAGGCATGGTGGCACATGCCTGTAATTCCAGCTACTCAGGAGGCTGAGGCAGGAGAATCACTTGGACCTGGAGGCAGAGGTTGTGGTAAGCTGAGATCACGCCATTCATTGCACTCCAGCCTGGACAACAAGAGCAAAATTCCATCTCAAAAAAAAAAAAAAGAAAAAAAAAAAAAGGTCCTAAACAGAACATAACATGAAACTTCCAGAGAGGAAGGAAAATGTTGCTATCTTTGGGGGAAAATGTCCCTCTTTGAAATCCAGTATCAAACCTCCCCAGTAGCATTAGCCGGGCACAATAATTCAAACCTATAATCCCAGCTACTTGGGAGGCTGAGGCAGCAGGACCTCTTGAGCAATATACCAAAACCCTGTCTGAAAACAAAACTAAACAAAACAAAAAACTATCTCCAGTAGCAATTGTTTCAATTCCTTTGAAACAATTATAGTGCCATTTTTTTTTTCTGAGCCAGAATGAAAGACTAGTAATAGTAAAAGGCAGGCAAGAAAAAGAGACCTGCTTCTTAGCCATAGAAAAAACGGGGCCAATACAGCCATGCTAGAGCACTGCCCAGAGAGGGTAGAGAAGGGCTGCAGCAGAGAGGAGGAGTACTGTTTTCTTGTTGCTGACTTCACCATGGTTCTTGCTTACCACCGATGTCAGAGCAGGCATGGCAGGCTGCCAGGTGTGCCTCTGCCTGTCCCAGCTCTCATATCCGTCAAGAAAACCAGAAAAGTGAGAAAAGCATAGGGTAATATCATGGTTTTAGCCACATTCAACTGAAGACTAAAATAACTGATAAATTTTATACTTTTGAAAGTATCTTTGAAAAACACAGTAACTGATGGAACATAAACTCCAACACAACCGTGGGTCATAAAAAACATAAAATATTATTCCAAATGTAATAAATGAATTCTAAAACACTGAAAGTTATTACAGACTCTAAATTGTAATGTACAAACTATAATCAATCTAACTTTGGAAAAAAGGATTACCTACTTTTCAACCCAGGATAATAATAATTTTGCTTTGCTTAATTTCAAAAAACTTTTCTCGAGATTGCTATATCTTTAGTCTCTGCTCCTCTCCACCTCAAAGATACACTTTAGGTTTTCATGCCTCTTAAAAACAAAAAGCTTGAACCCCAGCGTGTCATTTGCATAACTGGAGGAAAGAGATAACGAAAAGAATTTTGTAAACCAGTTGGAGAGACATTTATTATTTAAAAATGGCAAACAGATACTCATTGTTCAAAATAAAGCTTTATGAACTTAAATATCAGTCCTAAACTCTATTTACTGTCAACCCAAGGATCTAATAAACTGTTAAATATTCTAGCTACATCTGTTCTCGTGACTACACATAAAGTCTGAAACTGCCAAGATTTATTCTCTAACAGACACTTTAGAGCAAAAATTTTGTTAAGTTCAATTCCTTGCCAACTCATAAGCTTAGGTTTAATTTTAAAAGAAAATGTAAGGTGTGATTACACATTTATGAAGCCAACAAATTCATAGCTCTCAGTCTGTTTTCAAGAGGTCATTGGCCTAGTAAATGTGATTACATTATAATAAATACAATAAAATAAAAATGTCAATTTACTTTCAATTAACCACCTGGGAACCATCTAAAATCTAGCATCTAATAGGGAGAGGGGGGAGTAAAAGGAGAAAATGGAGAAAAGAGATACAAGTTTCAGCCTTTTTTATATTTTCCATGTCTCTACTTCACTTTTTGAACAGAATACAGTTACAATAACAATTTTTACTGTCCTTGTCTTCTAATTCTAATATCTGTGTCAGTTTTTAATGGCTTTGATTGACTATCTTCCTCCATATGTTTTCCTAGTAATCTTTGATTAGATACCAGACATTGTGATTTATCTTGTTTGGTGCTAGGTATTTTTATATTCCTATAAATACTCTTGAGCTTTGTTTGTTATACAGTTAATTTACTTGGAAACAGCTTGATTCTTCTGATGCTTGCTTTATGATTTGCTAAGCACGTCTTCAGCAATATTCAGATAAAAGCCAATTACACATCCTACTGAGGCAAGAATTCACCGAGTCCACTTCCCAACACCTCAGTAATTATGAGTTTTCCCAGTCTGACTATTGGGAAGAGGCTCTGTGTGAGTGCCAGGCACTGCTAGCTCACCCTCTTGGATATTTTTTTCCCTCCTGCCTTGGATAGTTTCCTCACCTGTATTATCAGGTGAATATTCATGGAGACCCTCTCAGAAACTCTCTCCTCTCTGGGACTATGTCCTGTAAACTCCAGCTGCCTTGATCTCCCCAGATTTAGCTCTTCAACTCTGAGTCTGCCAGGCTCTGCCTGGGTCCACTTCCCTGCAGTGCACCCTGGAAACTCTCTCTAGGCAGGATGCAGAGGCAATCACAGGGCTCACCTCACTTGTTTCCTATCTATCGGGTACCATCACATCTCTTCTTTGTCCAAAATCCAGTGTCTTAAAAACATTCTCTCATTTATTTCACCTGGCTTTTCATTGTTTCAGGTGGGAGAATAAATCTGGTCCCTGTTACTCCATCCTGGTGGATGCAGAAGTCTGCTCCCTTTTTGTAAAGTCATTGCCTGCGGAAAAGTTCTCCTGCTCCCCTTTTCATTCAGCATCCAAACAGACTTCTGCTGCAGAACTGCAGAAGCTAGTTACTGCCCTGCTGCTTGGCTCCTTCAGAGAAGGTGCTCTCGATCTTCTCTTTTGGTTCCAGAAGAACCAAAAGAGATCGTTTTTGGATCTTTACCCTGGAGAATGCTGTTGGTTTCTTCTCTCCCATTCTCAGCTCCGCAAAGCCAGGCCTGAGGGCCACACTCCTGCCACATCTCCCCTTCTCCCCAACTTGCCAGTCTCTTGGCAGGTGAGCTTGAACAGTCATTTCTTGAAGCTCAGGAATTTGGCAAGTTAGTCTCTAGAACATACACTGGTCAAACGCCACTACAGATACGCCATAATCTCTTAAATATATCTCCTCTAAAGATTTTCTAAATATAGTCCATAGTCCAAATGCTACCAAAAAACAAAACAAAAAAACACAAACAAAAAGAAGGGCAGAGTCCCTTGGCATTAACTATAGTAGATATATAAACATAAAGCAAAAAGAATCAGGACCCTTAAAATATGCATAAGCACTAAATCTCATCAGAGGCAGCAGCGACCACCACTTCTACGAGGTGGGTTCCAGGAGACAAGCAAATTTCAAAGTCTGGATAAATCAGTGAAAAATGTTTCTGGAGTCAGTATGCCCCTAAGCAGGTTTCGAGTCCAACAGAAGACTATGTTAAAATTATGAGTCACTTATAATTAACAAGAATTGCTAAAATCACTGTTCTTCAAGATGTTACTATTTTTTGGAGAAATTCTGATGGTATGCTGTGTACTGAAGGGGAAAGCATAAGTACTGAAGGAGATGCATAAGGGATCTAGAAACTTGGAAATAAGAAATATTTAAATCAAATTACACACTTATGTATGATTTCAAGTATAACTAATTATTGTGAGAGAACTTCAATAAGCACTCTAAGGATTATGGTGGCACTGGAAAGATTAAAAATCTAGAAGGTTGAGATTCTATACTTCCATTTAGCTCTACCTCTAAACATACCTACTGTTCATGACTCGGGGTCTTTGTTCCCACTGTTCCTTCTGTTTGGAGCTATACAGTCCTAGATCCTCATATGACTGCCATCTTACTCAAACCTCTTCTCACATATCTTCTCAGAAGAGCCTGTCCTGCTCACCCTAGCTGAAGCAGTCCTCCCCTGCCTTACCACTATACCATTACTCCCTTTTATTTCCTTTGAGGTTTATATTATTGTCTGAAATTATTCTTTTTTTCTTTATAAATTTATCATCTGTCTTCCTCCACACCCCTAAGAATATAAGCTGACCCTCAAATCTCAAGCCCACTTTTCTAATTGCTAGCTAGAAAAATCCATGTAAATGATTTTCAGTTCTTTATTTTGGCTCCTATACTAAATATTAGCTCTTCTTTCTTTACGAAAAATATATTTCCTATTGGTTACAAAAGCTTCTGCCAGGGGTCCATGAATTAGACTCGTATGGCTGTGCACTCATCTTCTGAACTATCTGACAACTTAGCTACTGGTTTGAGTACCTGTCTTTGCCTATAGCCATATTCTAGCCACTACGCAATGTTTTGTTGTTTATCAAGGCAATGTCTGTTCCAGTCTACAAAGGCACTGGTAACAGTAATATCATTTTACATGCAGAAAAATATTTAGAAAAGCAATTTATGGGTATTTTCCCCGTACAACCACACAAGTGTCTTAGATGGCACTTTTCTCAGATAACTAGCTAAAGAGAGATGTCCTTCTTTACTGCGCAAATGAAGTGGATTAAACCATCTATTCAAATGTTTCTCAAGGGTAGGTAAGAGCTATCAGAACCATCCCTAGGCTGTATATTTCCCTACCCACTGGGAGAATCACCTGACTAGGAAGCCACTGTCACGTTTATTTTATTTTGTGTTTATTTATTTTATAATGGGTCACAGTCCTGTTTTTGTAGCGGCAGGAATGTATTCTCTCTGCTGGGAACGTCCGTCAAATGAATGACAAAATATCATATATCCATTTGAAACTACAGATGCACTGGTATAAACATCTGGGACTCAATCAGTTTGTTCCAACTTAACATCAAAAAAGAAGACACATTTGGGTTGGTGTGGTGGTGTGGTGGGAGCCTTGGACTGAAGACTCTGGTTCTGATGCTGGCCCCTAAATAGTCTGATGACTTAATGCAACTCAATCTCCTTCTCAACTCCAAAAATTGCTGCCCTGCCCACACTACAGGCTCTGGTGGGAGCTGAATGAGAAAAGCCATAGGAGCCTATTGCAGAGCCTATTAGCACTGGAGGAGTGTGAAAAATTATCTTTCATTCTCCCACTCTCCCCACCTTCATCCAGTGTTCTGGCCCAGATTTTTGGGAAAGCTACAGGGTGTGCAAACATTGTTAAAAAATGCATGCACATAAGCATATCACATATCCAACTTTTTCTATCACATATTATCGTTTTCTTCAGAGTAAGAAAAGTCATTAGTGTAGTTTGCATGGCATCTTGTTAAAAAGGAAGAAGGTTTATTTTTAAGCGACTCATCTCTTATGAACCAGAAAATTAAAAGTTTTTCACTGGCAGTATTTGAAAATTTCTCAAATGGTGTTATGTAGAATACTAAGTCACAGAATGTTAATATGTGTTACATGCAAATTGATTCTGTGAGCAAGTAAGTTGTGAAATGCTGAGTCAAAAAAAAATTTTTTTTTTTTTTTTTGAGATAGAGTCTCACTCTGTAACCCAGGCTGGAGTGCAGTGGTGTGAGCTCAGCTCCCTGCAACCTCCCGGTCCTGGGTTCAAGCAATTCTCCTGCCTTAGCCTCTTGAGTGTCTGGGATTACAGGCACCCACCACCACATTCAGTTAATTTCTGTATTTTTAGTGGAGACAGGGTTTCACCATGTTGGCCCGGCTGGTCTCGAACTCCTGACTTCAAGTGATCTGCCGCTTTCGGCTGGGATTACAGGCATGAGCCACTGTGCCCGGCCAAAATATTTCTTTGTTTTTTTGAGACAGAGTCTCACTCTGTTGCCCAGACTGGAGTGCAGTGGCACGATCTTGGCTCACTGCAACCTCCACCTCCGGAGTTCAAGGGATTCTCCTGCCTCAGCCTCCCAAGTAGCTGGGATTATAGGCACGCAACACCATGCCCAGCTAATTTTTATATTTTTAGTAGAGATGGGGTTTCACCATGTTGGCCAGGCTGGTCTCGAACTCCTGACCTCACATGATCTGCCCGCCTCAGCCTCCCAAAGTCCTGGGATTATAGGCGTGAGCCACCGTGCCCAGCAAAACATTTCTTTACCACAGGAATTCTCAGAACCTTTAGCACGCTGATGCACACTGCAAAGCTCCATGGGCAAATGCAAAGTGTTTCTGGAGCTTATCTGATCACATACTGTTTTATCAATGGCAACTTTTTAGTCTAGTATTCCATGCAGAAGAATTCAGGGAATGTTGTAGGGAATTAATTAAAAAATGTTTAATTCAATTTTTGCATGTTGATAGTACATATCCATTCCTGAAGTCAAAGAGCACCCAGGAGATGTATTTATAGTGAAGACAAGTAGTCCCTGCCCCAGCTCTCTCCACCTTTCTGCCCTGTTTTTCACAAGCAGCCATGTTCAATTCTTTCAGTTATTTTTCCTGGCATTTACCTCTGTTATTTCTAAATAATATGCAAATATTAATATTTATTCTTTTTTCAATTTTAAATATTACTTCTTGATTTCCTGCTGGAGAAGATGAGGATTAGCTATTTTACACCTCTGCTTCCCCTCAACACAAATATGCTTTTTCTCCCCCATCTCCCCAGCAAGTTTTATCACAATTCTGCTTTTAATTATTCCAATATCACATAAATACTGTTTGTGACTGAGCCATGTAGCATATTATTTCTCTTTTTTAAAAACTGTTTCCCCTCAGTGTTAATATCTACCTTGTTGTTGTTTGCTTGGTTTAAAAAAAACACACACACACTTATCTCTAATTCCTCATTAAACCCTCCACCAGAGTTTAATAATTCAAGTTATAAATAAATAAATAAAGGAGTCATAAAGCTCCTCTCAATATTGCCACGCCGATAAGACAATGCATTAGCTTCATTTTTTCCCCCTTGGAAACACTACTTAGAATTCTCCAGAAGGCCTTCCTGTCCCAATATGAATTGCTCTCTAGGATTGCTGAAGCTTCTCACCACCTCCCTAGAAATTCCCTTGGTGTCTCTTCTGAACAGAATGATTCCTCCTGGAGTGACTCATCTCTGCTCTGTGCAGGCTCTTCCTCCTCCTGGGTTACTCCCTTGTGTGTGGAGCACATCCTCCAGGAGCTTCCTGACAAAGTGTCCACATCCACCACACTGGAGCCCTTGGCTGCCTGGAAATGACTTTATTTCCTCATGCTTGATGAAAATTTTGCCCAGTAAATATTCTTAGTAACCATTTTCTACTTTCGGCATTGTTGCTGAAAAGTTGATGTTCCTTTTGATTCCTGATCCTTAATATAAAACCTTTTTGAAGGCTTTTATGATCTTTATTCCTAGTGTAGTGAAATTTACAAAAATATGTATTTGACAACAGATCTTTCTCCACTCATTTTGTCAGGCACTTCATGGGCTCTTTTAAACTCAAACATTCATATCCTTCAATTCTGGACAACTTCCTTATGTTATTTCCTTAATAAATTTGTCTCTCCTCCTTCTCACTCCTTTATTTCTGAAACTCCTAGTACTCAAACATGGGACTTATGAATTATCTTAACATTCTTAGTTTTTCCTCAGACTTTTTGTTCTCTTAGAGGTTTAATATTATCTTATGCTTCAGTTGAAATTTTCTACTTTTGCTACCTTCTTTTTTTTTTTTTTTTTTTAATACTTTAAGTTATAGGGTGCATGTGCTTCTAAAAGCTCTCTCTTGTTCCTTTTCTACAGCATCTTTTCTTGTCTCATAAATACAAAATGGGCTCTTACAAGATGTTCCCATATATCTGAAGCTACTAATTACAATTTTTCTTTTTTTTTTTTTCCTGAGACAGTCTTGCTCTGTCTCCCAGGCTGGAGTGCAGTGGTGCAATCTCGGCTCACTGCAACCTCCACCTCCCGGGTTCAAGCAATTCTCCCACCTCAGCCTCCTGAGTAGCTGGGATTACAGGTGCACCCTGCCATGCCCAGCTAGTATTTTTTGTATTTCTAGTAGAGACAGGTTTTCACCATGTCAGCCAGGCTGGTCTCTATCTCCTGACCTCGTGTTCCACCTACCTTGGCCTCCCAAAGTGCTGGGAGTACAGGCGTGAGCCACCACGCCCAGCCTCGTTTTTAAGTTTTCTTCTGCTCCTCAGTCTCTCGTTCTTCTGCAGGTTTTAAACAATATTGTTTACTAGCTTATAGTCTACGTATTTCAGTTGTTTTCATTTTGGAAGCTTTCTTAATTGAATATGATTCCTCAGCTGTCCATTTGTATTTGAGTGAGGCACCAAAAGTTGATTCGAAGTTATGCAGAGTGTGGGCTCAGCATCAGAGGGTGCTAAGAGCAGACCTAGCTGTTTCACCACATACATACAACCTAAATATCCATATCTGCAGGCCTTTTCTTGTGGGCTGGTCAGGTGCAGTTTTGCAGATGAATGCTCCATTCTTCTGCACAGGGGATGTGAGTTTGGCTGCCGGAGTTCTGGGACCTACTGGGGAAAAGGGCCTGAACAGTCTTACTGTTTACCACGTAGGCTTTCACTTAGTTCCTCTGTTTTCAATACATTTGTACGTCTACCTGTCCTCGAGTGTGTTAGAGTCAAGTCTGGAGCCCCTCAGGTGAAATTCCACATTGCCTGATGAGCTAGGGATAGGGTGATCACCTGGCTAAGCGGAGGATCAAGGGATCTTACTTCACATATGTGCTTTCAACACACCTTATCTTTCAAGATCCTGGTGCCTTCAATTCCTGAGCCCTTCTAGAATTCTGTGGTACACACCAGCACATATTGTTGTCATTGTTTTGGGGTGCCACAAGCCCCATAAATGTTGTATGTGTTCTGACTGCTCCACTGACCAGCCATTCTCCAATTTCTCTCCCTCTCCTTGGACCCCTCTATTTCCTGAGACCCAATAATATTGAAATCAGGCCAATTATTAATAATAACCCTACAATGGCCTCTAATTATTCAAGTGAAAGAGTCTTACATCTCTCACTTGAAATCAAAAGCTAGAAATAATCAAGCTTAATGAGGAAGGCATGTCGAAAGCCAAGACAGGCCAAAAGCTAGGCCTTTTGCACAAAATGGTTAGCTAGGTTGTGAATGCCAAGGAAAGCTCTGAAAGGAAATTAAAAATGCTACTCCAGTGAACACATGAACGATAAGAAGACAAACCCACCGTATTGCTTATATAGAGAAAGTCTCAGTGGTCTGGACAGAAGATTAAACCAGCCACAACATTCCCTTCCTTAAGTTAAAACCTAATCCAGAGCAAGGTTCCAACTCTCTTCAGTTCTATGAAAGCTAAAACAGGTGAGAACGCTGGAAAAGTTTGATGCTAGCAGAGGTTGGTTCATGGAATTTAAAGAAGTCATCTCCATAACAGCAAAGTGCAAGGTGAAGCAGCAAGTGCTGATGTAAAAGCTGCAGCAGCTTATCCAGAAGATCTAGCTACAATAACTGATGAAGGTGGCTATGCTAAACAGCAGATTGTCAACAGACAAAATAGACTTTTATTGGAAGAAGATGACACCTAGGACTTTCATAGCTAGAGAGAGGAAGTCCACGCCTGGCTTCAAACCTTCAAAGGATAGTCTGATTCTCTTGTTAGGGACTAATACAACTGGTGACTTTTAAGCTGAAGTCAATGCCTCATTTACTACTCTGAAAATCTTTGGAGGCATCCTGAAAATCCATAGAATTATGCTAAATTTACTCTGCCTGTGCTGTATAAATGTAACAACAAAGCCTGGGTGAAAGCACATCTGTTTGTGGCATAGTTTACTGAATACTTTAAGCCTACTGTTCAGACCTACTGCTCAGAAAAAAAAAACAAATTCCTTTCCAAATAATATTGCTCCTTGACAATGCACCTGGTCACCCAAGAGCTCTCATGGAGATGAACAAGGAGAACAACGTTGTTTCATTGTTGTGAACACAACACTGATTCTGCAGCCTATGGAATAAGGAGTCATTTCAACATTCAAGTCTTATTATTTAAGAAATACATTTTGTAAGGCTATAGCTGCCATAGATAATGATTCCTTCAACGGATCTAGGTCAACTGAAAACCTCTGGAAAGGGTTAACCATTCCAGATGCCATTAAGAATGTTCATAATTAATGTGAGGAGGTCAAAATATCAAACATTAGCAAGAATTTTGAAGAAGTGGATTCCAACCCTCATGGATGACTCTGAGAGGTTCAAGATTTCTGTGAAGGAAATAACTACAGATGTGGTAGAAATAGCAAGAGAACTAGAATTAGAAGTGAAGCCTGAAGATACGATTGAATTACTGCAATCTCGTGATCCAACTTAAACAGATGAGGAGTTACTTCCTATGGATGAGCAAAGAAAGTGGTTTCTTCAGAAGAAACCTACTTCTGGTGAAGATGCTGTGAACATTTTTGAAATGACAAGAAAGGACACAGAATGTTATGTACACTGAGTTGATAAAGCAGCAGCAATGTTTGAGAGGATTGATTCCAATTTTTTAAGTAATTCTACTATGGGTGAAATGCTGTCAAACAGCAACGCATGCTGCAGAGAAATCTTTCTAGGAAGAAAGAGTCAATTGATGTAGCAAACTTCATTGTTATCTTATTTTAATTAAGATATTGCCACAGCCATCTTAACCTTCAGCAACCACCACCTGATAAGTCAGCAGCCATTACCATAGAGGCAAGACTCTCCACCATCAAAAAGATTACAACTCACTGAAGGCTGATGATCATCAGCAATAAAGTATTTTAAATTAAGGTATGTACATTGTGTTTTAAGACATAATGCTAGTCCACCTTTAATAGACTACATACTGTATAAACATAATTTTTATATGCACTAGGAAAGCAAAAAAAAATCATGTAACTAGCTTTACTGCAGAATGCAGTGGACTGGAACAGAATCCACAATATCTTTGAGGTATTGCTATCATATGTTTCCAACAATCACATTTCAACATATCTTGATAGAAAAATCGCAATATTCATATACTTTTTGTATTGTGTAGCTAAAAAGCAATGGGCTATTTAAAAATATAGAATACCCATCTCTTTATAGCTGCACAAGTAATAATACGAGTTAGTCAGAGCTGGCAGCCACTGACAGAGCACTTAGCTGGTGCCAAGCACTATTCCAAGCACTTTACTGATTCCCTAAAACCCTATAATGTACTGTACTATTATTATCCCCATTTCACACACGAGAAAACCACCTTCTAGGGTCACATGACCTGTACCCAAGCTGTCCAACCTCCTGCAAAAATTTCCTCTCAAAATTCTAGGCCTTCTTACCATGTTCCTTGAAACTCTTGTTGCATTATAAACATATTTCCATGCCTAACTTCTTCACAGCAGAATGTCTCTCTAACTTTTCATTTAACAATGAAGACTAGCCTGACCATTTCTACCTCTGCTATCTTCCTCTTAAGGGAAGTTCCTCTTTTCCCACACCCACATATCAGTCTGGAAATGCCCTGGGTCACAAGGCTCACCCACTCATTCAAAAGTCCCTTCTCTAGGCCAGGCGTGATGGCTCACGCCTGTAATCCCAGCACTTTGGGAGGCTGAGGCGAGTGGATCATCAGAGGTCAGGGGTTTGAGACCAGCCTGGCCAACATGGTGAAACTCCATCTCTACTAAAAATAAAAAAAATTTGCTGGGCGTGGTGGTGTGAGCCTGTAATCCCAGCTACTCGGGAGACAGAAGAAACGCTTTAACCCAGCAGGCGGAGGTTGCAGTGAGCCGAGATCATGCCATTGCACTCCAGCCTGAGCAACAACAGTGAAACTCCATCTCAAAAAAAAAAAAAAAAAAAGAAAGAAAAAAAAAAGTCCCTTCTCTGACACGGACTCTATTCTTTTTCTTTTTTCTTTCTTTTTTTTTTTTTTTTTTGAGACGGAGTCTTGCTCTGTTGCCCAGGATGGAGTGCAGTGGCGCGATCTCGGCTCACTGCAAGCTGCGCCTCCCGGGTTCATGCCATTCTCCTGCCTCAGCCTCCCGAGTAGCTGGGACTACAGGTGCCCGCCACCACACCCGGCTAATTTTTTGTATTTTTAGTAGAGACAGGGTTTCACCGTGTTAGCCAGCACAGTATTGATCTCCTGACCACATGATCTGCCCGCCTTGGCCTCCCAAAGTGCTAGGATTACAGGCGTGAGCCACTGCACCTGGCCAAGGACTCCATTCTTAATGCTGCCAAATGCCCTCTTACAATCTTTGTGGGACAAATGAAATGTACAGAAAGCACCTCTGGAAAATTCGCACACATACAACCTTTTGTGAACAATTTGATCCATGGCCTCCCTGGAGCTCTTCTGAAGCTCTTCCATTTACAGCCTGCACACAACCCATCTCCCATCCCTGCCTGGCAGTCTCTCAAACTATAGTCCACAGGCCACCCATATCAGAATTACCTAGAATGCCTGTTTCAAACCATTCTAAATTTAAACCATTCTAGAGGCTTGTGGAATAAGGAGTCATTTCAACTTTCTCCACTGGAATTAACTTTAGAATGGACTCCCCAAGGATGAAGCCCAGGAATCCCCATTTTAAATACTCTCCCCAGGTGACTCTTATGGCTCATTAACATTTAGTGCCCATCTCTAAGGATACATGACCCTGATTGAGAACTTGTGTTCTAAAATACTCATTTCTATTCATTTCTGCCTCATCCCTTGGCCTCATTCTAGAAGATTTTAACATCAATACAATAATCCACCTCACCTATGTATTAGCTTCATTGGGGGTAGGGGGGTGGTGGTATATTAGTGGCCAGCTCCTCCTGTCCATGATAGCAACCCACTCCTGTTATTGTCACATCCTAGATCCAGAACAACTCCACTCATCAACACTCCTAACACCAAGAGTGTACTCTGCCCAACCTATCCATCTTTCTCTCCACCAAATCTGCTCTTGGGCCACAGCCAGACCCAATCCCATGACTTCCGCTTCCTCCCAACTAGCAAAGCCCGCCTCCAGCTTCAGTTCCAGAGGCGCCCAGCACAGATGACAGTCTGTCTCATGTCCTCTGAGACTGACTCCCCATGGACTTCAGATATACCAACCCTGTACCTTCCTTCTCTGAGATGGCCACTGCAGGACTTGGGATGCCAGAGCTAGTCTAGCAGGCTGTTACCCTTAGACTCCTTTTCCATCTCCAGTTCAGGTTGGCCTAGTGATAACAGCCATTATTATAACTAATATTTACAAAGCACTAACTGAATTAGGTAACAATTAATTCATTTAATCCTTATAACAACTCTATGATAGGGGTACATCATTATCCCCAACATAAATCAGTGACATTGAGGCCAAGAGAGATAAAATAATTTGCCTAAGGTCCCAAAGGTAGTGTGTGACCGAGCTGAGATTTGAAGCCCTCCAGCCCCTTTCCACAGCCTGAGCTCATGTTCCTTCCCTTCTGCTCTAGTAATGGAGGAGAAGAGCAGGAAAAGAAAAGAGCAACCCAGTCATTTGCCTCTTGGAGAAAACTAGCTCAGGGCTCCTATTTTGCTGGAAAACTTTGCCCTGTGCTCCACTCCTTCATCTTTATATTTGGGATTCATGTTTTACCTTCTCCTGAGTTTTTTATAACTCATCTCCAAAAGATGGCAACAGACAGTGGTTTTTAAAAAAAGTTTTGGAAAGCTTATTTATCAGTTTTATGTTGAAACCTTTGTCTTTTATCAGCCGGGACTTTTAAAGAGTAGCATGTAAAGTAATATGGAAAACTTCGAGACTGGAATGAATACTGTGGCAAACTTTTCAAACTCACCTCTTATTTTTCTTGTAATTCTCCAGTTGCTGGGACTGCATATGTTTGCATCTTTCTAATTCACACTGCCCACATAAGTCTTCCAGATGCAGCAGGTTGTTCTCTACCTCCTCAAAACTCGCCTCTAAATGAGCTGAAAGTATATAAAAATAAACAGACCTCAAAAGTCAGAATCCTCGATCATGGTGAATACAAAAAGTATCAAAAAGGTAAAAGTTCACATTGTTGAGATTGTTTTGCATTTTTAATGTTTTTTATTAAACTTTCTTGAAGCAAAATAAAATACACTGGCCAACATTAAAACATAATTCAAATTACTTTTTTGACTACATTTCAAGCATTTTCAAGAAATAACTTTCCTAAACACTTATTAACCAGGAAGACAAAGAAATGGAGAAACATTATCTTGATTAACGTAATGCTATATCCTAATGATCCCATATACCACATGTGAATAACCAATTTTCACATAAGAATATGGTAAAATATAATTAACACAAATTATACCTACCTTAACCTAATTACACCTATACTTAACTAACTTAATATCTGTGTTTCTAAATTACGTTAGCATTTGTTTTGCCTCTGGCACATCACATACACAAATCTTCAAGGCACAGTAGATATGCACAAATACTTGGTAAGCATGAGTTACCAGGCTACTCAGTGGTTAGGTGAGGAACAGACTTCGCTCTGCCTGTCAGGTGACTAGTCTTTCACTACTCCACTCTGCTGCTAGGCCACAGAGCCTTGCAGCTGTATTGGAACATGAAGATCACCCACTGAAACCTTTCACTGAGAAGATTCAAGACTAAAGCCTAGAAAAACAAATACAGTGCCTTGCCCAAGCAAGCTAGTGAAGGGCCACACGGCCAGTGAAGGGCAGTCAGGAATCCAAACTGAATCCCTCTCACATTACACTAATTTCCAATTGACAGGATGCTAAGTAAACTGAGATTGTAGGGGCAAGGATTAGTTGTTTTCTTATACGAAAGAAAAGCTTTCGAGGTCAAAGATTTGAGAACTCAGAGCCTCATAACTAGTTATCTATTATTCACTGACATATGCCAGTCACTGTGCCAGTCACTGTGATACAAAGATGAAAAAGACAGTCCTGGAGCTCAAGGAGCTTACAGGAGAGGGGAGGTATATTTCAATGGCAACAGAGCATGACAGAGTAAGGCATGAGGTGCCGCAGGAACTCAAAGGAGTGGCATCTAACACAGATGAGGGAAAGCTCAGCCAGAAATGACTCCCAAGTCGGGAAGCAACAACGATCCAGTGGGGAAGGGAGCAGTGAAGAACAAGTTGGCTGTGCAGCCTTCCAGTCTTGGGTTCACTTAAACGGCTACAATATAATTCCTTAGCTTTTTACATGACTTTCTAAACTAGCTTTCATAGCATTTAGGTTTGAGGCAAACTCCTCAAATTTCAACTTACAATTATAGGTTTATTGTAATGCAAATTTTTGCCGTTTTTTGAAGTCCTAGAGAGAGCAATTAGGCACAAGAAAGAAATAAAGACATCCAAATAGGAAAGGAGGAAGTCAAAATGCCTCTGTTTGCAGATGACATGATCTTATGTATAGAAAACTCTAAAAGCGCCACCAAAAAAACTTTCAGAACTTGATAAATAAATTCAGTAAAGTTGCAGGATACAAAATCAATACACAAAAATCAGTAGCATTTCTATACACCAACAATGAAATTGCAGGGGGGAAGAAATCAAGAAAGCAGTCCCATTTACAATAGTTACAAAAAATTACAATACTTAAGAATAAATTTAACGAAGGGAAGGAAAGAGCCAGGTGTGGTGGCTCACACCTGTAATCTCAGCACTTCGGGAGGCTGAGGCAGGAGGATCGCTTGAGCCTAGGAGTTTCAGATCAAGCGGATGAAAGATCTCTACAAGACAAACTGTAAAACACTAATGAAAGAAGTTGAAGAAGACACAAAAATGAAAAGACATCCCCATGTTCATGCATTAGAAGAATATTGTGAAAATGATCATGTTGCCAAAAGTGATTTACAGATTAAATGCAATCCCTATCAAAACACCAATGACATTCCTCACAGAAATAGAAAAAAAAAAATTCTAAAACTCATATGGAATCACACAAGACCCTGAATAGCCAGAGCAATCCTGAGTAAAAATAACAAAGCTGGAATCATCAGATTGTCTGACTTCAAAATATACTACAAAAAGCTATAGTAACCAAAACAGCATGATGCTAGCATAAAAACAGACATGCTGGAACAGAACAGAGAACCCAGAAAACCCACAAATAAATCCACGTATTTATAACCAACCAGTTTTTGACAAAGGCACCAAGAACATTCATTGGGAAATACATGGTCTCATCAATAAACGATGCTGGGATAAGCGAATATCCATATGCAGAAGAATGAAACTAGACCCCTTTCACCCTATACAAAAATCAACTCATAATGGACTAAAGACTTAAATGTAAGAGCTGAAACCATGAAACTACTAGAAGAAAACATATGGGAAACATTTCAGAACATTGGTTTGGACAAAGATTTTATGGAGAAGACCTCAAGACACAAGCGACAAAAGCAAAAATAGACAAACTAGATTGTATCAAACTAAAAAGCTTCTGCCTGGAAAAAAAAAAACATCAAGACTGAAAAGACAACCAGCAAAATGGGAGAAAATACCTACAAACTACTCACCCCACAAGGGATTAATATCCTTTCCTTTGAATATATCCCTAGTACTGGGACTGCTGGCCATATGGTGTTCTATTTTCGTTTTGTTTTGTTTCAGAGGAACCTCCATACTATTTTTCATAATGGCCCTATAATTAAAATTCCCAAGAAATTCTTACACAAGGAACCCAAACAATGCAACAGCAAAAAATAAAAATTAAAAAAAACCTATTAAAAAATGGGCAAATGAACTGAATAGACATCTCTCAAAAGAAGGTACATGAATGGCCAACAGGTATATGGAAAAATGTTCAACATCACTAATTATAAAGGAAATACAAATCGAAACCACAATGAGATATCATCTCACCCTAGTTAGAATAGCTATTGCCACATGGAAATAACAGGCACTAGGGACTCCAAAAAGGGCGGAAGCGTGGGAAGGGACAAAGATTGAAAAACTACCTATTGGGTACAACGTTCACTGTTTGGGTATTGGGTACACTACAAGCCCAATCTCCTCCAATATGCAATACAGCCACACAACAAACAAGCACATGTACCCCCTTACCCCCTAAAACAAAACAAAACAAAAAAAAGAATAGCTATTAGCGAAAAGA
Organism: Pan paniscus; assembly: GCF_029289425.2. Taxonomy (NCBI): domain Eukaryota; kingdom Metazoa; phylum Chordata; class Mammalia; order Primates; family Hominidae; genus Pan; species Pan paniscus. Next base: position 30,289,428 of record NC_073254.2, read on the forward strand.
CCAAAAATAACAAATTCTGGCAAGAACGCGGAGAAACGAGTTCTCATACGCTGTCGGCGGGAATTTAAATTAGTATAACCACTATGGAAAACAGTATGGAAGTTCCTTAAAAATTCAAAAGTAGAACTACCATATGACCAGCAGTCCCACTACTATCGGGAATACAGCCAAGGGAAAGGAAATCAGTATGCTGAAGCATTATCTGCACTCCCATGTTCATTGCAGCTCTATACACAATAGCCAAGATATGAATTCAACCTAAGCATCCATCAATAGATGAATGGATAAAGAAAATGTGTTATATATAAACGATGGAATACTATTCAGCTGTAAAAAAGATTTAAGTACTATCATTTGCAGTAACATGGATGAGCCTCAAGGACATTATGTTAAGTGAAATAAGCCAGGCACAGAAAGATAAATACTGTATGTTTTCACCCACATGTGGAAGCTAAAAACGTTGATCCCAGGGAAGTAGAGGGTAGAACAGTGCTTACTAGAGGCTGCTGGGGAGGTGGGCAGTAGCCAAAGGTTGGTTAACAGATACAAAATTACAACTAGATAGGAAGAATAAGTTCTAGTATTCTATAGCACTGTAGGGAGAGTATAACAATTTACTGTACATGTTCAAATAGCAAAAGAGTGGATTCTGAATGTTCCCAAAACAAAAAAATGATGTTTGAGGAGATGGATATGCTGACTACCTTGATTTATTACACACTGTGTACATGTATCAAAAATCACACTGTGCCCTATAAATATACACAATTATGTGTCAATTAAAAATAATAATAAAAGCAAAAAATATACGTAAATACTTAAAAATTTTTTAAAAGAAAAGAAACTGGGAGAAAATCATTGCAGAACATACACGATAAAGGACTGTTATCCAAAATATTACAAAGTACTCAATTTGCAACTGAGGGACAGTCTACAAAATATCTGATCACCATGTCTCAAAAAATTGTCATGGTCATCAAAAACAAAAAATGTTTGAGAAACTGTCAGAGCCAGGAGGAGCCTAAGAAGACAAGATGACTAAATTTAATGTGGTCTCCTGAATGAGATCTTGGAACTGAAAATAATATTAAGTAAAAAAAATTAATAAAGTATGAATTTTTATTAATGAAGATTTTATTTTTAATTAATCTTTGTTTGATCCAAACAGCTATTAGATAATCCAGAAGTGTTGACATTTTCTCTTTTTATCCTCCTCTCAAGCATTTATCCTTTGAGTTAGAAACAATCCAATTACATTCTTTATTTTAAAATATACAATTAAGTTATTATTGGCAATAGTTACCCTACTGTGCTATAAAATAGTAGGTCTTATTCCTTTTTTTTTTTCTTGACACTTTCTAATATCCTAAATTTTAACTCTATTAAATATTTGTGCTTATAAAAACTCCCTCTCCTCTCTGCTAGGGTGTAAGGCTTAAAAACATGAATTTGGTCGGGGGGAATAACATTTTATTCAAAAGTGAAAATTTGATGACAAGCAGTTTAGCAGTTTTCTTCAGACATTTTAAGTACTGACTTTTATCATATTAATATATCACTGTAAACCACTGGTAAATCTGGAAAAGGCTAATAATAATGTAGTTCATGGTGGTTTTGAATCTAGCTTCAGGGACCACATCAAACAGCTACTATATGTGATTATGGAACACTTAAATGAAACAATTTGTAAAATCTAAATTTTAGCCAATAACTATATTTAAGATTTTAAAGAATGTCATAAATGGTACATAAGGAGTTTATATGGGGGAATCAGGCAAAATGATGTACTGCCATTTATATACATATTTTTTTGTAGAGACGAGGCCTCACTATGACCTGGCTGGTCTTGAACTCCTGGGCTTGAGCGATCTTCCTGCGTTGGCCTCCCAAAGTGCTGGAATTACAGGTGTGAGCCACCCCACCCAGCCTACATTGTTTTTTGTTTTATTAAACGAAAAACTGACTAGGAGATTCAGCTTGGGAGCTAATACTCCTAGTACTAAAGAAGCAATATTCAGCTCATTCTGTTATAACTAGTCTGACATGGTCTTAAAATGTATAAAAGACTATCATAGCTAATAGGATTATTTAAAAGGCTGTTTCATTTCGATTAGTGATAAAAACTAGAATAGTTAAATTTAATATAGACTCCATTTAACTCTAAGCTACTTGGTGCATTCAGTATCGTGCACGTATGCTTAGCATATGGAGGACGGGTTAAGAGCTAGGCTTTGAAGCACAAGCTTAAAAACCCAGCTCTGCTCCTGCCAGATGAGATGCAATGTGATACCTCGTCTGTGAAGAGAGAGCTAACAACACATATCTTGCAAAGCTGTTAAAAGGATTAAATGAGCCGAAGTACCTAAACTTAATACTTGACAGTTAGTAAATAGTTAATGTTTGAATATAAAAAATAGAGAAAATTTTTAGATTAGCTAAGTTTTATATTTAATAAAAGTGATTGAAAACTAATAATTTCATTGACCAGTAATGATCATGATGTAAACAAGATCTATGGATCTATTAGATCAAAATGTCAACAACATTTTCATTTTTACCTTACAAACTTACACACCTATAAGTTATTTTCCAGGCTATAGTCTTAGACTTAAGATCTCCTACAGGTAAAAGGAATTAAATTTCAAATGATTTTTCTGAAAAGAAACTATGTAATGGAGCCAACAATTATTCTATGCTGGAAAATGTGTATGTTCTTTTTACCTTTTTAATCTTTATCTGGACAGATGGCAATTTCCATTTAGATTCTAGCTCTGTTGGTTGACTACAGAGCTAATGAGGCCAGGAACTTAAATGAGGTTGATCTCTAGGCAGGCCAATTAATTTCTCACAGACAGAAATTCTGTTCTAGGTACAAATTGTACTTGCTGCCCTAGTCACTCTTTTGTTAATAACATGGGGACCAGATGAAAACATGTGAGTGGTTTATCAACCTGGAATTCCTAATGAGAAACAAACTGTACATACTTCTTAATAGGACGGCCTCATGTTCTTGTGCTGAATGACAAATTTAGACTAAAAATGCTTGAAATAGTCAGTGGTCATTTTACTGCTAACACCAAATTCATATTTATGTTCTCCCCTTTAAAAAGCTTCACAGGCTCCCCAGCCCTTTCAAGTTAAACTCCTTATCATTCAGAGAGCTACTGCTCTCTGGCCACAAACTGTGTTTACTTCACTTCTTTCCTTCACATATTCTACATTACAGCAAAACAAGATGAGTACTGAGCATTGGTGCCTCCTCCTCCTTGCCTCTGCCTGTCCCTAACCCCGGCCTGTCTTTTCAGGCTTAGGCCAGTGGCAGCCCGCCCTCCTCCCACAGGGCTCCCTTCCTCTTCTGTGCTTCCCCAGACCTTTCAGCCTCACACAGGACTCACATTCTGACTGGTATCATCCAACCAGTTGTGTACTCTCATATCTCTCAGGAATCAGTAAGGGCCTTAAAGGTGCAGACTGTATTTTTGCTTTTTTGCTATCCCCTAATAAACCTGTCTGTTGAATTCAATAAAGAATAATTTCTGGTGATAGAATGATTTTATTACTCTAACATGTAAAATAACTGAGAAGGCAAAACTATTCATGGTCATCTAGTTTAAATATTAAGAGATTATGCCAAATTTTGTAAAAGAATAAACATGAGCAGGGAACTTAGAAAACATTAAACAACATGATGATACTTTCAGTATATTAAACCAGGTCACATTATCAGTGACTTAAAACAGAAGAAATGATGAAAATTTTCCATTTTAACACTTAGCAGACTTGAAATCAGTAACAAAATACAAAATAATTGCATTGAAAAAAATAAAGGTTCATCCCCTCTTATATTAAAAACTTAAAAAAGCTCTTCATATAATAATGACAAGTACATATGTAATGTGTATTCCGAATATTTTATGTTGAATTTAAGTTAGCAGAAATTTAATTTCCCTGTCACAGCCTGCTCATTTCCTGTTGCAAAACAAGTTGCATATATGAGTACATTTGGTAACCAACTTAGGATGCATATACATAAAATACTAGCAGGCCTCCATGGACACAAATATACCTTTACAAGAAGCTCAAGCCTCACCATTTTGCTCGCTATAACAACCGCATATGTCTCATTTAGTGATCAGTGAAAGAGATAGGTAGAATTTTATTGTGAAAAGCCATTTGGGAATGCCTGACAGCTGTGCAAAAAAGAGCTTCACAAATCTTTGCAAGAAGGCCGTCCCAGAGGAAAAGCAATTCTGTTTGGAATTTTTCTTTGTGCCATTTGTTTCAAATACATATCATCTGTAGTGTAACCACTGATATATAAAGAATGAAGCAGCACACTAAAATTATTTCCCACTTAATGAGTTATTTTCTAACAAAATAATTAGCCTCATGGAACAAAGAACTCTCCTTGGCTGCAAACCCATAGGTCACAGAGGCCAGGTACTGAAAGACCACAAGACTGTTCAAATGCTTACGTTACACTTTTATGTACTAAGGTAATAAGGTAATGATGGTATGAATAAGGAAACTTTAAGAAGTACATTAACTTGCAAAAGCCATTATGGAACAAATGAGATCTATGCAGTAGCCTAAAAGGTGTCTAAGAGAATTAATGTGCCTCTTGAAGGGTCTAGCCTCAGAAAGGAACCTGGACATCTGATAATCTAGTCCATGAAAAACTGACAGAGCTATGATAATCTCTCTGTTAGACGCCCTCTAAAATTCTGTACAGAAAAAAGCAAAATAATACTGTATCAGGCTAGGTCAAACCAAAAGAAAAACACAAACTCAGTATACGGCTGCTATTCTCTTATATCTAAGAATTCTTATCTAAGAATTAACAGCATCTTCTGGCTGGGTACAGTGGCTCAATCCTGTAATGCCAGAGCTTTGGGAGGCTGAGGCAGGAAGATCGCTTGAGTCCAGGAATAGTCTGAGGCTGCAGTGAGCTATGATCACATCACCATGCTACAGCCTGGACAACAGAGTGAGACTCTGTCTCTTAAAAAAGTTAAAATTTTAAAACAAAAACAAAACCCAGAATCTTCTGTTCTAGATGAAGGGAACAGTCTTTTAAAAATAGGTCATATAAAATAAACTAAGAGAAAATTCAAAGACAAGGCTTTAACATTTTGAACTTCAATAAAGGAATAGGATTATACTACCCTCTAGTGGAAGTTCAAGATAATTCAGTATATACTTTTCAAACATATTTTTCCAGTTTTATGATTAAAAAGCACTGTGGTTTTTCACAGAATAAGAAAGTGCATAGAATCTGGATAAAAATATTCCATTGTATGCTTACACACCTTCAATGTACAGAATACTAATATCACCACATTGAATCTTGTGGTTTTGCATTCTAAACTGTTTTGCAGCACAAGCTAAACTGCCTAACATCCATCCAAACCCTCATGTCACAGAATAACGATTTTGTGAATTCGCAAAGGCTAGAGAGGCCCCCATTAGAACGTCAGCTTCACGGCTGTGTGTCCAGAGTCTGTACGCAGTGCGTGGTGCGTGGCAGATGCCCAGCATGTACCAGGCACTGTGCTAAGTGGTTACGTTTGTCATCTCCTTTAATCCTCCAAATACCTACAAGACAGGTATGCTCATCGTCATTTTTGCAGACAAGAAAACTAAAGCTTGGAGCCATTGAGAAATCTGCACGGTTTTTAAAGTGAGGAAGTTGGATTGGGAGCCAAACCCAGATCTGTCAGTTTATAGCCCTTGTTTTGCAGTTCCCAGCATACCCTTATTACTTATTTTTAAAACGACAAACCTTACCAGTAAGTATCAATTAAATAGGCTCCTGTAAGCTGGACTGAAGCCAATATGAATGGATCATCTGTTGTAACTTAACAATTCCCAAGGGGCTAGGTACCAGGAGCCATATTAATGAAGCCATGGGATAACACAGCTAAAAGCATCATCAAAAGTCTAAATTGCTCACATAAGATAAATCCTTTACCCTGCAATAAAAGCAGGGCCTCTAGAGAGCAAAGTAAGACCAAAAGAGTGAAGCAGCCTGGAAAATGGAGGGACTGACAGGATATGGTGTTACATTTGACAGTGAAAGGGCAACAAGTTCAAAGAAGTTAGGGGGACCCTGTGACTAAATATAATCGGTTACCATTTTCTTCTAAGTTTGTTTTTATTTTTTATTATTGCTTAACTATTTAAGCTTTGTAATATTATGTCAAGGTATTTGGGTAATAATAGGAGAGATTTTGAGGCTTCCAAAAAAAAAAAAAACCCAGTAAATGAGTGAGCATTTAAAACACTAAATGTTTCCAAAATCTAAGACTGATACATGCATCAAAATGAATTCATAAAGTACATTAATGGTGCAGATACATGTTTACACAACTCACTCCACCAAATTTGGCTTCAAAGTGTTTGTTTTCCTACTGTAAAGAATATCGTCAGCAATGATTCTATAAAGCTTAAATTGCTTAGCTAAAAGCCTCATGATTTTAAAACAACTCTCTCTGGGCTTATTCTAGGCCAACAAATACTAACTAGGTCTCTAAAATTCCAAGTTTTGATATGCTATCTTCCACAGTCATTCATTACTAATTATAAATATTGGGTAAATAACAGCAATAGATTAAAACCCAAAGGAAGCATGTATTTCAAAGGCTAACAGATAATTCAGATTGGCAATATATATGAAAAACAACCATCCAGACATACCTTCTAAAAAAAAACTGAACTAACTCTCTAAAAAGAGCTCAATATCGGTTAGACATAGATGAGAGGAAAAAAATGACTCAAATTAATTTAGCAGTGATTAACCAGAACAGTATATCAGATAATGTTTTAGCTTTCATTTGTCTTTAGTGTTAGATGTTCTCAGATTACTAAAAAAGAGAGGATTCAAGTGAACATTTGGAAGGCCTATCTTGTGCATTTAAGAAGCTAAAATGCAGTTTCTGAAGAATAAGGTCATGTGTCACTAAACATCTAACATTTTTCAGGATATTAGAATCCTAATTGGGAATGAACATACAATATATTCTATGAAAGACTTATAGAGACTGCATTTTCTAAACAGAATTGACTATGAAAATAATGAGAATTGTGGCAGAATGCATTTAATCAATAGAGTGGTATTAAGCAAACAACAACTATCCGTAAACAGATTTACTCTCAGCTGGGGAAATAAAAGAGGTTATCATAAGAGAACATGTCTGCAAAGAAACATACAACCAATGAAAAGCAAGTGACTCAAAGAGATACAGGAAGATGAGCTGAAAGAAAGTGGCTAAGAAGAATGTTCCAAACATCTTAAAGGCTATGTCCAAGGCTTGGGAAGGACCATTACTATACCTGTAAGAGGAAACCAATGCAGAGGGCAATCACAGCCATTTTACATTTCTCTAAGACCCAAAATCTCTTTTCCATGCCCTGCCTTCAGAAATAACAGAACACTGACCCTGAAAGGCATGGCAACAGCCAGGGGACTTGAAGAATACAGTTCATAGAGACCTACTGAGAGCTCCCATCCCACTGCCTCATCACCTCATCCTACTGCCTCATACTGATATTGAGGATATCATCAATGTGGTTGGAATCCTAGATGCATTTACAAATTTTATGATTCTGAGCAAGTTGCAACCTCTCCAAGCCTTAGTTTATCTGTAAATTGGGAATAATAAAAGCTACTTTTGTGGGGTTCTTGTGAGAATTACAGATAGTATCTGTAAATCATCTAATCATCTCTGACATAGAGTAGGTGCTATAAACATTAGCTACTGTTATCAGCAACAGCACTCCAAATACTACGTATCTATTTTGTTCACACACAAAAAACTGTCTTATGACTTGCCAATTACTTGCCTTGTAAATCAGTCTTGTTTTGCTTTGAATAAGGCAATATTAAAAACAGGAGGAGATAATAGGGTATCTTTAGCTTCCCACCTAAAAGACTAAAACAGGTTATTAGCTCATACAGACAGCTCCTACCTCCTACTTTACTAAGATCTTAAGCTTGATTAGGAAATAGTAAGCTGCAATATTATCCTTAGATGTGGCATCATCAAACATAAAAGATAATTTTCTGAATATAAACCCAAGAAAAAAAGAATACCAACATAATCCATCCAAATGAACAACGACAAAAAAAAAAATTTCCACAGAGTACAAATTAAGCCAAACAGGTACCCTAATTTACTTTGTTGTTGTTGTTGTTGTTTGAGACAAGGTCTCACTATGTTGCCCAGGCTGGATTCAAACTCCTGGGCTCAAGCAATCCTCCTGCCTCAGTCTCCAGAATAGCTGCAACTGCAGGCACGTGCCACCACATCCAGCACAAGTACCCTCATTTAACCAGGTTTGTTTGATCTCCAATCCATTTGAAGAGAAAAAAATACACTACAAGACATGAAGTTCTAGCAGATCTAAATTTTAAAAGCAACAATTTCTGGAATACATTCTACAGTCAGGACAAAGTCACCTAATCCATTTTCTGTATGTATGCTTTTGAACAGAGACCAAATGTCAACAAAGACAACCTGAGTCACTTTAAGAATCAACATAATTATAATTATGTGTCCGGAGCTGACCTGAGGCAGAAACAGAACTAATTTCTACACTTTACATCATTTTCTGTCGAATCCTCAACTAATCAAAATATGAAATCATGATTTTCCAAAAAATCCTGTTAACCCAGAATTTCATGTGTTCCTGAAAAGCTCTGAAATTACACCAAACCCTGCCCAAGTTGTTTTCATTCCTAAAAGTAATGTACAATGAAAACATTGGACTTACTCAGATTTGCTGTCATGGATTCTAAGTCTGCGATTAAAGCTGGGAGCTGCTGGAGCTGCTCTTGCAGCTCCACGAGGCTTGTCTTTTTCTTCTCCCAGTGCACAGAAAGCATGACCACCTCACTATCCACCAGCTGCAGCACACAAGAGGGGGGTAAAGTGAAACCAGGTTTTAGGCACAAAGAAAGTACAGTTAACGTAATGAGATTTAATGTTATCTTTAACAACCCCTCTACTCAGTAGAGATTACGGTACATTCTAAAAGAGACTGAAGTTGTTTTCATTTTTAGAAAAGAAACAACTTAATATTCAGTGCAGGAAACCTCAAATTACTGCTTGTATCAGTGCATCTTAACCCACAGAAGAGAAAGTTTAAAAATGACTTCAGAAGTCACTTCTAAGTATACCCTGTTTTAAGCAGACGATGTATTTGAAAATCTAAATCTAGAAAAAAACAAAAACAAAAAACTACCACTAACAACCAAAAAGAAAACAAACATAAAACATAATTAACGGGTAATTATTGGCTTTACGAAAGGAAGTCTTCAAAGAAAAGTTCCCTAATACATTTAGAATATACCATGTTTCAATTTACATTTAAACAGGAATACTTATTGCATAAAGTATATAAAGGAATTTTGAGGAAACTGGCTAATTCCAGAATTCCAGAAAAAGACGAAATGATTTAAGTTAATGAGGAATTCAGCAGATGTAAAGGGTTCCTAATAGCAAGGTTGTGAAATTCTAGAATAGCCCAAGATAATTCTAACTTCTTTTGCTAAAGACTATAAAGAAAATGACAGACATTAGTTTCTCCCAGACAATTCTGTTTTGGTCTTAACATAGTGGGAGGGACAAGGGCCTAGAAAGAGAAGGAGCAAGAGGTGATCTTTTGAAAATATCAACATGAATAAGCAAGAACTGTGGAAAAAACTCCATAATCTGTACAATAAAAAATAAAGGTAACAAAACCCATTATATGACAGAAGAAAATGAATTTGAGTATTCAAAACAGACAATTTGTACATCTCAAGATTAAGGTTCTCTCTTTTTTTTTTTTTTTTTTTTGAGACGAAGTTTCACTCTTGTTGCCCAGGCTGGAGTGCAGTGGTGCTATCTTGGCTCACTGCAACCTCCGCCTCCCAGGTTCATGCGATTCTCCTCCCTCAGACTCCCCAGTAGCTGGGACTACAGGCACCTGCCACCACACCCAGCTAATTTTTTGTATTTTTAGTAGAGACAGGGTTTCACCAAGTTGGCCAGGCTGGTTTTGAACTCCTGGCCTCAAGCAATCCACCCATCTTGGCCTCCCAAAGTGTTAGGATTACAGGCATGAGCCACTGTGCCCTGCCAGGATTAAGGCTCTTTAAGAGTTAGAATCTGAATACAACTGATTCTTACTAAGTTCCACTTAAATATTAAGAAAGAATTTTGGAGGAATGAATATATCAAAGATACAAAATTATTTGTATGTAGTACTAGATTGTTTTTGTTCGTACATTTCACTATAGTAGGAATTCTCATTTGAAATAAAGAACTAAGCTATGACACATCTCCCTGTGGTTTCTCAGCCCACGCTGGAGGGATAAACACGTAATCTCTCACATTCAAGCCTCAACTGAGCTGGGAGGCCACACCAAGTTTCACGCAAACTGCATTTCTCATTATTTTTGTGTATTTAAAAATGTCTGTTGCCAACTGGTCTTTAAAAACATCTTTAAAAGTAGCTTAAAACATACTGAAAAAACAGCTAAAATGCAGTAAGGAAACCAAAGCTTGAAACAAGGATCTGTGTTCACAAAATTCATTTATAATATTCCACAAACTTCCACTGACCACCCACTATTTGCTAAGCCCTATTTTGGATACTGAAGATGTAATGATTCCTGCACTCTTATTGTTTATACTTCAGTGGCAGCCCTCATAAATTCTCTTAACTTCAGATTTTAAACTCTAAAAAAAAAAATTCCTACATTATGGGCTATTTTGGTTTATAATTTGAAAACTCTAGAACAATTTTTAGATATTAACCATTTCTTACTGAAAATTAAAGTGCAATGTTTAAATATTAAAATTTAACTACAGTTTAGTTCATACCTGCAATAAAACTGAAAATTAAATTCTGAATATAGAATATAAGCATATGTAGAAAAACTATATCAGAAAACACTAAACTATCACTTAAGTTTAAAAGAATGGAAGGGTAAACAGATTCTCAGAAATTATCAATAATTATACAATACTAAAACATTTTGAACATTTTCTAAGTACCAGACCCTGTGCTAAGTAATTTACATATATTATTTCATTTAAACCACACAGCAACTCTATACACTAAGCAATATTATAACCTCCATTATACAGATTTTAAAAATTGAGGTGTAATGGAAGTTACTTCCTCAAGGACCACAGTGGACTTAGATTCCATCCCAGTGAATTTGACAGTAAGCCTATGCCCTTAATCAACCTACTAGGGATTGTGCTATAGGGGTATATAAAGGGAAGAAGAAAAGTAAAAATCTAGCAAAAGAAAGGGTTCTGAAAAACTGTACTGTTACCTATTCATTTTATCATGTGTAATTTCTTAATGATAAAAAAAAGCTATGTCCGGAAGTTCAATTTTTCCACCTCGAAGTAACTCAGAATAAACCAAGATTCACCCTCAGGAAATCAAGTTTAAGGAGCAAGACAAACCCATAGTGCTTTATTCCAAAATTCTTTCTGGCAGATATTGAGGTTAGGAGAAGGAAGAAAAAGCACACCAATGATGAAAAGGTACACCAATGATGTAGAATAGGATCTTAGTATAAAACTCAGCAGTTCAGAGTTTTAAGGAACACATCATTTTATTTGATTTCCACACAAGTTTGATAAGCAGAATGAGTAGTGTTAAGCCATTTTATAGATGAGAAAACTAAGAGAGGCCATGTTATCTGCCCAAGGTCAACAGGTATTTGTGCAGCAAGGAGCAGAAACCAGGATTTCCAACACTAAGTTCAGTTCACTTTCTGCCAGTGAAACAGTCAAATTCAATTGGCTTAATGTCAAACTGTTAAACAAAACCATGAATCTTGAAAGTTCAATTTGAAGGCAAGCTAATATTTCACAATAACAGGAGAGGCAAACACTGAAAGTCTAACTTTAGAAAACTGCCCTCAGAGTTTAAGCCCTAAGTATTAACTATTTATGGTATTTTTAAAATACATTGCTAAAGGAGAAAAAAAAATCGAAACCCTTGTTTAGAAAAAGCCTAGACAGGCTGGGCACGGTGGCTCACGCCTGTAATCCCAGCACTTTGGGAGGCTGAGGCTGGCGGATCATGAGGTTGAGAGATCGAGACCATCCTGGCCAACATGGTGAAACTCCGTCTCTACTAAAAATACAAAAATTAGCTGGGCATGGTGGCATATGTGCCTGTAGTCCCAGCTACTCGGGAGGCTGAGGCAGGAGAATCGCTTGAACCTGGGAGGCAGAGGTTGCAGAGAGCCAAGATCGCACCACTGCACTCCAGCCTGGAGACAGATCGAGACTCCGTCTCAAAAAAAAAGAAAACAAGCCTAAACAACAAAGTTACCTTTGATCACAGCTGCTTGTTTTATAAACCATTGCTCTGAATTCTAAGACTATATAGTTATAATAATTAGCTTTAAAGTAGATGAGTATAAAATAATTTGTTAAACAAGATGGAATTGTCCAAAAGTATATTTGCCCCAGGAGGTTATGCTGTTTAGGTAAAGCCCACCAAAGACACATGAGCGGTCTGACAAAATAAATTTACAAAATGACAAGTTTAATAATATGCATACTAAAGATATACATTTAAATATTTACATATATCTCAATAATACACCACAGAAGACTTTAAAATAAACTTTCATTTTTAAGGCTGGGTACTGTTTCTGCAAAGCAACATAAGTACTTTTGATGAGCTGTGGGTTTTACAATAACCAATTATACAAAAATTTAAGATCCTGAGGTAGCACAAATTCAATAACACATCTGACAGGAAATTCTTTCTCCTGTATATATTGTTAATGCTTCTTATAATCAAAAGAATGATTGTTGTTAAAGCTCCTCTATAGGACACAGTCTTCATTTAACATGGGATTCATCCATATTGATACATATAGGTGTAGTAGTTCACTAATTTTCACTGCTGTATACGGTATTTATTTTATGAATAATACCACACTTTTCCCTGCAGATGGACTTCGGAACTGTCCAAAGATTAAACCAAGCTTGCTACAAACATTCTGGTACAAATCTCAAGGTGCACATGTGCAAGGGTTTCACAAATGAATTGCAGATGTGTCCAAGATATCCATCTCCTCATCGCCCAGGGCCTAGGGTAATGAGATCCCCCTCCCCAGCCCCTGCAGGTTGGATGTAATGCTCTGGAAAAATTCCTAGAAGCAGAATTGTTGCTTGAAAGGCATGTGCAACTTTAACTTCTACTTAATGCCAACTCATTTTTTCTAACGTGATTGTTCCAATTTATACTCCCAAGTTCTAGTTGTTTATCATCACATTTCTTCCGAGGAAAGAAACAAAACTGTCATCTGCAAATAATGACCATCTGCACAGAAAGCTCAAGCTTCTTAAATTTTTGGTAATCTAATGAGTGAAAATTTGGGGTTTCAATTTGCATTTCCTTGATACCAAGCAAGGTTGAACATATTTTACTATGTACTGGCCATTCCTGTTTTCTCTTCTGCAATATGCCTGCTGATATCTTTTACTCACTTTTCTCCTGGGTTATTTTCATCCTCTTTTTATTGGTTTATAGGGGTTATTCATATTTTCTGAACACTTAGCCTCTGTCTTATAAATCACTTAATTTTTCACGGTGTTGTTTGATTAAAAAAAGTTTTGACAAAAATTATCAATGTACTTATTTATGGCTGGTGCTTTTTATATCTTACTTAAGAAATCTTTTCCACCCTAAGGTCTTAAACATATTCTCTTCTACCATTTTCCAAAAAATGTATAGTTTTCCTTTTCACATTTAAATCTAATGAAGCCAAAATGTGAACAAGGTCTTCAAATATTTTTATTCAACATTATACTAGAGTTTCTACCCAGTATAAGAAACATGAAAAATTAAAAGTTGTATGGCTTAGAAGGAAAGAAACAAACCTACCATCTACCCAAAACAACTCGCACCCCCACATACAAAGTAATAGAAGAAGAGAATTTAGCAAGATGGCCGAATATGGGATTAAAATACTGCAAGTCAAATACTGCAGGTTTTTGGTAGATATCAGGACAAAGACGCTGTCTTCCATTAAAAATTTGCTAAAACTTTTTACCCTGAATAGGTATTTAATTTTATGAAATGTATTTTCTGCATCTGATGATCATTTTCACTTTTAATACTTAACAGTCAATTGCATGTAAAACATTTTCTAATGTCAAATTAACCTTTTAATTCTGGAATAAACTAAGTGTATTTTGTTTTTTATACACTGCTGGATTTGGTTTGCCACCATAGGCATACATTGAAGAATGTCTCCCAGGTAGAATGCCTTTTATTATCCAATATTCATAAGCCTTGCAAATATCAATAGCAAGTTTTATATATATAGGAAAACTTTATATTTAAGCTTGATACACATTTTAAAACAACGTGTGAGTAGATTCTCGAATTGCATTTCAAATACAATTGTTAGAACATCAGAATTGTTAGAAATTCAAATTGTCTACACACTGAGGCTGTATGAACAGAGTATCGACAGCTAATATGCATGGCTTATATGTGTCCAGCATGGAGACGCCAAGTTACTGCACACAAGGGACTGTTAATTAACATTGCTTTCATGCCCACTAACGCAACATCCATTCTGTAGCCTGTGAATTAAGGAGTCATATCAACTTTTAAGTGTTACTGTTTCAGAAACACATTTTATAAGGTTATAGCTGCCATAGATAGAAGTTCCTTCAATTGATCTGAGCAAACTAAATTGAAAATCTCCTGGAAAGAATACACTATTCTAGATGCCATCACAAAACATTCATGATTCATGGGAGGAAATCAAAATACCAACATTAACAGGAGTTTGGAAGAAATTGATTCCAACCCTCATGGATGGCTTTGAGGGGTTCAAGGCTTCAGAAGTAACTCCAAATGCGGTAAAAATAGCAAGAGAACTCGAATTAGAAGTGGAGCTTGACGATGTGACTGAATTGCCACAATCTCATGATCAAGCATGAATGGATGAGGAGTTGATTGACTCCAATTTCGAAAGAAGTTCTACTATGGGTAAAATGCTATCAAACAGCATTGCATGCTACAGAGGAATCTTTTGTGAAAGGAAGAGTCAATAGATGCAGCAAACTTCATCGCTGTCTTATTCAAGAAATTGCCACAACCACCCCAACCTTCAGTAACCACCACCCTGATCAGTCGGCAGCTATAAACATTAAAAAAAAACAAACAAAACTCTCAACCAGAAAAAAGGTTATGATTCACTGAAGGCTCAGGCAATTGTCAGCATTTTTTAAGCAATACAGTATTTTTTATTTAAGGTATTACATTGCTTTTTTAGACATACTTAATAGACAATGGTATAGTATAAACATAACTTTTATATGCACTAAGAAACTAAAAAATTTGTGTGACTTGCTTTCTTGCAATATTCGCTTTATTGCAGTGGTCTGGAACCAAATTGACAATATTTCTGAGGTATGCCCATACATTCAATCTTTCTGTGTCCTATGTTCTAGGTGTTTCTCTTGTCAGTAACTTATAAACTATTAATAGACTTTTCCTCGTCTTTCAAAATATGCCCTTTAGATTAATCTAGATTAATCATTTAAAAATATTGAGGCTGCAGATATATTCACATTTACTATCTTATTCTGTTTATTCTACTGTTATGCATTTTCCTCTGGTTTCTTGTCATCTTTTGCATTGACTGAATTCTTTCTCATTGTTCTAGTTTTTTTTTACTAGTTTAGAAGATAATTTTTTCTTTTTTTTTTTGACGGAGTCTTGCTCTGTTACCCAGGCTAGAGTGCGGTGGCTCAATCTCAGCTCATTACAACCTCTGCCTCCCAGGTTCAAGTGATTCTCCTGTCTCAGCCTCCCAAGTAGCTGGAATTACAGGTGCCTGCTACCACACCAGGCTAATTTTTTGTATTTTTAGTAGAGACAGGATTTCACCACGTTGCTCAGGCTGTTCTCGAACTCCTGACTTCAAGTGATCTGCCTGCCTTGGCCTCCCAAAGTGCTGGGATTACAGGTGTGAGCCACCACACCCAACCACTTTCTATTTTTTTTGTATGTGGTTACCCTTGAAATTCTGCCCTCCATAATTAACTTTTAAAAGTGAGGTTAATCAATATCAATACATTTCCCCCAAATAATACGGAAGTGTTAGAATGCTTGAACGCTGATAATCTGCCTTCCATCTTACATGCTTTGTTATCTAGCATTATTCTTCTATCATTTTAACCCCACAAATTAGATAACTAATATATATGTCCCACTGTTTAGATTTATCTATGTTTACCATTTTCTCTGCTCACTATTCCTTCCTACATCTCAGACCCATCTTCTAAAATGAGTTTCCTTTTTTCCTGAATTACATTCTTTAGAAGTTCTTTTATTGGATGATTGCTGATAGAAAAATCTGTTTTTATCTGAGTATGTCTTGCTTTTACTCTAATTCTTGACAACAGTTTGAAAAGTCTGCTGTGGAACTCATTCATTTATAAGTGATCTATCTTCTCTCTAGTTAAGATCTTCTCCTCTCCTTTAGGATTCTGTAGTTTTTGTTGTTGTTGCTTTAGACAGTCTTGCTGTTGCCCAGGCTGGAGTGCAGTGGCATGATCTCGGCTCATTGCAACCTCTGCCTCCAAGGTTCAAGCGATTCTCCTGCCTCAGCCTCCCGAATAGCTTGGACTACAGGCACACACCACCATGCCCAGCTAATTTTTGTATTTTTAATAGAGATGGGGTTTCACCATGTTGGCCAGGCTGGTCTCAAACTCCTGACCTCAGGTGATCCACCCACCTCAGCCTCCCCAAATGCTGGGATTACAGGCGTGAGCCACCGTGCTTAACTGGGTTCTGTAGCTCCAGTATAAGGTGTCTAGGAATGGATTATTATCTTGCTTGCTTGTTGTACTTTCTGGATCTGAGGATTTACATATCTCATTTATGGAAAATTCTCAGACATGTTTTTCCTACACTGTCTTTCCCTCATGCTCTTTCTAGAACTATTTAGGTTTACTGGATATGTTGGGCTAACTCATATGAAACTGCAATTTTACAGATAAAAATTCGTTGAATATTGGCAATCTCACCTGGTTCAACCTAAAGACCTTTTATAAGTATTCTCTGCCTATCAATTCTTCTTTCATATTTTCCATTTTCTTTCTGAGATCCTTTCTGTGTACTCTTTGACTCTCTCTTGTACCTCACTATTTCTTTCTTCAGCTGCCTCAAATTGCTGTTAAGCACATCTTTTGGGTTTGTAATTTCAATGACTTTAAAATATTTGATAGTGCCTTCTTCCTTACTCATGTTTAAGTCCATCTTTTACCCCTTGAAAGATTTTATATATAACTATTTAACAGTCAATATTCAATAGTGCAGTATCTACAGTCCTTTATGGGTCTAAATCTCACACTTTGGTTCTGGTGACTCAAACTTTTGCTGGTTTACTTGTGTGATTGCTAACATTTTGAGGACAGGGAGCCTGATTTAATCTGTGGAAATCTGAGGGACCTAGGTTTAGACAGTTTCGTCCATGGAGAATTTGCATTTGTTTTTGTTGGGTGTCAAAGAACACAAATCACCTGCAACTTTTTTTTTTTTTTTTTTTTTTTTTTTTTTTTTTTTTGAGACAGT
This sequence comes from Pan paniscus, assembly GCF_029289425.2. Lineage (NCBI taxonomy): Eukaryota > Metazoa > Chordata > Mammalia > Primates > Hominidae > Pan > Pan paniscus. The sequence goes on from NC_073254.2 coordinate 30,307,053, forward strand.
TTCTCTCTGTCGCCCAGGCTGGAGTGCAATGGTGCAATCTTGGCTCACTGTAACCTCCGCCTCCCAGGTTGAAGCGATTCTTCTGCCTCAGCCTCCCGAGTAGTTGGGATTACAGGCATGAGCCACCACGCCCAGCTAATTTTTGTATTTTTATTAGAGATGGGGTTTCACCATGTTGGCCAGGCTAGTCTCAAACTCCCGACCTCAGGTGATCCACCCGCCTTGGCCTCCCAAAGTGCTGGGATTACAGGCGTGAGCCACCGTGCCCAGCCAACTCTTTCATTTCTTAACTTAGAGGTTCTTTGATCAGGCAGGAAATATAACTTAGAACCCCATACTCCTATGAGGCCAATACCATGGTAACAAATCAAGAAACGAGGCTATGCCAACTTGTTAGGAAGCCAGACAGGTTTCCTTGTTGACTCCTTTAGCCAACAGGTACATTTTTTTTCCCCCTAGCTTAAGCTTTCACCGGGGGGATGTAGCCACCTCAAAGTCCAAAGAGCTTTACCAAAAGTCTCAGATTCAGATCCCTACAGACAAAGTCTCCTATTCCCACAAATCTCCAAAGCTTTTTAGTATTTTGATCCCGACTTCCATGTTTTGTTTTGTTTTGTTTTAATGACTCTGATTTCAGTTCCCTGTTCTGTTTTGTTGTGTTGTTGTTGTTGTTGGCCCTTTATGTTTCCCTTAATTTTTGTGGGCTTAATGTATCTTACAGAACTTTTAAAAAATATATCCAACATTTAAGTGTTTTATAGCTGTAGGGCTTTTCAAAGAATCTATTCTGCCTTACTACCAGAAACCTACATTTTCTTCTTCTCAGTAGTTCTAAGAGAAATGCTAGTGTCTACATTTCATCATATACATTTCTGTGTTGTATATAACTATTACAGCTTCATTAATTTAGGTAAATCGTAAAGAAAATCAGTCTAAATTTATTTAAAGTCAGAATTACAGAAATCATTTCAGAAAAAAATAAGGTTTGATTGACATCAACAACATCGAGGAGAGTATTCGATTTTGGCTATGTACATTTACCAAGTCATTTAAATTACAAGACACTAGTGCTTAAAAATACTTTGTTCTTCTAAGTGAACTGAGGATGACCCCTGAAATTTTTGTATTTATTTGTTAGGCAAATTAATAATTTTGGATAGACTGAGCAAAGTTAAGTTTTTTTGACCAAATAATAAGGAATTCTTAAATAGTGTAGAAAGAGATGTCTTATATAGGGTATAAAGAGATGTCTTATAATTTACATATATTGCAAATTCATCAGACTAAAATTCAGAGCATTATATCTACATAAAACAAGTATTTACCTGTCCTTAGAATAAAAGTTATAAACTCTCTTGCTCAACTAAACTAAATTACTTGACAGAGAAATGATAAAAAGGTGCTTTATTCAGGGAGTTTCATAATCAACGACTAGATTCAATTTCAGATATCCTGCAAAACATTTTGACACAAACAATTATAAATTCAATTTTTAAAAAATACCATTTAGCACTGAAAAAGGAAAGTTTGCCACGAGTATAAGATTAGTCAATTCTTTACCTCTCCAGCACTTGCACAGTCTTTGGCTCTTCTGTGAAGTGCAGCCCATGTATCCTCATACCTAAAAAAAAGCAAAAAATAATTTGAAATGCAAACCACACATTAAAAGGAAATACTATCTAAAGATGAATGTGGAATATCCTGTGGTGCTAGAAAGGAAACACTCAAAAAATAATGGGGACATGTTGCAAGGACACAGATGTCAACTTGACAGAGCTTCCAGTGGCCAAATCTGTGACAATGTGAGCAACAAAATACATAATGGTAGTAATGGATTATAACTCAAAGAATACAATATCCCTGAGTCCATGGTGATGTAAATAATTGAATAAATAAATCAATGAGAGAGAAGAGAAAAACTATTCCTTATAATAGAAATCCAATTAGTAATTTTTTTTTTTGAGACGGAGTCTCACTCTGTCACCCAGGCTGGAGTGCAGTGGTGCGATCTCGACTCACTGCAACCTCCACCTCCCAAGTTCAAGCAAGTCTCCTGTCTCAGCCTCCCGAGTAGCTGGGATTACAGGTGTGTGCCACCACGCCCTCCTAATTTTTGTATTTTTAGTAGAGATGGGGTTGCACCACATTGGCCAGGCTGGTCTCGAACTCCTGATCCACCCGCCTCGGCCTCCCAAAGTGCTGAGATTACAGGCATGAGCCACTGTGCCTGGCCCCAATTAGTAATTTTAAAAGAAATGATGAGAAAAAAAAATCTCCAATTGGTAAACACAATAGTAATAATTGTTTTAAAAAGAATTTTAATGGATGATACAACTAGTGGGTAAAAGCACAAAAAGAAACAGGATATTTACACAGCCTCAAAGTATCTGCCCATTGGATAATCATTAACTAAAAGTGAGAAAACAGTGTTAACTGAGGACAAACCTGGCAGACACATCCTTAATAAAGTGATCAAAATTAATGTCAACAGTAATGAGACACATCAACATTATGTGCCTCCTGATGTGATGCACTGGGAAGGATATAACATTACTCTTCTGGTATTCTTACCAAAAAAGTACTAACTTACAGTTAATTACAAGGAACTAGAAAAATCCAAATTCATAGACATTTTGAAACATAATTGGCCAGTACTTTTTTTTTTTTTTTTTTTGAGACAGGGTCTCACTCTGTCACGCGGGCTGGAGTGGTGTGATCACAGCTCACTGCAGCCTCAACCTCTTGGACTCAAGTGATCCACCCACCTCAGCCTCCCAAAGTGCTGAAATTACAGACATGAGCCACGATGCCCAGCCTTGGCCAGTACTCTTCGAAAGTACTGAGGTCATGAAAGACAAAGACTAAAGAATTGTTCAATGTTAAAGAAGGTAAGGGAGACATTGTGACTAAATATGATGTGTGATCCTAGATTGGATCCTAGTACAGAAAAAAGAACACTGGTGGAATAATTGATGGAATCTGAATAAGGCCTATGGATTAAGGTATTTACTAATGTTAATTTTCTGCTTTGATCATTGTACTGTGGTTATATGAAATGCTAACACTGGGAAAGCTGAAATTGCTTGTTCTATTTTTGCAATTTTTTTGTAAATCTGAAATTATTTCAAAGTGAGAAGTTAAAAAATAGAACTTCTAAACTACTATTCATTTGATTGCTGATGTAAAACCTGATTTCCCAATCTAAAATTCTAGCTATCCAGCGAATATTTCTCCAAACAGGAATACATATTTAATGAGTTCATGTTGCCTCCCCTCATAGTCAGATTCACAATTTTTCTACTGAATTTAAGTAAGAAAATCAATCTGAATAATCCAGGTGATACTAGAGTCCACATGTGATGAAAATTAAGGTGGAAGGTCACACAAATAATACAGTCCTGCTGTCATTGTTGACTAACAGAAAGCTAGAAAATTTTCTTGGATGTATCAGATTATGTAAGCATCAATTAAAATCAACAAGTATTTACTAAATGCTAAGCACTGTTAGGCACCAGAACTGCTGAGATATAAATTTTACTTTTGCATCTTTGTTATCCTGGTAGTTAGCACAGAACCTAACAAACAAGAGACACATTAAATGTCTGTTGAGTGAGGAAACAGACTAATTATAAATTGAAAATTCAGGACTTCGTGGTAAAATTTTCTATCATTTTCTTAACTCAGTGGAAAGAGAAAATTAATCCTCACTTGCCAAATTTAGACTCCAGATCACTTTTCCTAACATCTCACCATTTCCTTTTCTCCCCGTTATTATGTATGCTTTTCACATCCACCTTGCTATTATACATCACCCTCCCTCATTTCTACTTTCCTAGTTCAGCACCTAGTTCATTCATGATTTTCCTACTGTTTTCAGCATTCTCTAAACCTAGACTATTGCAACCATTCATATTCTCTGCTCTACTTTTACGACATGAAGCAGTTTGGAGAAAGGCACTAAATCCATTACAATGCATGCTATCCAACCTCGCATGGGCCTTAGCTGCCAATCAGCACTTAAAAAAATTTTATTGCTATTAGATTGTTCCCTGAAGTACACACAGCAGGTATTACACATCTCATGCCGCCTTGAAACTCATCCCCATCCAATCACTTTCAACAGATGGATGAACTTACTCCATTTTACTGAGATAAAGACACTGGATGTAAACTCCTTCAATTTTTCTGTGTTCAAACTCAAACGTCTTTAAAAATCACAAGTCAATGATGATGAAATGAAGAAGCCACATTCATAATGTGTAATTCTTGCATTCAAATCATTATTGAATATATTCTATGTATACCATGGGAAGACTAGTGGAAGTGTTCACAATACAGTTAGGAAGATGAACACACAGGTAAATAATTACCTTACTTGGTAGACAAAGGAAAGGACTAATTATATAGCATTAGAGCTATAGGAATATAGGAAAGTAACTGTAGACTGTGTTGTACTACACTCTTTGAAACACTATGATTTAGGAAATAGAGAGAAGATGTCAGAGTAAGAGGCATCTAGAATCTGTCACCCTACCTAGACCACAATCACATTGGCAGAATCTGTCTGATGTAACTATTTTGGGACTCTAGAATCTATTAAAGGCTTGCAGCTTCCAGGGGAAGGTTTGGAGGGTAAATTGAGGTTCATTTCAGTCGACTTCAGGTTTTAGCACAATGACAGCTACCCATCCACCACCCCAACCCCTGGACAGGTAGCCATGCACTTGTTCCTGAAGTAGCTTGTACACGGCTTATGAAAGTCAAGGTGGGCCAATAAGGACCCTGTGCTCCAAACATCAGGGAGTCTGTGCTCTGATCACAATTGCTGCTTCTAATCAGGGAGATGCAGACACAGAGGCAGCTACTGTTGCAAACCCCTCCTGCTATGGCTAGCAATTTTCAGAGGATTTAAAAGGCCAGCATCTGGTTTTGTCCCCTTTCTTTGTTCTCCTTTCCCTCTTGGAGAGCCAGACACTTAAAGACTAGGACATTCAATAACAGATGCAATTGTTTTTTGTTTTGTGGTGTGTGTGCGTGTTTTTGTTTTTGTTTTTGTCCCAAGATGGCTTACTAGGGACATCAAAAGCCAGTTTTTCTCAAAAAATAGATCAAAGTTACTGGTGAGTGGACAAATTCTAGACAGAAAACTGAGGGAAGGGAGCCAGGACCTGTCAGAGTGCCCAAGGGAAGAAGCTGGGGTGCAGAAAAGGAAAGCAGAAAGACTCTGGCAGAGATCGACCCTCAAGGACCTTGGAGCCCTGTGGAAAGGGTAGGTGGGAGTAGTTCTCTGCTCCCCTTACCCCTCCAACAATCTCCTGACCATCAAACTGTTGGAGAGTGCTCCTCTGCCCTTGTGACCCAAAGCAATACTATTGATGGTGACGTGAAAACCTCCTGGGGCTGGAGAATCTGGTGGCCAACTCGTGTGTACATGCGTGTCCACACTCCTCTCAGGTGCCAGATACCATACTTGTCGTGCGCCAGCAGTGGGATGCTGCCCTGCCCAGGGATTCTCTGCCCTTGAGTCACCACACCACCAGATTCCCTGCAAACACACCTCACAGACCACTCTAACTTTGGCAAGCACAGGGAACCAGCAGTTTCCCAGGTAACTGTGAGATCTCTGGAGATCTAACCCCCTGCGTGGGCCATCCCTAAGTGGAAGAGAGTGCAGCCCAACAAAAGCACACCTTGGGACAAAGGAAATGCAGGCACAGTGCCAACTGCTACAAGAGGAAGTATCATTACCCAGGAATGGATGTGGGGAAGGGGTCATCTCCTGCATCCCCCTACACTGTTGCTGATGCAGCAGTGTTCTCTCTGCCAGGGGCCAGCACATGCACTCGGACACACAGCGTATTTCATGCATCTTGTAGCGGCTCCACCTCTACTGAAAGTGAGCCCTGCACAGCTCAAGCTTTCAGGAAGGGTAGGGCCCAACTCCCCTTCCCTACACAGAGCAGCAACATCCCAGCAAGGGAAGACAAGTTGCAGAGTTGTCTGCTCCCATCTGGAGGAAGAGACTCTCCCTGAGCCCATTTTGGTGGCAGCCCTCAGAGGAGTGTACCCGCAACCCGCAGCCAGGAACCAAAGGACAAAATCTTTATGAAATGAAGGTTGGGAGCCTTGTGACAGGGGCATGATAGGAAGTGGATCACGTTCTTGCCAGCACAGAATGAGGAGTGGGTGTACCCACCCACCTTCTCCCCCAAGACCTCAGCACACCCCACAGGATCTCTTCCTGCCACCATCCCCTGCCCACTCAGGGCAGGTGCTTCCACCCAACGCCAGCCTACCTGCCGGCTCTTACTCTTAAGTGCCATCTACTGGACTGCAGCCTGAACTGCATCACCAAATAAAAATCTGCTAAAAAAGGGCTTAGTGCTAGGCAGTCCACAAGATGAGCCCCCTGGGATCTCCACACCCTCAGCTCCACAGGAGACAAGGTGTTAGGTGTCAGTTCTTAGAGCCAATACATCACTACAGTAAGCATCATCTGAGAAAGTCACTACACAGAAGCTATCCATAACCAAGGACCCCATATAGCATTTGGCTCTGTGGAAGCACCCAGAAACAAAGGCAAATTATAATACACAACATATACCACAGCCATACCCTTAAGGAAAAAAAAGGAACAAAAAGTCACATCCAAATGATGGCAAATTCAAAATAAAAAGAGACAGCTTCCACAAATGAGAAGGAATCAGTGCAAGAACTCTGGCAGTACAAAAAGCCAGGGTGTTCCGGCATCTCAAAGGATCACATTAGCTCTCTAGCAATGGTTCCTAACCAAACTGAAATGTATAGGATGACCAATAAAGAATAAAATATGTATTGCAACTAAACTCAACAAGATCCAGGAAAAAAGTTGAAATCCAATACAAAGAAACCAGAAAACTGATTCAGCACATGATAGACAAGATAGCTATATTAAGAGAGAAACAAATAGAACTGCTTGAATTCTAAAATTTACTAAAGGAATTTTAAAATATAGTTAATAGGCTAGACAAAGCAGAAGAATTACAGAGCTTGTAGACCAGTCATTCAAATTAACCAAGTCAGACAAAAATAAAGAAAACTGAATTTTTAAAAAATGAACAAAGCCTTCAAGAAATATGGGATTATGTAAAGCAAACAAACCTTTCACTTACTAGCATTCCTGAGAGAAGAAAAAGTAAGCAACTTGGAAAACATATTTGAGGGAATAATCCAGGAAAATTTCTCCAATCTTGCTAGAGAAGCTGAAATCTAGAATCAAGAAATTCAGAGACTCCTGAGAGATACCATATAAGATGACATCCCCGAAACAAACAGTCATCAGACTAAGGTCAACATGAAAGCAAAAATCATAAAGGCAGCTAGAGAAAAGGGCCAAATTACCCATAGAGGAAAACCCATCAGGCTAACAGTGGACTTCTCAGCCGAAGCTTTACAGTCAGAAGAGACTGGGGGCCTATTTTTAGCCTCCTTAAAAAAAAAAATTGCTGGCCAAGAATTTTATATCCTGTTCATCTAAGCTTCATAAACAAAGAAGAAATGAAATCTTTCCCAGACAAGCAAACACAAAGGGAATTTATCACCATCAGACTGGACCTACAGGAAATGCTCAAAGGAGTTCTAAACATGGAAATGAAAGAATGATACCTGCTACCATAAAAGCACACATAAGTACAAAGCTCAGACCCTATAAAGCAATCGCACAATAAAGACCACAAAGCAACTAGCTAACAACACTATCAAAGGAATAAAACTTCACATATCAATATTAACCTTGAAAGGAAACAGCCTAAATCCTCCACTTAAAAGATATACAGTGGCAAGTTGGATTAAAAAAACAAGACCCAACCTCTGCTACCTTCAAGAGACCTATCTCACATGTAATGACACCCATAGGCTCAAAATAAAGGGATGGAGAAAGATCTTTCATGCAAATGGAAACCAAAAAAGAGCAGAGGTTGCTACTCTTGTATCAGATAAAACAAACTTTAAACCAAGAACAGTAAAAAAAAAAAAAAAAAGACAAAGAAGGGTACAACATAATGATAAAGAGCTCAATTCAATAAGAAGATATCGTATCCTAAATATATATGTACCCAACATCACAAGACCCAGATTTAGAAACTACTACTAGAACCTAAAAAGAGAGATAGCCATAAAATAACAGTGGGGGACTTCAACACCCCACCAGCAGCACTAGACAGATCATGGCACAAAACTAACAAAGGTTTGGACATAAATTAGACTCTCAACCTAATGGACCTAATGGACATCTACAGAATACTCCACCTAACTACCACAGAATATACATTCTTCTCATCTGTGCATGGAACAGTCTCTAAAATTGACCACATGCTCAATCATAAAGCAGGTCTCAATAAATTCAAAACAATCAAAATCATATCAAACATCTTCTCAGACCACAGTGGAATAAAATCAAAATAAATACCAAGAGGAACCCTAAGAAGCACGCAAGTATATGGAAACTAAACAACCTGCTCCTGAATGACTTTTGGGTAAACAATGAAATTAAGGCAGAGATAAAAAAAATTAATTGAATCAAATGAAAATAAAGACACAACATACCAAAACCTCTGAGATACAGAAAAAGCAGTATTAAGAAGAAAATTTACAGTGCTCGATGCCTACACCAAAACACACAAAGATCTCAAATTAACAACTTAACACCACACTTTTAAGAACTAGAAAGGCAAGAACAAACTAAACCCAAAGCTAACAGAAGAAATAATTATGATCAGAGCAGAACTAAATGAAATTGAGACCAAAAAAACCATACAAAGTATCAACAACACAAAAAGTTAGATATTTGAAAAGATAAACAAGATTGACAGACTGCTGGCTAGATTAACCAAGAAAAAAAGAAAAGAGATTCAAATAAGCACTATCAGAAATGACAAAAGTGACATCATAACTGACACCACAGAAAGACAAAAGATCATCAGAGACTACTAAGAACATCTCTATGTGCACAAATTAGAACACCTAGAGGAAATGGATTAATTCCTAGAAACACATCACCTTCCAGACTGAACCAGAAAGAAATTGAAATTCTGAACAGACCAATAACAAGTTACGAAATTCAATCAGTAATAATAATAATAAAAAAATCTACCAACCAAAAAAAGCCCTAAACCAGATGGATTTACAGCTAAATTCCACCAGATGTACAAAGAACTGGTACCAATCTTACTGAAACTATTCCAAAAAATTGAAGAGAGGAGATTTCTCCTTCACCTCATTCTGTGCAACTAGTATTATCCTGATTCCAAAACCTAGCAATGACATAACAAAAAAAGAAAACTACAGGTCAACATTCCTGATAAACATAGACACAAAAATCCTCAACAAAATGCTATCAAACTAAATCCAACAGCACATCAAAGAGATAGTTCACCATGATCAAGTGGGTTTAACCCTTGGATGCAAAGATGGTTCAACAAACACAAATCAATGAATGTGATTTACCACATAAACAGAGTTAAAAGCAAAAATAACATGATCTTCTCAAAAGACACAGAAAAGGCATTTGATAAAATTCAATATCCCTTCATAACGAAAATCCTCAACAAACAAGGCATCAAAGGAACATACCTGAAAATACTAAGAGCCATATATGACAAACCCACAGTCAACACAATACTGAATGGGCAATAGTTGAAAGCATTCTCCCTAAGAACTGGAACAAGACAAGGATGTCCACTCTCACCACTCCTATTCAACATAATACTGGAAGTCCTAGCTGGAGCAATCAAGCATGAGAAAGAAATATAAGGTACCCAAATAGGAAAAGATGAAGACAAATTAATTATCTCTGTTTGCTGACAACATGATTACATACCCAGAAAACCCTAAAGAATCCTCCAAAAGACTCATAGACCTGATAAACAACTTCAGTAACTTTTCAACACACAAAAGCAATGTACAAAACTCCACAGCATCAACTCATTTGAGAAACTAAAAAATAAAAATTAAAAAATAAATAAAAATAAAATCCACAGCATTTTTATACACCAACAACATTCAATCTGAGAACCAAATCAAGAACTCAATCTCATTTACAATAGACACACACACACACACACATATACAATACCTAGTATATATAACCAAGGAAGTGAAAGATCTCTACAAAGAGAACTGTAAAACACTGATGAAAGAAATCATAGATGACACGAATGGAAAAACATTCCATGCTCATGGATTAGAAGAATCAATAACATTAAAATAACCACATTGCCCAAAGCAATCTACAGATTCAGTGCAATTCCCATCAAATTACCAATGCCATTTTCCCCAAAATCAGAAAAAAAAATCTAAAATTCATATGGAATCAAAAAAAGAGCCTGAATAGCCAAAGCAATCCAAAGCAAAAAGAACAAATCTAGAAGCATCACATTACCTGACTTCAAACCATACTACAAGGCTACAGTAACCAAAACATCATAGTACTAGTATAAAAATAGACACACAGATCAATGGAACAGGATAGAGAATCCAGAAATAAAGTCACACAGCTACAACTAACTGATCTTCAGCAACGTCAACAAAAATAAACAATGGGGAAAGGACACCCTATTCAATAAATGGTGCGAGGAAAACTGGCCAGCCATTTATGGATGAACAAAACTGGACCCCTACCTCTTACCATATACAAAAATTAGCTCAAGATTAAAGACTTACATGTAAGACCTCAAACTATAAAAACCCTAGAAGAAAACCTAGAAAAAAACCCTTTTGGGCACTGGCCTAAGCAAATAATTTATGACTAAGACATCAAAAACAATTGTGACAAAAAATGACAAATGGGACTTAAACTAAAGAGCTTCTGCATAGCAAAAGAAACAACACAATAAACAGACAACCTACAGAATGAGAGAAAGTTTTTGCAAACTATGCATCCATCAAAAGACTAATATCCAGAATCTATAAGGAACTTAAACAAATGAACAAGAAAAAACAACCCCATTAAAAAGTGAGCAAAGGATATGAATAGACTCTTCTCAAATGAAGACATATAAGAAGCCAACAAAGATGAAAAGAATGCTCAGCATCACTAATCATCAGAGCAATGCAAATTAAAACCAAATGAGATACATACAATCTCATGCCAGTCAGATGTGAAAAATGATACATGAACAAAATGGTAACATCAATACCACTACTGTTTATATCTACCAATGGTAGATATAAAACAGAAAGGAACCAATAAGAAATTCTGGAGATTAAAAGTATAATAACTGAAATGAATAATTCACTGGAGGAGTTCAAAAGCACATTTGAGAAGAAAGAATCAACATGATTGAAGATAAACCAATTTAAATTATCAAAATTAACAAATGTTTACCTAGATTGACTAAGAAAAAAAAAAAAGACTCAAGTTACTAAAACCATAATGAAGTGGGACTATTACTACGAATCTTACAGAAATAAAAAGGATTATGAGAGAGTGCTATGAACAATGTATGCTGACAAACTGTATAACCTAGCTGAAGTGGACAAATTCCCACAAACACAAAACATACCAAGACTGAATCCTGAAGAAATGGGAAACTGAATCAGTAATAAAAAACCTCAAGATGAAATACCCTGGACTTGATTGCTTCACCGGTGAATTCTACCAAACATTTAAAAAAGAACCAACATTGACCATTCTCAAAATCTTTTTAAAAAGAAAATGAAGAGGAAGGAATAAATCCTAACTCATTCTACAAGCCAGCATTACCCTGATACCAAAGCCAAAGGCATACAAGAAAAGGAAACTACAGACCAATACCCCTTATGAATACTAATGCAAAAATCCTCAACAAAATACTGGCAAACTAAATTCTGCACTGTGTTAAAAGCATTATACACAATTTCCAAGAGGGATTTATTCCTGGAATGCAAGAATGGCTCAACATATGAAAATCTGTCAATGTAATAATATAACAGATTGGTAGAACGAAAGGAAAAAACACATGGTCATCCTAATTCATGGAGAAAAATTATTTGACAAAATTCAACATCCTTTCATGATAAAAACACTAAAAGTAGAAGGGAACAATCTCAACATAATAAAAATTCATAGTTGACATTATAGTCAATGTTGAAAGACTGAAAGCTTTTCCTGTAAGATCAGGATCAAGACAAGGAACAAGACAAGGATGCCTGCTTTTTCCACTTCGATTCAACACAGTACTGGATGGTCTAGCCAGAGCAATTAGGCAAGAAAAAAGAAATAAAAGGTATTCAAATTGGAATGAATGAAGCAAAATGATTTCTATTCATAAATGATATGATCTTATATGCAGAAAACCCTGAAAGTTCCACACAAAAAACTATCAGGATAAAGGAACTCAGCAAAGTATGATATTAAATCAACGCACAACAATTAAGTCAGTTGTTTCTATATACTACCAATAAATAATTCAAAAAGAGCAATTAAGAAAACAATTTCATAAATGATAGCATCAAAAAATACTTAGGAATTAACAAAGATGATGAAAGACTCATACAATGAAAACTACTAAACAATATTGAAAGAAATTAAAGAAGACATCAATAAATAGAAAAAGCACTCCATGTTAATGGATTGGAATACTTAACATTGTTATCTGTAATAAGCAAAACGACCAGATTCAATTTAATCCCAATCAAAACCCCAATGACATTCTTTGCAAACAATAGAAAATACATCTTAAAATTCATATGAAATCTCAAATGACCTTCAATAGCCAAAACAATCTTGACAAGAAAAACTCTTAGAAGAAAACACAGGGGAAAATCCTCATACTCATTAGAGTAGCTATAATAAAAAACAAGAAAATAGCGAGCGTTGGTGAGGATAGGAAGAAATTAGAACCTTTATACAATACTGATGGGAAAGTAAAATGATACAGTCACTATGGAAAACAGTATGGTGTTTCCAGAAAGAATAAAACACAGAATTACCATATGATCCAGTAATTCTACTGCTGGGTATATACCCAAAGGAACTGAAAGCAAGGTGTCAAAAAGGTACTTGTCACTCATGTTCCTAGCAGCAGTATTTAGAACAGCCAAAAAGTGGAAGCAACTCAAGTGTCCATCAACAGATGAATAAACAAAATATGGTACATACTTACAATAGAATATTCAGCTTTTCAAAGAAAGAAAATTCTGACACATGCTGCAACATAAACTTTGAAAACATTATGCTAAATGAAATAAGCCGGTCACACACAAAAGTACTTTATAATTGCACTTATATGATGTTCCTAGAATAGTCAAATTCACAGAGAAAGCAAATAGAATGATGGTTGCCTGGGATGGAGAGGAGGGAGTAGAAATGAGAGTTGTTGGTTAACAGGTACAGAGTTTCCATTTTGCAAGATGAAAAGAGTTTTGGGGATTGGATGCACAATCATGTGAATGTACTCAGCACTACTAAGCTTAAGAATGGTTAAGATACATTTTATGCTATGTATATTACATTTTTAAAATTAAAAATATGATTTAAACATTTGCTATTTAAAATGGTCTTTCTCACATTCAATTTTAGTTCCAACGGGAAAAGACTGTTTCAGTGCGATGTATAAACACATTATTGACACCGTCTTACGGATGTAAATTTTCTATATTAACTCCTAAAATGCAACCCTATCCCCAAAAAATGCACCACACAAAAAGTTGATAGCTCTAACATAAATTTTTCAGTAATATGAAGTTATTTCAACTAAGTTTCTAGAGAAAAAATGAAGATAAAATGTAAATAGTAAACAATACATTACTGATTAATTTGTACTACACTTCCTTTCATGTTCATTTCTGTTCTTCACACAACAAAACAAAGGAAGCAAATATCATATTAAGCACTTTTCACTTCAGAGAAGAAAAATCTCTAGATTTAGCAACCATAAAAAGAAACCTAATAAAGAACTAGAAAGGAGAAAGGAAAATGTAGGTATCAGTGATTGTGTCATAACAAATACAGACAAGGAGAAGCAGCATATCCTCTCCCACATACATCTTTACCACACATCTGTCAAATGGCACATTAGTAAGCACAGAAATATGTATAATGACATACTTTAACCATATACTGTATTTATTTATTTATTTATTGAGATGGAGTTTCGCTTTTGTTGCCCAGGATGGAGTGCACTGGCACGATCTCGGCTCACTGCAACCCCTGCCGAGATCGCACCATTGCACTCCAGTGATTTTCCTGCCTCAGCCCCCTGAGTAGCTAGGATTGCAGGCATGCACCACCAGGCCCAGCTAATTTTTGTATTTTTAGTAAGAGACAGGGTTTCACCAAGTTGGCCAGGCTGGTCTCAAACTCCTGACCTTAAGTGATCTGCCTGCCTCAGCCTCCCAAAGTGCTGGGATTATAGGTATGAGCCACCGCGACCGGCCTCATTGTGGTTTTGATTTGCGTTTCCCTGAAGACTGACAACGTTGAGCATCTTTTCATGTGCTTATCGGTCGTTTGCATATCTTCTTTTGAGAAATGTCTATTCAACTCTTTTGCCTATTTCTTCATGGGGTTGTCTTTTTATTGTTAAGTTTTAAAAGTTCTTTATATATTCTGGATACATGTTGTTCCTCATATATATGATCTGCAAATATTTTCTCACATTCTATGTTTTGTCACTCCACTATCTTGATGGTGTTCTCTGACACACAAAAGTATTTGATTTTGACCAAGTCCATTGTGTCTAATTTTTATCTTGTTTTTTGTGCTTTTGATGTTATATCTAAAAAGACCATATATTTTAATATTAAACTCCATGACAATAAAAGAATGGATTGGAAAAGAAATGACATAAGAATCAAAGCAAAAAAACAAAATTATTGGGGACTCAAATCCAGAATCAATTTTCTTGTAATAAAGAAGCCGTACATATTATCATAAAGTATTGACTTGTAAATACAATAGTGATCTGTCTGCTCAAAGTTTGAATGGACTTTGTACTAATGAGTGAAAAGTGAAAGCCCTCAAGGAAAATAATACATAAATAATTTCCAATCACTGCATTAAGATAAAATTTAGCTGTTTTAAGGTTTTTAACCTACAAAATTAAAAGATATTTTTGGTCAGTAAAAAAGTCAGAAGTATAACCTTCCTCTACAAATGAAAACACTTACCTGCTAAGTAATTCTAATCCAGCAGAGTACTTTGGCAAAAATGGAACAGTCCTGCCCAAAAGAAACACTTATTAAAACTGTTCTTGATTTAGCCAACTGAAAAAAAAAAAAAAGGTACGTACAAGAATTTTGACATTGTCAATTGTAATATATTTTAAAATCACTAATGACAATTATTAAACTTTTAGAGAAATGTGTTTTATTTCAGAGTTAATGTACCGTAACACACTATCAACCATCATTTTGCCCCAGAGATTCTCTTCAGCATACAATACAATAAATTATTTAATATAATGTTGGATAAGAACAAATATGTAAGATCACAGTTCATCTCTAGGTTGAAAATGAAATCTGGTCACATGCCTTACTTTATTAAAAAAATGGACAAACAGCACAATCCTGGTGTTTTCATACAAAACAGGTAACATAGCTAAAGAGGCTCATTTGCCAAGTAGTATTTCGTTAGTAATTTGCTTTTCAATAATTCAGGACTTTTACTTTTGCTCTTATACAAATTAAAAATGACTAATTGTGATCAAATAATACTCACTGACTGTCAGAGTAAAACAATTATACTTCACCATTTTTTCAACCATTTCACAATTTTATTAGAAAATTTTCCTGTTACAAAATTTAGAAAGAATCGATAAATTATTTTGTAGTCAGATGCACTCAACAAATCTAAGGTTCATTAATATAACTACACAATTGTGAATACAACCAAAAGTTGTATGAAATTTAAGTCATAGTTAAGTTAAAATCTTAGCACAAGCTTACCTGGGTTTGCTTTTCACTTTTGCTTCTCTTGACTTGTCACTTAAAGTCTTCAGCCTATAATTCAATATAAAATATAATATTTTTACAAGTCAAGAGATTATTATTATTTTTTTGAGACAGGTTCTCACTCTGTCGTCCAGGCTGGAGTGCAGTGACATGTACATTACTCACTGCAGCCTCAACCTCCTGGGCCCAAGTGATCCTCCCACCTCATCCTCCTGAGTAGCTGGGACTATAGTCACCCGCCACCATGCCTGGATAATTTCTTTTTTTATTTAGTGGAGACGGAGTCTTGCTATGTTGCCCAAGCTGGTCTCAAACCCCATGCCTCAAATGATCCTCCTGCCTCAGCCTCCCAAAATGCTGGGATTACAGGCATGAGCCACCCCACCCAGCCCAGAGATTTTTCAACCACAAATTTTCACATGTTAAAATTTTAGGTCAGATAAGCTACTTTGTTTTTTTTTTAAGCAAGAATTAAGTACCTCAAAAGACAACAAATATTTGAGTGTTTACTATATGTTAGATACTACAAACGGAAAATCTGTAGCAAATTTTTTTTTAAGAGATGGTCTCACTCTGTTGCCCAGGCTAGAGTATAGTGGTGCGATTATAGCTTACTGTAACCTCAAACTCTTGGGCTCAAGCAATCTTCCCACCTCAGCCTCCTGGGTAACAAGGATGACAGGTATGTGCCACCATGCCCAGCTATTAGTTTCACTTTTATTTTGGTCTCACTATGTTGCCCAGTCTGGTCTCTATCTCCTGGCCTAAAGTGATCTTCCCACCTCAGCCTCCCCATAGAGCTGGGATTATAGGTGTGCGCTACCACACCAGGCCTTATTTTCATATTCTTATGTACCCCAAGTCCCTTTTTTAGAAACCAAGATTCCTAAATGTGATCAGACCACAAAAACATAATTTATCTGGCATCTTTAGAAAAAGTAATGTTCCACATAGGAGAAATCGATAGGTAACAAAGATATCTAAGCAGCACACTTCATTAAGTAGATGCTACCCAGGCCTTCAAATCTCTTTAAGCGTCCACAGTATTTGAAATTTTAGTTGAGAAAAAGCTTTTTAAAATATATTACAAACTTCTTTCATTAAAGAGGATTTGGTATATCTCATTTAACATTTTGTGATGACTCAGGATCAGTATTAAGAATATCATTGACGGCCGGGCGCGGTGGCTCACGCCTGTAATCCCAGCACTTTGGGAGGCCGAGGCGGGCGGATCACGAGGTCAGGAGATCGAGACCATCCTGGCTAACACGGTGAAACCCTGTCTCTACTAAAAATACAAAAAATTAGCCGGGCGTGGTAGCGGGCGCCTGTAGTCCCAGCTACTCGGGAGGCTGAGGCAGGAGAATGGCGTGAACCCGGGAGGCGGAGCTTGCAGTGAGCCGAGATCGCGCCACTGCACTCCAGCCTGGGCGACAGAGCGAGACTCCGTCTCAAAAAAAAAAAAAAAAAAAGAATATCATTGACTACATTTTGCAGCAAAACAGTACTCTCCCCTGATACTTCTGAGCCAGAAATGCATCTTCATCTATTAACCTGAAACCAATCTATGGTAGTTTTGTGTTTGTTTGGGCTCTTATGTCTACCTTTCCTAAATTTTCTTTCTCTACCATTGGTCACCTGGCTGTCAGCTCTCACTCACTGCTTCTGCTAGCTATTTAATCCTAGCAGTCTCCTCCCCTCTACTTGCTGCTTTTAAATTATTGCACTGGAAAACAGATAAATGGGCTAGAGCTGCATATATAGAATTAACAGGCTCTTTTAAATGTAAAATATGATGTTCATAAACTGTACAATTTATTTTCACTTCACTGGCCCAGTTTTACTTTATTTTGGCTGTGGACTCTGTTACAGATAACTGAGGTTGCAATAAGTGAGTGCTACAGCATGCAGTAATATCACATAAAATGAGATATCATGTACACATTCTTCTCAATCACTTCAACAAATACTCATTTGTAAACAGAAACTGAAAATATAGGCCACAGTACTACTGCTAGCCCCTACAAAGTCTTTGTAAAAACAGAAATAGCTGTTCCTTCCTCCAGACACTTTACTGCCATCAGCCAGAAACTGTCCTAATACACAAGTTGACTCTTGCATGAATGCCTCAACTATGCATGGTACAGTATACAATCTGCACAACTATGCATGCTGGTTCTGAAACAGGATTCCATCTTTTCTGTCTATAACGTCTGATTAAGCACCATATGGGGACTTCTGATAAACTGCATTTTTTTAAAAACAAATTAGAATGCCAATGTCATACAAAGAGTTTCATATTACTCTATGATCTTTTTCAAAAAATAAAATATTGACAAGATCAATTCTTCTGCAATATTCAAAAGATTCAGCAATCTCTTTACTACAAAAGTAATTAGTGTATCTCTCTACATAAGTCTAGGAAATTGTGTAAAAGTCTAATATAAATTTCTAAGCTTATCCTGGAAACTAGTAAATCTGGTTTAAACCAAGATTAAGCAAAAGCTAGGGAAAACAATTTTTATGGCCATGCTCTACCATTTCCACTATAAAGTTTGATCAAAATACTTAGTTGGAACATCTCAGGCAAAATTATCCTAGTTATATACAGCAGTGCCTCATACTCAAAATGATTCTCGCATTATTTTTAGTGATTCAGGACAATTCTATACAGCTGAGAGTGAAAGGGAATTCCTAAGATCCTCTTTGGACTACTCTAATTATATGACCCAGCAAATCTCTAAGTTGGTATTTCAACTATCTATTTCTAAAACAAACTTTTAATTTCTTAATTGTAATATGCCAAGTTTGGAATTCTCTTCTCTGCCCCCCTACCCCATCTCCTCCCCGCCACCCACAAAAAGAAAAAACCGGTTTGAAATGAAAGGGAAAAAAGGAGTGTTACAGGGAACAGAAAGTAAAATTGTTGGAAGATTGAACAAAAGATTCCCCATGTGGCTCTTTAACAGTCATCTGTTTTAAAAATTGGTCTTTAACCAAATTTAATGTGTGAAACTTATCTGATCTGGATTTGAACAAACCAACTGTAAAAAGTCGTTTCTAAGAACAAAAGAAGTCTGATTATGGACTGCATAATTGATAATATCAAAGAATTAGTGTTAATTTTATTAGTTATGATATCAGCACTGCATTTATGTAATGTGTTTCCTTTTTAGTGATGCAAGCTGACATATTACAGGTATAGTAGGCAAGTCTGAGATTTACATTATAAATAAAGGGAGAGACAAGGCAAACGAGACAATATCTGAAAATTGTTGAATCTCAGCAATGGATATATGTGGTTCATTGTGTTATTCTATTTGTGTGTGTGTTTGAGACTTTCTAAAATACAATTTTTTTTTTTTGAGACAGGGTCTTGCTGTGTCACCCAGACTGGAGTGCAATGGAGCAATCATAGCTCACTGCAGCCTCAAGCTCCTGGCCTTAAGCGATCCTCCCACCTTAGCCTCTCAAATAGCTGGGACTACAGGCTCACACCAGCACACCCAGCTAGTTTTTAAAAATCCTTTGTGGAGACAGGGGTCTCCCTATGTTGCCCAGGCTGGTCTTGAACTCATGGGCTCAAGCTATCCTCCCACCTCAGCTTCCCCAAGTGCTGGGATTAGAAGCATGAACCACCATATCCAGCCAAAAAACATTTTTAATAACAAAAACAATCTTTTAGGTATTCATCTTTTCTCACCACATCTTCTCCAAATAAATGGCCAATGTGCCAAAATGCAGAAAAGAAACTGTTGGAGAAAACAAAGCAGCTATAGGAAAGTTGGAAATAGTCATCTTTTTCCCTGCAAAAAATAAAAACAAAGTAAAAAACAAAGTAGCTATAGGAAAGTAAAACGAAGTTAAAAAAAAAAAGAAGTAAAAAAACAAAGTAGCCATAGGAAAGTTGAAAATAGTCATCTTTTTGCCTGCTACACTTTCTTGATTGTTTCCAACTATTATTCTTAAGATGAAAAATATAAAAGATCAGATATACTTAAGAAAGTAACAAAAAACCAAAAAGGTATTTTCTAAAATAACATCCTCAAAACCCAGAATTCACCTGAAATTAGCCCACTATTTTTATTTTAGGATAACTCCAGTTTCTCTGGAGAACTTATTCTGTCCTGGAAACAACCCACTTATAAAGTCTGTTTAATGTCCTACAATATCATGACATGCTGTGAAGGAAATATTGACCCTAGGGGGAATATTCCAGTTTCCTCAAATGTAAAACGGTAGTATTATACTCAACCATAAAGATTCGCCACGAGAATTCAATAAAATTCCAAATATGACCTTAATGGCATTCTGGAAACTACAGAGCTAATTTCAAATGAAAGTTATAATAAAGGTGATCCCCATCAAGAAAGCTGAGAAACCAATGTACTACATTACTGGGCTAATGTGAAATAAAGCAGAGGTTCCCAATGTGCCTACAAAAGGCTTGCCCAGCCCTATTCTTGGTCTTCTCCCAAGTACCATACACCCCATGAACACATAAGTGCTGTGTGAGCATATTAATATATAGACTAAGTGAGCCATCTGACAACTATTTTCTACTAATGACAACTTTCAAGTTCAAAGCACTAAACCTCAAATTCGTCATAAAGTTCAATAATTTTATTTTTAGATAGCTCCAACGACTTCACCTTAATTTGACACCAGCATATTTATGTCTTTGAGCTTTGTAGAAAATACTAAAATGGAGGCTTCTTACTGAAAAAGGGGGGTGACTCACAAAACTGCTTAGAGAAAAAGTGTAAAAAGATGTAAATAAGCCTGGGCAACGTGGCGAAACCCTGTCTTCCAAATATACACGAATTAGCCAGGCGTGGTGGTGTATGCCTGTAGTCCCAGCTACTTGGAAGGCTGAGGTGGGTGGATTGCTTGAACCCAGGAGGTTGAGGCTGCAGTGAGCCATGAGCATACCACAGCACTCCAGCCTGGGTGACAGAGTGAGACCCTGTCTCGGAGAAAAAAAGAAAAGAAAAAGATGTAGATAAACAGAATGATGCATTGAGTACTACAATGACTGATGAGATCTGCCGGTGATTCAACAGCGTGCGGAACCTGCATGACGTTTCATTTATTTGTAACTCAATTTCCAACTGTCTACATCATTGGCTATTAGGAAAGGTGAGGACGATTGCTTTAAAGCACCACAGAAATGTATGAATTAGCATATTTTGTCATAAGGCACATCCAATCTATTACATTTTCACATCAGTGTTCATCATTTTTTTTCTCTCTTAAGCGAGATCAGGGAAAAGCCAAAGCCTCAATCACACTTAAAAGTGCAAATGGCCTAAGGTACAAAGCCTAAGAAATTCACACAAAAGCTGCACAGACTCAGGAAAGAAAGATGAATTTAGACTATCTACATCCTAATGCCTTTATCCTAAGTCCCAAATACATGGCTTCAAGTTCTCACTTCTCACCTGAGCGAAACAGAAATTTCCAATTGCTTCTCAGCTGTCAAGCAGTTAGCTCATCACAAATTCACTGTTAACTGTTCCTTCTCTCTCAAACCTACTGTTAAATTCTTTAATGCTGGTATATGACACCATTTATCTAAGATACTTCCAAATTCACATTCTCGATTTCTGCACCTTTTTCATCTCCCACTGCTGTCTAATCTGACCAGTGCCTAACACATCTATTCCCTCCTTTAAACTTCTATCAGCACTGCCTTATCTTCTCTCATCTGGACCTTCATTACAGCCTCCTAAATAATCTCCTTCTACCCCATCCCCAATCTTCCTATCACACAGCCTCTCAAGTTATTCTTCCAGAAACACAGAAATATTTTTCCAGAAATACAGGTAGGCCATCTTCTCCTTAGCCTGATTTTTAGCCACAGAACTTATGGCTAAATATTCTAGATATTCTAGACATTCTGCTACTAGAATGAGAGTAAGGATCTTGCTATCTGGTTTGTTCTCTGCTATACCCCCAGTACCTAAAATAGTACCTGCCACATAGTAAGCACTCAACAAATATTTGACAAATTAATTAAGCAAAGCATTGAAGATATTCTATTATTGGGCAATAAACTTCCTTTCCAGCTTCATCTCCCAGGACTGCTTCCATCTCTGAAATGTGCTTATCCAAATCTATCCCAATTTCTCCTCATTCTTCAAGGCCTAGTTTTAGAAACCCCTTCCTCTTTGAAGCCTTCGGTAAATGCATCCTAACTAATGACTCTTTCTTCGGACTCACATACCACACTATTTGTATCTTTAACATTCTGTTCATTCTGCTTTGCTTTATATCAGCACCAGTCTAGGGTATCTGGTGGGCAGAGACTGTTTTAGACACCTTTGTACCTGCAGGATCTGGCCCAATATACAGACATTGTTTAGGAAAGACTAGGCAAACCTGAGCATATGGGCTCTCAAATCTTTTTTAAGCTTCTATGAAAAAGGACACTTTGAGTGCCTAGTCTAACGTCTGGCACTGGCACTTAATAGGAACTCTGTAGATATTTATGAAATCAAGTTGAATACTGAGATTATTTTCTCTTTAAGATGAAGATTAATCCCGGAAAAGTCAACATTTCAAGCAACACTTCACCATTTGACCACATTGTAATTTAGATGACTGGCTCCAACCCCCTTTGTGTAGGTTTTGGTAGATACTACAAGGACGGAAGAAGACAGAATGAGGACACCGGGCAGGGGTGCAGGTGGGCGGCAGGGGCAGTGAGGGCTTTGAGGGGGAAACACCCTCTAGCTGCAACAATAGCAGGTTTTTTATCCCTAACCACAGGAAGCCAGTGCATCACAAATAGGAAACACCAGCCTGTGACAGGCAGCTGTAAACCCGTCAGTAAATCTGATTTTCAGTTCCCTGAAGGGTTTGCATGCCTAAATACCTCAATCCTGAGGCCTTTGGTCGTAACAGCTCAAAAGGTAAAAGTCAAAGACCAGAGTGGCTTCGAAGTATGTACTTTGGTATGTCCAAAAGTCTCCCCCAGAGATCAAGCCAATCTCTGTAAAAATGGATATTTTATGTGAACTCTCCAAAAGGCTCCAAGAATTCTGACTCAGTTAAATCAAATTACAACTAACTTTAGGTGAGGGGAAAAGATCTTTGAGTGAAGCTCAGAACCAATCCTCTTCAGTCTGTGGCCTAAGGCTGGCCCACCACCCAATTAAGGCAGAAAGAATGTGATGTAATCACTAGTTTTTCTCAATGTTGACATAATTGTTACTATGCATAAAAATTTACAAAAAAGGCCATAAGTCCATGGACAACCTAGAGCTCCCCCCTAAACCACCAGTAATCTCTACACTGCCCTTAAAGAACAATGGTCTTAAGCTGCACTTTTTCTAAGTTTGAATGGAATGTAGAAATTTATTCTTATTGGACATGGTTTCATCACCAAAGTGATATTCTCTTATGAGACTGATAAGGAATCGTCCTATTTTACTAAAAATGAAAAAAAGTAAATTTGTCTAGAGTTAGGGCCTTCATATGAGTTTTCAGAAAGTGAAAATGATCAGAGAAGCTCCGAAGAGAGGATGCTGCTCTGGGCGACGGCGGGAGCTGCACTGGCCGCACTGAAGGAGCCCAGAAATGCCTGAGGCCTTCCATTCCCTCCCTGGGGCAGCCTGCACACCTGGTGTTTCCAATTATTTTAGAAGGCAGCTGCTCTGGCTTCCACACACTTGCTCTGCCACCAAGTGTTCTACAGAAACGCCAGGTCCAATGTGATAGCTCTGGGTGGCCAGGGCCATGTTTTTTCATTTTTTCTTTCTTTTTTAAGAGATGGGGTTTCTTTTTTTTTTTTTTTTTTTTTTTGAGACGGAGTCTCCCTCTGTCGCCCAGTCTGGAGTGCAGTGGCGTGATCTCGGCTCACTGCAACCTCCACCTCCTGGATTCAAGAGATTCTTCTGCCTCAGCCTCCCAAGTAGCTGGGATTACAGACGCGCGCCACCATGGCCAGCTAATTTTTGTATTTTTTAGTGGAGACGGGGTTTCACCACGTTGGCCAAGCTGGTCTTGAACTCCTGACCTCATGATCCGCCTGCTTCGGGCTCCCAAAGTGCTGGGATTACAGGTGTGAGCCACCGCGCTCAGCCAAAAGATGGGGTTTCTTTGTGTTGCCCAGTCTTGAACTCCTGGGCTCAAGGGATCCTCCTGCCCCAGCCTCCCAAGTAGCTGGGACAACAAAATTGTTGGAAGATTCCCTAAAGCTTCCCCATGTAGCCCTTTAACAGTCGTCTGTTTTAAAAATTGGTTTTTAAACAGATTTAATGTGTGAAACTTATCTGATCTGGATTTGAACAAACCAACTGTAAAAAGTCATTTCTAAGAACAAAACAAATCTGATTATGGACTGCATAATTGATAATATCAAAAAATTAGTGTTAATTTTATTAGCTATGATATCAGCATTGCATTTATGTAATGTTTCTTTTTTAGTGATGCAGCTCACGTCTTTTTCATCTTTGACTTCCACATTACCAACATATAATAAACACGTGTGCTGTGTTTAGCGTCATCTTTTCTCCTCAAGGCAAAAATATTCAGTTATGTAAAGTAGGTTGATCTCAAGCTGAATATGGAAAAGTTTAATCGAACAGCTTAAATGTAGGAAATTGAGGACCTGAAGAAAGTGAACATCAGGCACTAGAGGTCCGGGTCTACTGGGAGACTGACATCACTTGGAGATGAGTTGTTTCTCCACCAGGTGACAGGCTAATGGCACACACTGACAGACCAGTGGTTTGTCAGCTGAAAGTGACCTGTACGGGCGAAAGCCAACAAAGGACCTAATGAAGCCCTCTCAGGACGTCTAGCTCCAAAATGGCCCCAGACTACGGCATCTTTAAGAAGTCAAGTCAGTTTCCAAGGGGTTCTAACCAGATCCCTTTGGCATGTCTCTCCTTAACTAACTCTAAACGTTTAGGGTTACCCTGATCTCCCAGGATGGTTTGTGCCCCAGCAGTCCAGAGCCCACTCCAGAATCTACATTCCGGGGTAAAATGCCTTCTTACAAAGGTCAGGAGCAAGAATGCTTCTGAGGCAACCATGTGACCTAGAGTTATAGTAACTACAAGATGGGCTCTTGTGCCATCAAGGAATTCCATGAAGTACTAACAGGAGAATAATGGCCACTCTCATGCTACAAATGGGCCATTTCAGCATCACACCAAAAAGTTTTCAATACAATAATTTACGCTCTGAAAAGAAAGCACTTTTACTAAATAGGGAGAACAAAATGCAAGCACGCAAGCACACCCATCAGTGAATGACTCCGAGCGTCCATAACTTTCTAAACACCAAACTAACAAAAATGATTGACGCATGGTAAGTGCTCAAGCGTTTGACAGTTTGTTATTCAACGCCCAATGTGCAAATAGTATTAATAGTATTTTTGTCCATTAAGATAAAATTTTGGCTAACATCTTTCTCATTAGAAATTTAAAACGAGGCTGGGCGCAGTGACTGATACCTATAATCCCACCACTTCAGGAAGCCTAGGAGGGAGGATCTCTTGCACCCAGGAGTTGGAGGCTGCAGTGAGCTATAATAGCGCCACTGCGCTCCAGCCTGGGCAACAGAGCAAGACCTTGTCACTTTAAAAAAAAAAGGGGGGGGGGGAGGGTGGGCCGGGAACGGTGGCACACGCCTGTAATCCCAGCACTTTGGGAGGCCAAGGCGGGAGGATCACAAGGTCAGGAGTTCGAGACCAGCCTGGCCAATATGGTGAAACCCGTCTCTACTAAAAAATATAAAAATAAGCCGGGCGTGGTGGCGGGCGCCTCTAGTCCCAGCTACTCAGGAGGTGGAGGCAGGAGAATCGCTTGAATCCGGGAGGCGGCGGTTGCAGTGAGCCGAGATCACGCCACTGCACTCCAGTCTGGGCGACAGAGCAAGACTCCATCTCAAAAAAAAAGGGGGTTGGGGGGGAGAAATTTAAAACAGTATGAGTGGAAATGCTCTCACATTCAGTGCATCCTCCAACAGGATTTGTAAGCTAAAGTTGAAAGATCCTTTTCAAAGACAGATCTTTTTCACTTTAAAGGAATGAAAAAATTAAAATTAAGCACTAAGTAACAATACTGACATGATGCTTGCTTCGTGTTTTACACGTTAATTCATTAATCCTTGTAATAACCTTTTAAGTACCATCATTATCCCCATTTTACGGTAGCGGAAACAGTACATTGAGGCAAAGCAGCTGAGTAACTACGTTTGGTTTAGCGGTCGAGCCAGGATGCCTAGGCAATCTGGCGCCAGAGTCTCGGCCTGTGGTTTCCAGGCGTTGGTGCCCATTGGAATCCCCTGGGGATCTTTAAAACGCCGTCTCCAGGCACTCTGGTCAACAGGTAGGGGGTGAGACCTGGGCATCAGAACTCTGAAAGGTTCCCAGGTGATTCTAAGCAAAGTTTGGGAACCGCTGGGTATTAAAAGCATTCCTAAAGTTCTGTCGCTTCTCCTGCTTAGGAGTTCCTTCGCCGAGGCGCTGAGCTCACGGCAAAGGTAGAGAAAGGACGCTAACGGGGAGGGGCGGCCAGCCTTGCCAAGGGTTAGGCCGGCGAGCCGGGCGTGAAAGCCGAGCCGCGGCGCGGAAGGCTGTGGCCGGAGGGTGCAGGCTGCTGCGCGGTGCGATCCGACTCGGGGAGGGTGGCTGGCCCAGCTCCAGGTGCGCACGAGCAGGTGTCTGCTGGGCCGAGGGGCGCAGGCCACTGTGCCGCGGGGGCGGAAGCAGTGAGGCGCGCTGGCTTCTCACATGACTTCCCTCCAGGGCCCAGCTGATGCTGCCGGGAAAGGACCGCAGGGTCCCACACCCCCCCGGGCGCTCCGCTGCGCCGCCGAGCGCCTCCCGGTCCTGGGGGTGCGCGTCACAGGCGGCCCGCAGGGACCTAAGTTACTTTGAGCCGCCCGACGCGAGGACGCCGGGAAGTTCGTTACTTTCCTCGGCGAGGCGGGGCGGGGAGGTGCGGGACGGGACGGACCCTGGACCGTGGCGCGGGGAAGGGAGCGAGGCAGGGGCATCCCAGGCGGCGGCCCGGCCCCCTCAGGTCCCTTTTCGTCGCCCACCGTATACCCACCCGGAGGTGAAATCCTGCTGCACGCTCAGCAGCCGCTCGCGAAGGGTCTCCAGCATTGCCGCCGCCGCCGGTCTCCTCTCCTCAGGCCTCGGGCTGCTGCTGCCTCTGTCGCCCCCTGGGTCCCACGCCGCCAACCCCGCGCTGTCACCGCGCGCCCCGCACTCCCACTACCGGCCCCGCCCCCGGTCTGGTCCTCGCCGCCGCGCCGCAACCCCAGCCCCTTCCGCGTTCCCGCCCCGCGCGCGCCAGGCTCGCGCAGCCGCAGTGGACTGCGCCGGGCTCGGGCTGCGGAAAAGGGGCGGGTCTTCCCCCGACCGAGAGGGCCAGTAGCTCCTCGGCTCATTCCTATCCCGCACCAGGCCTTCTCGTTTTTTTTTTTTTTTTTCTTTAAAATGGAAGCGGCATCGTGAAAGGATGATTTAACTCGAAGCCTCCTTTGAGGGAAGTGTTGGCTTTTACGTTTTGGAAGAGAATTGGATCTCTCTCTTCAATAGGCGATGTGCACAAATCATTGCATGGATTCTAGGTCCAGGATCTGACCCCACTGGCTTTCACCTTGAATGAGACAGTCAAATATTAAGCCTCGGTTTCTTCATTCATAAAATGGCAATAATAGTCGACTGTCTCGACATTCTTACTTTCCACTCTCTCTTTACCCCCTCAGGCTTTTGTGCCCTACACACCAAAGGTGATCGCCTTTCGCGAGTCACCAGTGACTTCCATGTTGCTGGTGCCTTTTATTACTTCTCTGCCCTGGTTTTTTCTCCACCTCTCAGTGGCTTTCAATGCAGTTTATCATCTCCATCCTTAAAACACTTTCTTCTCTTGCTAAGCACTCCATAGTTCCTCTCTCCCTTCCGCTCCACCCCTTCTCCTATTTTAATAGCCACTCCCAAGGCTGCATGCCCAGCCTCCCCAGCTCTTCTCTCTTCTCCAGATGTGTCGTTCCATAGATGAGTCTATCCATTACCACGCTGTAAATTCTGTCAAGGAACCGATGACTCCCACAGCTCTATCTTCTGCCCTGTCCTTCCTCCCTCTCCGTCAATTCATACCAGTTGCTTACTCATGTAAGCATGTATACAACATGTATCCAAAAGGCATCTCAGACCAACATACACAAAATTGAAAATTTCATTCATTGCACGTTCACCTTTAATCCGCTCGTCCTGTATTTTCCATTTCAGTAAATGACACCACCATCCACCAATTTGCTCAAGGTAAGACACTTGAAATCACCTCTGGTTCCCCTCTTTTCCTCATTCCCCATATTAACCCATCAAATCCAATCAACTCTACTCCTGAAGTATTTCTGGAACCTGCTTCTCTTTCTATATCTTCACTATATTTATCCTGGTCGAAGGCACCATCCTCTTTCAATGGGAACACAGACAGTTCTTCCAGATTCTACTCTTTTGCCATACACACGCCTATAATCCATCCTTGACACAGCAGCCAGAAAGAGTTATTTAAAAGATCAATCGGATCACGTTGCTCCCCTGCTTAAAATCTTCCAATTGCCTCCTGGGCACTTGGAATAAAATTCAAACTACTTACCCCCTTAAAAAGCCCTAAAATTTGAATGTTTTCTAGCACTGTATCCAAATTGATTACTAGTCACCTATCATGTCCTTGACAATTAAGACATAATAGCCTTTTTTTTTTTTTTTTTTGGTGTGTTCTTAGAAAATTCCAGGTTTATTTCCACCTGTGGTGTTTTCACAAACTTTTCTCCAAACTGTCCCTTGTCTGGCTCCTTATAACATAAGGGTCACATCCTAAATAGCATCACATTAGATAGGTTTTACTTACCATTCAAGTTACACACCCAATCACTTCCTATCACGTAGCCTGTTTCTCAACTTAGTACACATTAGAAAATTTATTCAATAATTATTTGCTATTTATTAATTTAGTTGTTTACAAACATATTTTAAAACCAAGACGAATAAGGCATTCACCTCAGGTACAAAATTCACGGGAGCCAAAAAGCTCAGTAATCAAGATAAGTAATATTTTAATACAATATTTAAAAAATTCAAAATTAATGAAAAAAAATCTGTGATGAACAAAATATCAAAATTTTAAATACACAGGATCTGTTAGGGCTGGGATTGGATGAGGCCAGTGAGGTAAGTAGCACAAGTACAGGCCCTGATGTAAACTGCTCTGTCTTATTAAGCTTTGCATCCCCAGCAATGAAAACAGTGAATGGCACATAACAGACACCCAGTAAATGTCTTGTTGCAGGAGTTAAATAAGATAAAGGACTTAGCTTGTAGCTGGGGGACCACCTCTTCCCCACTCTTGATGTTTTCTTCCATGGGAAGGGAGCTCTTCTGCTAACATAAAGAAGTACCCAGCCTCTCCTGGTGGGGAGGAGGTGACTACGATGATTAGTGAGCTAGAAGTAAGGAGCTTGGTCTCATCTTCTTTTCTTTTTGTTGAGTGAACACTTCCAACAAAGAGCATTCATTCTGCTGCCTAAAGACAGGCTTGAAGGGCAACCCAGTGCTTTTTGTGACTGGGTACTAGAAGTTCTGCTTGCCCATGAATATAAGCCATGTGTTCCATCAGTCTTCCTAGATATAAAAGTGATATTTTGGCCTCTTTATGCTGACACTATTGTTTTATTTCTCAGTTTGCTCAGACAAGTAAGAAAGAGGAGTGCTGTTTATTGAGCCTTCTTCTACCTCTCAGAAACAGTGCCTGGAACAAAGCAAGTGATCAAATGATCAAATCTACAGAGACAGGTCCCTTAGTATCTAGTAGATTTGAAAACCACAAGTACTGGGAAATATTAAATTTTTTTCTTTTATTTAATTAAACTCTACACATAAGCTTTCAATTTACTAAGTTTCATACATTCCAACAAAGCACCAAATCCACTCAAAAAAGACTCTTGCCTGTCACTAAAAAATAGCTTTACTGGTTGTGCCTGATCATTTCTGTCTTGACCAATGCATTGTTTATTAGTCTATGGCACGTTTGTATTTGAGGTGCTTTCTGAACATTCTTAATTCCATCATATCTATTAAATTCAAAAACAGTGAAAGTTTTAAAAGTGCTAATAAAAAGATAATTTATGATTTAAAAAAGTAAATATTTAAAAAATTAGAAAATAACTACTGTTGTACATGAGTTGCTCAGGAGGAATGATTAAAGACCAAGAGTTGAAGCATGTGACATGTCGTGTTTACATAAGTAACAGTAATCAGCCAGAAACTAGGAAGATGGATTGGCAAAATGAAAAAAAAAACAAAGCTTTTAAGTACAGTTTGAGAACCAACATCAATATGGAAGCTATTGACCTAATCTTAATTCAGGAATTGGTTGAGAGTTGATTGTTGTTTGTTTGGGGTTTTTTTGTTTGTTTTGTTTTAAGACGGAGTCTCCCTCTGTCAGCTAGGCTGGAGTGCAGTGGTGCAATCTTGGCTCACTGCAGCCTCCACCTCCTGGGTTCAAGTGATTCTCCTGCCTCAGCCTCCTGGGTAGCTGGGATTACAGGCTTCCGCCACCACGCCCAGCTAATTTTTGTATTTTTAGTAGAGACAGGGTTTCACTATGTTGGACAGGCTGGTCTCAAACTCCTGACCTCAAGTGATCCGCCTGCCTTGGCCTCCCAAAATGCTGGGATTACAGGCGTGAGCCACCGCGCCCAGCAGAGAGTTGATTTTTTGAGAGCATATTAGTTGCGCCGAGGGAAAGCTTTGGTGATACAACGTTTGGGGTGAGCACCAAAGCTGCTAAGAAGTTTCCTGAAATAGTGCTTCCCTAACCAGCAGCAGCCGCATCATCTGGGAGCTTCCTGCAAAGGTAGAATCGTAGGCCCCAGCCAGCCCTACTGAATCAGAATCTGAGTTTTATTAAGACCCCCCAGGTGATTTTTATTCATGTTAACATTTGAGAAGCCCTACTCGTTGATGAAAGGGGGTTTCCTGTCTCAACAGATTCTAATTGGAGACAAAGTGATAAATGAGGATTTGGTGGAATTAGAACCAAAGAGAAAGATGCTATTAAAGAAGGGGCTGTACAAAAGAAACTACCATCAGAGTGAACAGGCAACCTACAGAATGGGAGAAAATTTTTGCAATCTACTCATCTGACAAAGGGCTAATATCCAGAATCTACAATGAACTCAAACAAATTTACAAGAAAAAAACAACCCCATCAACAAGTGGGCGAAGGATATGAACAGACACTTCTCAAAAGAAGACATTTATGCAGCCAAAAGACACATGAAAAATGCTCATCATCACTGACCATCAGAGAAATGCAAATCAAAAGCACAATGAGATACCATCTCACACCAGTTAGAATGGCGATCATTAAAAAGTCAGGAAACAACAGGTGCTGGAGAGGATGTGGAGAAATAGGAACAGTTTTACACTGTTGGTGGGACTGTAAACTAGTTCAACCATTGTGGAAGTCAGTGTGGCAATTCCTCAGGGATCTAGAACTAGAAATACCATTTGGCCCAGCCATCCCATTACTGGGTATATACCCAAATGACTATAAATCATGCTGCTATAAAGACAAATGAACACATATGTTTATTGTGGCACTATTCACAATAGCAAAGACTTGGAACCAACCCAAATGTCCAACAATGATAGACTGGATTAAGAAAACGTGGCACATATACACCATGGAATACTATGCAGTGAAAAAAATGATGAGTTCATGTCCTTTGTAGGGACATGGATGAAGCTGGAAACCATTATTCTCGGCAAACTATCGCAAGGACAAAAATCCAAACACCGCATGTTCTCACTCATAGGTGGGAATTGAACAGTGAGAACACATGGACACAGGAAGGGGAACATCACACACTGGGGCCTGTTGTGGGGTGGAGGGAGGCGGGAGGGATAGCACTAGGAGATATACCTAATGTTAAATGACGAGTTAATGGGTGCAGCACACCAACTTGGCACATGTACCCTAAAACTTAAAGTATAATAATAATAAAAAAAAAAGTAGGAAAAAAAAAAGAAGAAGGGGCTGTAGAACCCAGAAAAGTTCATACCATTTCATTGGCAGAGCTCTTTTAGAGTAATTGGAAAGGGACTATGGTTAATTGCTTTGCAGGAACCTGACTTAGATTTGTAAAGATATTTACAGTGTGTTGTTATTATTTGTGATGTTTTTAAAAAGCCAACATGTAAATATTTTTGATATCTTTAATTTTAAGAGTTTAATGGTTACAGAAGAATCCATGTAAAAGCTGAAATGTTTCTCGTGAAGCAATGAGTATTTTTAAGAATGAGGTAAGCTAGATAAAGCTGGAAAGGTGATATCAGCACAGCATTTTGAAAAGAAAAGCAGAGACAGAAATCAGGGAGGTGAAGGAGGGGAGTTCCAACCTCAGAGAGTAAAGATTAGAACGCAGCTGAAGAACAGGAGAGAAGGGGGTAGTTAGAGAATATCAAGGTCGGAAGACAGAAGCTATAATAATAGATCTAGACGGCAAGCACTGTCGGGAGTGACAGCAAGGTTGGAAATGAGTATTTTACCTGAGCTGAACGGAAAGAACAGTAAAAGGATCTCAGCTGCATCTATTTGTGTTCCAAAATTGTATCCCACTGTCATAAAATGACTGGGCACCTAACCTTGTCTTTTTGCTCAGATGAAAAAAGAAGGCACTACACGGTTGCATTAAAGGAGGAAAACGTTTATTTTTTGTTAATATATGTTTAGATCTATATAATCTATAAAGATACATTACAGGAGGAAAACTTTTATTTTTTGTTATTCTATGGTTAGATCTATATGGTCTATAAAATATCCATAAACGACCAAGTGACTCCATTCATCAAAGTGTAGGGACTCTACATGAGTAAAGGAAACCACGTCCTGTACTCTTACAAATAGATGGTTCCCCCAGAGAGAATACATCTCAGAAATCACATCTTCTGAACTACTGTGCCATAGAAATATATTTGTGTGGGAAAACTTAATAACAAACTGAAACTCTTTAATAAGAATTAGTGGCCAAAAAAAAAAAGTTTGAGACAACGATTACTTAGAGCTAACTATCAGGTCAATACATGCTGGTGGGGGAGCCGTAATAATTGATCATTAGTAGTTAAAATAATTGATGATTATAATTGCAGTTAAGTGATAGTTTTCAAGCCTGGCTGCACCTTCAAATCACATGGGGAGCATTTTAGAAATACCAGTGCCTGGCCTCAGCACCCCCAGAGCATCTGGTTTAACTGGTCTAAGGTGATGTCTCCTCCTTCATGCGGTTTAAAAGCTTCCCTGGTGATTCTAACATGCAGGCAGGGCTGGGAACCACTGAGCTAAGCAGAGAGACTTAAGCTGCCCTGCAGGGGAAGGCAACGATGACTTCAGAATCCATGAACTTCAGGAGTCAAGGCTGCAGTTTGTCCTCACCTTTCCCAGCTCATTCAAACAGGCACTAGCCCCATCACTTTGTTGTACCCAAGCTCCTGTAGCCTCCATCTCTGCTGGCTGGTTCTGAAGGCAACAGTGTGAGGCAGGGGCAGAGGAGAAAGCTAAACCAGGCCTGGATAAGTGAGGCAGTAGCTGAGATGTGCTCGGGCTTCCCCAGGGGTTGTGTTTTGTTGTTGTTGTTTTGTTTGTTTTGTTTTGTTTTTTTGTTTTTTCAAAAATACCTACTCAGCAAAGAGAGGAAATCCAAGAACCAACTGTGCCTGGAGACTTAGCCAGGCCTTCTGGAACTGGAAGACTCTTGTTGCCAGTGATGGGGTTCAGAACATGCTACCCCAAAATATGGTACCCTGGGCATTTGAGAAAACCACAGAAGCAGGTTTTGTCTGACACACATCCCCTTCTCCCCTGAAGCAGGTCCTAAAACCCCAGAAAGGATTTCCCAGCCTTCCCCTGTAGCAAGTCACATGAGCAGTACCCCATGTGAAAGGTACCATCCTTATACGTGGAAGAAAAGAGCTGAAGACTAAAAGATGCCAAGAAGAATCTGAACAAACAAGTCTTGCTAAGTTTCCCTCCATTTATTACTGCTGAGCCATACCTTTGTGTCCTCCTAGCAAACTTCTCCATGACTGTCCATTTTTTATCAAACCTAACCATAAAAATACACAAGATAACCTGTTCCTTTGGGTCTTCATTTCCTTATGAAGGCTCCCGTGTCACATTAAACTTAATAAATTTGTATGCTTTGCTCTTGTTCATCTTTTTGTTATAGGGTTCCCAGCCATGAACCTGAGATGGGAAGGAAAGCTATTTCTTCTCCGCTATACCATTGGGGAAACAACAAACCCTCTAGTGTCCTAACAGGAGCTCTGGTAGCTGTCATTTCAGAGAAACTGTCTTGTTTCCTCTCCAAGTGACTCCTCCAGTCCCATTTATCTTTCTGACTCTCCCTGCTTCTACCTTTTCTTCTTTCTACTCTCTGCTTTCCCATATAACATTGGCCACCTCATGGCTTCAGCTTAACAACTCCTCTCTCCAAGTCTCGTGGTTTCTGCCACTGCTACCAACTACACCGCTCCCTAGGTGACCAGAAGAAGGATCTGAATGCTTTCACCAGTCCTCTTTTACCCCAGAATGCCTCACATAAGCAAAATCCTGTACCAGGCCACCTCATGCTGTGCATGTCTGCCTGTATGCCAAGTACCACTCCCTGGCCAAGTCTACGGTGACCAGGGTTGCAGAGTCAAACCGTACAAAACATGTACAAGAAGTGCTTTTGGCCTTTTTTCTCCCTTAGAGGGGGACTCTGAGGGGCTGTTTCTGCGAACTTGCAAGGGGGTGAATAAACCTGTAATGGCTAAATTCGAGATAATGTATTCAGTGTGTTACCTGGTAATGTTTTCACTTGTGTTGCTTCAATTCAGAGGTTTAGACAAAATAAATGGTAAGTTTTCAAACATTGCCTTTGTGATATGCTGAGAATCTCAACAAGGGAAGGAGGGAAGTAAACTACTTCTTATGTACAGAAATATTGGGTTCCTTTGCTTCTATGTATTGTCTCTGTTTATACACAAATAAAAGTGAACAGATGTACCTGTTGTCTTAATAAACCATTTTTTTATGCCAATGAGGAGCTTGTGGCATATACTGAATAATCTAATCCTCTGCTACCAGAATTCTGTTCTTGAAATGAGTGTGATTACTTTCCTCATGCAACCCAAATTAGCACCACTCACCACCCACTGGTACCTAGGGAGGAAGCATGGCATCGAGGGGGAATTAGCTGATCAATGGAGGACTTTTAATAAAACCTCAACTTTTGAAAATAGTGGAAATGTCAAAGGTGAAACAGTATCTAAGAGCAGGATGCTCATCCTTCCTCTTACCCCCTTGTTCCACCTGGAGGCTGCAGTGAAGAGAAAACATGAGGCCGTTAAGCAGAGCACGACGGGGAATAGGGCAGGGGAGAACACAGGTGCACACCACATCTCCTGATTTCCCATTGCTCCCTGTTATTCATCCCTCTGTCAGGCAAGGCTTTTCTCCTTATGGTTTTCTGCAGTGTCACCTACTCAACAAAACCACATTGTTAAGGCCCCACCTATACTGGGTGCTCTACTAGATGCTGACAGTAATGGTATTCATATTGTCTTAAATTATTGTTATACTAATGATGATGGCTATTATTTACTGAGACTTCCATAGTGCCAAACAGGATTCTAAGCACTTTGCACATATCATTTATCCCCTTTTACAGATTAGGAAATAAAGTACTGTAAGACACATACCAATAAGGTACTGAAGAGCTTCTGATCTAGAGGTGAGACAATATCCACAAGGTGATTAGTGTTTTAAATATGGCTGTGATCTGCTGGGTGTGGTGGCATGTGCCTGTAGTTCCAGCTACTTGGGAGGCCGAGGTGGGACAATTGCATGAGCCAGGGACATCGAGGCTGCAATGAGCCGTGATCATGCCACACACGATCTAGCCTGGGCAACACAGCGAGACCCTGTCTCAAACAAAAATTAATAAATATGTCTGTGACTGCCCAGATGAGATGAAGAGTGACTCATCTTGTCTTCGCTTTGGAAGAAAGAGTCATCAAAGGGGGTCCATTGCTGGGACAGCCTTCAGAAATGTAAGTATCTCAGCATAAACTCCTGGAAGGTGCCTGCAACTGCTGTGGTGAGGTTTGGGCATCTGGGCCAGCCTCCCAAGCCAGCTCTCAGCAAATGCCACCTGGTTATGTGAAAGTCAAGGCAGCCGAGCCAGTTCAGCCCCTCAAGCCTTTAGGCAGGTTAGCCAGGGCATCGCCTCCCGCACAGACTGGCAAGACCCTGGGGGAGGGGAGACAGAGAAGACAAAGAGTCCACCACAGCAAGGCAAGAGTGGGCGATACCCATGCCAGGCACCCAAGCCAGGTGCTCTGCCTCCTGGAAGAGAGTTGGGAGAGGGTTACATGGCCCTTGGCTGGAATCCTGCTGTGGAGACTGAGGGGAAGGTGGGCAGGGGACTCCCCTTCATGGGAGCAAGAGGCTTCCCAGGGTACACAGGAATCAGAGACATGGGTGCGTGGAGGGTGAGCAGCCCTGGCTCTGAATGTAAAGAGGAGAGGGGCTCTGGCTGGGAAATCTGTCCACCCTGTTGGCCAAATCTGAATACCCTGCTTCTCATTTAGTCATAGACATCACCCCCAAATCCTCACCCAGCCTCACTTCCTCAAATCAGAGGACTAAGGCACTGCCCATCTGTCAGCTGGTGAAACAGGATAGATTGCATCTTGGAGGTTAGCTGTGGGGGAGTGGCAAGTCAGAAATGTGTTACTGTCCCCATGCCATCTTGCTCATACTCCAGCAGGGTACAGTCTGGAAGCATGGGTCATGCTATTTTCTCTTCTTAAAATGCCTTGTCTACTCATAAGGAACCATAAACCATCCTGTCTTCATCTTTTAATATAGAATATTGCCACTAAATATTTGTAATACTTTATTGCATTTTCATGATTGCAGCTCTAAATCAAATCAAATCTGGGAGCTTGTGCCACAGGCCAAATGATATTCAGCTGAAGATCAGAGATCCAGCCTTCAAACTGGTCCCTCTTTCCCTCCTCACTGTCATTTCTTTATGTTCTTTTTGCATTTGAGGCAAATGCATTTCACCCAAACCTGAAGATGCGTTCTGAGAGGGATGAGAGTTTCCATTAACTCCCTATTTCACGTCCATCACTACATTTAACCTCTCATATAAAGTCTCAAGTTCTTTGCCCTAAAAATAGCTAGGGGCTGAAATGGGAATTGAAGTGAGGATTAGTGTCAGCTGTGGTTTTGAGTATCAGAAATCCACGGATGGTAAATGCCAGTCAATTCTCCTTGCTCTCCTTCTGCTTGCCTTCACATCCACCCTGCGGGGCTGCATCCAGACACCTCCCCGGTCTTCCTAACTAGGATTCATCCACATTCATGAACACTAGATAGAAAAACCTCAGTGGAGCGCTACTTACCCTTTAAAACTTTCTGGAAAATTGGTCAATTTTCCTTTGGAAATTTGACCTTGCACAAATCTTTTGGAAAATAAAATTATAGGCTTCCTGTCAACAAACCCAATACAATGTGCCTTACCAACTTTTAGTATAAATGCAAAGCTACAATGGTTTATGCTACATAGATCCTGTTGAAATGAAACTTTTAAGTTCTAGCAATTTAAAATAACACACCAAAGTCTTTTGTTCATTTCTCACAAGATCTAAACACACAGACGCACACATTCATACCACAAATTATTTAAAGAAGTAGAAAGAAGTGGGTTGCAATAGATTCTCTGCATTGGTATTCATGTCTTTTTATTTAAACTTAATGAGGTCATGGCAATGTGGATTTTTTTTAACTTAGTTTACTGCGACCTACTGATATTTGATTTCTATGTCTTCTATTTTGCCCAGCAGTAAAATTAAGCTTTTCATTTCCAGATGGTAAATGAATGGCACAGTTCTTAGTTGTGAACTTTAGCTTATGTGTTCATTTGACTAGAATAAATGAATCCAGAGAACTCCACTGTTAGTAGCCAATTAGTCATTAAACAACACAGAAACTCAAGTAAGTCACTATAATACCAGATGGTGACCCCATTGTACATTTGCTCTCTTAGCCTGGAGGTCGGCATTTGGGAAACTGCCATGCTTCTTAGTGGCATTAAGTTTCGTAGAGTTCAGAGCTAGAATGCCACATAGAGATGAATTAATCCTCTCATTTCACAGCTGAGACTATAGCTGCTGCACAGTGGGTACATAGATGCCAGCTGCCAAAAATGACTCTTCATTTTTACTTTGTTTTTAAAATCTACATCGTTTGTCAATAAGGAAAAGTGAGGTACAGAACGATTAATGCCATAAAGTGGACATTTGAAAAATTCTCAATCTGGCCAGGCACGATGGCTCACTCCTGTGATCCCAGCACTTTGGGAGGCCAAGGTGGGTGTATCATTTGAGGTCGGGGTCCGAGGCCAGCCTGGCCAACATGGTGAAACCCCGCCTCTACTAAAAATACAAAAATTGCCGGGCATGGTGGCAGGCACCTGTAATCCCAGCTACTCGGGAGGCTGAGGCAGGAGAATGGCTTGAACCCGGGAGGCAGAGGATGCAGTGAGCTGAGATCGCACCATTGCATTCCAGTCTGGGTGACAAGAGCTAGGCTCTGTCTCAAAAAAAAAAAAAAAAAAAAAAATCTCAATCTGCAAAGCTGGAGTAATTTTGGGCTTAAATTCCAACAGTCATCTTGGTTTTCTAACAGTCCTTAACCTCATGATTAGCCATATAGATGATTTAAGATCAAGATACCATCAGGCTATAATCTCACTTTTTATAGTTTTGCTATATTAATAGAGACAGGAATAAGATAAATTCATGGAAGGGGACATGCAGTTCCATTTTTTACATTGAAAAGTCATCATGTTATAGTTTTACAAATGTTCTCACACACATGCACACACGGAGTCCAGTTTGATTTAAAGCTCCAGTCTGGTCTCCTTCCCTTCAGAGGCTCAGGCCTGACCTAGGCTTCTGGACCCTCTATGGAGAGCAGGACTACAGTAGAACTGGCCTGTGCTTTCACTTTTGTTTTTCTTCCCTCTTCTGGTTTTAGCTTCTCTTGGTGTGGCAGGGAGAGAGAGGACACACTGCGGAAAACAGAAAGAAGTTTCGCCTTACTGGGCATGTGATAGCCTCTGCAGAGAGCCCCGAGGTGACTCCCTCTCCCGCTCCCATCTGCAGTTTCCTGACCTGGGTAATCTGACCCCTCTCTTACCCCCTTAGCCTGTAGTTACTGAGGTGCCCTTGACCAGCAGACAGCCTTCTGATAGGAATACCTCAGAGGAGCTGCCAGTCGCTCATTGCCCCCAGGAGAGGGTAAGGTATCCTTGGGTTTGTTTATAAGCCCTGGTTAAACACTTGTTTATCTGTACCCCACAGACACGGGATTGGAGCCAGTCAGTTAGTAAATCAGTCAGACTAAATAAAGACAGAGAGACAGACATGATAAAAGCCACTGGGCATCATTAAGGGCTTAACCGAATTACATGTGTGTGAGATGAATCTTGGCTTGATGATGGAACTCCCCAAGCCAGATTGCTGAGAATAAATCCAACGAGCAGGATCACAGAGGATAAATGATGCGTTTTGCACAGTGCACACTCTATGAAAAAGTTGGGCTCCAAAGTTTCTTGTCAGGGTTTAGGGACCCAAGATGCATTTTTTCCCAAGCAACAAAGTTATAAATGGTGATTCAATAGCAAGGCCTCTTCTACAGAAGGCTGTTTCACCCCTAATGTGGCTGAATGACCATAGGAGCTTGAGTTCTAGGCCTAGAAGTTGGGGACCGTGTCCTTACTGGAGAGATTGAGAAGAAAGTGCTCCTCCCCTTTACTAGAGCCAAGGTCAGCTTTAATTGTTTTCCTCCACTCCAGGGGCTCTTGCACCTTGTCCTAAGCTCTTGCACTTCCTCTGGGTCAGCCCTGACTTCTCTAGAGTTCCCAAATCATCAACTTCCTTCATTTCCTTGTTCAAACCCTGTTGCCTCACTAAGACTAACAGGAAACCAAACAGAATTAGTTAGTTCAAACTAACATCTGATTTTCTAGCAGCCTTTTCCTTTCTATAAGTGCTTAGGTCTTTGTAAAAGGGTGCTTCTGTGTTTGAGATATCGCCTGGCTATAGGAGTTTGGAGGATTCAAATGGGCTACAAGACAACAATAAATCTACTATTCCCAAGTGTTGTCTCAGACTATAATTACCCTTCTGTCTCAACTGCCTCTTAGCTTCTTGGGGCAAAGCAAGCTCACTTCTGGTTTATCAGGCAATACAGCAGCATACTACCATCCACATGCCTGATGATTTCTGCCACAGAGGCAAGATGCTCCATTTCACCACTGGGGTTAGTGTTCTCGCATGTTAATACTGACTTACGTCACAGATGTATGTTGCTTTCAGTAGTCCATCACCCTTTAACTGTCTCTGGGCAGAGCACTCATTTGGAGGAATTACCTCTCTCCCATTGGATTATATTCCAGTGGGATTTTCAATCATGGTGCTCATTCTTTCTGCAGCCAATGGTCAGGCAAACGACTAGGGTAATTACTATTTTCGTCCTTGAACTGAATGATGCAAAGACTGAAAATCTAGTGGAGATGTCCAGACAAGACCGTTTGGTCATTCCTGTCACTGGGAACTTCCAGAGATGTGTGGGCCTGTCCTTTCTGAATCCATCTTTTTTTTTCCCTATCCTTCTGTGCCCCATATCCTTCCCAAAGAATTCCTTCTTGTTGAAGGTAGCCAGAATTGTATCAATTGCTTGATACAAATAACACTAACTGATAACAGTCCTCTACTTCCTCTGTTACTCTATCTGTACTTGAACTTAGGGACAAGATCTCGAAAAGAATGACACACTTCTTATTCCACTGAGGAACCTCACTCCTACTCCAAGTCCTATCTCAGTACTCCAACCCCAAAGCCAAACTTAGGAAGCCCTTGGAATGATTTGTTGTTTTTCTTGTTTGATTTCTAAAGGTTTGTTGGACCCTCAGTGGAGCATGGTTTGCCTTATCCCTGTGAATTATGAGGTTGGGATCTTCCATCTCCTCCTCCCAATCTTAGAAACCACTCTCCCCACATTCCACTCATTTCTAGCCAGCCATGTTTCCCCAGAATTTACTTAGCAGATTTTATTGTATTTGTCTGCAAAGCTTGGTTACACTTGTTCACCCAAATAAATCTGTCATTGGTTGAATTTCTAACAGTGTAATAAAATGAACTGAAAAACTTCAGCCTGAGTAGGATGCTGCTTTGCATCATTTCCCAGTGAAGCAGAAGACAAAATTGTTTAGAGATGTTACAAATCTAAATAAGTGCAAGTTTCATTAGCCTCTGTCCATAAACATGCTTGCTAGAAGCCTGCCATCTATTCAGTATATTCACATTACTAATTATATTACCTATATATTTTGAAACTAGTGTCAACTGCCTAGAATCCCTGGGTGAGGTTAAGGTGTTTCCTGACCGGAGTATCTTTTTGCAGTTACAGGCAAAATTCTCTCAATGAGTAGACCAAGCATCTACATTCAAAAATTATAATATTTATTGAGCACATACTATGTACTATGCAGTATCTGCATTTTTATGGAAATCATCTCATTTTGTCTCTAGCAGCCCTATGAATAATGTCCATCCTATTTCGCAGCTGAGGAACCAGAGAGATGACAAAACCAGCTCATGTTCAAAAAGACTGTAGAGTGAAGTCAAGAGTCAAAATCAAGCAGTCTGATGTCCTTTTCCAAGAAGGAAGGGAATGGATATTTTCATACTGAACTTTGTTGGCTTACAATAGGAGATTACCCTCTTGACCCAGGCTCTCGGTTCTTCAGCAAAATTAACTATAAAGTATAACCAAACATTTCTAAGTTTCCAAAATGAAGAGAAAATGTTGTGGGATGAGTTGAGTTGGCTATGTGATAGGTGATGTCCAAAGGTGGTCCCTCAATCAACTGTGTACCCCAGTTTTCACCCCCTGGTACAGTCTCCTCCTGTTGAATCT
This sequence comes from Pan paniscus, assembly GCF_029289425.2. NCBI lineage: Eukaryota > Metazoa > Chordata > Mammalia > Primates > Hominidae > Pan > Pan paniscus. Next base: position 30,349,028 of record NC_073254.2, read on the forward strand.
GGGCTGGCCCTATGGCTTGCCTTTTAACTTGCAAAAGTGATGCCTTTGTAACTTCTGAAGCTACTTTATAAGGAGTCTGGCAGTTTCTATCTGAGTCTCTTGAAAAGCTCACTCTGAGGAAGAAGTCTGAGACCGCCATACTAGCAGGAAGCCTAAACCAGTCACATAGCGAGACCACATGGAGAGAGAGAGAGAGGAGAGAGTGATGTAGCCAACCATCTGCTCTTCCATCCATCCCAGCTGAGGCAGATTGCAGCTGAGCTTTTAGATGACTCTAGCTTCAGATGCCATCTTACTGCAGTCACATGAGAGACCCCAAGTGAGAATTGGTTGGCTGAGCTCAGTCAAGCATGAAACCACTAGAGATAATCATCATCATTTTAAGACACTTAGTTTCGGCATAGTTCATTACGCAGCAATAGATATCTAGAACAGATGCCGAATGGAAGACAGACTCACACATGTTGAGACTATACTTTGTGCCAGATCTGGTGCTATTTTCTTTAGATATATCATGGGGTAAAATGATCAACATAAAATGTTGGCACATTTTCTACCACATCACCTTCCCATATTGACAAGGAAAGCCCCATAATTTCCAGTTTAATTAGAACTCCCTTCTCTGCCAAACTTTATCCTCCCAAATAAACCATTGGTCTTTCTCTCTCAGAATGGTTTCTGCATACTTGTGATGCAGATTGACCACAGAAAAACAGACTCTGAGAAACTAGAATTGAAGAGAAAGGACTTCCCTAAAGAGGTAAAAAATCACCTTTGAATAAAGACAAGAAAGAGATGGAATGGATAGGTGGGGAGTGGGATGGGAGTGGCAGAAAAAGCAAGGAAGGGTGGAGAATGTTCTATGGTAGTAAGGTAGATAAGGAACTCCAGAGGCTGCTGACATGAGTGAACTTGGTGACCAAAAAGCAGCAATAAGAAATATTGCAGTTGGTTATGAATTGGATTTTCTTCAGTGCTGAGAAACTTGAATAAAACTGGAATTGTTTCCCCCTGATTTGTTGCTGAAAAGTCTGTGTTTCTCTGGGACTGGACTAGATGGGTTGTGGCTTCAATTAGGGTTAGATGCATTATCATCTCCTGTAACCTTTCAATAATATCATGAAGCATGTCTTCTTGCCCTTGTTTTATAGATTCAGAAACTCAGGTTAAGAGAGGTTAAGTAACTTGTTTAAGGTCATACAGTAACAAGCAGTAGAGCCAATAATTTTAACCTAGGTTTTTTGACTCCAAAGTCCATGATTTCCCACTTCACCATTCCAGAGTAACTTCCCTGACATTATAACCTTTATTCATAATATCATCCTTTCTTCTATTGCTGAACTCACTTTATCTCGCATAAAGGCAGTGTCATTGGAGGAGGGGTGAGTGGGGCAGCAATGACCCATTTATATGAATTTTTTTTTTTTTTTTTTGAGATGGAGTTTTGCTCTGTTGCCCAGGCTGGAGTGCGGTGGCGCAACTGTGGCTCATTGTAACCTCTGCCTCCCAGGCGCAAGGTGATTCTTCTGCCTCAGCCTCCTGAGTAGTTGGGATTGCAGGCACCCACCACAACACCCAGCTAGTTTTTGTAATTTTAGTAGAGACGAGGTTTCACCATGTTGGCCAGGCTGGTCTCAAACTTTTGACCTCGAGCAATCCGCCCACCTTGGCCTACCAAAGTGCTGAGATTACAGGCATGAGCCCCTGCACCTGGCCTATATGAATCTTATATGTGCCATTCCCTGAATTTCCTAACAGTTTCTACAAGCAGGTTTTAAAAATGGCACATACTAATGTCAGATGATGTAATTTCTTAAAAGTCTGTTATGTGTTCTTTATCATATTCAATTCTGTTATGATGTATTAAGTGTTAAAGCAACTCATTTGATGGCACCTACAAAGAAGATAACATCCTGAGGTTATCTTGGAATGATACCTTTTAACAATAAGAGCTGCTGTTTCTGTTTATTATAAACCCAGATTTAAAAAAATTTGTCAATAAAAGATTGGGTTTTGATTCCTTCTCTCTTTTTGGTGACAGCAGTTGCTCACTAACCTTTTCCCATCAGATCCATATCTATTTCCATTTAAAAGGGAACAAAACTGTTTAGCATTCTCCTGGCACATTTGTGTCAGAATGCAGGTATGCTGCACAGAAAGAGATAAAAAATCTTTTTCTGTTATGATGATAAAAATATTCATCCTGAATTTCCATGACAAAAAAGTACAACTTTACTTCTTACTGATTGTATGCATTTCCTACTTAAAATATAAAATTATGAAATCTGAAATTTGCTGCTCAAACAGTAGCATATATACAACAGCAAATCATGATTATACAGAAATGCATACCTGGTGTGTCCTCACAGTCACCTTCTGGCAGTTTCACCTCTAGCAACACAGGCCAGAAAGTAGCAGGGAATTTCACACCAGCCAATCTGACTAGGTAACAGTTCTGATTTTCTAATTAAAGATTTGGGAGAAATGCTAAAATAAGAATTGGCAGTTATCTGTGAATCTCAGCTATTTGTGTTTTCCCCATGCCCCATTTCTGACCTTTTTAGACAGATGTCAGTATTAAAATAAATAAATAAATAAATAACAGGAAGAAAGGTAGTACAGAGGGGGTAGGAGAAAATAGGCTTTGGTTGACCTGGCTCGAACCCTGGATCTCTCTTTTACTGGACAAGTGACTTTGGGCATTTCCTGAACATCTTTGAGGTTCTGTTTCCTCACCTGTAAAATGGAGGTAAATGTGCTTATTGTGAGCATTCAAATGACATAATGGGTAATGTTATGTGTCTGGTACCAGCAACAGAGGAGGAGGACAAGAATTCACAGCTTGCTTCCTCTGCTACAATGGAAGCAGAAAGATGAGGCTATTAATTCCATCCTGCAGTCTTAAGGGTTGTATCTATCACTTTCTTAAATTTACTAATAAATGAGCCTCTTCAAGCACACAAAAGCCCACTAGACTTAGGACCAGAGACCAGTGTTTAATTTCAGGGTCCAGTTAGGGGCTCATTGATTTTTCTAGACATCAGTCACCCCAGGAAAGAAAATACGAACAGCAATATTCAGCTTGAAAGTACTTGTAGGGCCAGGTGCAGTGGCTCATGCCTGTAATCCAGCACTTTGGGGGGCTGAGGTGGGCAGATCACTTGAGGTCAAAAGTTCAAGACCAGCCTGGCCAACATGGTGAAACCTCGTCTCTACTAAAAATACAAAAAAATTAGCCAGGCATTGTGGCATGTGCCTGTAATCCCAGCTACTCAGGAGGCTGAGACAGGAGAATTACTTGAACTTGGGAGGTGGAGGTTGCAGTGAGCCGAGACTGTGCCACCGCACTCCAGTCTGGGCAACAGAGCAAGACTCAAAAAAAAAAAAAAAAAAAAAAGAAAGTACTTGTAGGGCTGTTGTAAATATTAATGTGCAATCAATGATCTTTAAGTGCTTTGGAGAATTGTTCCATATAATAACAAAGTATTTATCATTATATACAGAAAGAATGCTTACACGGTGTGAGAGGTTTCTTTTTTTTGAGACGGAGTCTTGCTCTGTCACCCAGGCTGGAATTCAGTAGTGCGATCTCAGCTCCCTGCAACCTCTGTCTCCTGGGTTCAAGCGATTCTCCTGCCTCAGCCTCCAGAGTAGCTGGGATTACAGGTACTTGCCGCTACACCCAGATAATTTTTGCATTTTTAGTAGAGACAAGGTTTCACCATGTTGGCCAGCCTGGTCTTGAACTCCTGACCTCAGGTGATCCACCCACCTCGGCCTCCCAAAGTGCTGGGATTACAGGCTTGAGTCACTGTGCCCGGCCGAGAGATTTCTTATGAAACAGTCCACTGAGGCCTGCAGTATTGTTACAATTATATTGTCCAGTCATATTTGACACAGGGCCACAACCTTCTGAGAAAAGAGTTTCATTAAAAAGAGGAAATGACTTTCTTTTAATTTCCAACTTTTAAGTTCGGAGTACTTATAAAGGATGTGCAGGTTTGTTACATGGGTAAACGTGTGCCATGGTGGTTTGCTGCACAGATCATCCCATTGAGGAAATGACTTTCATGTGGGCACACATTTTGTGGTCATACTGTTTGCTGTTGGGAATCAGGTTTTTTTGCTCAAACTGGTAAACTTACTGAGGCTTGTTCTCTGCTTGGATGACAGGACAGCATGAAAGATAGCTTTAATTTTATTCACCTATGTTAGGGAAGACTTTCAACCTTTTTGCCGAGTTGTAGAGTTCTGGTTCAATCTTAGAGAAAGGCAGCATGGTGGAGTGGGGCTTGGAGCCAAGGTGACTTGAATTTCCCACAGGCTCCATCACCCTTCAGCTGTGTGGCCTCAGGCAAGTCAATGAACCACTCTGAGCCTGTTTCTTCAACTGCAAAATAGAGATAATAACACAGCATCTTGCAGGAGTTGTGTGAAGATGAAAGCTTTAGGTACATGAAGATACAAAATACAGAAGAGTTTGGCACATGATAGGCCCTCATAAATGTTCAGGAGTATACAGAATAGTTATGTATAAATATTGTTTATGAAATTAAAAAATCAGAAGATAAATTATGCTAATGCTAACCTGCCCACATTATGGATGATTAGTTTGGATTCAGGATCAGATTTGGAACATCTTTTGAAACATATGCAGGGCAGAGAAATTAACATTTGAATGCCTGGAGAACCTTACATTTTCTCATTCCTGACTTCTGGTATAAAATTTGCAATACAGCGTAAGTTTTTGGTATGCTCCCTTTTCTTTTGGACTTATTTACTTTTAATGAACAAACAAACCCACAGCATCATCTACAGTATTGGAAATTACAGCTACTAGGAGATGGAGCAATAAAAATGAGCCATAAACTCTAGTTAGCAGAGGGAAGCCCAAATCCAGGAGCTGACATAGTGAAGCTTCTAAAGACGACATAGGTGACTGATGCTGCTGCAGTGTGATTAAATGGTTATTTAGTCTGAAGGAAGTGGGCATCAGCCAAAAAGGAAGGATGGCATAGTTGTCTCACCCATTTGCTAAATCAAAATTAGAGAAATTATCTAGGGCATTCAGCTATTCTCTTGAGAACATAGCTATTTCTTAATTACCTAACTAGAAAACTCATGTTCCTCTGGAGAATTCTTAAGAAACTTTACAGACAGTTTATGTGAACTGCAGCCTCTGGGGGCAAATGCCCCAGAGTGATTCTCTCACTTGAAATGAGTTCTCAGGTTCTGATGCAGCCAATCATCCCCTTGCAGCTTTTCCCTCCTTCCTGTCCCTTTCTACTACCACTAATCTAAGCAACTTCCCAGTTGGCCCCTGCCCCCAGCCTCTCCAGTGTTACCTTCATGAAGCACAGTTCTAATCACATCAGTCTGGCTCAGACACTTTTAGCAGCTCCACCACGCCCCACATGATGAAGTGCAAACTCCTTCAAAGGATATTTAAGGTCTTCCACGATCTGACCTCAACTTACGTTGAAACCTCATCTCATAGGTCTCTTTTATCACAGCCTTTATTCTTATCCTCATTACTAACCTCATGCATTCATTCAACAAACATTTTTAAAGTGCCACAAATCCAGCATCGTGATGGAGGATGAGCAAGACACAGCCTCTGCTCCGGGGAGCTCAGAGTCTGGTGATGGGTTGGACAAGCAAAAGAGTGTTACTGAATAAGGCGCCGTTATATTTATTTGCTGAACATCCAATGAATATTTAACAAGTACCTTTGATGTGCCAGTAACACACAAGCACACAGGGCAGGGGTGTCTAACTTTTCTTAGAGTCAGTGAAAGCTTAAAAGAGGAAGTGGCATTAACTGAATCTGGAGAGAATTTCAATCAGGGACAAAGTCCACATACAGGAAAAAAGGGCTTGAGGGAGCAAAGCACACATGATGATCTTGCTGAATGGTTCTTGTGGCTACAGCATGGCTGTAATATCATTTGAAGAAAACCTCTCTTCCTGACCCTAATCCTGAGCATGTGCCCTTGATATCCCTTTAACTCAATTCATCCCTCAGGCTTGACTTGGAGGCCACTTACTCAGGGAAGTCTCTCTTGTTGGTTCAGACAATGCTAGTCCCCAGTTATTTACTCTGAGAATGTCTTCTACTTTTTCTTTCAAACACACATAATTATAAGTAAATAATTATCTAGGTAATTATTTAATGCCTATCTCTCCTTCTCTCACCCTCAAACTTTTAAGGACAGAGAGGGCAGAATCATGTCTGATCAGTTCACCTTACATGCACAGTGCCAGTTACATAGTAAATGACCTAAATATTTTTGAATGACGTATATTTGTGGCCGTTTTTCCTTTTTAGAGCTTCACCACATTTAGATATTGTGCAAAACATCCCAGAATCTGGAATGTACTCTCTAGTTCCACAGGGGCTGTTCCTCACTTTGCCTGATGGCCAATAACATGCATAAGTCTCCTTTATTCCCGCCTCAACAGGAGTGTGTGCACACACAGACACACACACACTCACTTACACACAGACTCACACACTCACATCCCTCTCTTTATTTCTATATTTGCATCCAGAAGCAAATATGTATCAAGGGGATGTTGACCTGGTTAGAAAATCCTACTCTGGCAGAATCTTAAATATTTGCTACATAAATTCATCAGTGCAAGGGCAGACTTTATACTTAGAAACATTCAGAATTGCCTTGGTTCCAAAATTTAAAAAGGAATCCAAAATTAAAAAAAAAAAATCAAATTGTCTTAAAATCCTAAATATAGAGAATAACTATGGATACCAAGCCCCTTGATAATCTTATAGATAGCTGATCTAGACTCATGGCTTCAAACATTACTTACGTGTTTGTCTTAGGGTGGGTCACCCAGAAGCAGAGCCTGATTTGTGAGCACACGATTTCTTAAGGAAATACTCCCCAGACTGGTAAGGCAGAGGGGGATGCAAACAGAGGAGAAGCAGCCCAGCAAAGGTAGGCAGTCTTTGCAGAGGGTAGTTTTAGCCCAATCCTGGGCGTAAAGAAACCCTGGGGCTTGAGGTATGCCCAGAGTTTTTCAGAGAAAAGAGAACTAGGCTTTCACAGACCTCCCCCTCTGCACCCTGTGCCTGTCTGTCACTGGTCAAGGGTTGTCCTAGAATAGGAGTCCCCAGACCCTGGGCCACAAACCGGTACTGGTCTGTGGCCTGTTAGGAACTGAGCTGCACGGCAGGAGGTGAGTGGTAGGTGAGCAAGCAGGCAAAGCTTCATCTGTATTTAAAGTCACTCCCTATTACCTCTCGCATTACCACCTGAGCTCCACCTCCTGTCATATGGTGCAGGGGTCCCCAACCCCCGGACTGGTACCATGGACTGGTACTGGTCCATGGCCTGTTAGGAACTGGGCTGCACACCAGAAGATGAGCAGTGGGTGAGAGAGTGAAGCTGAGCTCCACCTCCTGTCAGATCAGCGGCAGCGTTAGATTCTCATAGAAGCGGGAACCCTATTGTGAACTGCATATGCGAGGGATCTAGGTTGCAGGCTCCTTATGATAATCTACCGCCTAATGATCTGTCACTGACTGCCATCATCCTTAGATGGGACCATCTAGTTGCAGGAAAACAAGTTCAGGGCTCCCGCTGATTCCACATTATGGTGATTTATATAATTATTTCATTATATATTTCAATGTAATAATAATAGAAATAAAGTGCACAATAAATGTAATGTGCTTGAATCATCTCAAAACCATCCCTCTGCACCACCCGGTCCATGGAAAAATTGTCTTCCATGAAACCGGTCCCTGGTGGCAAAAAGGTTGGGAACCGCTTTCCTAGAGAGAAGTAAATTTCCAGGTATATCTTGTTCTGTAGTTGTGGGGGGCAAAGCAGCTCTAAAAGCCCAAGGGCAAGGCTCTAAAGAGACACAGGTGCTGGGTGTTAGAAGCAAAAGCATGAGTGGGGCTCTCAGAAAACAAGTTACTCCAGGGAATCCAGGTGGAGCAGATGACTATCCACTACAATCCTTACTGCTCTCAAAATTTCCTCCAGCTTGGACTTTCCACCTGAACTTCAGACCCATGCATCCAACTGCCTACTTGATATCTCTACTTGGATATCTGTGTCAGTTACTTATTGCCACAATAATGTTGTATAACATACAACTACAAAACCTTAGGTGCATATAATAACAAACTATTTTTTTTGTTTACAGTCTGTGGGCCAGCTGGGCAGTTCAGATTATTTGAATTGGGATTGGCGAAGCTCATTTATGCATCCGTTGTTGGCTGTGGGTTTGCCGAGTGGCTTGACTAATCTTTGCTGGGCTTTCTCAAATGTATGGGGCCTCAGCTGGGACAACTGAGCTGATTCCGCTCTGCTGCACATGTCTCATCCTCCAGCGAGATGGCCTAGGAGAGAGGGAGGAAGAAGAAAAGAGCAAGAACTCTTGCGCGAGAGCCCCCTACTTTGCAAGGCAGGCAGGCAGCATTTATAGACAGAAAACAGAAGTGAGGTACAGAAACAGCTTGGTTACAGCTCAGTAACCAATCAGCAGACACCATATTTGAACCTGGTTTGATCAGTTGGCCACCTGTGACCTACTGAAGCTCAGCTGCTGTGATTGGCTGGGACTCAGCTATTTGTTACAAAAGTCGGCTCATGATTTCTGCTTTCATTTAATTTATGTCTAAGTTAGATTGCAGTTTGTTACATAGGGACTCGAAGTATGGAGGCAACCCCAGGTGGGAATTTGGCTTCACTTAACAAGGCTTAGACCCGGAACTGGCCACTGTTCCTATTACCACATTCTGCTACCAAAAGAGAATCACTGGTTAATTCAAAGGGTGGAGAAATAGACTTCACCTTTGACGGAGGAGCTTTAGAGTCAATTTCTGTAAACAGCCTACCAAATGCCTAACAGGCATCTGCTTTATTGGTGGCAGTTGAGCAAAGTTCCATTGTTAAAGACTTACAGGTCACGCCTGTAATCCCAGAACTTTGGGAGGCCGAGGCGGGCGGATCACAAGGTCAGGAGATCGAGACCATCCTGGATAACACGGTGAAACCCCCGTCTCTACTAAAAAATACAAAAAAATTTAGCCGGGCGCAGTGGCGGGCGCTTGTAGTCCTAGCTACGCGGGAGGTTGAGGCAGGAGAATGGCGGGAACCCGGGAGGCAGAGCTTGCAGTGAGCCGAGATAGCACCACTGCACTCCAGCGTGGGAGACAGAGCGAGACTCCGTTTTGAAAAAAAGAAAAGACTTACAGGACACCAAATGACAGTGCTTACTGATCTACAGTTTACCGCAGGAAAAGGATACGATATAGCAGCAGCATTGAAGTAGGGGCGTGCATCACAACCAAGGGTTGTGTCATAGCAAGGGGTCCAGGGAAGCCAGGTGCAAGCTCCAATTATCCTCCCTCTGTAAGGGCCGTGCTTGACATGCCCTCTCCCAGATCAGGAACTACTGATGTATGCACGGGAACACCTTACAACTGGGGAGCCCCAAATGGAGTCTTATCTTGGGTCTCAGGTGTTTTGTTTGTTTGTTTGTTTTTTGAGATGGAGTCTCGCTCTGTCGTCCAGGCTGGAGTGTAGTGGCGCAATCTCGGCTCACTGCAAGCTCTGCCTCCCGGGTTCACGCCATTCTCCTGCCTCAGCCTCCCAAGTAGCTGGGACTACAGGCGCCCGCCACCATGCCCAGCTAATTTTGTTTTTGTATTTTTAGTAGAGATGCGGTTTCACTGTGTTAGCCAGGATGGTCTTGATCTCCTGACCTCGTGATCCACCCACCTCGGCCTCCCAAAATGCTGGGATTACAGGTGTGAACCACCGCACCCGGCCAGCAAAGATATTACTCTCTATCATCTTTGTATATACATATACACTCATATATGAAAAGTGAAATATAATTGAAACAAACTGGTTAAGCATTCCTAAAACTTCTACACATTCCAAATCCAACTCTTCAGAACCATTTTTGACATTGACTCATTAATGTCCATGTTTTAAAATCAAGAATGTTCTTGAAAGAGTGCTCCACTCTTGTCTCTGGAATTCTCCCCCAGGTCCCCGACACGATTTAGCACTTTTGGACAAACAAGCACAGGCGATGATAGCTACATCGTGACGGCTGCCTGGTCTCAGTGACTGTAACAGGCACCCTGATTTCAACAATGTTAAAATATAAAAAAAATTTGCATCTGAGAGTCAGTGACATAAGGAATACAATGAGATACCCATTTCCAAAAGTCTTAATGATTTATTTTTTATTTTTTTTGAGATGGAGTCTTGCTCTGTCACCCAGACTGGGGTGCAGTGGTGCGATCTTGGCTCACTGCAAGCTCTACCTTCTGGGTTCACGCCATTCTCCTGCCTCAGCCTCCCGAGTAGCTGGGACTACAGGCACCCGCCACTGCGCCCAGCTAATTTTTTGTATTTTTAGTAGAGACAGGGTTTCACCGTGGTCTTGATCTCCTGACCTCATGATCCACCTGCCTCGGCCCCCCAAAGTGCTGGGATTACAGGCGTGAGCCACCACGCCCGGCCTAATGATTTTTTTAAAAACTGATTCTAACTTCTTTCTCTTTCTACTATTGTAGAATAGGTCAATTTTATTAACCACAGCAATCACGTGCAGCACGTGCAGTCAAAGAAAGCCTTTCACTAAAGTGTATCCTCATTATTTGCACAATGATAATCATTAAGTCATTAAAGTGAATTGCAGGAGTCATAAAATTATTAAAGGTTGGTAATGATTTCAATACATCAAATTGAAGAAATATAGTCCTTTAAACTTTGATTATAGTTGGTTTTTTATAGAACTGTTTGGAGGATATTTTGGCATAGAATTTACATGTAACCTACACACAGCCTCTTGCATAATTTAAGTCATATCTAGTTACTTGTAATACCAACTACAATGTAATGCTATGTTAATAGTTGTTATACTGTATTTTTTAAAATTTGGATTTTTTTAATTGTTGTATTGTGGTATTTTTTCAGAATATTTTCAATCTACTGTTGATTGAGTCTTTGGATGTGAAACTCCTAAAGAGGGGGGACTGGCTGTAACTTTAATCCAAAAGAAACATGTGAAAGTTATTTAGGCTGTGGCCAGGTGCGGTGACTCCTGCCTGTAATCCCAGCACTTTGGGAGGTTGAGGTGGGCAGATCACCTGAGGTCAGGAGTGTGAGACCAGCCTGGCCAACATGGTAAAACCCCATCTCTACGAAAAATAGAAAAATTAACTGGGAGTGGTGGCAGGCACCTGTAATCCCAGCTACTCAGGAGGCTGAGGCATGAGAATCACTAGAACCCAGGAGGCGGAGATTGCAATGAGCCGAGATTGTACCATTGCACTCCAGCCTGGGCGACAGAGTGAGACTTTGTCTCAAAAAAAAAAATTATTTAGATTGCAGTATCTTTTTATTATCTCTTTAGTAACTGGTTATTAAAGTGACTATTAAATATATTTTAAAATATTAAACATTTTTTATTGAGGTAAAGTTCACAGAACATAAACTTCATAATTTAAGAGTATATAAACCCGTCTCTACAGAAAATAAACAAATTAGCTGGGTGTGGTGGCCTGCAGTCCCAGCTACTTGGGAGGCTGAGGTAGGAGAGGGGCTTGAACTTGGAAGGTCAAGGCTGCAGTGAGCCAAGGTTGCACCATGGCACTCCATCCTGGACGACAGAGTGAGACCCTGCCTCAAAACAACAACAACATAAAGAGTATATAATTCACGGTATTGTACAGCCATCACCTCCATCTAGTTCTAAAACATCTTCATTGCCCCAAAAGGGAACCCCTTACCCATTAAGCAGTCTGCTCCCCTTCCCCTTGCTCCCAGTCCTTGGCAACCACTAATCTTTGTCTCTATAGACTTACCTATTCTAGATAGGTCATGTAAGTGAAATCATATAATATGTGGCCTTTTGTGTCTGGCTTCTTTTACTAAGCATGTTTTCAAGTTTCATCCACCTCATGGCACAAATCAGTACTTCAATCTTGTTTATGGCTCAGTAATATTCCGCTGTATGAATATACCACAGTTTCTTTAAGCACTTACCAGTTGATGGACATATGGGTTGTTTCCATCTTTGGCTACTGTAAATAGTGCTGCTGTGAGCACTGGTGTACAAGCTTTTGTTTGAATACCTCTTTTTCAGTTCTTTTGGGAATATACCTAGGAGTGGAGTTGCTGGGTCATATGGTAATTCTATATTTAACTTTTTAAGGAACTGCCAAAGTGATTTCCACAGAGGTTGCATCATTTCATATTCCCACTAACAAAGCATGAGGGTTTCAATTTCTCTATGTCCTCACCAAACATCATTAAATATATTATTGAGAAGTTTTTCTGGAACTGTAATACAGAATTTATGAAAATCTAAATTTACAGAACTGTTTGGAGGGCATTTTGGCACATGGCTTGGCATTTTTAAGTTGTTAACAGTGCGAAGTATTCGGTGCTTCCCTGCAGTCAGAGCCCCTGGTTATTCTGGGAGCCACATGGCACTTGACCTCACAGTTAGTTTTAAGGCTCTGTTCCCTTGCTTATTCCATGGTGTAGAACATTCCCATTTCTCATAGACCTTTATTTCTCAATTTTCTTTCTGCAGAGCACAAAGCCTTCCTCTGTATCCCCCACCCAGTAACTCCTCCCAATCCCCCAGTCTTATTAATATCCCAGCCTGTAGGGAAAACCATCAAAGGAGATAACACCTGCCCAGACATCCCCCATTGCAGTCTGATAATATCTAATGAGACTTTCCAAGGCTCACCTTCAGCATGACAAACACCAATTCTCCCTGCTGGATTCCTGCTGTTCCTGTCCCCAGTCCAACACCTTCCTGTTAGGAAAACCTGGCAGTTTTTCAATTAAGCAGATTGCACATGTCTTTCCAGAAATCTCAGGATCCTGGTGTGGTGAAAAGGACAGAATATCTGGGCTCTAGGCCCCATCCGTCACCCATGACCTTTGTTCTTTTCAGCATTTCCTACTGAATTTCTGCCAACTGCAAAGTGCTGTATTATACAGTGGACAGATCACTGGTCCTGCCTAGGTCTCAAATCTAGGAGAGGAAACACCTTATCTTTCCTGGATCTGAATGATCCTGGACATCTATTCCACCTGAAAGTAATTCTTTGCTTCTGAATTGGAAAGACTGTCTCGATGGGAGGGAACAGTGATACTATTTCTTGGTACTATAAACGGTACTATTTCTTGTTTTATCGAGTCTAGAAGTAGGCGTGTAACAAATGAGTAAACGTTCCCAAAATATTTGGGAGAGGACATGAGACATTGAAAGAAAATTGAGACTTGCCGTCACTTTCACAAAGCCCCCCAAATTCAGCAGAACAAAAATCTCAGAAGGAAAGGCAATCCTCGAACTTAAATGCATTTTTACTTTGTGTATTAGCCTTATTTTTCCAATTTCTAGGGAACCACTGGCTTAGAGAAGAGAATCCAAAGAAGCAGAAACCCACTCTTCCGCTGACGTCTCAACAATGTGCCATCTGAACGATTTCTCATTTCTCTGTCTCCCTAGTTTCTTTTTCAGTTAAGTAACTCAAAAGTTTTCACTGGCCCATTTGAGCATTTTCGAAGTGTAACTAACGTCTACAGCCACTAGAGGGCAGACCGCAGCCTGAGGTCCGGTCCTGAGGCTGCAGAACCATCACCTCATTTCATTTTCCCTGCGTGCCTCCAGACGGCGCTGCAGCTCGTGTCAATCTTGCCAGCTCCGACGCTCCTGGCGCTGAGCTCCTCACTGGAGAGGGTAGGGAGAGTCTACCGTATCTGAGAGGCAATTGAGGAAGGGGCACCCTTCCTGGAGACGCTGCCCTGCATCAGAATCCCAGGAGGAGCTTTCCTCTTTGTATTTAAATTCTGTAACTGGAATTCATCATTGGCATAAAAAATATTTATAAAGTTCTTCGGCAGCGTCGTAGGCTACTGAGCGTGGAATAAACAGACGCTGCCCCGTCAGGGTTGAGTGACCCATCAAAAATCCTGAGGAACATTCTCCTGTCAGTTTCTTCAGGGACAGCAGGACGACATTCTCCTTTCCCTCCCTCTAAAAACACAGGCAGGATATCATCTTTGGAGTCTTAGCATTCTCACACATCATGTTCTCAGTTCATCCAGAACCTTGAAAGGGAGGTATTCTATTTCTCCCAGTTTCATTTTTATTTTAAAACTCAATCTCGGGTTTCAAAAATCTGTTTTAACGATTTTAAACTTTTCTTTTCTTTTCTTTTTGAGACGGAGTCTTGCTCTGTTGCCAGGCTGCAGTGCACTGGCGCGATCTCCGATCACTGCAACTTCTGCCTCCCGGGTTCAAGCGTTTCTGTTGCCTCAGCTTCCCCAGTAGCTGGGACTACAGGCGCCCGCCACCACGCCCGGCCAATTCTGTGTATTTTTAGTAGAGATGGGGTTTCACCGCATTAGCCAGAATGGTCTCGATTTCCTGACGTCGTGATCTGCCCTCCTCGGCCTCCCAAAGTGTTGAGATTACAGGCGTGAGCCACCGAGCCCGGCCCGATTTTAAACTTTTCAAAGCAAAGTTGATGTTAAAAACATGAAATACCACGAAAGAGCTTGTCATGAGAAGGAACGTTCCCAGTCTATTCCTTCCCACACGCCGCCCCTGGTTCTCCAGCTAAAGGCGACCTTTAGGAACTTTTACAGTTTCTATTTTCAGGATTTCTTGGGGGTCACCTCCAGATCTCTAAGTGATGTACCCATGGTACTATTTCTTGTTTTATTGAGTCTAGATTATAAACAATCTACTGAGTTTCTCTTTTCACAGATGAGGATTTAGCCTTTTTGAGGAAGTCTCTTGTGATCTCTGTTTTGAAGATGAGAAAACTGAAACTCACAAGGTTCAAGTGACGTGTCCAAGGTCACATAACCAAGAGCTGATGGAGTGGGAATTAGGACCCAGGTTTCCTAACTCTAGGATCCTTGTAATTTCCACCCCACGTTGTGGGGGACTCAACCCGCCTTTGCAAAAATTATAACTGAGAAAATTATGACAATGAAAGAGATCTGACGTAACCAACTCCATCTTGCTTCTAACCTCCAAGCTGTCCTTGTTCATTCCTGGGTGTAGGCTGAACTAACTTTGGGAGGAACTTAGTTTATAGTTTAACTTTGAAACAAAGGTGACAACAGCCCTTTCCCAAAACAAACCCCCTTCCTGCTTGGGACCAGACTGCTTTTAGAGGACTAATAGATTAGCCACAAGATTAGAAATTATGGTTCAGGAGTCATGCAGCTGGAGGCTATAAGATTCTGAACTGGCCAGGCACGGTGGCTCACGCTGTAATTCCAGCACTTTGGGAGGCCGAGGTGGGTGGATCACGAGGTCAGGAGTTCAAGACCAGCCTGGCCAAGATGGTAAAACCCCATCTCTACTAAATACACAAAAAAATTAGCCAGGCTTGGTGGCACGTGCCTGTAATTCCAGCTACTTGGGAGGCTGAGGCAGAGAATTGCTTAAACCTAGGAGGCCGAGGTTGCAGTGAGCCAAGATTGCGCCACTGCACTCCAGCCTGGGCGACAGGGAAAGGCTCCATCTCAAAAAAAAAAAAAAAGAAAGAAAAAGAAAGAAAAGAAAAGAAAGATTCTGAAGATTCTGAACCTCCTTGAATTACTCCTGGGGATAAATCACCATTGTAAAATTTAAGATCAGTGCTTGAGATATTTTGCAGACTCTGTGCTGGATATATCAGCTGGCACCACCCAGATGGATACACTGGCTCATCTGGTCTTCTGGCCCCCACCCAGGGACTGCCAGACAGCACAAGAGGACAGCTTCGACTCACTGTGATTTCATCTCCAACCCAACAATCAGCACTCCTGACTCACGGTCCCCTAGCCACCAAATTATCCTTAAAAACTCTGATCCCTGGCTGGGCGCGGTGGCTCACGCCTGTAATCCCAGCACTTTGGGAGGCCGAGGTGGGCGGATCACAAGGTCAGGAGACCGAGTCCAGCCTGGCTAACACGGTGAAACCCCATTTCTACTAAAAATACAAAAAATTAGCCGGGCGTGGTGGCGGGCGCCTGTAGTCCCAGCTACTCAGGAGGCTAAGGCAGGAGAATGTCGTGAACCCGGGAGGCCGAGCTTGCAGTGAGCCGAGATTGCACCACTGCACTCCAGCCTGGGCCACAGAGCGAGATTCTGACTCAAAAAAACAAAACAAAACAAAACAAAACAAAACTCTGATCCCTTAATTCTCAGAGACTGATTTGAGTAATAATAAAACTCCGGTCTCCCCTACAGCCAGCTCTACATGAATTAAATTCCTTCTCTGTTGCGATTCCCCCATCTTGATAAATCAGCTCTGTCTAGGCAGTGGGCAAGGAGAACCCCCTGGGCAGTTACAGCACCACTTCACGGCTTACCCGCCAGGGTAATTACCTTCTAGGGTTGTATTCAGGTGTCAAAACTGAGGTAGTGGCCAGGCGTGGTGGCTCACATCTGTAATCCTAGCATTTTGGGAGGCCATGGCGGGCGGATCACCTGAAGTCAGGGGTTCGAGACCAGCTTGGCCAGCATGACGAAACCCCTTCTCTACTAAAAATACAAAAATTAGCCAGGCATGATGGCACATGCCTGCAATGGCAGCTACTCGGGGGGCTGTGGCAGGAGAATCACTTGAATCCAGGAGGCAGAGTTTGCAGTGAGCCAGAGATTACACCATTGCACTCCAGCCTGGGTGACAGAGTGAGACTCTGTCTCAAAAAAAAAAAAAAAAAAAAAAAAAAGACTGATGTAGTAAGGCTCCTTAAAATGGGTCTGACAGATAAAATACAGGATGCCCAGTTAGATTTGAATTTCAGACAAAGAACAAATACTTTTTTGGTACAAATATGCCCTAAATATTGCATGGGGCATACCCACTGGAATATGCATGGGACATACTTGCTTTTATTTGCTAAATCTGGCAATTATAGGAGAGAAAATATTTCTTTTCTCACCAATTGCTAGGTTCATGGTTCAGACTCCTATAATAAGAGACAGATTAACAAGAGAAGAGTTTAACAAATTTATTTGAAGTAAGTTTTATGTGACAGGGGCTGGGTGCAGTGGCTCATACCTGTAATCCCAGCACTTTTAGAGGCTGAGGTAAGATGATTGCCTGAGCCCAGGAGTTCAAGACTAGCCTGAGCAACATAGCAAGACCCCCATCTCTACAAAAAGTTTAAAAATGAGCTTGGTGTGGTGGCATGCACCCGTAGCTCCAGCTACTTGGGAGGCTAAGGTGGGAGGATTGCTTGGGAAGATCCCCAGTGGGAGGAGGTCAAAGCTGCAGCGAACCATGATCATACCACTGCACTCCAGCCTGGCTGACAGAGTGAGACCTTGTCTCAAACAAAACAGAACAAAACAAGCTTTATGTGACCCGGGAACCTTCAGAAATTAAGATCCAAAGAAACAGGGAAAACTGTGTATGTTTATGAACAGTCATGCAGAATTATGATTGGGTAAAAGGGTATTAGCTAATGGTTATAAACAGGAGGGAACTTAGCAAGTCCTGTTTGGATTCTTCTTGGTGTCTCTGTGTCTTCAGATAGGGACATTCCTTTCCTCCAGGTATACGGTGGGCCACGCTGGAGTGAGAGATTTACAGCCTGTATCAGAGGAGAAGGAACAAGGGGAAGAAAGTGAGGGAGACCTTCCTGCTTCTGTTGTCTTCTCAAATGCCAAGGTGCCCTGTTTTGGGGTAGTGTGTGCTGAACTCCATCACAATTCTATTTTGACTATGAATCTAGGCTTATACATAGGCTGGTTTCTAGAACTGCAGGTACAGTAACAGGCCTATGGTTTATTCATGACAAAGGAATTTTTCTGAGAAAGACAGACACTATTTATGACTTCCATACAGATAAAATATAAAACAGGCAAAGTTAAAATATATAATATTTACAGATACAGACACGTAAAGTAAGATGACAAAGAAAAGCAAGTGAATTGGTAACACAAAATTTAGGAGAGTGATTACCTGGTATGTGTGGGATATGTCATGAGGATAAGTAGACCAGGGGATAAGCTCCAGGGAAAAGGCTAGGGAAATGGTGTGCATTTTTTTTTGACGTAGTATATTTCTATGCACTCTTTGTGTATATATTTTATTTTTTATTTTTTAAAAAGGCTGGGTGCAGTGGCTTGCACCTGTAATCCCAGGACTTTGGGAGGCTGAGGCAGGTGGATCACTTGAGGTCAGGAGTTCAAGACCAGCCTGGCTAACAGAGTAAAACCCCATCTCTACTAAAAATACAAAAAATTTTTTAGCTCGGTGTGGTGGTACACACCTGTAATCCCAGCTACTTGGG
Organism: Pan paniscus; assembly: GCF_029289425.2. NCBI lineage: Eukaryota > Metazoa > Chordata > Mammalia > Primates > Hominidae > Pan > Pan paniscus. The sequence continues at coordinate 30,367,348 of NC_073254.2, forward strand.
AGGCTGAGGCAGAGAATCACTTGAACCTGGGAGGTGGAGGTTGCAGTGAACTGAGATCACGCCACTGCACTCCAGCCTGGACAACAGAGTGAGATTCCATCTCAAAAAAAAAAAAAAAGAAAAGAAAAGAAAAAAGAAAAGAAGCATTCCTAGATTCTGAACGACACAGACCAAGGTTGTAAACCTAGCTCTAGCATCTCTGAGCTTTGGTTTCTTTATCTGTAGAATGGGAATAATAATACGTAGTTGGCAGCACTGTTGTGTGTTTTAAAAATAATATATGTAAAGAACAGCAGAGGGTATGCATCTAGCACATCTTTATGAAATGCTACTGTCAATCAAGTCCACGTAGGAGTGAAGTAGAGATTGTGCCAGAACTTCCACATCCTTCTAGGTAAGCTGTGATCAGATACTGTCTTTGCTTCTGTTGGCTGTTGCCTTCTTACCTAAACTCTTTCCTTTGTTGGTGTGTATTGAAATTCTGAAGAAATCACCTGAAACTTCACATAATTTTGAATGTTGAACTACTTCTTAATAGTAAACTGTGGCCCTTTAAAAAATAGATTCGTGAGTGAATGAGTGATGTTTGTAAAGGGAAGAGCCAAAAAGGAAAGTCAATTCCCTGTTAATGTTAAGTTCTAGCTTCAAAGCACAGGAGACATGTAGAGAAATCAATGAGGAAAAGTCTCTTGATTGGAACAGGCAATCATTTGCCATGGACATGCAAAAGGTAAATTATTTTCGTTAATTGTACACTCTCAGGCTCCCCACTGGAGAAAGAGATTTTTGGCAAAATTCTAAAATGTAATTTTAGAATTCTAAATATACAGAACATTTTCCCATGTTCTGTATATTTCCATACAGAATTACTAATATACTGAAGTCTTTTGGCTTTAAAAAAAAGAACAAACTTCCCTTGGCTGAAGAATTCACTTTAAGCCATAATTTAATGTTAAACAAACCAAGCCTTTAAAAAAAATGAGGTAAAGAGAACCTTCAAATTAAGAATGCTAATTGAAGAATTTTTCATGTAAGTATTCAGAATCGGCTGAAGGGAGGATTCACTATGTCAGTTTAGAAGGAAATATTCTACTGACGTTTATTTTTATACATTTTGCATCAAGTTAAAATATCCTGAGAGTAAAATGTTCAAACTCACTAGTAACGCAATAACATAAATCAACATAATATTGAGAAATCATTTCACCCTCAAAAATATTAACGCTCAGTGCTGCCACAGGTATGGTGTACAATGAAGCAGGCTTTCTTGCACTTTGCTAGTGGAGTATAAATTGGGACAATCTGGAAAGCAGTTTGCTAGTATCTATTAAGAGCTCTAAACACGTCTATATTCTTTGACCTTGTAACTCTAGACTATTTCCTTAAAATCTCAGAGACACAGCCTTAGTCAATAAGGAAACCACCCACCCTTCATCAGAGGTCTGGGTTCCAGTTCATAGAATAAATGTGAATATTATCATTATATTTCCTGATAATGGTGGAAAAGTGAGCTATCTAAACATTCATCAACAGGGGAATGATGAGGTAACTTAGTGTGCACTCATACTGTGGAGATATACCCATTGCAAGTACATTTACCAAGATGTTAATGAAAAGATAAAATGCTCACAAGTTTACGTTAAATGAAAAAAGCAGTATGCAAATGGCACAAAATTATCTCAACTATGCAAAATACGTACTTATAAATATATTGGAATAAGAGAAACCAATCTACTAACACATAGTAATTTTAGGATTGAGGGATTGTAAGTGATTTTTATTTTCTTCTTTATATGTTTTCCTATTTTCCAAATTTTCTACAATGAGCTCTATTACCATTATAATAAAAACCAAAAAGATATTTTTAACAATTCCGAGGCAGTGGCATATTTCTCTATTGGTTATACATGAATTGACTCGTGTTCAGGGGAGAAAGAAAGCTAATGACACAGGTCCAATATACCATTTCACTTCCTCAAGGCAGGGTTAAAATGGCATTTTCTCAACACGTGTTCGCTTCAAAGAGTGTGTGCAGCATACATTACCAGTAAGTTGCAGGATTTCGCTCTATTTCTAGAACTCCAGTACCTGAGTTAAACAAAAGTCATGCTTTTCATATTGGTATATGAAATGACATAAATCTCTAGTTCCTTGGGAGAGCATGCAATTTGTAATGCCTATTATTTTTATGTTATGAAACCCATCTCTATAATTATTAGGCAGAAGGCGTAATGAAGTTGGCTGATTACAAAGGAAGGGGAAGCCAAGTGTTTCCAGCTCTCTGATGTTTTCTAGTGATAGCCATTGATTAGAGCAGTGTTATTTTGAAGCAATTTTACTGAAAAGGGAATATGTTTATAGAACATTAATTGAGTTTATTGCTTAAGAGCTTTAAATTTCATGATTTGGGCATTGGTCTCTCTCTCCAGGATTTCAGAGTGTGTCTTAATATGTTTAGTGTTGCTGTAACTGAACACTCGAGACTGGGTAGTTTATAAAGATAAAAGGTTCTTTGACTCATCACTCTGGTGGCTGGAAAGTCCAAGATTGGGCATTGGTATCTGGTGAAAGCCTTAGGTTGCTTCAACTCACAGTGGAATGGAGCCAGTATGTGCAAAGAGATAGGGAGAGAGGAGGCAAGGGAGATGGGTTTGGGGTGGGGGGTACCTGGCTCTTTTTAACCACTAGATCTCATGGGACTTAATAGAATGAGAATTCACTCACCCTGAGGGAGGGCATTAATCTATCCATGAGGGATCTGCCTCCATGATCCAAACACCTCCCACCAGGCCCACTCCAACACTGCCACATTGGGACTCAAATTTCAACATGAGGTTTAGAGGGGACAAACATGCAAAGCATAGTATAGCATGGTGGGAATAGGATAAAGCAGGAATCCACTGTTAAATTTTACTTACAATCAATGTTCTAAGTCTTCTTGGTCAGATCGTTCTTTAAATATATATAATTCTTAAATTGAAAGGGTCAGTTCTAGAGTGACATTACATATACTGTTGCTGACAATGCAATGCTCTTTGCAAAAACAGGTTTAGGTTAAAGAAAGGCCAGTGACCAGGCTGACTGGCAACATACAAAGGAAAGGCCATAAAAACTTGAACTTTACAAAGTTGTTCTTCACCATTTTGCTGTGTGGCATTTATTATTCCAAAAACTAAGGAACAGCAATATTCATTGAAATGTTCATAAAGTCATCAAGTTTATATACCTCCTTTTAAATATATCATTTGAGAGGCGGAAGAATCATCTGAGCTCAGGAGTTCAAGACCATCCTGGGCAACACAGCGAGACCCCATCTCTCAATTTTAAAAAGTAAAAATAAAAATATCATTTGATCCTGGAAGTCTCACACATTATAAAGGAAATATTTAAATAAGGCTCTTCAGGTTACTTGAAAAACTCTTTGGCTTAGCTTAGCTGAAATGAACTGAGTATTGTTTTATGTTGGAGAATAGTACTTTGTTTGCTAATATATAATATTATGTATGTACTACTGCTTTACGAATTAATTGTTTCATGGATATTGGCTTATATCCCCAACTAGATTAAAAATAGCAGTGGGCAGGACCTATGTCTTATATTCCTTTTATATTCTCCATGGCATCAAACACTACGCTGAAAATCAGGGTGCATTTGGAAAGAAGCGGGAAAACTTAAGACTAGTGAGAGAGAAAGCACCTGAAAATAAAAATCTGAAATGAGACTGGGGATGCTACAGCCTAAAAGAACAATCTAGGGCTGGACTTTAAGGTCTGAGGTCTGGAGACCCTGCAACACATCCCTTTTCAAAAGAAGAAGCTGTTGCAGGTGGGGCTCTGTTTGACTTTCAGAAGGATTTTTGCTGGGCATGACCCCTCACATTAAGTGAGGCTTTTAAAAATTTTTGTACTGATGCATTCATATTTGAAATGCAGTCTAATGTTCTTATTGAGTATATAGAAAGGAAATAGCCCTGTTTTGTATTCTTATCCCTTGGAGCTTTTTAAATTTTTAACTTGATAAATCAACTATGTGCAGAGATGCTATGAGCTGCTTTACAAGCACTCAAATGATTTATGGCATCACTTCCCAAGTATTTGTAAAGGATTATTTCAGAATTAATCAATTATATCTTTTTTTCTTTTTTTTTTTTTTTGAGATGGAGGTTCGCTCTGTCACCCAGGCTGGAGTGCAGTGGCGCAATCTCAGCTCACTGTAACCTCTGCCTCCTGGGTTCATGCCATTCTCCTGCCTCAGTCTCCCAAGTAGCTGGGACTACAGGCACCCATCACCACACCCGGCTAATTTTTTCCATTTTTAGTAGAGATGGGGTTTCACCATGTTAGCCAGGATTACTCGATCTCCTGACCTCATGATCTGCCCTTCTTGGCCTCCCAAAGCACTGGGATTACAGGCGTGAGCCACCGTGCCCCACCTCAATTATATCTCACATTATCACCCACAACAATCATCATCTTTAGCTACCATTACATGTGGACCAGAAGAGTGAACATCTTAAAATTCCTCCAGAATAAATGATCCGTGCTAACTCTCATCAATTCCTCAGACAAGGTTTTGCTTTGCTAGGTCTTAAAGTTTCAATCTGGCCAGGCACAGTGGTGTACACCTGTAATCTCAGCACTTTGGGAGGCCTAGGCTGGTGAATCACTTGAGTCCAGGAGTTTGAGACCAGCTGAGGCAACATGGTGAAACCCTGTCCACACAAAAAATGCAAAAATTAGCCAGGTGTGGTGGTGCACACCTGTAGTCCCAGCTACTTGGGAGGCTGAGCTGAGAGGATTACTTGAGCTCAGAAAGTCAAGGCTGCAGTGAGGCATGGTCACACCACTGGATAACTGAGCAAGACCCTGTGTCAAAAAAAAGTTTGAATCTAATAGCATGAAACTTTTTGCTGCTGTTATTTAATTAATAGTTTATTTGATAAATATACTCCATGAGAGGCATTCCAAATGGATTTTGGGGATAAACGTCTTCATGTTTATGGAGATAAGCATGAACAGAAGGAGGGAGGCAATCATGAATGATACATGTTACCATAATCATATGTATGTAAACTACAACACATCAAACTATGTCTTATGTTGAGAAAAACAGTTGGAATTTAAGTGTTTCCAATGTGTTATTTGTTAAGCTAGTGTCTCTCAGCTTTGAACCTATAGTTCCATATCCTGTTTTGTGATGCAGGCACTCTGCAAACCTTTCTCTTTATTGGTTGGTTCCTTTAGGCTCTGCCAATTGGGCACTAGAGAGAGACTGTGGGGTTGGAGGGGGAAGACAAGGTGCTCTCTTTTCTCTTTGCTTCAGAGTCACCTTAGCTATGCTACTTCACTTGCCAGCAGCAGTTCCCTCCAGAAACAGCATGATTCCAATTTGCTGACTGACTAAAATGTAGAGAACCAGCCTTATCATGCACTCCTAGAGATGTGGCCTCAGTGAACAGGGAACCCCCTCCCTTCCTCATAGGTCTGGGTCTCAGCTACTGAGGACCCTCTTCCAGATTTCTGAAGCACCAGCATTATCTGGGCAACAGTCGCTCTTCAGAGGTCTGAATTCCAGTCTGTGGGGACCCATTCTTGAAGACTGTGAGTTTCAATAATTCCAACCTTTTTCTTTAGTTCCTCAGTTCTAGTGGGGATAGCTGTGTCCTATGGATGTGGTAAGGCATCTCTGAGATACCTTACTGTTCCTTCATTGCCTTTTTAGTTGTTCCATATCTGGCCAGCAATTCCTGATATTACATTCTCTCTGTTAAGCTAACTGGGGTGGTTTCTGTCTTCTTATGGGATCCTGACCAATACAGCTTCCTAAAACATTAAGATTGGGAGGGTCAATGTTAATGTTCATAAAATACACATGGCTGGTTGCTGAAAATTTTGGGCAGGTAAGAGGGAGAAATTCCTTTTTTATTCCCAGCTCTGGGAGCTTTCCTAATAGTCCAGTGGACCAGGCTCTATAGAAACAAATTTAAAAGTACACATATTTAAGCCAATTTAAAAATATATGTATTTTTTTCCTTTGTTGCCTAAGTTTCTGTAGAAGCTCTCATTCCTAAAAATCACGTGATGCATCTAGACATTCTATAAGATTCTTTTCTTTTTTTGTTTTTAGAGATGGAGTGTTGCTCTGTCACCAGGCTAAAGTTCAGTGGCACAATCATAGCTCAATGTAGGCTCGAACTCCTGGGCTCAAGTGATCCTCCTGCCTCGGCCTCCCAAAGAGCTGGGATTACAGGTGCGAGCCACCATGGCTGGGTTAAGCATTCTGTATGTCTTTTAAAGAAATCTTTGCCAAACTCAAGATCACTAAATTCTCCTATCTATTGTATTCCTTCAGAAATTTTATAGTTTTGGCTCTTACATTTAAGGATTCATTTTGAGTCAAATTTAGTGTATATTGTGAGATAAAGATTGAGGGTTTTTTCTTTTTTTAGGTAAATGACACTACAATTCTTCCAGAATCATTTGCTGGAAAGATTGTCTTTACCCCATTGAATTGCCTTGGCATCTGTCAGAAATCTACTGGCTAAATGTGTATGTATTTTATTTCTAGAGTCTCTATTCTGTTCCATTGATTTCTATGTCTATCCTGATACCAATACAACACTATTTTGATTACTATAGCTTAACAGGAAGTCTTGAAATCAGGTAGTAAGTTCTTTAATTTCTTTTTTAAAATTGCTTGGGCTACTCTAGTTTCTTTGCATTTCCATATACATTTTAAAATTAGCTTGTCACCTTTATAAAAATAAAGTCTGTTTGGATTTTAATTGGGATTTCCTTAGTTCTACACACCAATTTGGGGTGATAGCAATAAACATTTTATGATTTGTTACATTAAAATACATAGGTCTGTCTTGTGGTTTGAATGAATTTTACCATACCTGATTTTGTGACATCATGCATCGGTCATTTGGAAAATATCAGATCACTGAGGCATGCAGAACTTCCAAATGTTTACAAATTATATTATATTATATATTTAAAAATATTCATTAATATCACTATCTCATTGGAATAGTCTAAGTATCAGGGAGCTTTCAAGCTCACAGTGGCACATACGTGTTTCTAAAAATTCTGACTTTTCATGGAAAGCTCTAATTTTATCATTGGCAATAAATGCTTTCAGTTGTTTTCCTTGAAGTGTCAGCCTCACTTTTGGTTCCTTTTTCAGAAAAAAATCTGACAGAAACCCAAGTATGAATCTCAGTTTGTTTGTCAGTTGCTCTTAAAATAAAAAAAAAATGATGTTAAAAGACAGGGATTGTCAGAGTAGATCAAGAAACAAGACCCAATTATATGTTGCCTACAAGAAACTCCCTTTCACAATGGGGCCAATTTGAGGGTGGAGGGTGGTAGGAGGGTGAGGACTGAAAATCTACCTATTGGGTACTATGCTGATTACCTGAGTGACAAAATTGTCTGTACACCAATCCCCCATGACATGCAATTTACCCACGTAACAAACCTGCACATGTACCCCTTGAAACTAAAAGTTGGAAAGGAAAAAAAACCTCATGTTAAATATAAAGGCACATATAGATTAAAAGTGACAGGATGGAGAAATATATACCATGCTAACACTAATCAAAAGAGAGCAGGAGTAGCTATATTAACTTTAGACAAAGCAGGCTTCAGGCCAAGGAAAGTTAGCAGGGATAAAGAGACATAATAATCCTTAATTGTGTATGTCCCTTACAACAGAGCATGAAAATACATGACATAGTAACTGATAGAATTGTAAGGATCCACCATTATATTTGGAGACTTTAAACAACCCTTTATTGGTAATTAATAGATTCAGCTAGCAGAAAATCAAATAAAAATGGTGTTCTATGAAACAAAACCAAACAATGGTTAGCACAGCTGGCAACTCAAACATAGATGCTTTGTCTTGAGACAACCATTGTATAGCTGACCCAGGAACAACATGGGTTTGAACTGAGCAGGTCCACTCATGCACAGATTTTTTTCCATAAATATATTGAAAATTGTTTTGGAGATTTGCAATAACTTGAAAAAACTCAGACAAACCAAGTAGCCTAGAAATATCAAAAAATTAAGAAAAAGGTATGCCATAAATGCATAAAATATATGTAGATACTAGTATGTCATTTACTATCATAAAATATACACAAATTAGTGATAAAAAGTTAAAATTTATCAAAACTTATAAACACAAACACAGACCATATGTGTTCCCATTCCCAGTCAACAAAAATGTAAACAAAAGCAGTAAAGATGCACTGTTAAATCATAACTGCATAAAATTAACTGTAGTATATACTGTACTACTGTAATAATTTTGTAGCCACCTCCTGTTGCTATTTCAGTGAGCACAAGTGTTGTGAGTATCCACTTAAAATGCCACATGAGCAGTTTGTCTCTCTAGTAAATTTCGTATCACAGTAAAAAGTGGTCTCTTGTTCTTACATATTTTTCATCATGTTTAGTGCAATACCATAAACCTTGAATAACATTATGGGACTCCTATGAACCGCCACCAATAATGCTGGAAGTGCTCCCAAGAGAAGCAGAGAAAAGTCATGATATTAAAAGAAAAAGTGGGATATTTTGGCTGGGCACGGTGGCTCACGCCTGTAAATCCCAGCACTTTGGGAGGCCAAGGCAGGTGGATCACCTGAGGTTGGGAGTTCAAGACCGGCCTGGTAAACATGGTGAAACCCCGTCTCTACTAAAAATACAAAAATTAGCCGGGAATGGTGGCATGCCCCTGCAGTTCCAGCTATTCGGGAGGCTGAGGCAGAGGAATCACTTGAACCCGGGAGGTGGAGGTTGCGGTGAGCCAATATCACGCCACTGCACTCCAGCCTGAGCGACAGAGCAAGACTCTGTCTCAAAAAAAAAAAAAAAAAGGAAAGGAAAGAAAAGAAAAGTGGGCTGTTTTGTGTGTGCCATAGTCTGAGGTCTGTAGCTGTGACTCCCCACCATTTCAAGATAAATGAATCCAGTGTTCATTGTAAAAAAAGAAAAGGAAATTCATAATACTATCACTGCAGTTACACCAGCAGGCATGAAAACATTGTACTTTTTGCAAATATCTTTTTCTCTTGTATTAAAAATGCAGCTTTTATGTAGGTGCAGGATTGCTATAAGAAACACATACCTAAAGACCCTAATATGATTTGAGAAAACGCGAAGTCATTATATAACAACTTAAAGCAAAGGAAGATGAAAGATCTAAAAGCTGAAGAATTTCATGCTGGTAAAGGATGGTTTGATAATTTTAGAAAGAGGCTTAGCTTAAAAAAATGTCAAGATAACACAGAAGCAGCTTTTGTCTACCAAGATGAGCAGCAGGTGAGTTCCCAGATGCCATTAAGAAAACCAGTGAAGAGAAAAGATAACTGCCTGAATAGGTTTTTAGTGCCGACAAAAGTGCCCTATTATGGAAAAAATATCCACAAAGGACATTTATTAGTAAGGAAGAGCAAACTGAGCACCAGGATTTAAGGCAGGAAGGGATAGGCTAACTGTGCTGTTCTGTGCAAATTCAGAAAGGTTGATGATCAGGATGGCCCTTATCCATAAAGCTGCCAACTCCTAGGCTTACAAGAAATGCTTTGTACCTGAAGTCAGAAAGTACCCTGCCAGTAAGGTACTGCCTTTTAAAGTTCTTTTGATATCGGACAATGCTCTTGGCCACCCAGAACCCCATGAGTTCAACACTGCAGTTGTCGAACTGGTCTACTTGCCCCAAACCCAGCGTCTCTAAATCAGTCTCTAGATCAGGGGTTCGTTAGGACCTTTAAGCTTTGTTACACATGGCACTCTATGGAAAGGATTGTCAAATGTTATAAAAGACAATCTCAACAGAGAGAACATCGTGAAAGTCTGAAAGGATTACACCACTGAAGATACCATTGTTGTTATAGGAAAAGCCATGAAAGCCATCAAGCCCGTAATAATAAGCTCCTGATGGAGAAAACTATATACAGCTGTAGCGCACAATGTCACAAGCTTAATAAGAGAGCCAATCAAGGAAATCATGAAAAAGATTGTGGATTTGGCAGAGAAGATGGGGGCTAGGGGGCATGAAGGGTTTCAAGATACAGATCTTGGAGAAATTAAGGGCTAATAAACACCATGCCAGAATTAAACGAAAATGAAGATGGAGATGAGTGCTTTTGAACCAGTGCCAGACAATGAGGAAGAAGATGTAGAAGAAGCAGTGCCAGAAAAGAAACTGACATTAGACATCTGGCAGAAGAGTTCGAATTATCCTGGACTGCTTTTGACTTCTTTTATGACGTGGGCCCTTCTATGATACATGCACTGAAACTAAAAAAATGGTGGAAGAATTGGTACCATATAGAAACATTTTTAGAGAAACGAAAAAGTAAAAAGTCAGACAGAAGGAATGATGTAGTTCTGTAAAGTTATACCAAGTGTGCCTGCCTCTCCTGCCTCTCCTTCCACCTCCCCCACCTCTTCCACCTCTGCTACCCCACCCCTCCCTCCTCCTCCTCAGCCTACTCAACACGAAGACAATGAGGATGAAGACCTTTATGATGGTCCACCTCCACTTAATAAACAGTAGACTCCCCAAGAACTTAAGCACTAATAGCCTACTGTTGACTAGAAGCCTTACCAATAACATAAACAGTTCCTTAACACATTTTTTAATGTTATATGTATTATATACTGTATTCTCACAATAAGATTAAGCTAGAGAAAAAGCAAATGTTATTAAGGTGGCTCATGCCTGTGATGCCAACACTTTGGGAGGCTAAGGCAGGAGGATGGCTTGAGTCCAGGAGTTCAAGACCAGCCTGGGCAGTATAGTGAGACTCTGTCTCTACAAAAAACAACAAACCAAACCAAAACAAAACAACTTATATGTGGATTTTTGACTGTGTAGAGAAACCTCTGCATTGTAGTTTGGTAGGCAGCAGAAGTTGCTTTATGTGTGCTTCCCATTTCATCATGTAGAATAATCAGAAAGTCATGGATTTAAAGGTTGAGATTTAATAAAATCAATAATCTTTACTGCTGCAAGGACATTGTTAAGTACAACTTGTTTTTCTTATTATTTTTTAGTTTTTTGGCAAGTGTGTAGTGGTAAGAAATACAGTGACTACTAGTGTAGTTTGGTGCCCTGCCTCGATTTGTGTTAAGATGACTTTAGTTTTACTCATCATTGCTTTTGCATTATCATCACTAATGTCAATACAGTGGAAAAGGCAAATAACATATTAGTATTATTATAAATACACTTTCGCCTTTGCAGACACTTTGTAATAGTTTCAGGGAACTCTCCTAGAGCTCCATGAACCACACTTTAAGAACCACTGCTTTGGCCAGGCGTGGTGGCTCACGCCTGTAATCCCAGCACTTTGGGAGGCTGAGGTGGGCAGATCACTTGAGGTCACTCGAGGTCATGAATTCAAGCCATGAAAGCCATCAAGCCCATAATAATAAACTCCTGATGGGTAAAACTATGTACAATTGTTTTGCATAACTTCACAGGCTTAACAACAGAGCCAATCAAGGAAATCATGAAATTGCCCATGCCTGGGCAACATGGCAAAACCCTATCTCTACTAAAAATACACGAAATTAGCCTGGTGTGGTGGCATGCACCTATAGTCCCAGCTACTCCAGAGGCTGAGGCACTGGAATCACTTGAACCTGGGAGGCAGAGGTTGCAGTGAGCCAAGATCACACCACTGCACTCCAGCCTGGGCCACAGAGCAAAACCCTGTCAAAAAAAAAAAAAAAAAAAAAAAAAAAAGAACCACTACTTTAGGAGCACAAAAGGGCATTTACTACAACCTGTAAGAATTCTGGAGGCTTTTTTGAGACAGGGAGGCCTGAGCTGAAGCTCCACGGACACATACGTAAGAAAGGGTTGGCTGTCTAGACACAGAACAGCAAGAGCAAAGCACAAGGTGTGAACAGGGCTCCCTTCCTTGGTTTTGGTTAAACAAAAGATGCAGTGAGGGCAAGGGCAGGAGCTGAGACACCAAGAGATCCAGAGGGCCTTGGATGCATCAAAGAAGCTGAGACTTTTTATCCTTCAGGTGATGGGGAGTTTTTGAAGATTTTAGGGCATGGGAGCGATAGAATTAGAGTTGTCTGTTAGCTCTAGCACTCTTAAAAGGATATGCTGAATAGATTTTGGAGGTTTGCATTGGAAAAAAGGAATTCAGTTAGAAGCCTGTAGAAAGTAAGAGATGATTTAATAGAACAGATGGCCAACTAATTAAACACTCAAAACCCCCATCCATTAATTCAGTCAGAGTATTCTAACTGGTGCACAGTTAGACTCAGGGGACGCAACTTGATATCACAGTTAATCCACGGATGCAGACTCAAATGATAAAATGAAAGAAGCCTTAAAGATCATGTTTCTATTATCTGTGTCCTTCCAGACCCTCAAAATAAAATTCCCATGGCCCCTGCTCAGCTTAATCATTTCCTACAATGATTAGAAAACCGAGAGCAAAGAACAGGGGTAGGAACGGGTCTGCAAGCTATGTTTGTTTTTCAAAAGAGCATAATTGGTATAGTACTATAGAGATTTGAGATCATAGAATCAGTTGATTTTTAGGGATTAACTATGATGTGCATGTTTCTGGGTATGTGCATGCAATGCATATGTGTCCATATGTTTACAGTCATACATCACACAATGATGTTTCCGTTAACAGCAGACCACATATATGACAGTGGTCCCATAAGATTATAAGACCTTATTTTTACTGTATCTTTGCTATGTTTAGATTCCTAAATCCTTACCATTGTGTCACAACTGTCTACAGTATTCAGTTGAGTAACATGCTGTACAGGTTTGTAGCTTAGGGGCAACAGGCTATACCATCTAGCCTAGGTGTGTAGTACACTACACCATCTAGGTTTGTGTAAGTAAACTTGATGACATTCACACAACAACAAAATCACCTAACAACACATTTTTCAGAAGGTATCCCTATTGTTAAGCAACATGTAACTGTATTTATAGATTCCGACATTGAACTATGCTGCTACAGCCCAATCTAAATCTCCATCAACTCTTTTTTTTTTTTTTTGAGACAGAGTTTTGCTCTTGTCATGGAGGCTGGAGTGCAATGGGGCCATCTCAGCACACAGCAACCTCTGGCTCCTGGTTTCAAGCGATTCTCCTGCCTCAGCCTCCCAAGTAGCGGGGATTACAGGCGCCTGCCATGATGGCTGGCTAATTTTTTGTATTTTTAGTAGAGACAGGGTTTTGCCATGTTGGGCAGGCTGGTCTCGAACTCCTGACCTCAAATAATCCACCCACCTCGGCCTCCCAAAGTGCTGGGATTACAGGTGTGAGCCACCACCCCCGGCCTCCATCAACTCTTGTCTGGACTTCTGTGATGACCCCTAACTAGTCTCCTTGCTTCCTACCCTTCTTCAATCCATTTTATGTACAGCATCTACAGTGATCTTTTAAAAATATAAATCAGATCATATAATATGTCTGCTTTTAATCCTCCAGTGACTGCCTATTCCACTTAGAAAAAAATCCAAAATCCTTATGCTGTTTTGCAAAGCTCCACCTAACTGGACCTGCCTGCCTGCCTGCCTCTCTGACCTCTTCTATCATTCCTTGCCTTGCTCCACAAAGTCTAGTCATGCCAGCCTTGGTGTGTTGCTATCTCGGGGCGTTTGCACTAGCAGTCATTCCTATAAGGGATACTATTTCTCCAGAGCCTCACATGAATTTTAGGTTCTATCAAATTATGAGGAAGCCCTAGGGTAGCCTCTCTGTCAACCCCCACCTCTTGCTCTGTTTCCTGTTCCTCATAGTCTAGCTGGAGCAGCTCCTGGAACATTGCCTGGTATGCAATAGGTTCTCAATAAATATTTGTGGGATAAGTGAATGGATGGATTATAGGTACATTTTCTCTTCTTGTTACTTTTAATGGTTTTCACAAAACTATAACAGCAAATAATTTCAAGTTTAGAATTAGTTTAGCACCATCTTTTGAATGCCAGTTAGCCCGCTGGTCCCCCTCCCCTTCCTCTTCCCCTTCCCATTCCCTTCCCCTCCCTCCCTCCCTCCCTCCCTCACTTCCTTCCTTCCTTCCTTCCTTCCTTCCTTCCTTCCTTCCTTCCTTCCTTCCTTCCTTCCTTCCTTCCTTCCTTCCCTTCCTTCCTTCCTTCTTTGTTATTGGTCAGGGTTCTATTCCTTCTAAAACCATGTAGTAGAAATTAAAATTACTTAGAAAGGACATAGATGAGTTTCTTTTAACTAGTGTTACGGGTTGAAATGTGTCTATCTCCAAATTCACATGTTGAAGTCCTAACTCTCAGAATGTGGCTTTATTTGGAAATAAGATTGTTGCAGATATAATTGGTTAAGATGAGGTCACAGTGGAGTAGGATGAGCCCCTAATCCAATATAACCAGTGTTCTTATAAAAAAAAAAAGAGGGACATTTGGACACAGACACACATACAGGGTGGGGGTGCCATGTGGAGATGAAGGCAGACATTGGGGTGATGCACCTACAAGCCAAGGAACATCAAAGATTGCCACCAAACCACCAGAAGCTACGGGGGAGGCATGAAATAGATTCTTCTTCATAGCCTCAGAAGAAAGTAACTCTGCTGACACTTTGATTTTGGACTTCTGACTTCTAGAACTGCGAGACAATAAATTGTTGTTGTTTAAACCATCCGCTTATCAGTAGGTTGTTATAACAGCCCTAGGAAACTAATACAACCTGTTAGAGGCATCAGTTATGGTTATAGAGCAAGAGAATTCACCTCTACATTTATGAGATAGCAATGTTTCCCTCTTTTTTTTTTTTTTTTTGAGACAGGGTTTCACTCCTGTCACCCAGGCTGGAGTACAGTGGTGCAATCTCGGCTCACTGCAACCTCCACCTCCCGCGTTAAATCAATTCTCCTGCCTCAGCCTCCTGAGTAGCTGGGACCACAGGCATGCACCACCACACCTGGCTAATTTTCATATTTTTTTGTAGAGACTGAGTTTCACCATGTTGGGCAGGCTGGTCTCAAACTCCTGGCCTCAAATGATCCGCCCACCTCGGCCTCCCAAAGTGCTGGGATTACAGGTGTGAGCCACTGCACCTGGCCACATCAATGTTTCCCTCTTTAGAGAAAGAGGGGAAGAATAAATCATAAAAATCTTGCAATCTGGGGGACACAAATATATAAACAAATTATTACAAAATATGACAAAAACTGTAATCAAGCACAAAGTGCCATGAGAACACAGTGGCAGGAGCTGCTTTCTGTGCCCAAGGAAGTCAAGGAAAGTTTCAGAAAAGAGATGGCAGTTCATATTGGTCATAAAGGATGTGGAGTTTTCTTTTCTTTTCTTTTTTTTTTTTTGAGACAGAGTCTCTCTCTGTCACCGAGGCTGGAGTGCAGAGGCGCAATCATAGCTCACTGCAGCCTTGGCTTCCCAGGTCCAGTGATCCTCCCACCTTAGCCTCCCATGTAGTTGGGACTACAGGTTCCTGCCACCACACCCAGCTAATTTTTTTTTATTTTTTGTAGAGACAAGGTCTCGCTATGTTGCCCAGGCTAGTCTCAAACTCCTGGGCTCAAGTGATCCGCCCGCCTTGGCCTCCCAAGGAGCTGGGATTACAGGTGTGAGCCACCACACCCAACCAGGATGAGGAACTTTCTAAGTAGAGATGGAAAGAAAAGGCACCGCAGGCACATGGAACAGATTACAGAAAGCCACAGATGTGTAGGAAAACATGTAGAGGGAAGTAAGTATCATGTAGAAAACGTCTTTTTCCCTCCAGGCACCCACAAATCAGGAGTTTAGGTTTTCTAGTATTCCTCTAACCATTTTGAAACTATTAAAGCAGTAGGATCATTTTCCCCCTAAAAGAAATCTCATCTACCCCACTGTATGAAACAACCTCTTTGGGTGAGGAAGGCCTAGGAGTTTCTGCGGTGGTTCCTGAGTTCTCTGTGTGAAGTAATGGGCCACTTTGGGAACCAGAGCTTTTAAACAAAACAATTTGAAAGCTGCTGGCTTTTACTCTTTTTAAGCAGATGTAGGTGGAAGCTGTGGGGGCTATGAAAATGCCACAGTCAATTCTGCTGCAGGGAGCAGGAGTGACAGATGGGAATCCCCTATAGTGCTTGCTTGAGTCTACACCCCCCGGGCTGCTCAACTAAGTGCCACAGGGCTGCTAATGCAGGGCTTCTCTGGGGGACTTCGCTGGTGGGCAACTTTGGCCCAAAGACGTCCCATCAACCTGGCTGAGATTTTCTTGGAACTGTGCTGCCATCCGAGACTGCCTATCCAGCACCGCTTATTACGTCCTTCTCATCCTTCCCAGCTCCCCTCACTTCCTGCAGCTCCCTCTCCTTTTTCCCTCCTTGGCATTTCCCTCAATAAATCTCCTGCCTGTCTAATCCAGACTTGGCATCTGCAGAGGACCTGATCTAAGGAAATTAAACAAGAGGTCTGCATTATCCTTACCATTGAGTATTTCCAGATTAGCTAACCTAAGAGTTCCAAAGTGCACTGATATTGTTGCGATACCAATAAAACTCAATAGGGAGGAGGAGAGGATTGAGAAAGGAACACCTAGGCATTCTGTTGTGTTCTCAAAGCTCGCAAATTGATCATGAGTGACATCCAAAAGCTAAGACTGGGCAGATTGAAATACTTGAACAGATATTAAATAGCCAAAGTAGAATTAAAGAATAGTTACTGGAGGCTGTTTTTACACCCACACAACCTGGCAGATCACTGCTGTACAGTCTTTGTTGCAAAAAATACTACAGAAATATGGTTCTTTGAAAACATCTTCTGTGCCTGTATAAATGACATAGGATCCGGAGGCATTTCTGCAAATAATATGTTTTCCTGTGCCAGTGTATAAATAGCTGTAGAGTAATGAGAGTAAGAGAAAGCTGCCAAGACTATTGCTACACTGACAAGAGAAGCAGCCGACTTGGAACTTGCTCCATTATTTGCTGCTAGTCCTAAAGTTTAATGAGACTGCACACAAATGTTGTTTTCACATGACCAGATAAGAGGGCAGATGCTGCCATCTCTGATGACATAGAAAAGGCCAGAATAGGGCCTTTCCAATGTACCTGCCCTTTGGGTGAGGTTTCCCTTCCACACAAGTGCTTTCCTTCTATAGGAAAATATTGCTTTTTAAAATGATGATCAAATTCAGGCCTCTACAGCTTTTAATGCCATAGTGTCCTGGTGATCTTCCTGGACTGAATTGTCCTCTCTTGGCCAAAGATACCTCCATTTTTCCTTTCTACCTTTCAGCAAGACTTACAAAAGGGAGAGAGGAATCTACAGAAAATAGGAAAATCTAGGATGTCCTGGCATACCCTGGAGATTTGCATCACTAAATATACAGATTCCCTGACATTCCTACAGTGGCCCTTGCCATCAGTTTGGACTTTGACTGTGTCATTACTATTGTCTGCATGCCTCCCCAAATTCATGTGTTGACACTTAATCCTCATTGTGGTGGTATTAAGAGGCAGGACCATTTGGGAACAGAGTAAGTCATGAGGACTCTGCCTGCATGAATGGGATTAGCGACTTTATAAAAGGGGCTGGAGGGAACCAGTTTAGGCCCCTTTTTTGCCCTTCTGTTCCTTCTATCGTGTGAGGACACAGCATTCAAGATGCCTTCTTGGAAGGAAACACCAGGGCCCTCACAAGACACTGAACCTCCCTGTGGCTTGAGCTTGTACTTCCCAGCCTCCAGAACTATGAGGAGTGAAATTTCTGTTCTTTATATAATAAATTACCCAGTCTCAGGTATTTTGTTATAGAAGCACTAGTGGATGGAGACACCATTCCTTCATTTATACTTTAATTCGTATAATAAACATTTCTTGTCAGTTTACTGTGTGCAGGCATGATGCAGTGCACTGAGGATAGCAACGAACATGGCTGGCAAAGACCCTTGTTCTCTGGTAGCACATGCTCTTGGTGGGAAGGAAGGTGGTAAATATACAACATAATGGGAATGTGAGTGATGAGAGGGAGTGACTGGGAAGAGAGTGGCTATTTTTGATAGGGTGGTCAGGGATGACCTGTCTGAGAAGCTGTCGTGGGAAGACTATGGAGAATGGGTAAAATCAAGTGCAGACACTTAGCTGGACATGAACGTGGTCTCTCCATTGGAAAGAAGGCTGACAGGGCTGGATCACGGTGAGCACAAGAGTGCAGTGGGAGATGAGGTCAGTGTGAAAGGCTGGGCCCAGTCAGATAGGGCTTTACAGGCCCAGCATGGTTAGGAGTTTGGGCTTATTCTAAGTGTAAGGGGAGTTCACTGGAGTTGTTAGTTCTTTGTTTTGTTTTTTGTTTGTTTTCAGATATAGATATTTTAAATGTGAGATGTTTCTCTCAAGGATCTGAACACTTACACATTTTTTGAATCATCAATTGCCCTAATTTGTTATGGGACTTCCTTCCTCTTAGAATGTGTCTTTGTGTCCTCAAAGTCTAGCACATCACCCACCTAGGGTGTGTGAGTGCTCAATAAGCACTGACTAAATGAAATTGTTATTGAGTATGAGAAGGACAAGGCTTTGGTTAAAAAATAATCAGTGTGAAATATGAATATTTAATAGGTTAGCAGAAGATGGGACCCAAAGGGAAGAAAGCAAAGAAGTTCTTGTGTTATGACAAATTCCTAGCGAAGAGACACGAATTGACTACTAAAGTTAATGCAGCAACTTCAGAATGCTGAAATTCAAAGTGAGACCCAGGAAACAGGCAGAGTTGTAAAAGTGTTTCAGTGACCTCCAGGATGTGTGCCATATTTGTCTTCTCACTGGTTGTGATTTTGTCTCCTTATTGGGAAGGCAAAGGAACCTGAACCTCTCTCCCTGTTTTGGCTTATTAGAAGGCAAGGTGAACACTTGTCCTTCTTTATGGCCGTGCAGTATGAAATCTTTTCCTATGTTTGGATTTTCCCACCTTGTGTCAGTGAAATACAGAATGTACCTTCCACTACAGAAACAGAAGGCTCAGGTACTTGCTTACTCAGTCTCCTCTCCTTACAGGTGTGAGTCATGGATTCCACTCATGAAATGAAGTCATGAAGTCAGGGAACCATAAGAAACTCTCCAGTGTCTCAGTATCAAAGGCAGCAGAATGATCAGGCTTTGGTAGTAGCAGTGCCAGAGGGGCTGGAAGAGCCCAGTGTCCAGTTAGATTGTTGCCTATGCAACTGTCTCTGAATGAGTACTTTTCCTGGCTGCCAAGCCACACACTTGACTCATCAGCCTTCTTAGCGATTCTGTGAGCCACATGATAGTCATTCATAAATTCATTGTTTGCTTCAATCAGACAAAGTTTTTTTCTAGTTTTTGAAATTAAGGACTCTAAATGATCCAGGAATTAGAACCAGAAATGGATTGGTTGCAGACCATAGGGCCTTAGAGAAACATGGGATGTATACGGAAATATGGGACTGTTGTCATCTGGCCTGATTGAGGTTGAAGGCAAAGACAAATGCACCTGGTGTGATTAAGGGTTCTTGTCATGATCTAGAGAACCAGTTAATCAAATTGTCACCTGTGTGCACCTAGACTGAATTGCCCATTGAAGGCAAAGCTTTGGGGAACTAAGAGGTCAATTCTATTGAATAATACGAAGGACACAGGGAGTTCAATGACTGTGGGATGAGATGGCTTCTCCTAATTGTAATGGATAGCTTCAATAAAAAGAAAAACCTACACAAATTCCTAAGTTCTCAGTTCAAAGTATGTGCTAAAATCCAGAGGCTTCCCTGGGATCATTATAAGAATATCTTATCTTTTGCTGTTGAAATGTGGAGAAAGTCAAATACAAAATGCACAGTTTGATCTCCAAAATTTCTGAATTCAAAAGAGTTGAATTCACATCCTCAGCTGGTCTCTTAGGAGAAAGTTGAAGCACTGACTAGGGGGAGAGAGGGCCTGGAGAATTTGAATGGGAAGACATAGATGATTCATGTAGGCCATGGCCAGGCATGCCTCAGTGAAACCATGAGAAGACCCAGTTACCTAATTCAAAAATAGAATGCAGCAGTGTGTAATTGCGGAACATAGGAATTTTCTTATATTCCTCGAATATATCCATATTAATGAGATGGACACTTGAATACAAATGTATTCCTCCATGTCTCCAAGAGAGTAAGACAGTATAAATGGAAGATCAAAATCCTTACTTCACGAGGACTACTGAGACTACCAACTTTTGGCAAATTTTAAAATTTTGTTCTTTGCACTCCCGTTTGCTGGTTTAAAAATAAAACCAAGTTAAATAACTTAAGCCAAATCCGAATAATCATTCTTACCAGTTTTCAAACATATACCAGCCTTTGTTATCCAACCCAGTTTACTCAGAATATCCTGAATCTTGAATCCCCACTGGGTATCTTTGCTTTTTCTCTCTATCCCTGTAAGTGGGGGACATAGGGAGTTTGTTTTCATCTGGCAGAGTAAACAATATCCTTTCACCACAATGCCTTAGGTTTATGCCTGTTTTCTGACTTTATCTCAAATTCAGTCCACAGATTGTGGAGCTGGTTCACTATATCTAATGACATTGTACTGATAAACTTGGAAACAGGAAGCAACATGCAGACTAGGTGCCTTGGAAAATCCTGTGTGTCAGAAGGTGGCGAATAAATTTCATGAAATTATGGGGCCTGTTACCTTAGTAAAATTCCAAGTAAGTGTGTGTGTGTGTGTGTGTGTGTGTGTGTGTGTGTGTGTAAGAGAGACAGAGACAGAGCATGCATGTGTGTGAGAGTGCCTGGGGAATGTTGGAATAGTTTCTACAAAATGAAGGAGAAGTAGCTGTCCATCACACTTCATGCCACTGATAAAGAGAAAGATCATCTTTTATAGGTGTTTTTGAATTTTGGAAATAATACATACCACATTTGGATCCTATGGCAGACAACTACTAACTGTCTACCAATATGGATTTCTCCTTTTTAACAGAACCCCAATTCTGTTTGGGCAGCAGTGTATCCAGTTAAAAATATTAGACTCCCTTGCAGCTAGGAATCAACAAGTATCAAAGTCTGGTTACTGTGACATGCTCTCTAGATTTCTGGAAAAGTTGCCACCTCTTCCTATCTCCCTCCCTTCTCCTATCTGGAGCTGGGGTAGCCATCCTGTGCCCATGAACCCAAAGAAATCAGCTGAGCACAAATCATAAGTGCAGGATGGTAGAGCAGAAAGAAGGATCCTGACACACTGTTGCAATCTACCTCCAGACTCCTTAGTATGTGACAAAATTCAACCATAATAAACTATTATGGTTGGATTTGTTGCTCCTTATACAAGTGTATTATACGGACTCATTTATCGGGTGACCAGCAAGGCTGTTAGCTTTGAGTGGGGCCCACAGCAAATCTCTCCAACTTGTCAAGGCATTGATACAAAGCGGTTTTGCCCCTTGCCCCTTATTACCAGAGGATCCAATGATGCTCAAAGTGCTTGTGGCAGAAAATACATTGTATGGACCCTTTGGAAAAATCTGGTAGGAAAATTACAGGGAAGGTCCTTTGGGTTTTAAAGTCACATCCCACTGGGCAAGTAATAATTCTTGAGAAAAAGTTTGTAACTTGATAATGAATTCTATTTCTGGGCTCTGTTCCATTAGTCTGTCTATCTCTAAGCCAATACTATACTCTCTTGGTTTTATACATTTATAAATTCTTGCTGTCTGGTGGAGCTATCCTTTCACCTTGTTCTTCAAAAGGATTTTAACTATTCTTGGCCGTTTGTGTTTTTACATAAATTTTAGAATCAACTTGTTGAGTTTCATAAAAAAAAGATCTGTTGGAATTTTGACTGAGATTGCACCAAATCTATTAAACTGAGGAGAACTGGCGTGTGTATTCCAATCTATGAGAATACTTTGTCTATTTGTGTAGTCTTTAAGTTCTCTAAAAGATGTTATAGTTTTCTCCATAATGATCTTATATATTTTCTGGTAGATTACTCCTTGACGTCTACTATTTTTAATGCTACTACAAATAAGAAATTAAAAATTGTTTATTTTTTATTTTTAAATTTATTATTATTATACTTTAAGTTTTAGGGTACATGTGCACAATGTGCAGGTTTTTTACATATGTATACGTGTGCCATGCTGGTGCGTTGCACCCACTAACTCGTCATCTAGCATTAGGTATATCTCCCAATGCTATCCCTCCCCCCTCCCTCCACCCCACAACAGTCCCCAGAGTGTGATGTTCCCCTTCCTGTGTCCATGTGTTCTCATTGTTCAATTCCCACCTATGAGTGAGAATATGAGGTGTTTGGTTTTTTGTTCTTGCGATAGTTTACTGAGAATGATGATTTCCAATTTCATCCATGTCCCTACAAAGGACATGAACTCATCATTTTTTATGGCTGCATAGTATTCCATGGTGTATATGTGCCACATTTTCTTAATCCAGTCTATCATTGTTGGACATTTGGGTTGGTTCCAAGTCTTTGCTATTGTGAATAATGCTGCAGTAAACATATGTGTTCATTTGTCTTTATAGCAGCATGATTTATAGTCCTTTGGGTATATACCCAGTAATGGGATGGCTGGGTCAAATGGTATTTCTAGTTCTAGATCCCTGAGGAATCACCACACTGACTTCCACAATGGTTGAACTAGTTTACAGTCCCATCAACAGTGTAAAAGTGTTCCTATTTCTCCACATCCTCTCCAGCACCTGTTGTTTCCTGACTTTTTAATGATTGCCAGTCTAACTGGTGTGAGATGGTATCTCATTGCAGTTTTGATTTGCATTTCTCTGATGGCCAGTGATGGTGAGCATTTTTTCATGTGTTTTTTGGCTGCATAAATGTCTTCTTTTGAGAAGTGTCTGTTCATGTCCTTTGCCCACTTTTTGATGGGGTTGTTTGTTTTTGTCTTGTAAATTTGTTTGCGCTCATTGTAGATTCTGGATATTAGCCCTTTGTCAGACGACTACGTTGCGAAAATTATCTCCCATTTTGTAGGTTGCCTGTTCACTCTGATGGTAGTTTCTTTTGCTGTGCAGAAGCTCTTTAGTTTAATTAGATCCCATTTGTCAATTTTGGCTTTTGTTGCCATGCTTTTGGTGTTTTAGACATGAAGTCCTTGCCCATGCCTATGTCCTGAATGGTAATGCCTAGGTTTTCTTCTAGGGTTTTTATGGTTTTAGGTCTAACATTTAAGTCTTTAATCCATCTCGAATTGATTTTTGTATAAGGTGTAAGGAAGGGATCCAGTTTCAGCTTTCTACATACGGCTAGCCAGTTTTCCCAGCACCGTTTATTAAATAGGGAATCCTTTCCCCATTGCTTGTTTTTCTCAGGTTTGTCAAAGATCAGATAGTTAAACATTGTTTATTTTCTAATTATTTGGTGGCTAGTATTTAGAAATAAGATTCATTATACAGACAGTAATTTTGTATAAAGCAAATTTGCTAAACTCTCTAATTCTTGTAATTTCTCTGGATTCTTTCAATTTCTCTAGACATAATTTTCTTATCTGAAAAATAATGAAAGTCTTTTCTGACAATTCTTAAAACTTTCCCTTATAAATTATCTTGGTGTGGTGGCGGGTGCCTGTAGTCCCAGCTACTCAAGAGGTTGAGGCAGGAGAATTGCTTGAACCCAGGAGGCGGAGGTTGCAGTAAGCCGAGATTGTGCCACTGCGCTCCAGCCTGGGCGATAGAGTGAGACTCTGTCTCAAAACAAAAAACAAAAACAAAAAAACAAAAAAAACTTTCCCTTATTTAACCTGCTCTTACTAGGAACTAGATTAATGCTAATTAGAGAAGTATTACCAGAAATCTTTGTTTTTGATCTCAAAGGGAATGCTTTCAAAATTTTACCATTAAATATGAGGTTTTCTTTGTTTCCCTATATACTAAAAAGAGGTGTGTGTGCATGTGTGTGTGTGTGTTTGCATGTACGTGTGTATTTAAATGTAATAGATGTTGCCCGATTGCTTTCCCAAAAAGCCGAAATAATTAACATTTCTATCAATTAGCATTTTTGCCAGTGATAGGCATTATAATTCTTTAAAACATTTGCCATTCTGTTGGGAATAAAAGATATCTTATAATTTTATTTTAATTTGCATTTTCTCAACTGCTAGCAAGTTTGATCTTCTCATACGTTGCTGACCATTTGAATTTGTCCTCTTATGAACAGTCTCTTCATGTCCTTTGCCTAAGTTTTTGTTTATTTATTCCTTACTTTTAATTTGAAAGAAATTTTTGCATGGTATAACTAACCTCATATGTCCTCTGAATTGCAAGTACTTGTCCAAGCTTATAAATCTTTAAGTTTGTTTTTTTTTTTTTTTGAGATGGAGTTTCACTCTTGTTGCCCAGGCCGCGGTACAATGGCGTGATCTCGGCTCACTACAACCTCTGCCTCCTGGGTTCAAGTGATTCTCTTGCCTCAGCCTCCCAAGTAGCTGTGATTACAGGCGTACGCTACCATGTCCAGCTAATTTTGTATTTTTAGTAGAGACAGGGTTTCTCCATGTTGGTCAGGCTGGTCTCGAACTCCTGATCTCAGGTGATCCGCCCGGCTCGGCCTCCCAAAGTGCTGGGATTACAGGCGTGAGCCACTGCACCCGACCCTTATGTTTTTAAGCCATAAAATAGTTTTAAATTTATGATAAAATCTCTATTTTTTATTTTGCATCATCTGTTTTTCTAATCTTGTCCACATGTTGTCTCCTAAATTTTTTTGTAGAATTTTAAGTTGTTAATAGTCTACATTTAAGTCTTTTAGCCATTTAGGCTGAAATTTGTCTTCATATATGGTAAAACAAAGAGATCTAATTTAGTTTTCTTCCACTTAGATTATTTGTATCACCACCATTTGTTAAATAATGCATTATTTTCCCACTTAGATAAAACGCCATCCTTATCAAATATTAAATTCTCATATGTAATTGGACTTAAATTTCAGGTTGTCCTGTTACATTTTGTGTTCAATGCCAATAAAATGTTTATTAAAGCAGATTATTGTATGTTCTTATAATTATTGAAGCATGTCCTTATCCCCTTCACTAACCTTCTTTTTCATATTTTTTCTTGGTTATTCTTAGATACTTATCCCCTGGTATAAACTCTAAGATCATTTATTTAATTATCCTTTCCTCCTTTCTTCCCCTTTGCCAAGAAAGAACCCTGTTGGAATTCTAACTGGAATTTTATTAAGTTTACATATTAATTAGAGAGATTGACATTTTTATATTAACATTTTTTCCATCCAGAGTCATAGTTTGCTTTTCTATTTGTGCATATCTTAGTTTATATCAAGATTTTTATAATTTCCTATACTCTGATTTTAAAATTTACTCCTAAGCATTTTAAAGTTTTTATCTTTATTGTGAATGAATTTTTCTCATATCCGTTTTTAAATTTCTAGTACAGAGAAAGATTACTAGTTTTTGTACACTTATCTTTTATCCAGCTACCTTACCTAGTTCTCTTGCTAAGCCCAATAATATTTTTGTAATAGAGTCCCTTGGATTTTCTATTTCTACCTTTTCTTTTCCAACGTTTATGTTATTTCATTTTTTAATCTTTTTTTCAATTGCTAAAATTTCCAAGACAATGTTAAATAATGTTAATCTAGTTTCTGACTTTAATAGAAATAGTTACAGCCTTTTATCATTTAGTATACTATTCAGTTTTAATTTCTGGCAATTAGTCTTTATTATACGTATTTCCTTCTACCTCTGTCTGACTTTGATTTTTGACAAAGATTAAGTGAAACATTTTATCAAATGAACTTTTCCATCTATTGACATAAGCATTTGCCTTTTTCCCTTTAGTTTACTTATGTAATAATGTTAATAGACTTTTTGATACTCATTCACATGTTAATTTACACAGTAAGTCTCGATTTATTATTTTTAATTTTAAAATGTATACTGTTTCATTTCTTTCAATATGTTGCTGGATTTTATTTGTTAAGGTTTTATTTAGATGTCATAATTTCTGGATTCAGTCCTGTTATCCTGCTCCTTAAAAAAAGATAGAATAATTTCTATATGCATGAGCTTAATCCCAAATTTTATTGTTTTGTAATAATTTTCCTGGTTTATTAAAGTTATTTAGTCTTCATAATAAATTGGAGGAGTTTTCATCTTTTTATAAGGACTGGAATATTTTAGACGCCATTGGAATAACCTGTTCTTAAGAGGTTAAAACTCGGCTGTGAAACCATCTGATCTGGATGCTTTATTTGTCCAGTGATAGATCTATAATTATTTTCCAATATCTGCTATGGTAACTGGTTTCTTTCAAGCTTTCTTCTTATTACTGGGTTTTCTAATTTTATTTTTGCTACAAAATTATTTCTTCTAGATTTAAAACTGTTTCATCATAGAGTTGTATGTAATATTTATTTATAATACGTTTAATCTCTCCTGTATCTATGGTTTTAGAGGTGTTTATTATTCCTTTCAAAGAACTAGCTTTTGGATTTATCTGTTTTTGTTCATTTTTATTTTTATAAATTTCTGCTTTGTCTTCTTTATCAAATCATTCTTTCTAGCTTTTTAAACTTTTTTTGATGTAATTTGGAAAATTTCTTAATATCACAATAATCTATAAATAAAATTTTTTGTTGGTCAAATCCACTAAGATTAATTTTTATTGTTTACAACTAGAATCCATACTTCTAGTTGTCAAAAAGTGTCTAAGTAAGATGAAAGGACTAACACATGAAGAAAGCCAGGAAGAAAACTTCATAAGCGAAGTGAAAAATTCTATTAAATGTATCAAGGAGGTGAAAGGCAAGAAGAAAGTACTCTTTATCCTTTGGGGCAGTGTTTCTCCACCTAAAAAAGATTATTATTTCCCCTAAAGGAGAAAAATTAAATCAATGAATTATTTAAGTTTAAAATTAAATGCAATTTTTCTCCAACAAGAGAAATTAAATACTAAGGAATAAGATGTTTTCAGATAGGGTTGAGCTTTGGAGGATTCCCAAACTTAAAAATCTAAGTTTTTTCCCCCTATTCTTCCCTCCCCACCAAGAACAATTTTTTTTCCCTCTTGGAGGCAATGTTACCTCCACTGAGAATTCATGCTTCGAGGTATAGGTATAAGATAGAAGGAAACTTTGCCCCATAGTGGGTTATTTCAGATATTCAGAAAGAGAGTAACACCTAAGTTTCTGGAGAAACTTAAAGATTCTTTGGCACTAGCAGATTTGAGAAATCCCCTTCAGACCTCCACAAGAAGAAATAAGGTCTCTGGTGTTCGCTAATAGGTCTGGAGGCAACCAAATGTAGATCTGTGTCAGTTCAACAGAGGTTGGGGGGTGTATCTGAGACTTAATGGAAAGCCAATAGAGACTCAGATGGAATAACTTGGCCATTAGAAGTAATGTGGACTATATCTTCAACAACTCTGATGCCCCTGTTAGGAAACTAAAGAAGTTAGTGGATCACAGGTGGTGGTTACATTTCTTTCTTTTTTCTTTTTCATTGAAGGTCTTGAATGTGCAAGATAAATGAAGATGTTGGAAGTAAACATTTGCCATAGAAATGGTATAAAAGAATAAGATTTAATTTTGTGTATGGAGTTTGGCTTTCAAACACCAATAATTTGGCTGGTGGTTATGGCTGATAAAGTAATGTCATACTGAAATTTGAGGTGAGAGAACCAAAAATCTAGAAGTATGAATATGACAAAGAAAGATTAGTAGTAAAAGAAGTTTCTGTAACTCAATAAGGAAACAAGAGGTGTTTTGGGGAGATATTTACACCCTCCTGTGAATACCAATACACACAGTAAAGACAAAAAGAGTGAGCTTGAAATTCAACCACTAGGTAAAATTCTATTTTATCAATACTACTAAATTTAACAGGTATATTTGTAAAGAGGTTGTATTAGTCTGTTCTCATGCTGCTAATAAAGACATATCCAAGACTGGGTAATTTATAAAGGAAAGAGGTTTAATTGACTCACAGTTCATCATGGGTGGGGAGGCCTCAGGAAACTTACAATCATGGTGGAAGGAGGAGCAAACACATCCTTCTTCACCTGGTGGCAGGAAGGAGAAGATGAGTGAAGGGGAAGAAAGCCCTTTATAAAACTATCAATCTTCTGAGAACTCACTATTATGAGAACAGCATGGAGGTAACCGCCCTCACGATTCAATTACCTCCCACTGGGTCCCTCCTAAGACATGTGGGCATTATGGGAACCACAGGATGAGATTTGGGTGGGGACACAGCCAAACCATATCAGAGGTATAACTTTTCAAAGTCATAGTCTAGGAGAAGAGACAGGAAGTAGCACTGCATGTCAACAGGGAATGCAACTATGCTGGCTTGGGGCTTGTTTGCCTTTTGATTCACCTCTTGCTTTCCCCCAGCTCTGCTCTATAATACAAGGGATGACTCCCACAGCCTGTACCTCTCAGGCTCTCACGTTTCCCAGTTAGGTTTGTCCAATGGGAGGTACTGGTAGGGAGACTGGAAGATGGGAAAAAGGGGAGAAGCTAAGGTATTTTTTTCTCCTCTCTTTGCCATGGCTGTGTATTTCCTGTGGCTCCAACTCCTGCTGAATGCTGGCTCACTATAATTCCAGCTTTCAGTGGGCTATCCTAGCGTCTGCACTCTGGTAACATGACCTCCTCCCTTTGTTCTTCCAGCCTATGGGTATTAATGGCTTCCATCTCTAATGTCTCAGTTGCCTCACAGTTCCCTATTGTCTTCTCAGTTCTCCCACCATCTGTGTAACTGATTCCCTACAATGACTATCCTGTTTTTAGATACTCAGACCCTAACTAATAGAGCAACTAATTGGAAGAGCCCCAAATTTAGCATGGATGCATACTGGAAAGCATTTTTGATCAATGAAAGAAGAGACAAATGTGATTGTAATTACAGAAGTTTATTTCAGACTGCTTAGACAGAGGGAGGGGAAAGACAATAGCTTACCCTTAGAAATCATAAACAAGTGCATCCACAATACTTTGCTTATATCTTGTTCTATGTTGTCATGTGTATTATTAGTTTATACATTTGATTCCCTTAGCAGGCAATGAAAGTAGGTCCAGAATCGTATTCAACTCTCATATACCAAGTTCTAAGCTCAACGCCTAGCACTTAGCAGGTGCTCATACATGCATGTAGAACAAATGAAGGATAATGCAGGTCTTCAAGTCTTAAATTATTTTTAAGATTCAGTCTCTTTATATAAGTTCCTAGCCTGGGTCCATAGGGAGACTTCAGGGAGCCCACAAACTAGGATGAGAAAAAAAATCACATCTTTTTTTTTTTTTCGAGACAGAGTCTCACTCTGTCACCCAGGCTGGAGTGCAGGGGTGTGAACTCGGCTTACTGCAAGGTCCGCCTCTCCTGCCTCAGCCTCCCGAGTAGCTGGGACTACAGGCACCCGCCACCACAGCTGGCTAATTTTTTGTTTTTCATATTTTTAGTAGATACGGGGTTTCACCGTGTTAGCCAGGATGGTCTCAATCTCCTGACCTTGTGATCTGCCCACCTTGGCCTCCCAAAGTGCTGGGATTACAAGTGTGAGCCTACGGGCCCAGATTTTTTTTTTTTTTTTTTAATGGAGTCCCACTGTGTTGCCCAGGCTGGAGTGCAGTGGCACAATCTCGGCTCACTGCAACCTCCGCCTCCTGGGTTCAAGTGGTTCTCCTGCCTCAGCCTCCCAAGTAGCTGGGATTACAGGCGCACTCTACCACACCCAGCTAATTTTTATGTTATTAGTGGAAACGGGGTTTCACCATGTTGGCCAGGCTGGTCTCAAACTCCTGACCTCAAGTAATCCACTTGCCTTGGCCTCCCAAAGCACTGGGATTACAGGTGTGAGCCACCATACCCAGCCAGAAAAAATTACATTTTTATTTCCCCTAACTTTTAAGGAGAAATTTAGCATTTTCTTCAGTTATGAATGCAGGAGACTATCCCCAGTAGTTTTTGGAGTACCCATCACCAATAGAATTCACAGATACTTTTGTAGCACATTTTGTTTGTTGCAACTATCTCGAAATTTATTGTTTATACCCAGAAACTGCCACTATATCTTGCTATTCAATGTGTTAATAACATTACTGTATCACACATTTGTTTTTTAAATCGTTCTGATAACTGTATTTCAATATGATTGCTTTCCTTTGTAATTTCTAATTTTTTTAAATTTAAAAACATGAATCTGAGAAGGTGAACATAAGCTTCATGAGACTACTAAAGAGGTCTATGGCTCAAAAAAGGTTGGAATGCCCTGCAAACTTTATAAATTGGACTTTGCTGTTAGATTCAAATCCCAATTCTGCTTCTTAACAAGTTGCATCTGCTTGAGCTAAGCACAAGTTCCTCATTCGTGAAGTGGGGTGACAATAGCAACTAACTTCTAGGAATGTTGCATGTCATTAAATGGCAAGTGTTTAGTTTCATACCTGGCACAATTAGTATTAGCTATCTAGGCATATAAACTGTAAGTCACACCAGACGAAAAGTAGAGTGTTTGGCAAAGAATGGCTTGTCAAGCTAGGGTCTTAATTTGAAGACTGTGAAAGGAGGACTTATCTTATGCATAGGTTGACAAAATAGGCCAAGTCTGCTGGGCCACTTAAAACAATGGGGTTTAACATCCCTGATATTTGTCACTACATCTATAGGGAACACATTAATGAACCAATTAATTACAAAAAGGATTTTACTTATTTGTAAGAAACTATTCTTTAGGGGCCCTTTTAGGAATCTAAAAGCCAGGAGGCACTTAAAACTTGCTGTTCTCCTAGTCTGGTCCCAACACACACTGGGGATCAGTTGGGTCTGCCAGGTGCCCCCAGTTGGGAGTGACTTGCTGGAAATAAGCTGTTAGAACAAAACTTAAAGCAACCAAGTGATAAAAGGAAAACAATGAACAAATCCAAAAAGCTGAGTAATGAATCAGAAAAGCCTAAGAGACTTCCAGGAGGTGATTTCAGCACCAGGCTGCATTGTTGCGGGCTATTTATACCTTTTCCAAAGGCTGAGAGTTCCTGGAGGTGTGGCAGGTGTGAGGGAGGCAGAGATATTTTATGTTACAACATGGCCAGGGAGAGGACAGAGGCAGGATGTTTCTATTTTATCCACCATTTTTCACTGTGGGTCAAAAACATAGCCTAGCCCCTATGATTAGGAATAACATCTATTACAGCTGACTCTTAAACAACACAGATTTGAATTACACAGGTCCACTTACATGTGGATTTTTTTCAAGAAAAGTTACACCAAGTGTGCCTGCCTCTACTGCTTCCTCTTCCACCTCCTCTACCTCTTCCACCTGTGTCACCCCGAAACAGCAAGACCAACCCTCCTCTTCCTCCTCTTCCTCAGCCTATTCAACATGAAGACAATGAGGATAAAGACCTTTACGATGATCCACTTCCACTTAATGAACAAATATATTTTCTCCTCATGATTTTCTTAATAAAGTTTTCTCTAGCTTACTTTATTGTGAGAATATAGTCTATAATAAATATAACATACAAAATATGTGTTAATCAAGTGTATATGTTATCAGTAAGGCTTCCCAGTCAACAGTAGGCTATTAATAATTAAGTTTGGGGGGGGTAGTTAAAAATTATATAAGGATTTTCAACTGTGCAGAGAGGTTGGCACACCTAACTCCTGCATTATTTGAGGGCCAACCTTGATATTTTCTTCTTAAATGTTTATATGCTAGATACTTTACATATTCCTCACAACACTCTAAGATGTAGGTATTATTACCCCCACCCTCTTCTTTAACAGGTGAGAAAACCAACGCTTACAGAATGTGGTTAACCTATCTGAAGTCATGTAGATTACAAGAGATCCTGCAAGAATTCAAAAATTGCAAAATACAGAGAAGTTGAGGGAATTGTACAATGAATACCTACAATTCATACCGGAAGCCTGCCTGACTCTTAGGTCTTTTATATCCATATCACCTGACCAGAAGTTACCAGATTTGCTAGTATAGGAATTTTGCCAGGAGAAAACAGAAATCTGAAAACATCTGTGATTCCAGACTAATGAACAAAGTTCTTATCTTCAAAGTTAATCACCCTTAATGAAAAGGCCATCTCTCCTTTTTGGAGCTTCCTAAGCTTCCTTCAGTGTTTTTCAGGTTTCCTTTGGGCCAGCAAATTCAATCAGAATAATACACAATCTTGGCTGGTATTAGGGCTTCTGTCCCTTTCAAAGGTGCTGTGATAGGGGATGAAGCTCTCTTGTTGCTGCCTTTGGTGATCCTTGGAAGTCTCCCTTCCCTCTCCTGCAGAGCTCAGTGAGAGGCAGCCTTAGGCAAAGTTAAGCTCAGTACATAGCCAATGTCTGGTGAAGCAGAGAGAGAGAGAGAGGGAGGGAGGGAGGGAGAGAGGGAGAGAGGGAGAGAGGGAGAGAGGGAGAGAGGGAGAGAGGGAGAGAGAGAGAGAGAGAGAGAGAGAGAGAGAGAGAGAGAGAGAAGATGGGGACATCTCTGATCTATCCTACCCATCTCTGGGACCAAACATTTGTCAGACTCCATAAAATCATCAACCTTAAACCTGGAAGGGATCACAGAAATGATCCAGTTATACCTCATTTTACTTCTTAAGAAATAGAGGCCTAACAAGGCTTCCAACAGCCATATAACTGGCTAATGGCAGAGCTCACAATCCATCACTCTTCTCCCTGCACCACAATGTCATTCACAGCCATTCAGTGATGCATCATTACTTTAGAGTGCACTTAATACTATCAGGCATGATTTGAGAGGTTGGAGTTGAATTGGCGCCTTCTCTGCCCACGAGGGGCTTAAAATCTAGTGAAAATGACAGGGCCCATTTATTGAACAACTTCCGATGCCTCAAATACATTACTTACTCTACCCAACATTTCAAGTTGTGTTATTTTATGTTCAGAGAGGTTAATGTGTACAAAGATGAATGTGCCCAAAGCATTCATTGGTAGGGCTGGGATTTGAGCCCCTGTCCATTTGACTCTAAATCCTAGGCTTGTTACACTGTGTAACTCTGCCTCCCTAATATTAACAAATGTGTGGGAGAAGCATAATTATGACCCCTCTACCATGCTGGCTCAGATATCCGTGTGGTTTCTAGAAGATTAAGAAGTTATTATTCTGGTACCTTTCTTACAGGGAAAAGATGAGGTGAAGTAATGAGGTGAAGAACATGGAAATGACTTTCTAAAAAGGATTTGAAACAGCTGAGAGGAACATAAACAGCAGGTTAAAAAATGAAACAAATATGTAAGTAATGGGGGAAATGAGGACAAAGCAACAACAAAGGATAAAGAGGAAGCCAGGGGTGAAGGAGGGACATAAAATGCCTACCATGGGGTCCAGGAAACCTGCTAGCAGGAGTCAAAGGACTGAGCTGCATTTTGATGAAATCGTTCTCGAAAATGCTAATCTATCCTCATACACAGTCTGTCCATTAATACTAGAAAACAGAAGAAACAGAGAGACAGAATACAAAACTGTTAAGAGTTTCAGCCTCTCTATTCAATGGATTTTAGAGGACTCAACTTGATTCAAACTCCATGTTACACAGACTTTATTAGATACTGTCTTAAACCACAAAATAAACTTTACACCAGTACAGTACAATATAACTTTGTTTGAAAGCAATATCTTTTGCAGGCAAGGCCCAGTTTTCAAAAGGTACATGTGTAAGGCATTATTTAACTATATGTTGAATACAGCAACATTTAGCTGGGGTTTGGAGGCAGAAGACTGAGGCTTAAATGCATTTGATCCCTGTGGTCTAGTCAAGTTATTCTCCGTCTCCAGGTCGGTTTCCTAATTCACAGAATGAGGATAAGATCTGCTTTATCAAATGTTTGTGAGAGTTAACTGAAGTAATAGAGGTGAAATGCCTGGCAATTTCACGTCATTGATGCTGCTGATGAGGTAAAAACTTTTGATTTTCCTCCTTTGCTATGAGCTTATTCTCAGTCCAGTTTTGTTTCAGTGTTGTCTCCTTACCAGAGAGGTTAGTGGTAATTATTGTTAGTGATAACAGACCAGCATCTGGAAATGATATAGAAGACAGCAGATCATGATAATGTCCCTTCCCTTTTCCAAATAAGCACTCTGTCACAGGGTGGGTCCCCCAGAGTTTAGCGTGCAGGGTGTTGATTAGGGACTGCCCTCAGGATCAACATCTGTGGAAGGTGTGGGCAGAAGAAGCTGAGCTGTCATGCAGGCATCAAAACAGCCCCTGCCCGTGGGGCGCACTGGAGTGGAAATGGCCCTTCAGAAGCGTCCCAAGGTGGGCCTAGATGGCCCGGCCTTTTTATTCCATGTGGGCCACTCTGGGAAGGGGGGTGACCTTGGTCAAGGGAGTTCTCCACAGCTGAGAAATCCCTGACGGGGCATGTCCTTCATGAAGTTGGGGGTTGAGGAGGTGGTCTGGGCAGTGCCCTACTGCCTATGCTGCACATCCTCATAGGTTCTCTTTCTTTGGTGGCCCTCCTGCCTTTCCAGACACAGAGAATGTCAACATTCCTCCTAATTCTTTTATTAGAAGTTCCTAGGGCAGATTGAGAGAGATCTGAATCAAAGGTACACAGTGGCTTCCAAGGGAGAAGGGCCTCTTTATGTTCTCGGTTGAACAGCAACTCTGACTTCTTCTGAATGAATTCGTCAGGGGCGAAGGGCAGAATGCAGACAGGCATCGCACAGCCCCGTCAAAAGAATCTGAACAAAGGTTGAGGGAGGCTGATGGGGGACATGTATAAAAAACACAGCCTCTGAGAGATCTGAAGTTCATCAAGTTCTACAAGCATGACCATATCCCAACCATATCCTTAAGATAATGAGGGCAAATGAGAGTGTAGCAGGTGCATGGTAGCTTACTTAGTTCAACATCCAGCTTTGAATATAGAAATTAAGTACCTAAATGGCATAATACAAATGGCAGCACCTTCTTGTTGAGAAAAAGCTTTTTTAAAAAGTGGAGGAGGGGTGCTACATTCTCTAAACGTTCTTTTAGGAAGGAAACTCAGAAAAGTTTAGTCGCCATAGATATTACTAACGAAATATACCTATTTTCTTTGTCTTAAATCAATTGAGGAGGCCAAGAATTGTCCAAATAACTATAGTCTTCCATGAAACTCACCTCCTTATATCAACAGAAAGAAGGAAATATAAATTTTCTGCAGGGTATTATACCCAAAAAGAGAGTGTTGTGTTTTTCCA
Organism: Pan paniscus; assembly: GCF_029289425.2. NCBI lineage: Eukaryota > Metazoa > Chordata > Mammalia > Primates > Hominidae > Pan > Pan paniscus. Next base: position 30,402,550 of record NC_073254.2, read on the forward strand.
GAGAGGCTACTAAATAATACTTCAGCAAAGCCCACGGAGCGATTATAAAGAGGATGGATGTCCTCCTTATAGTAAAACAGAAAGGGTCATCAAATCTGCTTTGCCAAGTATTTATCTGAATCTCCATTTCAAGACTGAGAGATCAATAATTCATCAGAGGAAAGAAAAAGAATTAATTAAACTACATTAAAACCACCTTATGAAATAAAATACCATGAAATAGCTTATGCACACACTGCTAGGATCTTTTCTAGAACTTGTCAATTTTGGCTTCTGACAATCACCTCTGGCCAACAAATCTACCTATTATATTAGCTTGGCATCTGTACCTTTGTAGCTGTTCGGAGAGGGCTGAAGAGAAAAACAGTGAAGTCCTGCCAGCCAAATAAAATGGCACCTGTCAAAACGTCAATTTGTGTGAAATGGCAAAAGAACATCTAATATATAGGGTCGGCCAATGAACATCTAAATAATAGTGCTTTTATCAGCAACGTCTGTGCTTGAGTTTACACTTAAAGCACACAATACAGGAACACAGAAGGTCATGCAGGTTGAGTTAGAGCTGCCACTGATGTTTCATATTTGAGCTCCACCTCATGACAGGCTAATAGTGCATTTAAAGCATTGTTTATCCTGAACAGACAGAAAAGAGAGGCGGAGACCCTGCTTTGCAGACTACCTGTCATTATGGGTGTGCATTAAAAGCAAAGAAAGGTCATGCCATTGATCCCAGTTAGAAACACAATAGTTCAAAGCCTTTGAGAGTGAAAAGTGTGCGGCAGTGTGGGAGGGGATTTTCTTACAACAAGTTATCAAAGGCACTATTGTTGTGTTTCTATTCCCAAACTCATATGAGCTCCTCTGAAGAAAAAAAAAACCTGGCCAGGTGTGGTGGCTCTCGCCTGTAATCTCAGCCCTTTGGGAGGCCGAGGTGGGTGGATCAGGAGGTCAGGAGTTCGAGACCAGCCTGGCCAACATGGTGAAACCCCATCTCTACTAAAAATACAAAAATTAGCTGGGTATGGTGGCACGTGCTTGTCATCCCAGCTACTTGGGAGGCTGAGGCGGGAAGATCACTTGAACCCAGGAGGGGGAGGTTGCAGTGAGCTGAGATTGTGCCACTGCACTTTAGCCTGGGTAACAGAGCAAGACTTCGTCTCAAAAACAAAAATAAAAACAAAATCAAAGCATGATGTGGACAGACCCTCAGGAAAGTTAGTGACATCTATGCAGGCTTGTAACTTCACTCAGCCAGAGAGAAAGACACTAAAATACAGAAGAATATTAGACCAGTGCTGGAACAGTGTCCACCTCATGATAAAGTGGACCAAACGGAAAGAAGATGCAGGGAATTAATACATCTTCCCTCTCAAGAGAAGGATGAGGGGTCATAGGAAGTGAAGCAAATCCCGGAAAATCTCACTAATTGCGATTTCCAGATTTGTAGAGATGAGTGTTAGAGGCATGGATGGGTTTTAGAAAACATCACATGGTCCTTTACTTTTTTCTTCTGCTCTCTCGACATAAAGCCCTTTGTAAATGCAATCTGTGGAATGGTTTCATCTCAGTTCCACCTCATTCTCTATGAGGCATTTCTCTTTGAGAAACTATAGTAAGAATCATCTTGTGACATTCGAGAGATTTTCCTGATAATGTCTTTGTATTGCTTTCCTTCATTTTCATTCTGTTATATCCACCTCGGTTTCCTTAGACTATCCTAAAGAAATCTCCCACTGTCAGGTTAGGGATTTAATAATGTGGTAAAATAATTGTAGAACCATTTGAATTATTGGTAAAAGAAAGAAGGTAGACAAGTCTGACACACACACACACACACACACATACACACACACACACCCCGGTTCCCTGCCAAATCCAAGCAGCAGTTTTCATCTGTTGAGCTCGAGTCTGCCAGGATTGTCAACACCCCACATCCTTTCAACTGTGAGAATGCAGCAAAAACTCCCTCACACATTTCCAAGGGAGGCTCCCAAACCCTTGCATTATTGTGTCCCTTTCAGCTTCACTGCTGCGTGCACTCTAAACATGACAGCCTCTTTCTCCACAGAATACACACACGGGCAGTGAAAGATCTAAGAACAACTTACAAGCAGGGGAAGGTTGAGCTACATTCGGAAACGAATTGCTTTTCAGAGAACCATTTTCAGGAAAGAACCACCATCATTTGCTGCTAAATAAACCCAAAGAACTTGAGAGGGACTGAGACAGGCTGGCTGGCTGTTTGAACCTGGTATTTCTTTAGAGCTGGGCCTTTCTTTCTAGAACTGTGATTTCATGCTTCAGTTTTTGGTGAAAGGCAAAGGTGTAGGAGAGGTGCATAGTAAAACTGAGCCCTCCAGAAGCACAGCACTGAGGTGATGCTTCCAAGGGGGTGACACACTCCTGGCTCCAGCCCTCTGGATCCACGGAACAGTTTCTTTTTTCTTTGAAACAAGCCTACCATAAAGACTTTTCTATCTACATCTACCTCTACAGTTGTAGACAGACACGTGGATCTTAAAGCAGGAAGTTCCCTTAAATATCAGCTATTCCAGTGGTTAGCCATGGAAGCATTTCTTAGATTGGTGGAATATCACTAGAAAAGTAGATAGAACTGTTCTGGTTGACGTAGGGGAAGGGCTGGCCACCCCACATCACCACGCAGCCTTCACAATAGCTCCACGGAAACTTAGGTAGACTTAGTTTGAAAACTCTTTCAAGTGTCAAACTGGTGCGTTTTGGGACATAGCTCTGGCTCACCGAGGTGTCTTTGGTTTGGTTCTCCCAATGTTTTAAACGTTGTTGTATTAGTTTCAATACTTAGAATCAGTAGATTTTTGCATAAAGACAAGGATGCCAGGCTGCTGGCAGAAAATCAGAAGATAAAGAGCAAATGCGCCTGCGTTGCCTCTTGGCCACAGTGTGTTGGGTCGAGTTGCTGCTTGCTACTGCTTTCACCATGTCTGGATACTGTTGGGTCACATGCCCACCCATTTTGGATTTGCAGCCTCCTCTGAGCTCTGATCTAGACTGTCTCATTTTACAGATGAGGCAACAATAATGATCTGGCTGGGTAGTGGCGAAGGCGGGACAAGAATCGACTTCCTAAGTTCAGGTTTGGAGTTGCCTTTTCAACCATGCATCAGCATTTCTTAAACTGGGGGCAGGTAGATGTGGTCGTCATGATCAACGAGAATATTTTTTCCTTAAAAACATGTCTGTACTTGACTCACATTTGAGAAATCCCACGCTACACCCAGCTGCCAGTGGAATGCCCAAAGTTTCACAACTATATATTCAGTTGTTTCTGCTTTGTTATCTGTCTTGGAATAGCGGGACTCCTTGTGGCACAGCTTATTATTATCCAAATTTGTATATGCTGCTAACCAGATAGGTCCCCTGAAACTTAACAGGTAGACAAAGAAAAGGCGTTTTTTTTGTTGTTGTTGTTTGTTTTTTTTGGAGACAGAGTTTCGCTCTGTAGCCCAGGCTGGAGGGCAGTGGTGCAATCTGGGCTCACTGCAACCTCTGCCTCCTGGGTTCAAGTGATTCTCCCTCCTCAGCCTCCCAAATGGCTAGGACTCCTACAGGCATGCCACTTGGCTATTTTTTTTGTAGGGATGGGGTTTCACCATGTTGGCCAGGCTGGTCTCGAACTCCTGACCTCAAGTGATCTGCCCACCTCAGCTTCCCTAAGTGCTAGGATTACAGGTGTGAGCCACTGTGCCCAGCCAGGAAAGACATTTTTAAGCAGTAAATAGTTCTGATTCTTCCAAGGTAACCTCACAAAGGGATCCACAGTTAAAGATACAGAAAGGAGTGTCACAGGAGAGAGCCCATGGCAACAGCACTGCCTTCTACCCCAGAGAGGCCAGGGCAGGAGCAGCTTCAGCCTCAGCTTCTAATAATGATTTGAGTCTGCTATACTGGGAAGTAGCACAGAGTAGGTAAGTGAGTAGGCTCAACTGCCAGATGGCCTGGGTTCAAATCCCAGGTTCACCATTTACTGCTGGCATGATGTTTTAGGTTCTCTGTGCTTTGGCATAGTCATCTGTCATGGGAATAATATTTACCTTGTGAGAATTCAATGAGATAAGCCACATAGAGCTCAGTGCCTAGCACATAATGAATACTGATAAATGCATGCTATTATTAGCACAGCAGGTTTACAGTTTATAAACCACACTGACATCATTTCCTCCCATGTTTTCCATGTAACAAATCTATGAGATAAGTAGGATGGATTGGATTCTGTTTTAACAGACAAAGAATCTGAAGCGGTTGAGTCATCCAAGATCAGGTAACAAATACTCAAATCCAGGCTTTCTGCCTCAAGATCCTAGGTTGCTTCTACTATCCACAATGCCTGTGGGGCCTCTAAGGAGTAGGGATGATTTTCCAAGACTATTCTGAGGCTTAGCTATCAACATGTGTTCATATTTAGTGGGAGCAAATCACTTAAGAGGTAGGGCTTTGAAGGCAAGTAGCAGAGGCGGGTGGAAAACCAGAGAGGGTTTATATAGAGAAATGAAAAACTGCAGCACACCGAGGAAGTTTTTCATTTGAAATTTTGAAAACCCTGGAAGGGGATGGTGCTCAAATTACCTGCAGTTTTCAGGCACTGCAGTTTCCAGGTGGGGCCTTCAAGGGCACTCTGGTCAATGTGAGACCTTGGTCTGCTGTTCTCATCGGGGGTGGATGGAGTGCAGTATGGGGACCGGGCAGGAGACTAGGATGGGAGACAGGCAAGAGAAAGGTCCCAGCGAGGGAGCATGAGTGACTCTGCACATTGCTGGTGAGAGAGTTTACAGGAGGCAGCAGTCCCATTTCCCATGCAAACGAAACCTGTCAGATTACAGGATTTTCACTGGGTGCTTTCTACGGTGTTTCCTAAATTATTGCTTTAGATTCCAGAACTTTTATATTAGAACTAGGCACTGCAGCAAGCCTGTTGGAAATCTTGAGTAGTCTGTTTAGGACTACTGCTTGGTCCTAGAGGCAGTAATAGGAAATTGGCTCTAGCCTGGACAGGTACATTTTCAGCTTTATAAGAATCCAAATGGGCCCACAATTTTATTTCCTTTAAGGCCAATGTGGAAGAAATGCGGGTCTCTTTACCCTCCTGTGGTACTGTGGGCACTTCTTCTCCTCTTGCACTCCTAGACCCCTCTCTCCCCCGCCCCCCTGCCTCCTCCCCACCTCCCCTCTAGGTCTTGCTGAGGTGGGCCAGGCTGAGGTGAAAGCTGTGCTAAACATCTTCTGAAATAATTTAATGGGTTTCATTTCCTGCAGCCTCTTTCTATCCTCTGAGGGAGACATTTTCCATCTAGCAGGCCATGGTAAAAATGTTGAAAAGAACAATATAGTGTGGAGTAGGAAAAATAATTTTTGTATCTTGGTACCTGAGAAGATGTCCTGCAAGCTCCCTTCCCAAGACGCAGGGGCCCTGGGTGCAGCTCATCAAGATATTGCATTCTTTCCCCATAGGGTTGCCAGAAAAAGCACAGAAAGCTCAGTTAAATGTGAATTTCTGGGAGGAGAAAACCAATTTTTTAATATAAGCATGTCCCAAATACTGCGTGGAACATATTGTTAATAACACTAAAAAAGTGATGTGCTACATATCTGAAATTCAAATTTGACCATGTATCCTGTGTTATTTTCTGCTAAATTGGGCCACTCTATTTCCCTAGGAAAGTATCTATATAAGCCTAGTGAGTGGAAAAGAAAAGAAGGCAGGTACTTTGAAGGTCTTCTGAAAACTGAAGAACATAATAAAATGATTAAAGATAATTTTTTCCAAAAAAATCAGTGCATAATACTAACCATTTCAAACAATAAATTAATTTTCATTTTGCATATTCTGTTCACATTTTTGTCCCTGAACATTTTTATTTTTTATGAATGTAATGCTGCAAAATTGATATTTTGCTTTATTTTTTAAACATTGTCTCAAATACTTCTTATAATTTTATACTATTTTATAATTATTTTTAAGGGTAATATAATGTTCCATAGAATTGAATATAGATACCTAGATTTAAAAAAAAAATTTTTAAGGATTTCCATACTGTTAGGCATTAAATAGTTCTCAATGTTTAAGTTTGGGGGATTATTGAAATTAATAAAGTATCTGTATTTCTCTTAAAAATAATGTTATGCCTTTCCTGTCTTTAAGAAAAAGTGAGTATTTAAACATTTTGGGGGACACAAAAGCAGTGTTTGATTTGACAGAGAGTCTCTCCTCGATCAAACTTTTTTTGATCTACATTTTTTTTATTAAAGTTTTAGGATACATGTGCACAACGTGCAGGTTAGTTACATATGTATACATGTGCCATGTTGGTGTGCTGCACCCACTAACTCGTCATTTAACATTAGGTATATCTCCTAATGCTATCCCTCCCTCCTCCCCCCACCCCACAACAGGCCCCGGAGTGTGATGTTCCCCTTCCTGTGTCCATGTGTTCTCATTGTTCAATTCCCACCTATGAGTGAGAACATGCGGTGTTTGGTTTTTTGTCCTTGCAATAGTTTGCTGAGAATGATGGTTTCCAGCTTCATCCATGTCCCTACAAAGGACATGAACTCATCATTTTTTATGGCTGCATAGTATTCCATGGTGTATATGTGCCACATTTTCTTAATCCAGTCTATCATTGTTGGACATTTGGGTTGGTTGCAAGTCTTTGCTTTTGTGAATAGTGCCACAATAAACATACGTGTGCTTTAATCAGGCTTCTCTGCTTGCTCTTCCCAGCCAGTCCTCGATTTCTGCATTTCTGTGTCCATCTTTGCATTGTTCAATTTTAATTAGAATCCTGTCGCGTCAGTTTAGCCAGAGTCCTCCGCCCTTGATATCTGACCAATTTCTTGATTCCCCACATCCCCCAGGTAATGTGTGATCACCCTGGCCTGCCTTCAGCAAGAATCCTATTAGGTCAATTTAGCAAAGACTTACCCTACCATCTCAGTAATTTTCTGACCATCTACCTCCCACCCTGCTCCTTGGCTATAAATCTCTCCTTTTCCTTGTTATATTTGGAGTTAAGCCCAGTCTCTCTCATCCACCGAAAAGCCCCATTATCACAGTCCTCCTTAATAAAGTCTCCCTTATTGTTTTAACAAGTGGTGTGAATAATTTTATCTTTAACAGTTATGGTGCCGCAACTTGGGTAGAGCCAGATTCATTATTGGACCCCTCCAGACCAAAGGTGGGATGTTAAGTACTCACCTTTGAAGCCTGTATCTTCACTCCTGACTGATTGATCAGGGATCCACTGGTGAGTCAGAGTCCTGAACCACTGCTCAGGACAAATGAAGCACAGTAAGGGCAAATTTTGATTCTTACGAGTCTGAGTACACTCTAACAGCTGCGTTAGAGGCCCAGATGAACAGAAGTTGGGGCCAAGTACAGTGGCTCACACCTGTAATCCCAGCACTTTGAGGGGCCGAGGCGGGCGCATCACTCGAGGCCAGGAGTTTGGGACCAGCCTGGCCAACATGGTGAAACCCCATCTCTACTAAAAATATAAAAATTAGCCAGGCGGGGTGGCACACGCCTGTAATCCCAGCTACTTGGGAGGCTGAAGCAGGAGAATGGCTTGAACCTGGGAGGCAGAGGTTGCAGTGAGCTGAGATCGTGCCATTGCACTCCAGCCTGGGTAAAAGAGCAAGACTGTGTCTCAAAAACAACAACAACAAAAACACAGACGTTGGGTAAGAGGCCTAGGCAAGTAGAAGCTGGGCTAGGGGCCCAGGCTTCTTTGTTTGAAAGGTGCCTGCTGGGCTGGATATTTTTCTTCCTGACTCTGTCTTTAGTGAGGATTACTCCCTGACTCTCTAGGCTGGAAGTCTCTTTTCCCAATTATTTCTCTCAGGTGGGGTCTGACTTCCTAACTGTGCATTGGAAAATGTTTCCTGGCTCTTTGTGAGGCCTGCTTTGTTTGATCCTGTTTCTTCCATAGGAACTTCTCAGTTGGCTGAAACCACCTTCCCTAACCCCTGCTGACTATATGCTTTGCCACCTCTGTCCACCTCCTTCTTGTTGGCACGATTTTACTAAAGATAATGTGCAACTTCGTTGTCTTCTTTTGGAAACATAAGATCGCACCCAACTGACCCCTTTAAGACCACTCCTTTCCCACTGCTTTTGCTCCTTCCCTCACTTTACTACCTTTGATCCCCCTTCTGTCCTCTTGTAGGGGAGCACTTTGATATACCCCTTCAAGTCCCTGCTGCTTCTGCCTTCTGTCCCCCCCACCGCCAGGCCTTTCCTTTCCCACTGCAGCCTTTCAACTGCCTACAGCCACTTGAGCTTTAGGCCCGCTGCCTCCAGTGGGGACTCTCAAAGGATGCAGGGATTCCCAAACAGCAATCACCTGTGGCCGAAAAGAAAAAAAGAAGAAAAGGCTAATTGGAAATAGACTAGACATTTTATCTACTCAGCCAGGCTTTGGAGATGTCCAGACAGCTGTTTGATGTCCCCTCACTCTCTTACCTAAAATGTAGTCCATAAACATCAGGGCAAATGAAAATCTTAAGTCTCCTCCACAAATATGGGTAAAAAATATTAGCCCTCATATTGAAGGTGAATAGTTGCATGTATGTCTATGTATGTATGTTATGTATACATGATATTTTCTTACCTCTGGATGGTATTACAAAATTAATTTATAAAATTCCTTAAAGGAGTTTTATTCAAATTGATTAGAAATAAATGGGTGCTTATATAAATTAAATATTCCTAAAACTCCCAGAAATATAGGAACTAACTCAAATGTTTTTCAGTTTCACATGATGTGGGTAAATCTTTGGTAAGTAAGGTTAGTTTAAGACTATAGGCTTAATAAAAATAGTTGCGTGTTCTTCGTTGTCAGCATTAAACATACTATGAGCATACTTTTTATTCCACTTGGGATTACTAGCCAAATAAAGTTAAAAATAGTTAATAGGGAAATAACTTGAGATGATATATTAGTTTAATGTTATAACATGTCTGTCTGAAAATAGTTTCCAAACTCTTTTTGGTAACTTGAATCCTTAGACTTAACGCTAAATTAAGTAATACATATTTATTAAATATTAATCATTTCTAAGTAAGATAAATTACTCAAGTATTAATTACTAAGCACAAGTTAAGTTTATATATTTTTGGCTTCTTATTTTTATATGGTATAGAGAAACTGAAAATATTTGGATCTGTTAATAAAAATAAAAAGTTGTGCTATAAGAAGTGTGAGATGCAGGCGGGCATGATGGCTCATGCCTGTATTCCTAGCACTTTGGGAGGCTGAGGTGGGCAGACTGCTTGAGCCCAGGAGTTTGAGACCAGTCTGGGCAACAAGGCAAAACCCCCTATCTACAAAAAATACAAAAATTAGCCAAATATGGTGGCATACACTTGTAGTCCCAGCCACTAGGGAGGCTGAGGTGAGAGGATCGCTTGAGCCTGGGATGTTGAGGCTGCATTGAGCCCTCATCCTGCCACTTCACTCCAGCCTAGGCAACAGAGAGTAAGGCTCTGTCTCAAAAAAAAAAAAAAAAAAAAAAAAAAAGACATGTGAGATGGTATCTTCATAAAATTTGTTAGTCTGCTACAGAATGCTTGTTTATGACAGATAACTCATAATTGTCTACCCCTTACTAACCCTTAGTTTTCTCTGTAAAAGGAGATTACTAATGGTTAAAATTACAATCAATATATGTCAATAAACCTATTGAAAATAATAAGGGAACAACTCTGTATGAAAAGTATGCAGGGAAATAGGATGTGTTTTTGATTTGTATTTTCATGGCAATATAATTATTTGCCCCAGTTCAATAAGAATCTAGTCTTGTAATATGACACTATTGTAAACATTGGTTATTTATTACCAAGGCTTTGAGTGACATCTCATATTTAAGAATGATGTGCATAGGGCTGGATGTGATGGCTCACACCTGTAATCCCAGCACTTTGGGAGGCTGAGATGGGAGGGTCACATGAACTCAGGAGTTCAGGACCAGCCTGGGCAACACAGTGAGATGCCACCTCTAAAAAGAAAATAATAATAAAATAATGATGTGCATAGAATCTGATTTAAGAAACTATGGTTGACTTTATGGAACCAATGCTTATAAAGCTGTCTTGGAAACATCTGGCCTGGTACCCAGTTTATAGTGTTCTAGCCTTACGGATGTCATTCCCTGGCAGGCCTAAAAACCTAAAGATATTTGGTGACCCTAAGAAGAGAGAAATTTACCCAGTCTATTGATATTGCAGGTGAAGTTTGGTGGCAAGTTCTCCAGAGGCTTTTAATATGAGATTTAATATGAGATTCTGTCTTAGACTCTTTAAGACATACCTGAGACTGGGTAATTTAAAAATGAAAGAGGTTCAACGGACTCACAGTTCCACATGGCTGGGGAGGCCTTACAATGATGGCAGAAAGCAAAGGAGGAGCAAAGGCACATCTTACATAGCAGCAGGCAAGAGAGTGTGTGCAGGGGAACTGCACTTTATAAAACCATAAGATCTCATGAGACTTATTCACTATCATGAAAACAGCACAGGAAAAACCTGCTCCCATGATTCAATTACCTCCCACTGGGTCTCTCCCATGACACGTGGGGATTATTACAGTTCAAGGTGGGATTTGGGTGGGGACACAGCCAAACCATATCAGATTCCTATGAGAAGTTCCAGCAAAGCAAACTCAAAAAGTTCTATGTGATCAATTACCATTCTTGCTGCACTTATGTAAATAATCAGGCCAAATCTAATGAGACTAGATTTATTTTGTAAACAAGAATCAAGGAGTGCAGTAATTATAGAGAAAAATTTTATGTTTCAATGGAAAACAACAGTGCACCCTGGTAGGCTCTGTCTTGTACGTTTTGTCAGTCCTTAACAAATTCTCAATTCTTTTCATTTCCTCTGATCTGACAACAACTCTTCAAACTAACATTTCCAGTTTTTTTCCTACCCTCGTGGCTTGACATCATGGAGGACTAAAACTGCCCTTTTCCCAAAGTCCTGAAAGCTGAAGCTAGACAACTCTATATATAAGCTTCAAAGAAATCACAACAGATCACGTCTGGACAATCTTTGCTGGCTGCTGTAAAGGCCATTCAGAAAGTTCAACTAAATGCCAAATGCCATTACCAAAGACACTGAAACTGCAAACCAGGAAACCTGTCAGATTGCTACTGCCATCCTCATTCTACTGCCTAAAGATGCTCCGAGCCCATTATCTAGAAATTTTCTGAACTGTTTGCCCTTCAGATTCAGCAACTGCACTTATTAATTTTGGTTGGTTTTTCTTTTATTTATGTAGAAATTATTATTTCTTATTTCATGCCTAAATGTTTGTGTCAACATCAGTAAATACAATCTACTACCAAGTCCGAGCAGATGGTTCCACTGGTTGGTAAAGAACAAAAGGCGACTGCAGGAGAAATGGACCTACACTGTAGCTATGTTACATTCTTGCTATGTCTCTTCTTTCCTTTGAACGAGAGGATGGATTGACAAAGAATCTCTCCTTGAACAAAGTTAGGCTCCTCTGAATCCTCTTCCCAACTAGTCCTCAACTTTTGGACTTCCGTGTCTATCTTTGCATCACTGAATTTTAGCAAGAATTCTGTCAAGTCAGTTTAGTCAGAGTCCTCCATCTTTGATATCTGACTAATTTCTTCATTCTCCATATCCCCCAGGAATTGCTCATTACCCTGGTCTGCCTTCAGCAAGAATCCTATTAGGTGAGTTTGGCAAAGAATTATCCTACCCTCTTAGTAATTTTCTATCCATCTACCTCCCACCCAACTCCTTGGCTATAAATCTCTCCTTTTCCTTGTATGTGGAATGGAGTCCAATCTCTTTCCCCCACTGCAAAACCCCATGGTAGTATTCCCCCCTTACCATTCAAGTAAGTAGGCTGCCTTACCATTATACAAGTGTCACAAATAATTTTTTTCTTTAACAGAATGTAGAAAAATTAGCAATACAGACAAATACAAAGGACATACTCCTCCCCAAACAACTCTGTGGACTCCTTGGTCTGTATCTCTTCCATTTCTTTTCTATATATGCTTCCAACAATGGGGTCATACCAGAGTGACCACATTGTAACATGATTTTTCATGGCACCATGTATCATGATTTTTTTTTCATATCAGTAGACAGATTTCTGCAACATTTCAAGTAGCTGCATAGTATGGAGGCTTCGTGTTTTAGCTGGACAATGATCTATTGTTGAACGTTTTCATTTATCATCCCAACTTTTCTTTATTGAAAATAGTACTGACATGAATATCCTCTTGTAGCTAAATCTTCATACACATCTTTAATTATTTTCCCAAAACAAATTTCCAGAAGTGAAATTGCTGTACCAAAGGTCATGAATATTTTAAGGTTCTGATAAGCAGGACCAAACTGCCTTACAGAAAGTTTGTTCCAATTTACATTCCCATTCACAGTTAAAAATGACCAATTTCTCAAGGATCTCACAAATATTGCTTATTATACATACATATTTTTCCCATTTTGATGGTAGAAAATGGTATCTAGTTGCTATTTTAAGTTCACTTCTTTGATTACTAAAAAAATGAATATTTTAACGCTTATTTGCTGTTTGTTTTCCTTTTAATTCTTTGTTCTTTGTTAGTCCTTTTTCCCCAGTGGAATGTTCTTTTTTTCTCATTGATTCATAAGAGAATATTATATTAAGAATATTTATATTCTTACATATTAAAAATATTAATATTCTTACATATTAAATATATTTATATATTAAGGATATTATATATTAAGAATATTACCATATTCTTCATATATTAAGAATATTACCATATTCTTCATATATTAAGAATATTACCCATTGGGTTTTTTATATTAGAAAATTTCTTTCCTAGATTACATGTGATATTTATTGTGAATTTTTTGAGGTACAGAAGTTTTAAAAGGAATTAATTAGTAATTGCTATATACTAATTATTTTGGTAGAGAATTATATTTTTTATAAAATATACAATTGAAAAAAGGGGAACAATCTTTGCTTAATTTCACCCAGTAGTTCTGGTATGGTTTGGCTGTGTCCCTGCCCAAATCTCATCTTGAATTGTAATCCCTGTAATCACCACATGTCGAGAGAGGGAGGTGATTGGATCATAGGAATCATGGGGTGGTTACCTTCATGCTGCTCTCTGACAGTGAGTGAGTTCTCAGGAGATCTGATGGTTCTGTAAGTGGCACTTCCCCCTTTGCTTTCTTCACACTCTCTCTCGCCTACTGCCGTGTAAGATATGCCTGCTTCCCCTTCCACCATGATTCTAAGTTTCCTGGCCTCCCTAGCCATGGGGAACTGTGAGTCAATTAAACCTCTTTTCTTTATATTACCCAGTCTCAGGTATTTCTTTACAGCAGTGTGAAAATGACTAATACAAGTTCTGAAGAGCGACTTAAACTTAGAATCACCTGAGATGCATTAAAGCATCAGGTGTCCTGCTGTCTGGGGTCTACACTGAGGAGATTCTAATTGGTTTGAGGTGGGGCCTGACACTGTTGGGTTTATAAAGCTCTGCAGGTGATTCTAATTGCAGCTAGTGGACAAAGGGTAACTCTAGTTTTTCTCATGGTGCCAATAAGGTACAGAAATTTTAAGAAATATAGTCTCTGAACTGGGGCCCTGTATAAAACCATGGTGTTGTGGCAAACCTATCACAGGTTATAACATACAGTTTATTTAAGGTTTTAACATTTTAACCAAAGAGACACATATTTCCTACCACCAGGTTTCGTTTACCTCTCACAGTAAGTGACTTTCTGAAGTTACAATACTTGGACAAAGCAAGAAGCAGAGGATATGTTATTGGTGTGGTTAAGGGTGGTGTGGCTGTTGTTTTTTCCCTCAAGATTTTGCTTGTTGGCTTAAGGCCTTATTTACTTTTTTCTTGTACTAGGTGCATACACCTAGAGCAATAACTAATACTAGTACGATTACTACTAACACCATTCCTGTTGCATAGATCAGAGCATCTCAAAGTTTAATCTGCAAAGGAAACACCTGGAGATCTCTTAACATGCAGATTCTGATTCTGTAGAACTGGGGCTTCCTGGGATTCTGCATTTCTAACAAGTTCCCAGCGGGAACAAGTGATGCTGCTGGTCCTTGGGCCATACTTTGAGCAACCAGGTAATGATTGATGAGACTGGGTTTAGAGATTAACCACATTTCTAGGAAGTAGCAGAGTACGTATTAAGACCCAAGTTAGCTTGACTTCAAGGTCACTGCCTCAATATCTAACAAAATGACACACGCATTTGCCTTTTGATCCAGCGATCCCAATTCTAAAAATCTGTGAAGATTTACTTTCAAAATATAAAAAATATGTAAGTACAAGGGAAGGCACTGCAGCATGATTTGTGATAGTAAAATACTGGAAACAATCTGAATGCTCATTCACCTATGTCCGTACAATGAAGTACTATGCAGCTGGAACAAAGAATGAGGAAGATCTCTATGACCTGAGCTGGAGTGATGTCCAGGTCATCATTTGCTGATGAGTGAATAAGGCAAAATGAAAAAGAATATATAGTATGCTATTCCTTTTGGGAAAAACAAAGGGATATACAAAAATACATATGTGTCTCCTCCTTCAGTGCAAAAGAAATACAGGAAGGATAATCCAGAAACTAAGATGGTTGAGTATCTGCTGGGAATGGGATGTGAGTGATGAGGAGAGAGCAACACTTTCTGAACATACCATTTTGTATAGCTCTGGCTCTTAGAAATATAATGATATTAGGCTGGCCACAGTGGCTCATGCCTGTAATCCCAGCACTTTGGGAGGCCAAGGTGGGCGGATCACCTGAGGTCAGGAGTTTGAGACCAGCCTGGCCAACATGGTGAAACCCCGTCTCTACTAAAAAAAAAATACAAAAATTAACACACGCCTGTAATCCCAGCTACTACTTGGGAGGCTGAGGTGGGAGAATTGCTTGAACCTGGGAGGCAGAGGTTGCAGTGAGACAAGATTGAGCCACTGTACTCCAGCTTAGGTGAGAGAGTGAGACTCCATCTCAAAAAAAAAAAAAAGAAAGAAATATAGTGATATTTTACATACCCTCTAAAATAAATGTGTAAATAAAGTTAACCAGGATGAGGAGGCACAGAGTAATATGAGGCCCAAAATGGAATACGAGCAATAACAAATGAACCTAAATGTATTACAAATGAGTAATATAACCATACAGAAGGGGAGGATGAAGATTCTAAGAAACTTTAGAAAATAGTATCTTGACTGCGTATGTAAGTACGTAAGGCTAAAGACAGAAAGAACTGTAGATAAATGTTATACTCTAGTTGGCAAATCTGTTTCCCATTGGGGTAATGGGTTAGCAATTCTGCAACCCCAAAATGTATAGTTTGGGCAAATAAGCAATCAACTCATCTTGATTTTCCTGGACTTCCCTGGTTTTAAAACAGAAAGTCCCATGTCTCAGGAGCCCTCTCAGTCCCTGGCAAACAAGAAAGGTTGGACACCCTATATACATGTGAACGTATTTTAGATCAGAAGAGTAAGACCTCATTGCTGGAGAAAAAAAGCTACAAATAAGAAAGGGAAAAGAAATTAATCTTGTGGTGTTAGATTGGAACTGGAGGTGTCAATATAAATTTGTGGTTTTTAATGCAAAAATAAACCATTGAGTGTGTATGTGTTAGTATACACACACAGTATTTCCTAACTCTGCTTGCTTTGAGGCCTAAGGACAATGACCCAGTAGCACAGAGATTTTAGTTTTGAAATACCTTTCTAAAATCAAAGAAACAAGGGCTCTTTGGAGAAGTTGATTCCAGACTAGGGCAGGGAAATACAAGATAAGCCTGTGGTGCCAGAAGTTAAGAAAGTGCTTGAAAAGAATTGGGTACATTAAAAGGACACAGGAATCAACCTGAAGGAGCTCTCGATTGCCAAAGCTGAAACAATTTAAACAACAGGATGGGCATAGTGGTTCATGCCTGTAATCTCAGCAGTTTGAGAGGTCGAGGTGGACAGATTGCTTGAGCCCAGGAATTTGAGACCAGCTTGGGCAACATAGCAAAACCCCAACTCTATTAAAAATACAAAAATTAGCAGGGTATGGTGGTGCGTGCCTGTAATCCCAGCTACCCAAGAGGGTGAGGTGGGAGGATCACTTGAGCCTGAGAGTTCCAGGCTGCAGTGAGCCGAGATTGCACCACTGCACTCCAGCCTGAGTAACAGAATGAGACCCTGTCTCAAAAAAGAAACAAACAAAACAACCTTAAGTAACAAAGTAAATGATAGTGTTGGATTATAACCCATAGAATGAAGTGCATATCCATGAGTTCGCACTGATATAAATAATTGAGCAAATAAGTAAACAGGGGAGAAGGGACAGCTTTTCTTTACAGAGGAACTCATATGTAGAAGGACCGAGCGAAGTGAAAATCATCACTAGGTGAACATCATAGTAAAAATTACTGTGGACAAAATCCACTGATGGATGATAAAATTAGTGGGCAAAAGTTCAAAGAGAAACAAAATGCTAGCCTTGTCTCAAGTATCTTCCCCAGGATATTTACCAATTACCGAGAAGAAAATGGTAACTTTACAGTAGAGAAACTTTGTACACACTACCTAAGCCCAGTGATCAATGTTAACATCGCCAGTAATAAGACATTAACTTCATGAAACCCCTGCTATGACGCACTGAGGACAAAAACACACTGCTGTGGTGTTCTTGCCAAAAATTGTACAACCTCAATCTGGTCATGAGAAAACATCTGACAAACCCAGATGGATATTTTATGAAATAACTGGCCAGTGCTCCTCAAAAGGGTCAAGGCCTTGATGGATAAAGAAGGACCAAAAAACTATCCCAGATTGGAGGATACTAAGAAAACATGACAACTGTATGCCATGTGGAATCCTGGATTGGATACTGGAACAGAAAAAGAATATTGGGGGAAAACGTGAAATGTGAATAAGGTCTATTTTTTAGTTAATAGTATAGGCTGAGTGCAGTGACTCACGCTTGTAATCCCAGTGCTTTGGGAGGCTGAGGCTGAAGGACTGCTCTCTGAGGCCGAGAGTTTGAGACCAGCCTAGGCAACAAAGTGAGACCCCATCTCTACAAAGTTTTTAAAAATAGCCAGGCATGGTGATGCATGCCTGTAGTCCCAGCTACTCAGGAGGCTACGCTTGGAGAATCACTTGAACCCAGGAGTTTGAGGTTACAGTGAGTTATGCTTGCATCAGCCTCCAGCCTGGACAACAGAGTGAAACCTTGTCTCAAAAAGAAAAAAAAGGATATAGTATCAATGTTGATTTAATGATTTCATGGTTTTGATCATTATTATATAGTTTTATAATTTTTTAACATTAGAGGAAGCTGGGTCAAAGGTATATGTAGGCTCTCTATACTATTTTTGCAATTTTTACATCTAAAATTATGTCAAAATAAAACATAAAAATCTAAAAATAAAAAATAAAGTCACAGCCCTTCCCACTATGAGGCCATTTCATAGTTGGTACCTGCTTGCCAGCTGCCCCACCCCAAAGCTCTGTGATATAATGAATCTCCCTTACCTAGCTCTGTTACTCAGTACAACACTGACACATCAAGGTGCTCAGGAAATGATTGGTTTTTACTAGTTTATCACTAGATAATAATGTACTATTTTAAGTTACTTTACTTGGCTAATGGATGGTTATTTGGTGACAAGCTGGTGGCAGGGTTCTCCCTGTTTTTTAAAGCTGGTCTGAGTCAGCATGAAACTTTCTCACTCTGGGCATCTTGGGCTATGATCACAAGAACAAAGCGAATTCTGATTTTCTTTTCCTAATCAGATCCAACTCTATTGTTAATTTTACAGTTGCAAATAATGCTAGACAGCATTTATTATATGCCCGCTCAGAATCATATTCAAAACCAGGAAATCCACATTTGTTCCTATAGGTGCATTTTTAGACATCACCTTATAAAGCGTGGAATTGTAAAATTCTACTTTCTGTATGTTACCCTCTTCAATCACAGCAGAGACTTGTGATCCCCTAAAGGGCAGAGGGCACAACATCCATCCTTCAGTCATCTGGATTACCCTGTTTGTTCTCTGATCTTTGGTCCTCCATTCTCCAGTTCCTGGTTTCTGCTCTTTTGGAGTCACACAGCTTAGTTCTCTCACCTGGAAAAAGAGAGAAGATAATATCACAAAGCAGGGTTGTGGTGAGGATTAGAAAACATGATGTGTAAATAACTATGGTACAAAAGCATGCACAAGTGCTTAATACATGTTCACTTCCTTGTTTCCTTCAGTTTCTTCTGTGCCACAGGGCCTGCTTAACCCATTAACAACATATAACAGAGTCTGGCATTAAATAAGGTTTGATACAGTCCTCAAACTACAAACTAGAGTGTTAACCTAAAGGCTACTGTTCCAAGGTTTATAAAAAATTATAAGATTATATAAAGTGCCCTAACTATAAGCTCAGCAAACACGTAAACAATCTAAATATTCAGTATTATAAATTTGATCAATAGAAAATACACTGATGGTGATAAGTATCAAACATTCTCTGGGCAGTTGTATTTGTCTCTTATAGGAAGTTTTTAAAGAGATGATTTGCATAATTCAGACCTCTTAGAAAGTTTTTAGAACATATTTGGACTGATGACTTCTTTTTTATCAGTTATTCAGTAGTACACAGAGACGTGTTCCGTGAATATGTGTTATTAATCATGATAATTAAGATGACAATGGTGTTTGATACTGACAAATTCATTTTAAAGAATTAATCCAATTTTTGCCCTCTTTAACATCCTCAATCTTCTTATTTAAAATTGTAATAGTTATAGAAACAAAGGTTTATTAAAAGCTTACTATATTATAGGCATTATTCTAAATCTTGTACATGTATTAACTTTTTAAATTCTCCCCAAAACCCTGTTATAATGATAACAGCTCGTGGTTCTATAGCATTTACTATGTGCCAGAAATTGTTCAAACACTTTATATGCTTTAATTCACTTACATCTCACAGCAGAAATGTGATGAAATTATAGTTGTTAACTTATTTATAAGGAGAATAAAAGTAACTTGCTGAAGACTACAAGCTCAGGCAAAATCAAAGTACTAGGAAATAATAAATGTCATTCTATCACTTTACTTTTGGCTGTCATGGGTCCTATTTAATTTTATGTCTGCCAACAAAAGAACACTTAACACTGTGTCCTAATAACAGATAAACTAGACCATTAAAGGGGACTTCAGATCACCATCAGAGAATTGCTAAAATGATCACAATATCCTGAATATGCTTGATGTGTTTTCCTTTGTCATTTTCAACATTTTGCTGAATTTCTTGTCTCTGGGTGTGTGTGTGTGTGTGTGTGTGTGTGTGTATGTGACAGAGAGACAGAGAGCGAGCGAGCACGCGCACAAGAGAGCGCTCCTTTCCTGCCCTCCTGGCTTGACATCATGGAGAACTAAAACTGCCCTTTTCCCAATGTCCTGAAAGCTGAAGCTAGACAACTCTATATAAACTTCATATAATTCATAACAGATAATGTCTGGACAACCTTTGCTGGCTGCTGTGAGGGCCATTCAGAAAGTTCAACTAAACACCAAATGCCACTAACAAAGACACTCAAACTGCAAACCAGGAAACCTGTCAGATTGCTACATGCCTGGTACCTGAACCTGCTGTAGCCATCTTGCACCCAAAGGGGAGTTAGCACACTGAGGATAGAGGGGAAAGAATCTGGGTCTTTGATGATACAATTGAGTAGGTGAACCAATGGATCCTGGAATTACTATACCTCTCTTATATAAGACAATAGGCTTATTGTGAAAGCAATTTTCAGTTTGGGTATCTATACTTGAAGCCAAAAGCCTTCTGATACAGACATATTAACTATACTCATATTTCCCTCCATGTTCATGTAATAGTTGTTTCACAGAGGGAAATATGAGTATAGTTAATATGTCTGTATAAGAGTATACCTTATCTTGGTTTACTCTTCAGAGATATAAACATGCAAACCACACATACACACAAACACACCAGGAGGTCTCACTACAAATCAGTGCAGTAACAATCCCCAAATCTCAGTGGCTTAAAACAACAAATGTTTATTTCCTGCCACGCATGCCTGCTGCTCATGTCTACTGTGAGTTGGCTCTATGTCATCCTCTCTCTGGGACCAAGACTGATGGAGAGCACTAACTTGAAAAATTGCATGTCACTGCAGCAGAGAACAAAATACATCCCATGGATCGCATACTGGCAATTGGATGCTGTAGCCCAGGAGTGACACACATCATTTCCTCTTCCAACTCACTGGCCAGAACTAGTCACACAACCCTGCCCAACCACAGGACAGCAAGGAAATGCAATGGGATCATGTGCCTGGAATGAGAGGAGAAGTGGAACGGCACTAAGGACTACCAAAGTTTATTAAGTATTGAAGCTGCTAAATAAGGCTATTCAACAGGGGAGGGGAAATGAGGGGTGGCAGGTAAACAGGGGAAAGAGTTTTGTTGTTGTTGTTAGCATTTGGATTTTCTTAAACTTTGAAAGATTGAAGTATGACCATAGAGATAAGTGTGCAAATCATAAATGTACAGCTCAATGATCAGAAAGTGAACTCATTTGTAAAATTACCTAGATCAAGAAATAAAATATTACCAGTTCCCTAGAAACCCACCTTGTGACCCCTCCAATTTCTACTTCTGTTCTTCCTCCCAAAGTTATCCTATAGACTGAAAATTTAAAAGAAATACACATTTTCACACTCATCATGAGGGAAGTAGAAAGTATCATTCCTTTGGGGTTTCTCTAAACCTTGGGGAGAATGACTATATTGTTATTTTGGATAACTGAAACCTACAGAGGGTAAAGAATGAATCTGAGTTTACTGGGAAGTAGCACAAACCAGGGAGAACTAGGTTCTCTGAGACTTGGAGGATGGAAAGTTCTGTGAATGGAGATGATACAGGTACTTGCTCCCCTGCACTCCTCAAGGTGTCAGGACCTACGATGATGCTGTACCTTGCTTCCTGGGAGTTAGCATTGGCCATCTTGGCTTTGGAGGCTTGCAGCCCAGACTGAGGCAGACTGGAATGCTGATGAGTTTCTCTGTGGCAGCTATGCCTGATAAACAGCAGAGGGCCAAACTCAACGCTGGTACTGGGAAATGACAGGAGAAAGAGAAGTGATAGCAACCAAACCGGACTAAGGCCAGGCCCTGCCCTATCTCCTGGCCAACACTCAGGATTCCCATTCTATACAATGGGGAGGTGGTGGTGGTGGTAGTTAAGTGTCCCAGTAATGACCACTTTTGTATGTCCTCCCAGCCAAGGAGGTGGAGGCACAAAGCCAGATATAATTTAGCTTAAAACACAAAACAGGCCAGGCATGGTGGCTCACAACTGTAATTCCAGCACTTTGGAAGGCAGAGGTGGGTGGGTCACTTGAGCTCAGGAGTTCAAGACCAGCCTAGGCAACATGGCAAAACCCCTCTCTCTACAAAAAATACACAAATTAGCCAAGTGTGGTGGCGCATGCCTCTAGTTCCAGCTACTCAGGAGGCAGAGGTGGGAGGATCGCTTATGCCTGGGAGGTCGAGGCTACAGTGAACCCTGATCTTGCCACTGCACTCCAGCCTGGGCAACAGAGTGAGACCTTATCTCAAAAAAAAAATAAATAAAAAATAAAAAATAAACCCCACAAAAACAACAAACCCACCAAAATTAAACATTAAAAAACAAAAAAAAATTATGCTGTTTCTAGCCCCTGGATTTAAGGAGCAAATTTAAGTGGAGCCATGTCTGGACTCTGCAGAAAATGTTGCAGTTTACTGGTGATGTCTACCATGGGCGCATCTAAAGCTACACTGTCTGCCATCTTTGTTGTGGAGTTTGGTAAAATCATGTTCCTCTCCCTCCTCACTTATGGGATAGGGTGGGTAGGGCCTCTTTCCTCAGTTGTTATCTGAGCAGAGGATAGTAATTCCATCTTCCTTCAGTGCCAGGTGGGCTGTGAATGTGAACTTGTCCTCAAAATGCAGTTTCACCTTCCTGTTGTTGATGTCCAAGTCTGAGGTAAAGCAGCGGAGCAGAGGGTTGGCAGTGTGTGTGTTCTCTGTGAAGCCCAAGGTGTACCAGTACCCTGACATAAACTGGGGAAGGGGCACACAATGAGTGTATCATTCCGGGTCCAACCAGAGAAGAAGATGGATATGTATATATAATTCATTTGAAACACAATTATAGGAGCTGGCTAAGCAGCCTCCCCAAGGCTGTTTCCTTGACTAATGTTTGAGCCTGAAGTCCATGAGCAGGCAGGCAAGGAGAGCTGATGAGAGCAATCTAGAACCCCACGGGTTCTAGGCCAGACTGAAACTCATCCTTTTTTTTCCCTCTCACCTTGATGATGAGGGTATCCTGCAGAAGTTGAGGCCCTGTGTCATGTTGCTGAACAAGTCATCACCCACCCCAGGGGTCAGAGAAGCTGTAGGAAGGTCCAGAGGGAAGGGAGGGCAGCGACAGGCCCAACCACAGCTTCATGTCAACGAGGTGAGTCAGCAGATCAGCAAAGCCTGTCCATGTGCTGCAAAATAGCTGTCCCTGCCATGCCTCCCTCCATCTCTCATGAGAGAATAGCCCTCTAGCTCTTCCTAACTGGAAACACAGGAGAAAGAATTCTGGGAAATGTAGTCTAACCTAGCCAAGTTAGCATATTCCAAAGCTCACTAAGGCTGTGGCTCTGCCCACTTCTCAGGAAGTGAGTTTGGTCTTTAAACCAATACCATGTGGCCTCCCGTTTCCCCAGCTGTTTTCTGCCTCTGCTGGCAGAGCCGCTTGTGTTAGTCCAGGCCAAGGAGCAGACACCAAGCTAGATTACATGTGCAAGATATTTACTAGGGGAAACACCTATGAAAGAAAACAGGGAGGAAGCCGAGAGAAACTTGGAGAGCTTTCATACCATGATGCGAGTCCAACCTGGGGGAAGGAAGAAATGAAGGTTGGATAGAAACGACAGACTTCGATGCAATTCTAAGGAAGGTTGGGCAATGCTGCCTGTCAGAGCAGCCCTGCTTTTCCCTGAGGCAGGTCTGTTTTAGCATCCCGTTGTGCTTAGGAGCAGCATTTGGGAAGTGTGGCCTGCAGGAAAACGCAGAGTTGCATTTCAGAGCACAGCGTTGAGGGCTCCTAGATCAATTGCTCTCCCGGCAATAGGAGGTCCAAGGGTGCCTTGTCCTGGCCATGCTGCCTCGTTCTCATTTCTTGCTTTGGTCAAAACTCAAAATCAGCCCACCTTCCTCTTTTGGAGCATGAGAACTAACTAACTAGGGCCAGGAGTCTTGCTGGCGCCTCTTTTGCCCAATGCCTGATTTCTGTTCAATCAGGATAAGCTTTGTCAGGAGGAGATGGTGGCCATACTTGGAGGTGAAGGGAATTCCAGAATATTCAAGGAAGATGGAATTGTTGCCTCGATCATACAACTGGTCTAACCTTAGGTCATTTTATGAAAGTGTTTGGCTAAATTAAACACTCCTGAAGCCCTGTGATTTATTACATATTTCTTAAGGAAAAAAAAAAACAGAACCAATGAAGTTTTCTGCTATGAAGGGGTAAGTATGGGATTTGCTAGAGACAGGGATTTGGAAAATATAGGTCAAGGCATTTTCTGCAGTCTTTTATTTCTATTCTCTTGAGAAATCAAAGGTAAGCATCTGTAACAAATGAATGTGATGAAATGGAAATAATTTTTGCCTAGGCATTGGAAAGTTAAGGATTCATTAAAATGTTAACTCCTGGAAGGCAAGGATTGTTTTTCTGAAGCTGTGTGACACCTAGCGGGTATCTGTACAAAACAGGACTTAGTTACTCTTTGGCAGTGAGTCTTTTGAATTTTCGGCTTTCTTTTCATAGTTGCATAACAGCAAAAATAAATTAATTCACATTGTTCATGGGAAATGTGGGGTGGAATGCACCACAGCCTTACCAAAGCCTGATATTAGTATCTCGCGTTTACAGCAAACAAACTCCAGTTTTGCAATAAGTGCAAATTACACTTTTGCAATTCTACTTTTTCTGTAATGCTCACTCACCAGAGATTCTTTTCCGATCGAGCATACAGTCCCCATCATGGTTTCTCATCTACGCAAAGATGGAGTGTGAGTGGCTCTCCTGACCTTTGTTCTCAGTTTTCTGCCCTTAGGGTCAAATTATGCACTTTTAATGAGAATTCGTATCTTTTTTTTCAATGAAAATACAAAGGGCTGATTGGCTAGATTGCTGAAGCCTGTACTGACAGCTAATAAACGAAAAGGATCATCAAGGAATCATCTCCCTTCCAGTGTACCTGCCTAATGGGAAAAACACAGAGGTAAATTGTCTTTATTCCCTGTTAAGCCCTAAAAATGGGAACAACAATGCCTTCGGATTCAAATTCCCTAGAGAGCATTTGTTTTTTTCAAGGTTACAGAGGAATAAGCCTCACACGCTCCTTAGGCCCCACCGACCTCCTAATCAGCTCAGGAGATACTGAAAAGCAACCCTCTATTAGTAATTGCTGGCTAGGACACTGTCTTGAAAGAACTTGTTTTCCCCTAATTTAGAGCAGTCCCCTGGGTGTAGCAATGTTTGCCGGAGCTTGGTAAACAGTCTGTCTGACACATTGCAGTTGCTGGCAGCTTCACACCAAGATCCTCATCAAGTCTAAAGACTCAGAAGTGAATTCATTAATATCTCCCAGACAAGGACTTCCACTACTGCAACATTTATCAGGAACTAGGATGAAGAATGAATTGGGGCCCAGTATGGTGGCTCACGCCTGTAATCCCGGCACTTTGGGAGCCCAAGGTGAGCGGATCACTTAAGGTCAGGTGTTCAAGACCAGCCTGGCCAATATGGAGAAACCCCGTCTGTACTAAAAATACAAAAAATTAGCCAGGCATAGTGGTGAGCACCTGTAACTCCAGCTACACGGGAGGCTGCAGTAGGAGAATCGCTTGAACCTGAGAGGCAGAGGTTGCAGTGAGCCAAGATCAGAGTGAGACTTTGTCTCAACAACAAAACATGAATTGGAAACACGTTAAGAGCCCCAACCTTGGATTACTTAGAAACAAACCTGAATCTCTTTCCCACTGATAACAGTGTCTCTGTTTACCCATTTTCTTCCACTTTATTCTTCATAGCCAGGCCTATCGATTTTGCCTGTAAAAAGTCTCTCATTGCTGCCTCATTCTCTTTTCTCCCACAATCAGGGATTGTATTCAGCTACACTTGTAAGGTACAGGTAAAGCCATCACAGCTGGCAAATAGCCACTGGTGAGTGCTTCCCCCCACCCCATTATCAGCCCTGGGCCAACCCAGCGCATACCAGAGCACCACGCTGGCCACAGCTCCAGCCCAGTTAGATGATCTGCTCTACCTAAGTTTTTACCACCTGTGATAGGCTGATAAAAGTCCCCCAAATATATCAGGTCTGTGGTAGCTTACCTTGAAAGTCAGACACCTGTGAATATTATTTTAAGTGGTCAAAGATGTCATTAAGTGAAGGATTTTGAGAGGAGAAGATTGTATTGGATTATCTCGGTGGAATTCTAATGTAACCCCGTAGTATGCCTCTAAAGAGGCAAACAGATTTTGTGTCCGGAATTGGTGGGTTCTTGGTCTCACTAACTTCAACAATGAAGCCGCAAACCCGTTCAGCAAGCGTTACAGTTTTTAAAGGCAGCGTATCCAGAGTCTGTTCCTCCTGATGTTCGGATATATTCGGAGTTTCTTCCTCCTAATTGATTTATGTTCTCGCTAGCTCACGAGTGAGGCTACAGACTTTCACAACACCGTCACAGCCGTTTAACGACTACTTAAAGCAAGACAGCCTTCACTCCTCCTGGTGGGTTTATGCTCTCACTGGCTTCAGAAGTAAAGCTGCAAGTCTTCGCGATGAGTGTCACAGCTCCAAAACTAACGTAGACCCAAACACTGAGCAACAGCAAGACCTATTGCAAAAGAACAAAGATCCCAGGATGAGAAACCAAACCAGAGCGCTTTGCTACTACTGGCTTGGGGGCAGCCTGCTTTTATTCTCTTATCTGGCCCCACCCACATCCTGCTGATTGGTCCATTTCACAGAGAGCCGATTGGTCTGTTTTACAGAGAGCTGATTGGTCCATTTTGACAGGGTGCTGATTGGTGCATTTACAATCCTTGAGCTAGACACCAAAGTTCTCCACCTCCCTACTAGATTAGCTAGATACAGAGTGTCGATTGGTGTATTTACACACCCTGAGCTAGACACAGAATGCTGATTTGGTGTATGTACAATCCCGTAGCTAGACATAAAGGTTCTCCAAGTCCCCACCAGATTAACTAGATACAGAGTGCCGATTGGTGTGTCCACAAACCCTGAGCTAGACACAGAGTGCTGATTGGTGTGTTTATAAACCTTGAGCTAGATACAGAGTGCTGATTGGTGTGTTTACAATCCCTTAGCTAGACATAAAGATTCTCCAAGTCCCCACCAGACTCAGAAGCCCAGCTGGCTTCACCCAGTGGATCCTGCACCATGCCACAGGTGGAACTGCCTGCTAGTCCCACCCCGTGTGCTCGCACTCCTCAGCCCTTGGGCAGTCGATGGGACTGGGTGCCGTGGAGCAGGGGGCGGCAGTCGTTCGGGAGGCTCAGGCTGTGCAGGAGCCCACGGTGGGGGGGCAAGGCTCAGGCATGGCTGGCTGCACGTCCCAAGCCCTGCCCCGTGGGGAGGCAGCTAAGGCCCAGTGAGAAATCGAGTGCAGTGCCGGTGGGCCAGCACTGCTGTGGGGACCCGGCGCACCCTCCGCAGCTGCTGGCCCCGGTGCTAAGCCGTTCACTGCCCGGGGCTAGCAGGGCCGGTTGGCCGCTCTGAGTGCGGGGCCTGCCAAGCCCACGCCCACCCGGAACTCTAGCTGGCCTGCAAGAGCCACGCGCAGCCCCGGTTCCCGCCCGTGCCTCTCCTTCCACCCCTTCCCGTAAGCCGAGGGAGCCGGCTCCAGCCTCGGCCAGCCCAGAGAAGGGCTCCCACGGTGCAGCGGTGGGCTGAAGGACTTCTCAAGCGTGGCCAGAGTGGACGCCAAGGCCGAGGAGGCGCCGAGAGTGAGTAAGGGCTGCGAGGGCTGCCAGTACGCTGTCACCTCTCAATTTGACAGCTGACACACAAAGAAGAAGGCCATGTGAATATGAACAGGGAGAGACTTGAAGATATTGGCCTTGAGAATTGAAGCGTTGTAGCCATAAACTCAGGAATACCAGAGCTACCAGAAACTGTTAAGAGGCAAGTAACCCATCTTCTCCTATGGTTTTTGGCAGAAGCATGGTCCTATTGACACCTCTATTTCAGACCTCTGAAATCCAGAACTGTGAGAGAATAAATTTCTGTTGCTATAAGCCTCCCAGTTTGTGATAATTTGTTATAGCAGCCCTAAGAAACTAATATACCACCTTGTACCAGAATCATAGCAGCCTCCCAGCTGACTTCTTTTTTTTTTTTTTTTTTCTTTTTTTTTGAGATGGAGCCTCTCTCTGTCGTCCTGGCTGGAGTACAGTGGTGCAGTCTCAGCTTACTGCAACCTCTGCCTCCCAGTTTCAAGCGATTCTCTTGCCTCAGCCTCCCAAGTAGCTGGGATTACAGGCATTGGCCACCACTCCTGGCTAATTTTTTTGTTTGTTTGTTTTTGGTAGAGATGGGGTTTCACCATGTGGGCCAGGCTGGTCTCGAACTCCTGACCTCAGGTGATCCACCCACCTCAGACTCCCAAAGTGCTGGGATTATAAGGGTGAGCCACTGCGCCCAGCCCCAGCTGACTTTTTGCAGGGCAGCTCTCTCCTTCCTAACCAGCCCTGCCCACTTAATTTTCCTGAGCTCCTCTGCATGGTTTCCGAAACTTTCTATAATGTATTCCTGTCGCTTACTGGCACAGCTTTAGTTTCCGTGAATAGTAATAATAATAACTTTATTGAGTGCTTTCGATGTGCTAAGCACTGTGCTGAAAGCTTTATTGCAAGTGTGACATTTCATTCTTGCAACAACACATTGAGTTTAGTATTATTATGCTTACTTTACAGAAGAGGAAACTGATGCCCAAAGAAGTTAGGTAGCTGTTCACATGAATGGCAGAGCTGCAGGCACCCTCATGCTCTCAGCCAGTGTACTGTTTTTGTTCTCCCTCCCATCTGCTTGTTTAAAACTCACCCTCATTCCAGACTCAGTGCATAGACCACCTTCCCTCCAAACCAAGTTCTCTTCTTCCGTAAAATATCTTCTTGAAATATAATAAAAGATTTTTAAAAAACGTCTAAAGTTTTTTTGTTTTTTGTTTTTTGTTTTTGAGACGGAGTTTCGTTCTTGTGGCCCAGGCTGGAGTGCCGTGGCACGATCTCAGCTCACTGCAACCTCTGCCTCCCGGGTTCAGGCTATTCTTCTGCCTCAGCCTCCTGAGTAGTTGGGATTACAGGTACCTCCACCACGCCTGGCTAATTTTTGTATTTCTAGTAGAGACGGGGTTTTGCCATGTAGGCTAGGCTGGTCTTGAACTCCTGACCTCAGGTGATCTGCCTGCCTTGGTCTCCCAAAGTGCTGGGATTACAGGCGTGAGCCACCGTGCCCGGCCAAAAGTACTTTCCATTCCCTATAGAAAATGTGGAAAATACAAGGAAGAAAATGCAGCTCCTGAGTATTTCAACCTTGGAGGGTTTTCTTCCTAAGTGTAATTAAAAATGTAGATTTTAAAAATTAGAATTATTCTTTTTATCCTATTTTGTAATATGGTATTGGCTCAGAAACATAGCCCTTCCCCAAAGTTTTTTTTATTGTTCCATGCATGTTAGTTTTCTAAGTAGATTTTAAACCTAGAAAGCAGAGGTCATGATGTATACCATTTCGACATTTCTAGTTACCTCAGAGTATATAATTGGGCACATGGCACTCATTCAATAAACACTTGAATTAACTAAGAAAAATGTTTAATCAACAAATATTTATTGAGTGGGGTAGGCTTCTCTGACCTTTTAGTTAACAATAAACTTAATCTGTGAGTTGAAAGCCCAGCTGAACAACTCACTTTAGGTTGGAATAACCTGCTGATCTTGGAGACAGAAGCTCATGCCACTTATTATTGTCTAAACATAGGGTGAGCCATTAAAGCTCTGTCAGCCTCATTTCTCCAACTGTATAGGTGAGAAATGTGTGCTTGATTACCTTATTGACTCTCTCACCTCTTCCAGGATTATGTGAGAACCAAATGAGGTAATGTTCAAATGACATAATACACAAGAGCACTCCATAAAATAAGGAGGTATGTTATCATTCTTCTTTCTAACCTTGCTATAGTGGGTGAAATGTGTTCTGAATATACTTACAATTTGTCCCCACTATTGATCACATCTACATCTTGGTAACATGATCTAATATTATAGACTCCAAATTATTAGCATTTATATTTTAAATTATTACTTTTTTTTTTTTTGAGACAGAGTCTTGTTCTGTTGCCCGGGCTGGAGTGCAGTGGCGTGATCACAGCTCACTGCAGCCTCGACTTCTCAGGCTCAAGCGACCTTCCCATTTCAGCCTCCCAAGTAGCTGGGACCACAGGCACACCACCATGCCATGCTAATTTTATTTTATTTTATTTTTGTAGACATGAGGTCTCCCTGTGTTGCTCAGCCTGGACTGAAACTCCTGGGCTGAAGTGATCATCTCACCTCAGCCTCTCAAAGAGCTTGGATTACAGGTGTGAGCCATCCTGCTTTTCCTAGGATTTTAATCATATTTACAACAATTTTTAAAACTTAGTTTTAGTGCTCACTGCTAGTTCCCTTCAGTCATGACTTTCTTATTCAGTGTTTGAATTCTTTACTTTGTGACTATTTCCAAGTAATTGTTTTAGAAAAAACACAAGTGGTAAATCATCCAGTTCTTTAATGTCTGGACAATGTCTGAATATTCTTCTGTTGCCCTTTATATTAGAGTTGCCAGATACAGGACACCCAGTTACATTTGAATTTTCAGATCATCAGTGAAAACATTTTAGTATAAGTACGTCCCATGTAGTATTTAGGACATACTTACATTACAAGCATATTCATTGTTTATTTTAAATTTAAATTCAACTGGGTGTTATGTTTGTGTTTTAATTTTCTCAACTTGGTAGCCCTAAAATATATACAACAATTTGATTATAGAATTATTGGGTTATAGCCTTTTCCTCTCAAATCTTTGAAAGTGATACACCATTAACTTCTTTTTTTTATTATTATACTTTAAGTTTTAGGGTACATGTGCACAACATGCAGGTTTGTTACATATGTATACATGTGCCATGTTGGTGTGCTGCACCCATTAACTCGTCATTTAACATTAGGTATATCTCCCAATGCTATCCCTCCCCCATCCCCCCACCCCACAACAGGCCCCGGTGTGTGATGTTTCCCTTCCTGTGTCCATGTGTTCTCATTGTTCAATTCCCACCTATGAGTGAGAACATGCGGAGTTTGGATTTTTGTCCTTGTGATAGTTTGCTGAGAATGATGGTTTCCAGCTTCATCCATGTCCCTACAAAGGACATGAACTCATCATTTTTTATGGCTGCATAGTATTCCATGGTGTATATGTGCCACATTTTCTTAATCCAGTCTATCATTGTTGGACATTTGGGTTGGTTCCAAGTCTTTGCTATTGTGAATAGTGCCTCAATAAACATATGTGTGCATGTGTCTTTACAGCAGCATGATTTATAGTCCTTTGGGTATATACCCAGTAATGGGATGGCTAGGTCAAATGGTATTTCTAGTTCTAGATCCCTGAGGAATCGCCACACTGACTTCCACAATGGTTGAACTAGTTTACAGTCCCACCAACAGTGTAAAAGTGTTCCTATTTCTCCACATCCTCTCCAGCACCTGTTGTTTCCTGACTTTTTAATGATGGCCGTTCTAACTGTACACCATTAACTTCTAACCACCATTGTGGAGTCTGATTTTTATTCCTCTTCTGGCAACCTTCTTTTTTTGTTCTTCTGAATGTGGTAGGGATTTTTCTTTGTTTTTATGATATAAAGATTTGTAAGGACATATAGGAATTTCAGGCCTTTAATCAAGGCTTATAAGACTTTTGGGACTTCGGAAATTATATCAAGTATCTGGTAACCAATCTTCATGACTTACCTTAAACTTTTCCTCCCCGACCCCTTTTTGTTTAAATATGAACTTATTGAGGATGTCAGCTGTGTATTTACATCTCTGAGCCTGTAATCCACAGAACAGTGAGAGAGAGTTGAAGAAATGTTGGTTACAATATCAAATGAATGAATGGGGCTGAACATTAGAACTAGCCACACGTTTCTCATGCATAGTGTCGTCAAATGATTGCACAATAGTTAAGTGTAACAATATGAAGATAAACTCTGAGAAAAGTTCCCCAACATAAGGAATACCCTCAAGAATGAAGCAATGAACATTGGTTTCAAGGAATGGAGAGATTAAAACAGGTCTTATTTTTTGGTATGGAGGATATGATGCAGAAAAAAATTTAATTACAAAAACATAGGCTATTAGGCTATTACTTTATTCAGAAGCAGAGTGAAATTCATATTTCATTTTGTCACCCTTGCTGAGAGGCCCAGGAGCATGAGAAAATAATTTTCCCACTTTGTAATGAATGACAACAGGGTACCCCCACTGTTAAGAAGAGCAACATTCCAGCATTTCACAAAGCCGAGAGGCCAGGGAGAGCTCCTTGGATTGGGTCCAGACAGACTGTTCCTGGAGAGGGTTGTAAAGGGCAAAGACTTCTGAGGCCATCAGCATGTTGCAAAGGGAGGGAAATACCCTTTGATGTGAGACGGCAACCCTGAGTCAGCGGCCTAATTTCCAGTCTCAAACTGTCTGTAAAATCAAATCACAATCGGACTTTGCTGCGTACTTCGGCTCTGAGGTCGTCACCCTCCAGAGAGTGAGTTCATCTTCCTTTAGTTACCAATCTCTCCCAGCTCTTCCATGACTGGAGCAAATAATGCACATATGGCACGCAGTTCTGCAGGTGCTGTGAAGATTTTTCTCCACTGCCTGTACTTTAGCACAGATTCATTTTCTTTAGAGCAATAAAGGTAAATCTTCTTTGAATTATCAAATCTTAGCTGCTAACCTCAGTGAGATTTAAGCTGATTCTAATTTGGATCCCATCTGCCTTGCCTTCCTTTATTGGCTTATTGTTTATTCAGTCACATAGCTTTCCCATGGCATCTGATTTCCCATGAGATCCTCTTCTTTAAAAGTTAAGTAACAATAATAACAACAGTCAAGCTCCCAGTGTTCTAGAATTCTACCTGGAGCTTTTTTCTTCAGCTGAGCTTGATCCCAGCACCACCCTGGATGCTAACCCTTGGATAGTGGCTGCTACCTCAATAAGGTCCTGAGTCTCTCTCATAATTAAAAGATTATGTGACTTCAAGAGCCCAAGAGGGAAAGCGTTCTCATTCCTAGAGCTGTATCACCACTGTTCCTGATAAAGTGTGAAAAAATCAAGTCTTGAGCAATGTCATTGCCAGCTTGTAAACTTGAGTATCAGAATGTCACACCAGGAGTTTTCAAACGGCATGTGTGTGTTTGTGCGTATGTGTAGACCTACATATAGGCATGACATTGATAACTATGAGTTACAAATGGGTTATGCAACTGGAGAATGGATCAGACCCAGTATAGAATCTTTTCTATTGCCTCCAGAGATTTATCTTGATCAGAATCAAAGCCTTGACATTTTTAACCATTTATTGAAACTCTATGGCTCTTTTCTTGAATTAAGAGATTTGATTCTTATGAGAATCTGGAAAGGACAACAAGGGAGGCGCTGGTCTCTGTCTGCTGGCAGGTGTTTGGCAATGTTTAGGAGAACGTGCATATAGTGTTATATAGGATGGGGCAATGAAGCTATTTCTGAATCTTTGAACTAAGTCTTGCTTTTGTGGAATATCATCATTTCAAGTGTGCTATTTTACCACACACTTCCAGGTCATGGTGGCCTCATTGTTCTATACCTGCTATCTTGAGGGGCATGGCCTAACTGTTAATGATGCCATGAATATGCATGAAGAGAAGTCAAGCAGGTAGCTTTGATATTAAGAAGTGATAAAAATCATCATTAATGGATTTAATGTAGTTACCCTAAGCAGGCATCCCAAAGTAACATAAATACACAGGATAAGATATGCATAGATGAGTTGTATAATTCCCTTACCTTATTAAGTACGGTAAGTATTAAGTAATAAGTAATTTTTCACCCAGCTAGAACTGGGAGAGAATGTGTGCACTATTGTATGGCCCCAGACCACGTTGGCACTGACCGTTCTCTTTCTTCCCATTCCATTCCCCATGATTGATCCTGTTGGGTGTAAAATACATAAGGAACAAAAAAACTGCTGAATCTGGGGGGAAATGTCATTTTTTTAAAATTCTAGGCATTATTTTATATGGTACTGAACAGTCCTTCCAAGGCCAATAATGTAGGTGATTCTAGTGAAGTTCATTGTTGAATCCAGGACTTGAGCAGAGAAGAGACTGGACAGGCTAAGAGGAAGGAATTGGGCTTGGTATTATCCAGACACCAGTCATCAACTATCAGAAGATCACTATGTAGCATACTGATTGTAAGGAAAGGGCTGATTAAAGGAATATGCTATGCAATGTCTGATGTCAGACTGGGCGGGAGGACTCATATGCAAAGCAAATTCTGGATGTGTAGGTCAGGTTTGGGGTTCTGAAATATGATTATGCACAAGCGGGAGACCAAAATGCCTGGGCTTGGTTCTGTAGCAGAGAATACCCACTGACATGAGGGGAAGATCTAGTGATAGATAGCAAGGCCCTGCAAGGGACCTAGAGACATCTGGGTAAGAATCTAAATATGCAAGGTGCATGTTAGCAACACAGACAATAAATGCCTGGGTTGCAGAGTCAGAGCCCAGACAGAAAACGCTTGAGCTCCAGGAACAGTGCCCAGACATGGCATGCTTAGGCAAGGGGACAGAGCCTCATTACACAAAAACTGGGAAGGATCAGCAGCAAGGTGAATATGACACCAATAACGATTACAATAATAAACATGAATAACCATAGCTAATATGTACTGAGCATTTGTTATATTCCAGGCTAAGTGCTTAACTCATACATGTTTTTTATTCTCATTTAACAGGGGAGAAAACTGAGGGCTAGAGACGTTAAGTACACAGTTTAAGGTGAAACTGTGCTAAATGGCAGAGCTAGGATTTAAACCCAACTTTGTCTCACTTCCAAGCTCCTGAGCTTCCCTCTTTTCAGGACAGATCCTGATAGAATTTCCTTCCCAAGGTTGTGAGGAGGCTGGAGCCTGTAGCAGGGATGGCACACAGGTACACATCAAAAGCAGATGAGTGCTGCTTCCAAAATTAACGTAAGTAACTATCCAGCCTGGTTATGCAAAAAGAATTCTAGCCTTCAAAACCTCTGAAAAGTAATCACCCCACCATGCTCAACATGGATGAAGATCTTCATGGAAATCTATTGTCTGTTTTGAAGATATAAATAATGCAATTAAAATATAAAGTGATATTCCTGACTAACACTGTGATACCCCGTCTCTACTAAAAATACAAAAAATTATCCAGGCGTGGTGGCGGGCGCCTCTAGACCCAGCTACTCGGGAGGCTGAGGCAGGAGAATGGCGTGAACCCGGGAGGCAGAGCTTGCAGTGAGTCAAGTTCGCACCACTGCACTCCAGCCTGGGCAACAGAGTGAGACTCTGTCTCAAAATAAATAAATAAATAAATAAATAAATAAAAATAAATAAAGCGATATTGCTGGGGACTGCATGATGGGTTGGGAACTCACATATATCATTTATTGTTTGTTGAATTATGTACCCCAGAGAGTTATATTGAAGTGCTAATCCCTGGTACCTGTGAATGTGGCCTTATTTAGAAATAGGGCCTTTGTGGATATGATCAACTTAAGATGAGATCATATTATATTAGAGCAGGCCCTAAATTTAAAGACAGGTGTTCTTATAAGAAGAGAGAGATTTGGAGACATACAGTTACATAAGGAAGAAGGCCATGGAGGATGGAAGCAGAGATTGGAGTTATCCTGTCACAAGCCAAGGAAGGACAGGGATTGCCAGCAACCAACAGAAGCTCAAAGACGCAAGGGAAGATTCTTCCCCAGAGCCTTCAGAGAGAGTATGGCCCCACCAACACCTTGATTTCAGACTTTTAGCTTCTAGAACTGTGAGAGAATAAGTTTCTGTTGTTTTAAGCCATCTAGTTTATGGTAATTTTTTTACAGTAGCCTTAGGAAACTCATATACCATTGGTGGGCCAGTTATACATTGATAAAATCTTCTTCTTTTTTTTTTTTTTTTTTTTTTTGAGAGTGAGTCTCACTCTGTCGCCCAGGTTGGAGTGCAGTGGCACGATCTCAGCTCATTGCAACCTCCGCCTCCCGGGTTCAAGCGATTATGTTGCCTCAGCCTCTTGAGTAGCTGGGAGGTGCTCGCCACCATGCCCAGCTATTTTTTGGTATTTTTAATAGAGATGGGGTTTCATCATATTGACCAAGTTTGTCTTGAACTCCTGGCCTCATGTGATCTGTCCACCTCGGCCTCCCAAAATGCTGGGATTACAGGAATAAGCCGTCGTGCCTGGCCATAAATTGAGAGAATCTCCTTGAAAGCAATTCAGCAAATGCATCAAAATCTTTTCATATTTTCAGGGTTTTATTTTTAGCAAACTATCCTTATATGTTCCTCATAAATTGAGATACAGAAAAGTTTTATTCACGGTTAGTTGTTGCCTTATATATATTTTTAAAAAGAAAATAACCTTCTTATTAAGAAGAAATTATTAAATAGTCTATGATATAGCCATAGAATAAAATGTCGTGCAATCATTAAGGCACTTAAAAATAAGTTTTTGTAATGTGGGAAAATATATAAGTTATAATGGTAAATGAAAAACTGGGAAATAGAATATCCAATTTAATATGATCATAACTCAGATATAATATGCATGGGGGAAAACTGGAAGGAAATATATCAAAAGATTAATCATGATGATCTTTGGGTTTGGGAACTATGGGAAACATTTTTTTCTTTATGTCTTGATATTTTAAAATTATCTATAATATGCACATATTACTTTCTATAATGAGGGGAAGAAAGAACTTATCAAGAAAACTTAGAGGAATTTTATCAGAGGGTTGAAAAGAAAATGCCTCCTGAAGTCATCTCTGAAGAATGTAAACCTGTCATTATTTATTTATACTCATGATAAATTAGGAGCAAATATGTTTGAATGTCAACAGTGTTAGTAATGCTTATATTTGCATAGAGGTGTATAGCACCTTAAAAGGCTTACAGTTTGCAAAACATCTTCACCCCATATCTACTGTCCCATTTGATTCTTAAAACTAGTCTGTAAAGAGTAGGTCTTGTTATCCTTATTTTACAGACACAGAATCCTGTGATGCTGGTAGAAATAAGAATTGAATAGGGGTGGAGCTGAGCACTCCAGGAATTGCAGGCTGTCCACTCCTGAGAGTGGCCTAGGCTCTGCTTCTCACTAGTGCAAGCTTCTACCAGCCCTTCTGCCTGTGGGTTCCAGCTCTCTCAGCTACAAAATAAGGAAGATGCATTACTTCCCTTGGCTTTAAAAATCATATCATCTTAAAATCTGTGAGGCCTTGAGAGATGATGAATTGCCTAGGAAGTCTTTAACTTTTTGATACCCCGGATTTCTTCCCAGAGATGAGATAATAGTATAAATTTAAAGTGCATTCTCTCTTTCTTCACTTCTGCCCAAAGTAGAAATCCCTGAAATATCCTCATTCTGTCTTTTGGAATGGGAACGTAAGCAGAGTTCCATGAACGTTGACTTCGTATTCTTCCAGCTCACCTCTCTTATGAACAGAGGCTGTGGAAATATTGACACCTTTGTATGCAATGATTTATTACTGTATCTCAGGGACAGGATGCAGGACCACGTTGAAATACGCTTTTGTAGGCCTGACAGCAGCTCATCAGACAGCCATTCTCCCAGCCTGGCAGCTTCTTCTCTTCTGCCTCCTGTTATCCAAATAATAGAAACATAAAATCGAAAGACTGGAGGAGAGCTCAATAGGTCAGCTCATCTAGCTCTAGGACTGGGTTAAGGATGGCTCCTAAATCACCCAACTTTCTCCCTTTATAGAGCCTCTGTTCATTTGATAATCAATGCCAGAGCCAGAGGAAAAGGCATCAGAATATAAAGAAAGGTTTCCCTTTCCACATCCCACTTGCATTAGAGTATAAATTATAAAGGGCACTTTAATTCTATGTCCCAGTTTCCAGCAGTACAGAGACTCTAATGGTTTCATCTGAAATTACATTCACTCCAGCCCCATCATTCTTGCTCTGTCTCACAGGCTTGCCTGGAGGAGACTGATAAATGGTATCCTGCCAATCAGATCACTCAGTGTCTTCAGAGGAAAGCTCCCAGGGCTTCTCTGAAACCTTGGTGTTCATTCATACACATTTATTAAGCACTTACTAAGTGCAAGGCAAAATCCAGGGCCTTTTGCTTTTCTTCCCTCCCTTCCTTCTTTCATGGAGAAATGTTGCTTGAGCTCCTACTTAGAGTGTGACAGATGCAGTGTGGATATAATGATGAACTAGTCACTGCCAAGGAGGAGCTCACGGTCAGTGGGAGGGAGGGAGACATATAAATAAACATGAGGCAGCAAGCGGGAAAGGAGAGAACACAGATGTCCAGATGCCGGAGTCAGACCAACTAGGTGTGACTCCCTGCTTGGGTCCTCATTAGCTGCATGACCTTGTGACAGGGCATGTCATTTCTATGAGTTATGCCCTTATGTGTGAACTAGAGATGATTATATCCCTCTCAAAGGTTGGGCATGCAGATGAAATAATATAACATATGAAAAACATCTAATGCGAAACCTGGGTTATACTAGGTGGTCAATAAATATTAATTTCCTTCTCTCTCAGATAAATATGGTATACCATGCATGGTAAGTGCTATGCCATAATTATCTGAGTAATGCTACCCAGGGTAGAACCTCAGAGCAAGAGAGAAGACTAGGCTCTGAACTTCCACCTTTTCAGGGGGCACAGTGAGGCTGGTGGTGGGGTAGGTGAACCATAGGGCACTAATGTCACAGGTTTCAGGAGTTTGATGGGTTTCCTGGGGCAGAGCATGACTCCATGGAGAAATTAAGCTGTGGCTTCAGCTTTATGCTAAGATATAGAAACAATTCACTCACTAGGTGGTGTCCTTGAGGGACAAGGAAATTACCCTGAGGAGAGACTCAAAATGTACAATCTTGTTTGGGCTACTGGCTAGGGATTGGCAAGGAGGGAGGCTTTTGAAGGTAGTGGTCAAACTGCCTTCTGGTCTCACCTCCTGAATGTGTCAGATTCCTCCAGAGTGGGAAAGCTGTAAAGAAGCAAACAAGCAAATTAAAGGACAAAGCTTGAATCACAAGAGATACTACCAGAAACTCCCTTTTGTGGCCTAACAAAGTTTAAAGCCAGTTATGAGTCAGATGAGGACCTTGCATTCTGACACAAGTATGCTTGCAGGCTAACACCAGTGAAGTTACGGGCTGCCTCCAGGAGCCATGGCCAGGCAGGCAAAGGCAGGAGCACAGGGTCACCATCTATATAAGGAAAGTGGAGTCTGTCTATGCAGTGACCAGGGAGCCACAGAGTGAACATCCAGGTAG
Source organism: Pan paniscus (assembly GCF_029289425.2). NCBI lineage: Eukaryota > Metazoa > Chordata > Mammalia > Primates > Hominidae > Pan > Pan paniscus. The sequence continues at coordinate 30,441,348 of NC_073254.2, forward strand.
CAGGGAAAGAGAGTAAATGCCACAAAGTGAGGAAGGTGAGGACCGTTGTGGCTGCTTGGGGACACATTGTGAACACATGAGGGATTTCTCCAGACAGAAGGAAGGTGTTTGAACTTGACAAGCCATTGCAATACTTGCCGTGTCTCTGGTCACTGCTGACAACTCTGCTCTACAGCTTGCAACCCTTATAACCATAACTGTTTGGAGTACCTGATCTAAGAGAGACATATTAAAGGTCTTCCAGGGGCCTCCAAGGTGGTCTGTTACTCAGAATCTCTATTGTTGAGAGTATGGATATTAGATAGAGAGAGATCTGGAATGGTAGATATGGATGGACCCAGAGAGAAGCAGACGTGGAAAGAATAGCTGACCTCTAGAATAAGATTCATGAACTCCAGCTGCTGATGGGACCAGAAGACAACTCGGTTTCTCAGAGCTCCCTTTGGTTGCTGAACAAATTCTCAGCCCCGGTCTCCTGATACTTTGCTATTCCACTCTTCAATCCTTCATGGGTTTGGTTCTTTGACCTATATGTGGCTAAGCATCATTGTCATCAGTGTCATCATTTTCTGACTTAGCCTTAAAAACACTCGCCTACAGAGTTTTCATTCATTCTATGCAAACCCAAATGCCTGAAACTTTTGTTGTTAGGGACTGAGAAGGGGGGATTCTCACTCTGATGATCCATATTCTTCTATTGTATCTCCAGGCTGCCAAGGTCAGGGAAAGCCTGTGTTCCATATAAAGATTATTGGTGCCCAGAGAGAAGGGGATCTGACTGTTTGATGATTGGGAAGAAGACTCTGCAACGGAGGTTCTACTTGCGATAAAGCTGACAAGGGATGCTGGTGTGGACAGGGGTGAAGAGAGAGGGGATGTGTTCTCAGCAAAGGCAAGACTCCAGCATGTGCAAAGGCACAAAGGAATGAAAGTTTGAGTCATGGGGAGAAGGAATTGCTCTGTGTGTCTTGGGGCATGGTGGGCGGCGAGGTAGGGAATACCAGTTGGGCCAGACTATGAAAGTCACTGAAGCTATTGTAAGGCTTTCTTCTGGAGGTGAGTGGTGGCTTTTAGTCAAGGGAGGTACACAACCAGTTTTCTGTTTGACATGGTAACTCTGGCTGTAACTAGGAGTTCTGGTTGATGGTAGTCCCATCCGGTCATCAGGAAGACCATTTGGAAGCTAATGAGACAATTCAGGTAAAAAAGTGAGGACCTGAACCGAGGTAATGACAGTGGAGGAGAAAGAGGAGCAAGACTGGGAGAGATTTAGAAAGTTGTCATGGCTGGACCTGATGAACGACTGCATATCATTGATGAGGAAGATGGAGGCAATGCAAGGAGGATGACTCTAAGTTTCTATTTGGGGCAACAGGAGCACGATGGTGGTATACATTGAAACAGACATCTCAGGAAGAAGAATACGCTCTGGGGGAAAGCTTGATCTCCGTTCGGGAAACATTGAGTTTGAGATGCTTCTAGGACACTGCAGTACAGGTGCTGTCGGTAGTTGGAAATAGCATCCTAGAATTCAGGGGAGAGCCAGAATTGGATATGTAGATTTGTGAGTATTTGCTGTATATGTGGTTTATGTTATGGGAAAACACGAGATCACCAGGGAAGAGCACTGTGATGGTGATAGGACAAGAGGTCTTAGGATAAAACTGGTGAAGATCAGTGTGAGAGATGGAGGCCTACTGAGTTGAAGAAAAGTAATGAACAAAGGCAGGTTGTAGTCTTTCAGCCTAGGCTTCATGAGGTTGAGCCCTTTGCTTTGCAGGTTTAGAAGCTTGTCTTTATTAGTTCACCTAAGGGATGAACTGACCAAGGTCTTGACATCTGATTCATCTAACCAAACTCGTAAGAATCTGCTACCTAAAGTAGAATGAGGTTCTATTAATTCACAGGTGGAAATACTAAGATGCACAAAACTAATCAGGTACTGATGAAAGGATATAAACTCCAAACTCATATTGCTTTGTGTGTTATCTGCTTAAAGGTGGAGACATTTCTATTAAAAAACTAGTATTGGCTGTCTTCAGTATTGGGTGGCCTATGGAATAATACAGGTGTACCTCATTTTATTGTTCTTCACTTTATTGTGCTCTGCAAATACTGCGTTTTTTAACAAGTTGAATTTCGTGGCAACCCTGAGTCAAGCAAGTCCATCAGCACCATTTTTTCCAACAACACTTGCTCATTTCATGTGTCAGTTTCAGCAATTTTTAGCAGTACAGCATTTCTAAGTTTAGGTATGTACATTGTTTTTAAAGCCATAATGCTATTGCACACATAGTAGACTACAGTATAGTATAAACATAACTTTTATATGCACTAGGAAATCAAAAAATTTATGTACTTGTTTTACCGTAATATTTGCTTTATTGCAACAGTCTAAAATCAAACCCACAATATCTCCAAGGTATGCCTGTTGTGTGACTGAAAACCCCCAAACTAAGTGTGCCATAGTTAAATAAGTTTGATAAAACTTAAATCCTTCTCTTAGATGTTCACAAAGTACATATGAATTAAAGACTTTAAGAACTTCTCCAGTAAAGCAACCTGTGATGCTTAACCCAGCATTTGCAAATCCCTTGATCATAGAAGTTTCTCACCTATGATACCAGCCCTCATTTCTGGCCTGGCATAATCTGTCTAATCAATAGCTCCTCTTGGATGTATAACAGACATTTCAGCCTTCACATGTTCAGAACCAGATTCTTGAAATCTGCCTTTCCCAGCTAGTTCTCATCTCCCCCAAGTTAGTAAATGTTAACTTCACTTTCCAATTGCTTGATCCCCAAATCTTGGAGGCTCTCTTTTTCTAACACTCTGTATGTAAAAATCAGCAAATCCTATTGGCTCCATGAAAACATATCCCAAATCTGACTACTACTCAGCAGTTTCATTTTGACCATCCTAGTCCAAACTGCTGCCAGCTTCCTCCCGGACTGTTACATTAGCTGTCCAAGTGCTCTCCCTGCTTCCAAACTTGTTCCCCATAGTGTACTCTTCATACAGCGGCTTTTAAAACTCAAGTCAGATTGTGTCACTCCTCTGCTCAAAATCCTCCAATAGCTTCCCATTTCAGTCACAGCAAAAGCCACAATTCTTAGAGTGGCCTATGACGCCCTACCTGATCTGACCTTCCATTACTTCTCTGATTTGACCTCCCACCACTTTGCCCTTGGCTTACTCCGCTGCAGGCACACCGGCTTCCTTGCTCATCCTCCTGCCTCAGGACCTTTGCACTTGCTGGTTTTTTTCTGCGAGGAATGCTCTTCTCCAGACATCAGCATGCCTCACTTCCTCATTTCATTAGGGTCTCTGCTCAAATGACCACTTATTTTCTAACCATCTTATTTAAAATATATCTGCTTTGTGTTTCTTCATAGCATTTTTCAGCATGTCACTGTGTGTATATATGTGTATGTGTGCATATTTTGTTACTATCTGCACCCCCTGCCTCCCCCACAACTAGGATGTAAGCTCCCTGAGAAGGACTTTTACTTTTTCATTGCTGTATCCAGTATTTCAAAGAGTGTCTGACATGGCATAAATATTTTGTTAAAGATCTGAATAAACAAATACCCCCATTACTAGATCTGCAGAACACACCATGAGAAACCGGTTTAGACTTTTGGTGCCTGCTCTGGGCCGTGATATAGATTGATTTTTCCTTTTTCTTTTACTTTCTTTATTTTTGAGACAGAATCTCACTCTGTTGCCCAGGCTGGAGTGCAGTGGCATGATCTCAGCTCACTGGAACCTCCATCTCCAGGGTTCAAGCGATTCTCCCTGCCTCAGCCTCCTGAGTAGCTGGGATTACAGGCGCCGCCCCCACGCCCAATATCCCCATGCCACGATAATTTTTAAATTTTTAGTAGAGATGGTGGTTTTGGAATGTTGGTCAGGTTGGTCTCACACTCCTAACCTCAGGTGATTTACCCCCCTCAGCCTCCCAAAGTGCTTGGGATTACAGGCGTGAACCACTGTGCCCAGCCCCTTTTTCTTTTCTATATTCCTTATCAATCATCATGTTGTCATATAAGTACCTGGAGTTGCAATTTTTCCAGACTGTATTTTATGCTGGTTTCATTTGAGATTGTTTGCAATATCATTAGAAAACAATCTCCAAGTCACAGGGATGGATAGACTACATCTGAGAGGTTCCTGGGATGGGCTAATCTCATCTATTTATATTGTTTTAAAAAATAACTCATGATTTTGAAGTTCAGTTTGTTTTCAAAGGGTAAGGTTAGAAACTTGGAAAAGGCCTTAATAAAATGCAGGCTCTGAACCTAGACTTGTAGACATGGGTGTCTTCGGTTTAAAGCATGCTGTACTGTAAGAGGTCAAAATTTGGGGGTTTAAAATAGAAGGATGGAAAGCACCAGAGTCAGCTGATACAGAAGTCAATGAACACTTATGTTTGGTTTCAGGTGAATATCTATATTCATCTCCAGCAGAGCGCACAGTTTTGCCTTATACTTGTTGAACTGTTTATTGTCAGTTTCCCCAGCTAGAGTGACAGTCCCATGAGAGGAGGGGCTTGTCTTGTCTACTGCATTTCCAGTGCCTAAATGGTACCTGACATGTAGTAGGTGCTGGTTAAATACTGGTCCCTTGGTCATGCTTTGCGCATGTCCATTCTAGTCTTTTCCTGCTGCCTGCTAAAGACTTATTCTTTGCTTCATGACTTACTTATTTGGTGCTTTTTACTTAATGATGCTCAACATGTACTTTCATACATACTAACTCAGGAGACTGTTAATATTTGTTGAGTACCTACTATGTGTTTGGAACAAAGGTACAGGAGTATGTGAAGTTAGTATTCTAACCCATAATAAGCTACTTAGTCTCCATGGATAGCTTGTATTTTGAAGCAGGAAATGCCGACATAAAACTTTCTCCTGAAAAAAATAGAGTCAAAAATATCTAAAAGTGCTATCTGATGTTTCCTTACCATTTATGGAAGACAGCAATGGAATGTATCAAATAAGGGAAAGAAATGAAGACAGAGAGAGTATTGACTTAAGTAAAAGGTCACATGCTTACTAAAGGAATTGCAACACAAGCCAAGCAATTCATAACATCTCATCAAAGATGCGGGATTCCATCGCTGGAACCAAGGAGGTGGAGTTTGCAGTGAGCCGAGATCGCGCCACCGCGCTCCAGCCTGGGCTGCAAAGTGAGACATGGTCTCAAGAGAAAAAAAAAAAAAAAAGATGCTGGATTCCACTTACCCTCACCCAGTGAAGATTCAAAAGCCTATTAGCCTGTTTGAACTAAGATGTAAGACAGTGGCCTCAAACTCCAATCTTAATAATAGCACAAGGACTGAAGGCACCCACTGTTTCTCAAGAGTTCCAAACCATTCTTAATACAGTTTTACATTCCATCTAATATTTTGTTCTTGATGTTTTCTGATCTTCCAATTGTACTACACCCCTAGGGAAAAACCAAATTTTTTTTTATGAGAAAGCTAATTTTCAATTAGTAGAGTTAAGAAGAAAATCTTATAAACTTTCCTTCCTAAGCATATAGCTATACCCTTGAGAGAACCTTAGCTCATTGTGTGCTCATGAAAAGAACACAATATCCTATATGAGTCAAACCTGAAGATGCCAAATGGTGATATATAAGCTTTTAAAGAAGGTTAGAGAACTGAGCCAACACTTTAGTTTTGTTCTTTAAGGGTAGAATGCTGGGGGTTATGGGCGCTGCATATTATGCAGGAGGGGTGATGGATGATGTCCTCATTATCCTTGTTTTCTAGATTTGGCTGGTTGCAAGGTGGGGCTGGAAAGTCCCTTGTTGGTAATAACGTCAAGTGTATTGGTACTTGTGACTCAGAGGCACCATTAAAATTGATATGTAAGTGTGAAGTGTGATATGTAAGTGTGAAGGTAATATGGTTTCTCTTCTTATTTCTCCATAATACTCATGGGACACTTTCGATGATTTAAAGCAGAATGATTTATTATGACTTTAATGTTCTAAGGAACTCTTCTATCTACCCTTGACCTCATCTCAACTGCCATTGTTTTAGTAAGGGTTCTGGTTAGAAATCTTTTCTACCAAGGGTAGGAACTTTTTTGCTATTGGGGTTGGCCCTCTGAAGTTTCACTGAAAAATCACCTCACAGAAGGCAGGTTAATTGGAGAAAAGGTATACAAGTTTCATGTGTATACACAGAAGACTTCAGAATGAAGACCTGAAGATACAGGGGAATTGTCCATTTTTATGCTTAGGTTCAACAAAGTATGGACAGCCATGTAGAAATGTGATTGGAACCAGCCTGGGCAACATAGTGAGACCCTGTTTCTACCAAAAAAAAAAATGTAGCTAGACACAGGGGTGCATGCCTGAAGTCCCAGCTATCAGGAGGCTGAGGCAGGTTGTTCTTGGCTGCTGCCAGTTTCTGGTGATTGTCAGCATTCCTTGACCTGGGCAGCAACACTCCAGTCTTTTCTCTGTGGCTACATTACCTTCTCCTGTAATGTCTGTGTAATTTCCCTTTGCCTTGCTCTTATAAAGGCACCTGTTAGTGCACTTAGGGCTCACCTGGATCGTCCAGGGTGAACTCCTCATCTTAAGATCCCTAACTTCATTGCATCTGAAAAGACTCTTTTCCCACAGACGATCGCATTCATAGATTCCAGGCATTAAGGCATGGCCATGTCTTTGGGAGCGGCACCATTCAACCCAGTCTATACGCCATATTTATTATTCTGTATGTGTAGCTTAAGTCAGTCTTGCTAGCAGCTACAAAGGTTTTTAAATTAGCATTCTGACCTGAACCTTCATAAATCATTATTCCTTGAGGACAGCAGCCAAGGACAAGACTAGATTAAGATTCTGAACAGGAGAATGGTTGATAGAGGGAGTTAGACACTCATAACCAGTTGCCAGAGACGAGGCAGGAAATTCACATGCGTTAAATATCTTTTCCATTCACTTTCAAATGTGGCCTTGTGGCCAGGTGCTGTGGTTCAGACCTGTATTCCCAGCACTTTGGGAGGCTGAGGCAGGAAGATCACTTGAGGCCAGGAGCTCAAGGCTGCAGTGAGCTGTGATCTTGGTATGCAGGGAGTGCCACTGCACTCCAGTCTGGACATCAGAGAGAGACCCTGTTTTCAAAAAAAAAGATGGCCTTGTTTGATTCTTATTACAAATCTGTGATGGACCTCGTCTAATCCATACTCCTGTAAATGTCGAAACAGGCTCAAGAAGCTAGGTAACAATGTTCTTAAGTCCCACCAACCAAGGGCAGAGCCAAGATTTTGATCCAAATCTCAGTTATTGTCTCCAAAGCATACATCCTCTGTCACAAGTGAGGATTTCTGGGTGCATCTGGGACCTCCAAGCCAGCTGTTACTGCCATATGCCTATGTCCTCCCTCTGCTGGGGTTCCCAATAGGGAGAAGAGGACAGAGCTCTTAAGGCTTTGACAAAAGTTGAGTCATTGGTCTAGGTCAATAGTTTCTGGATTCTATACACTATATTAGGAAAGGAGAGGAAAGAAATAATTATGAACAGTGTTCCTGTCTGTCGCGATCATATATGATTACCATCATTGCATCTCCATAACTAGAAAACTGAACAGGTAGGACAGGTTTGAAAAATCCAAATGTGATTTTCAGGGTGGGGGATTGAACAAGGATATATGAAGGTATCAGCGTGACAATTTAGTAATCAGTTTCTTCCTCAATAAATTTAAAGAAAAACCCAGAGGCAATAAGTTTTTTTGTGAAAACTAATTATGACACTTTGAATTTCAAAATGAGTAAACATACTTTGGAGGAAAGAAAGCAAATACATGGAAGATAAAACAGTTTGGTTTCAAGATTAACACTTAAATATAAATTTTGAATGTCTCTTTGCTGGGTAAGGAAATTTTTTATTCTAACTGTGAAGAACTGGAGAGAGAATTTCTTCTCTGGTCATATGCATGAAATTCAGATCCTTTCTTGCTTCACTTTAAAAATAATTGAATAACATCAGCATCCAAGAATTTGAAGACAGCATAATTAATAGATGGATGATAATTCAACCTGCCTGAGAGAAACTGCGTTTAAGAAGAAAGCCCTGGCCGGGCGCGGTGCCTCACGCCTGTAATCCCAGCACTTTGGGAGGCCGAGGCGGGTGGATCACGAGGTCAGGAGATGGAGACCATCCTGGCTGACGTGGTGAAACCCCGTCTCTACTAAAAACATAAAAAATTAGCCGGGCATGGTGGTGGGCGCCTGTAGTCCCAGCTACTCGGGAGGCTGAGGCAGGAGACTGGCGGGAACCCGGGAGGCAGAGCTTGCAGTGAGCCTAGATCATGCCACTGCACTCCAGCCTGGGCAACAGAGCAAGACTCTGTCTCAAAAAATAAAATAAATAAATAAATTAAATAAATAAATAAATAAATAAATAAATAAATAAATAGAAGAAAGCCCCTGATGGCTCAGCCCTTGGTAAGAGTGTATTCCTGCTAAAGATGGAGGTTAAATGCTTAGAATTGCTGAACAGTTACCTCCTTTGCAACGGTTATTAAGCAGAGTAGCTGATTTTTAATTAGATTTAAATGTGTGACTCACTAATGGTTAATGACAAACAATTTAATTATCGGGCCTTTCATTTTTTCTGGAAAGCCTCAGACTGCTCCTGGAATCCTTAATGTGGGCATGTGAAGAATATGGGCATTAATGGGTCTCAGAAGTTTTTCTGTTTTATCTTGTAGGCAAAGGCACAAATGGTTAACTCGATTTTATTGAATGTCTCTTCATAGTCAAGATAAGGTTAATGCCCCAGGGGGCTTGGAGATCCACACCAGGACACAGCCCCATTGGTTGGCTTCATTGCCTGCTCTCTTACCCTCCTGGATCCAGTTCCTGAAAGTGTTTTACTTTTCACCAGGATGCTTCTAGAGGATGTCAACTGATTAGCCAATCAAGGTAGGTTCTGATAAGATGTAGACCCCTCCAGGCATATTTAAATCCTATTAATGGATTCTTCCAGAGAGAAAGCCTTTTGAGATGTAGAGAGATGACGCTGTGATAGTGGGATGACAGATCTGGGGTTAATAATTCCTGGCAGGAGAGCCTGCCTGGAGTGTCTCATGTCTCTCCAATGATGGCAGATGCCTCCTTGCTAACTAGGAGCTGACTGAACTGGCCGTTCTGAAAGCAGTAGCTGTGGCTATAGCTGAAATGACAGTCACACATGCTCAGTGTAAAAAGGACTCTGATCATTTAAGTCATCTTCACACATGATCACAAGTGTCTGCAAATTCCAAAAGCAAAGTGTACTTGGTACCATAGACTCTTAAGGCTGTCTCTGGCCGTCACTCATAGTATGGGGCATGCTCAGTCTTCTGGAATTTACAGCTATCAGCCAGGATGATGGTGTCTTTCCAAGTTGAAAAATGTCTTTCAGATGTTAACTAAAATTTTAAACACTGTTTAGGCAAAGATGTCACAGGGAAGCTATTTACATTTAAGATAGCAGGTACATTTAGTAATATAATCTGTGACATTTACAGAAAACTTATTGGACATTAACTTTTGTCTTCCAACAACCCTATGAGGGAGGTAGTATTATCCTAATTTACAGATGAGAAAACAGAGAGGTTAAGTAACTTGCAGAAGGTGACCCAGCTGGTAAATAGCAGAGCTGGTTCCAAAGCCCACACTCTTAACTGTAATGCTAAAATTTGCATATGTAATCTATGTGATTCTTACTTTCAGTTGCATAATTGATTTTGCCACATGGATGAAGACAACTTGAACAAGGGCAACATGGACAGCAGAGAGGCACTAGAGCATGATAGTCTGAAGCATGGATTCCTGTGTCACCTAGTATGAGTAGATCCCCCAGGTCTAGCACATACAGCTGTGAAAGCTTGGGCAAATTGTCTTAGGACTTCAGTTTCCTCATCTGCAAAATGGGGACAATAAGGGTATATAACTCATAGGATTGTAATGGTTATATGCGACAACTGTGACAAAACCTAACATTAATTCAATGCTTCTTTTTGTGCCAATGATGAGAAAGATGGACGTGATTAGCTTTGCCCCTGGCACATAAGCATTTTCATTAGCTACTCGTATTATTATTTTATACTACCTGTCAAATCCATTTCGACAAACTTCAAGAGATCATCAACTTCTTTTGCCATATCAGAATTCTGACCTGCCAAAAATCGCTCTTTATAAGTGGGTCAGGGATGGAGCTTGGAAATCTTTTTTGTTATGTACAATTTCACCTATAATTTATTTTCCATTTTAATCTAATGCATAATTGAACACACTTTTAGAATATCACATTATATATTGCTTCTATTACTCTCAGAAATACTTTGTCTTTGTCATACCGTATTACTAAATCTAGCTGAATTTCCAACTTCCCAAGAACCTGATAAACAGGCTCATTTTTCTTCACAGATTAGTAAGGAGAAGGAAATTAACTCTGAATCCTGATTCTTATCTATATTTTAAGGGAAAAAAATACAGTTAAAGTGACTTGAAGTCATAGTCATAGTCAAAATAATGGGGTTATTCTGCAGCTGTCAGGGGTACCCATGAGCTGCAAAGTGGCACCTACAATAACAGCCTTGATTTTCTAATCCATTTCACAATCCACTCTTGGCATGAAGCACGTTCTACCTTTCGAACTGTCAGATTCTTGGGCTGAGCAAATTGGGTACAGCTTTTCGATTACACATTCAGTTCTTTCCCAGCTTTAAAACTGATTTCACATTACCAGTATGATTTATCAAGGAGAGAGACATCTTAAGGCACAAGCCTAAGTTATAGAGGTGGCCCTGGGGTGTAAGCAAAAGCACTGCAGAATTTCAGATATAATAAAACAGGGTGAGCCTGCTATTACCTGTGTCCTAGATACAAAAGATGCTCATCTGATAGCCTGGAACAGCTGGCACCAACACCCCACTTTATTAGGGGGCTGCTGTTTCCATATTTCCAGGCCAGGAAGCCCTATTTCTTAGTAGCTAGAATTGTATTCGTTAAAAAAACAAACAAACCAAGTTTGTATCACTCTTATCAAGCAATCAAGCATAGTCTGTTGATTAGGGCCAGCCTGAAGCCAGCTAGTTGGGTAAAGTTAGCTGTCTTCTTTCCAATTAGTGCTTCTTGTCCCTCCTCCATAGGCCTGCCCAAGGCATCCAATATTTACGCTTCCCACTTCCTTCTAGCAAAACCAGCTCTCACACCCTTTAATCAAGCATCAGTACAGTTGACCCTTGAACAATGCAGGAATTAGAGGCTCTGACCTCGTGCACAGTAAAAAACCTGCATAACTTTTGACTCCCCCAAAATTAACTAATAGCCTACTATTGACCAGAAGCCTTACCCAAAACATAAACCAATAACATATGTGACTAACACATATTTTATATAGGTATTATATACTATATTCTTTTGTGTGTGTGTGTGTGTGTGTTTTATTTATTATTATTATACTTTAAGTTTTAGGGTACATGTGCACAATGTGCAGGTTAGTTACATATGTATACATGTGCCATGCTGGTGCGCTGCACCCACTAACTTGACATCAGTATATTCTATGATAAAGTAAACTAGAGAAAAGAAAATGTTATTAAGAAAATCATAAAGGGCCAGGTGTGGTGGCTCACGCCTGTAATCCCAACACTTTGGAAGGCTGAGGCAGTGAATTGCTTGAGCCCAGGAGTTTGAGACCAGCCTGGGCAACATAGCAAATACAAAAAATATGAAAATTAGCTGGGCATGGTGGCACATGTCTGTAGTTACAGCTACTTGGGAGGCTGAGGTGGGAGGTTCACTTGGGATGGGAGGTTGAGGCTGCAGTGAGCTATGATTGTGTCACTGAACTCCACCTTGGACAACAGAGTGAGACCCTGTCTCAAAAATAATCATAAGGAAGAGAAAATATATTTACCATTCATTAAATGGAAGTGGACCATCATAAAGGTCTTCATCCTCGCCATCTTCACATTGAGTAGGCTGAGGAGGAGGGAGAGGATGGGTTGGTCTTGCTGTCTCAGGGGTGGCAGAGGCAGAAGAAAATCCGCAACCCACATATAAATGGACCTGCACAGTACAAACCCATGTTGTTCAAGGGTCACCTCTACTGTAATGTGCTTGATCTTCTTAAGGCTTTTACTTTTGCTCTCCCAACTCATTACACTGTCAGAGGCCAAATCGCTAACTGAAGGATTGGGGGACAGTGTAATGGAGGAACAATTGAATGAGAAGATTGGACGTTCAAAGTCTGGGTTTTAGATCTGCTATCTGTCAGGCTTTTCACCCACCCATTCACTCTGGGCCCTCAGTTTCTTTACCTGTCAAATGGCTAGGTTGGAGAATCTGGATTTTTATAACTCATAGGCTCATGGATCATTAGTGATGCTCATTCTGCAGAAGAGGAAAGCAAAATACAGCATTATTTCTTTTCTCTGCTCTGATGTTCTGCAATTCTAAGAGTTGGAATCTAAACTCATGGGGAAACATTTTGAGGATGTTAACACATTATCCCTGAATATATACCTCATCATGGGCACGGAGATGGGGCAGGAACTGGTATGAATTCAGTGTCTTGTGAAGTGCATGCTGTGGCCTATAGGATTCTCACTGCTGCTCTTTGAAGAATATAATGTTATTGTCAAAATGGAGGTGAGGATATCGAGACTTAGGACTTACCCAAGGCTATACCACTAGAAAGTGGCAAGGTCTATCAATTTTCCCAGTGTCTACCACAAGACTGGCCCCATGCATAATATCTGATTTGAAAGATAATTCTGGGCAAATTCCTGTGATCCCAGGTGGGAAGTTCCAGCTGCTCTGCTTGTTGGCCCATCCCCAACATTCTTGTGTTCAAAGAATCTGGATTTCTTTAGACTCAAGAGTCCAGCATAAGATGTGTAGTTGCACCTAAGACAGTGCCAACGAACACACTTTACCTGGGGCCAGCTTCAACCATAGGTAGTGGGTAGGTGACCAGCTAGTGTTGTTGGAAGAAGATTGTAAGGTCTCCTGTTACAGCCCATCTGTTCTCTGTTAGGGTGGTCAGCTTGTCTCAATCTCCCTGGGATGTTCTCAGGTTTTTTAAAAAAATTTTAAATTATTATACTTTAATTTCTAGGGTGCATGTGCACAACGTGCAGTTTTGTTACATAGGTATACATGTGCCATGTTGGTTTGCTGCACCCATTAACTCGTCATTTACATTAAGTATTTCTCCTAATGCTATCCCTCCCCCAGCCACCCATCCCATGACAGGCCCTGGTGTGTGATGTTCCCCGCCCTGTGTCCAAGTGTTCTCATTGTTCAATTCCCACCTATGAGTGGGGATGTTCTCAGTTTTAAAACTGATACTCCCAGGTCTAGAGAACTCCCTCTGTCCCAAGAAAATGGAATGGTTGGTCATCCTACAATTTCCTGAGCTCTGAATTTCTGTAATTGGGAGAATATACCTTATACTCTATATTCAATACAAAGAAAACAAATTTCTTCCTGTTGGCATGTTACCTTGTCAAACTTGGAGGTTATGTTTGAGATGCAAATAGAGACTTCTATGGAGTATGCAAAGTTTATTTTGGGGCAGGAAGACTCTCAAATGAGCCAAAACCTGGATGCAGTAAGAAGCCTCGAGATTGTTGGTTGGGAAAGCAATGCCACAGATACATTCTCATGAGCACAAGCCATGCTCCAGACTGATGCTCCCAATCGCAGGGTTGAGTTGCAATCAAGCTGCTTCCCACCTGAGTAAGTCTGTTGGTTAAGAAGCAGGTGAGTGGGCACAGAGAATCGTTTGTTTAATCAGGAACTACAGTTATTGGTTCTCTTCAGCCACCCTGGAAAAATCGGGTAATTACAATTGCAAGGGGCAAACTCTAACTTAAAGGTACATGCACAAGCTCAGATGTGGATACTGACATAGTTTGGATGTGTGTCCCCACCCAAATCTCATATTGAAATGTAATCCCCAATGTTGGAGGTGGGGCCTGGTGGGAGGTGATTGGATCATGGGGCCAGATTTCTCATGAATATACACAGAAAGATTTGCCCACCCTTGTTCTAACTGAAGGGAGAAAGAGATTCCCAGAATTCATGAAATAAATGAATTAGGAACCTTCCAGGGAGAAATGGGCACCTTCCAGGGATAAGAAAAGAGCATTGGCATTTGTTGAATACCACGCCAGGCACTTAACACATACCATTTAATTTGATTCTTTTGGTAACCTTCCTTGTACATCACCATCCCCCTACACTGGGTCCCTTGCACAGATGAGGAAAAGGAGGCTCAGGCCCAGGGAGAGGGTAAGGGCTTGTGCAAGTTCATATGGCTGCCTGACCTCCATGCTCTATCCAGCCTAACTGGGGACAGGGCACAGAGAATGGACTTCCTCAGTTTGCCTGGGGAGGCCCTGTGTGCACAGGAATTACCTGCTGAATTTTGAGACTAGGGAAGCCCACAGTGGGACAGTTATTTAGCACAGCTTCATGTGCCAGTGCCAGGAGGCAACACAGGCTCAGATGTGGATACTGACATAGTTTGGATCTGTGTCCCCACCCAAATCTCATATTGAAATGTAATCCCCAATGTTGGAGGTGGGCCTGATGGGAGGTGGTTGGATCATGGGGCCAGATTTCTCATGAATGATTTAGCACCATTGCTCTTGGTATTGTCCTTGAGATAGTGAGTGAGTTCTCTTGATATCTGGTTGTTTAAAAGTATCTAGCACCTCCCCCTTCACTCTCTGGCTTCTGCTTTCGCTATGTGAAGTGTCTGCTCTCGCTTTGCCTTCTGCCATGACTGTAAGCTTCCCCAGAAGAGGCCTCTCCAGGAGCCAAGTGATGTTGGTGCCATGCTTGTATAGCCTGCAGAATCATAAGCCAATTAAACCTCTTTTCTTATAAGTTACCCAGTCTCAGGTATTTCTTTATAGTAATGCAAGAATGGCCTAATACACATACCAAAGACCAAATGTATCCAGACAGCAAACAGAACTACTGGAAGATACAGGAACCAGTATATCTAGAGGTAGCCAAGCAAAGTTCCCAGGTGGCCCACAGCTGGGGGTGGGGAGTGGTGTCCCAAATATGCCTGAGCATCAGAGGGGGACAGGCAGCTCGACACCACTCTGGCCTCACTCCCTAGAGATTCTGATTCAGGGAGTCTGAGAGGGGATGGAAAGGTGAACTTTAAACAAGCCAACTTAACCACTGCCAATTTGGGGACTACTGATTTACAAAGTGGAACCCAGAACCCAGAAAATGAGGCCTGCATCCTGTTCCTTTCTCAGCTACAGACTAACTTTGAAAAGCAATTTTAAATCTTAGGTGCCTTCTGTGATGGCGTGAATAGGTAAGTCGCCTTGTGAGTGGTCAAAACATGGCACAGCACTCATTTATCATCTTCATGTCTCAGTTTCCCCAAATGTGTGATGAAATGATATCTGAAAGCACTTTTCTGAAATCTTGTGAGGATAAGTTAAATGCAAACATGGAGTACTTTGAGCTCTTTGGAGGAGAGGAATTCCAGTGATTATTAAAATAGCGCTTTACTGTAGTAGCCAAATGAAGTGCCATTTTTAAATTCTTGATAATCTTGAAGATGCAGTTCTTGAGTCATGAAGCCCATAACAATCTCTTAGTTATTCAGGTGAAAATCAGTTGGAACTACGTGCATCATCTTCCTGTACTTAGAGGGGGAAGCAGCTATCGAGGGTCCTTCTCTTCTTTCTTCCCCTGACCACAGGCACTTTATGTAAACCCACCGGTCTGTGTTCATGGGTAGAGGGACCAATCTTTAACCAGTTCACTTGAGTTCCTATTTCATTCAGTAGCTAATGCAGGAAACCTTAACAGGGTCTCTGGTGTGCAAATGGACTCTGTTTCAAAAGTTCATTTGGAACTTGGAAAATGACAATGTGTCTAAACTGTGGTTAGTTCACCTCCCTTCCCTCACATCCTTAAAAATATCATTTAACAGTTACCTGAAGTCCTGAACAAAGAAGGTGAAAGAACTGGGCAATTATGTTTAGCAATGTGTTTATGGGGTAACACATAGAGCAAAGAAAAAACAGTTTCCTGACAGAGACATCGGGGATTGGGGACATCTGCCTTCCCCTAGAAAAAGCACAGTCTCCCTCTTCAGCTGGCCAGAGGGAGAACACTCAGCTGCACATTGAAGTTGGCGGTGGCTTCTATGACGTGGCTGGGTTAGGTTGGGTTTGGGTTTTAAGGTGTAAGAATAAGATTGTTGGCTCTTCAGTTGTGGGATGGAGATATTCAGAATCAACTTATGTCCATCAACAGATGAATGGATAAAGAAACTGGGTGTATGAACACAGTGGAATACTATGCAGCCTTTGAAAAGAAGGAAATTCTGTCGTGTGACACAAGGATGGAGTTAGAGAACATTATGCTAAATGAAATGAGGCAGGCACAGAAAGATAAATACTGCATGTTCTTACTTTATGTGGGATCTAAAACAACCAAACTCATAGAAGCAGAGAGTAGGATGGCAGTTACCAGAGGCTGGGGGTGGAGGGGAAAATGGGGAGATGATGGTTAAAAGATACAAAGTCTTAGTTAAACAGGAGGAATATGGTGTTTTTTTTTTTTTTTTTTAGTTCTGTTGAACAGCATGGTGAATATAGTTAATAATAGAGTATTGTACATGTCAAAATTGCTAAGAGAACAAATTTCAAATGTTCTCACCACAAAAAGTGATGTGTTTGAGGTGATAGTTATGCTAATTGGCTTGATTTAATTATTCTACATTGTATTCATAAATCATGATAACCTCACTTTATATCCTTAAACATTACTTTAGGGTGATGTTTTACCGAGATTACTTTAGTCATCTGTCCAACCGGGCCAAGAGGCAGGAAACGGAGATGATCCTTTGAGACTCTTCTACCCCACCCCACCTACAGTTCTTTCTTCCTCAGCTGCCTTTTCTTCCCAACTCCCACCCTCTCCTCCTGCCCCACCCTAGCACCTGTTCCATTTCGCGTTCCTGCAGGGCTTTCCTCTCCCATTGAGCTCTCACCTGAGAAGTCAGATTTGCCCGTGAAAGCCCCAGAGAGTTTTGCCATCACACCTTTTTTCTTTCTTGGTTCTGTTGTATGGGGTGGGGTCTGGTGTGGGCAGAATTCCATCACCCATTAAGGTTTGGTTTTTGTCTCCCACACCTCTCCAGCTCTATGCTTTTTAGCTAGAGGATTGAACTTGAGCAAATGTGTAATTTTTGTATGCTTCAGTTTTTATTACAAAATGGAGATCATACTTTCCCTCATTTTCATCCTCTTCCCCGTTGAGCTGTTTGTTCTTCCCTCCCACGTGCCCTCCCGATTCTCTCCTCTTCCCATGCCTCGGCTGACAGACGTTCAGGCCTTCATCACCTTGAGAAGGGATAGATTCGATGACTTGTCCCCAGCCCCCATCACTGTCCACAGGGGCCTGTGCCACTGTGCCAGGTTGTTTCTGAAATGCAGTCATTCCTCACCCACCACAGCAGCCATGGCTGGGCTCAAGTACAGCCCCTCAGTTGGGGCTCTGGCTTCCTTGCCTTGTCTCCCATTTCTTCTCCTTACATACCCCCTCTGCTCAAGACAATTCATGTTAGCCTTTTTCCAGAAAAAATTCTCAACACTTCTGGCCTGATATGGTTTGGCTGTGTCCCCACCCAAATCTCATCTTGAATTGTAGCTCCCATAATTCCCTCATGTCATGAAAGGGACCCAGTGGGAGGTAATTGAATCATGGGGGATAGTCTTTCCTGTGCTGTTCTCACCATAGTGAATAAGTCTCATGAGATCTGATGGTTTTATAAAGAGGAGTTCGCCTGCACACGTTTTCTCTTGCCTGCTGCCATGTAAGATGTGACTTTCCTCCTCCTTGCTTTCCACCATGATTGTGAAGCCTTCCCAGCCATGTGGAACTGAGTCAATTAAACCTCTTTTCTTTATAAATTACCCAGTCATGGGAATGTCTTTATTAGCAGCATAAGAACAGACTAATACATGGCTTTTGCTGATACTTTTTCATCCTCATGGAATGTTATTTCAGCTCAGCAAATTGAGAGCCTAATTTCAGCTCAAATTATATGCCACCTCCTCCATGACATTTTACTCATGGTAGCAGCCACAAGTAAGCCCCTCCCGTCCTGTGCTCCCTACCTACAGCACTCATATGTGCCAGCTGTGAATGCTGTTTGCTGATCCACTTGTCTCCTCTCCTCCACTAGATGATAATGGGAGCCTAAGGAGTGCAGGGGAAAGTTTTGCTTGGAATTAGAAGATGGGGCCCTGACGTCAACCTGGTTGTTAACAATGGAAGGTTACTTAGCTTTTCTGGGCTTCAGTTTCCTCATCTATTAAATGAAGTGGTTGACCCAGGTGCCCTTGAAGGTCTCCACCAGCACTAAGTCTCTGTGAACTCTTTAGCAGAACTTTAGGGTCCACCCAACAATATGTATTTATCTTCTCTCCTTGCCTCTGCCTCTTTCTGGAAGGGGATGAGAATTAGCTGAGCAATTTCTCAGTGGCAGTGGGCTACCCAGTAATGCAGAGGGCACTAAAATGGTAGTTAAAAGAATGGGACTTGGGTCATTCAGGTTGGAGTTTGAATTCAGCTCTATACTTTTTAACTAGAGCATTGAACTTGAGCAAATGTGTAACCTTTGTATACTTCAGTTTTTATTTACAAAATGGAGACCATAACAACATCTACCCCAGAGGGTTGCTGACAGGTTAAGAAGATAATTTAATGAAGGTCTCATAATAAACAATAAATAGATGTATAAGTGGTAAAGACCCACCTTCTATCAAGACAATGTGTGGGAGTTACTTTACCATGTCTGGGTCTCAGTCATGGATGCACATTAAAATCATCTGGGGAGCTTTTAAAAAAAAAAAATACCATCACCTGGGCCCCAGTCCAAAGTGAATCAAAATCTCTGGGGGGTAGCATTCTGGCATTGGTATTGTTGAAGCTGTTCTCCTCTCCAGGTTTTTCTAATTTACAGCAAGATTGTGAACCATCGTTCTAATGAGAATTTAATCGACCCTAAGAGAGGAAAATCCACATGTTGAATAACAAATTTCTAAGACATGCTTTAGAGAAGTTTGAGGCACTTGGGCAAAGAAAGTCCTGCTTCCCCAGTGCAGGAGCCATGAAGTTCTCTAAACTCATGTCTATCTCCTGGACTCTTCCTAGTAGGCCTAGATAAAAAGCAACCCGCCTGAGCTAGGAATGGCACTTAGGAAATGTCTCGTGACTCTGAGTCCCAACATTTGAAGTCATTCTGGAGGCCTTCAAATCTCTCCCAACCCTCTAACTGATTATATGGATTTAAAATTCAAGATCTCTAGTCAACTACTTTTTCCAGTTCCCTGTTCCAAATGTAACTTAATAGGCTGTCACCATGGAAACAGGTATTTCTCCTTGAGGACCAATCCTCCTCTTGAAAGTCTGTCTCTTCTATCATTTGATTATGATCAACGAGGGGTCATGAAAAGCGAGATTTATATCCATGGAATATGTGTAAAGAATCTGGATTTAGACTCTTCTGAGGGATGGTACAGCACTTTCTCTGAATCTGTTAAAGTTCCATTTTTGATAATAAGATACTCTTGCCCTTCTGGGAAGAAGGAAAAAAAATCCTGCTTCAAGAATATCGCTCAGTACTAGCTAGATGTGTTTCCAAATGTGAGAAAGTAAAATTATCATTTTAATCTGCCTCATTCTCACTTTTTGGGATCCAAAGGGTAGAATAAAAAACCAGTTTCAGACTGGTGCCTGTTTCAGACTGGTGCAGGGGGTGCCAGTAGCTCTGGGTCGGGGGGTCTGTACCCCAGGTTCCCCACCTACTGAAGGGCAGTGATCCACACAGCCCTGCTGGGGGTCTGCAGTGCCCTTCTGGGCCCTTCTTAATCCTAACAATTTCTGAAACATGCCCAATCATTTGGCACTTTGGCCTTCACGGATAATGGAGAAAATGGGAAGGAAGTGAGGAGGGAACCAGGTGGGAAGCCGAATGTGAGAAAAGGAGAAGAGCAGGAGAGAGAGGCCTCCGGTGAAGAACCACGCAATTCTTCAGGGAGAAGCGATGCTTGGCAGGTATGGTGCCTTGTTCCTGGACCAAACTGAGGGTCAGGCTGCTATTTCTCGTGGCCCAATAATGAGATGCAGATGGACTGGGGAGGAAGAGAGTTTTTCTTTCTGTAACCAGCTATAGGGAGAAGGCCTGGAAATTATCACCAGACCAACTCCAAATTACAGTTTTCCAGAGCTTATATACCTTCTAAGCTATATGTCTGTGTGTAAGTGTGCATTTATCTAAAGACCGAAGTGATTAACTTCTTTTAATCTATAACAAAGGTCTGAGTCCTGAAGACCTTCCTCTGGAGCCTCAGTAAATTTACTTAATTTAAATGGGTCCAGGTGCTGGGGTGATTACTCTTTATCTTCTTTCCTGCTAAATCATGGAGGTTCAGACCCCCCAGTAAACTGGTTTGTGGAGGCCGGAGGAGTTTCTTCAGACCCACAATGAAACTTGTTTAATCATAAATGTGTCCTGTTAAGAGTTCCTTCATTATTTTGTCATGCCTGAGTTTCAGGAAATGCCTACGCAAAACTCTTGGGCTTTTGTTACATTCCAGCCTTTGTATAAGGACACTGGCTTTTCTTAGCTTTTAATATTTAACTAACCACTCAGTCAGTACTGAAACAGTTGTTATGGAGGCCTGTGTTAGTGAGACCTGGCCTGCCACATTGTCACATGTCACCATGGCAAGGCTGAACTGTGCTTCCCAGAATTCCCTTTTCTGCATAATTCCAGTTAGGGTGGGCCATAAGAGACATCTTGCACAGGACTGGAGAGCATCATATTGTCTGTGCATTCAGTAGCTTGGCACTGTGGCAGCCGTGCATGTGTTGTCATTTGTCTGCCGGCTCATGTTGCTGGTGAGAGACGGCAGCAGGCCTGCAGCTACTACACTTCTCCTGGATCCTCTCTCAGCTTTTGCAAATCCTGGGCCAGATGGGTGTTAAGCTCCATAAAAAAGAGGCCTGGCTCTGGATCCTGCAGGACGCCCCATCCTGGAGGATGGAGACAGTGAGGGAATGACATGGATTCAGTCCATCCTGCAGGTTCTGGCTTGTCCTTACTGTCCCCACTGTCTTAATCAGCTTGGGCTGCTGTAACAGAATATGGAGTGGGTGGCTTAAACCACAAACATTTATTTCTCACTGTTCTGGAGGCTGGAAGTCTGAGATCAGGATGCCAGCATGGTCAGGTTCTCAGTGAGGGCCCTCTTCCTGGTTTACAGATGCCTGCTTTCTTGCTTTTCCTTCCAGGATCATCTCTCTGTGTCTCTTTTTACAAGGGCACTAATCCCATCCATGAGGGCTTCAGGCTTATGACCTAGTCATCTCCCAAATGCCCCACTTTCAAATACCATCATACGGAGGATTAGGCTTCAACATATGAATTTCAGAGAGTGCACAAAATTCAGTCCACAGAATCCCCTTTGCATTCATCTTTCTTTCTACGCTACCTGACTTGCAAATTTCAACTTCCAGCACTGGACACAGAGAAACAGCCTTGTAGAAACTAGTGCCTACAATTGCATAAGATGAAATCCCTATGATAAATTCATGTGGATGTGTGCATGTAAGGCTATCCTAGTGGTTCTGCGTTTCTGATCAAATTCTGACTGCATCAGCAGGAACACATGGAGGGGAGGACGGCATGAAGGGCTAGCACCCTTGCTCTGTGGGTGCAGTCATGGGTCCTCTGCTACATCCAAAGATGGACCAGACTGAGTCAGGCCAGTTCTCTCGGGGTACCTAAAGAACTAGAACTGAGAGAGTCACTCTCTGTTGGTGCAGAGGCTGTAAGAAGTAAAGTTGGGGTGCTGTGGGGAACTGTATTAGTCTGCAATGGCTGCTGTAAGAAAATACCAAAGACTGGGAAGCTTAAACAACAGAAATTGATTTCCTCACAGTTCCAGAGGCCCTAAGTCGAAGATCAAGGTGTCAGCTGGGTTGCTTGCTTCTGAGGTCTTTCTCTTTTGTGTACAGATTACTGCCTTCTCCCTGTATCCTTATGTGGACTGTCCTCCGTGCACATACATCCCTGGTGTCTCTTCCTCCTCTTATGAGGACACTAGTCATACTGGATTAGAATCACCCTAACAGCCTCATTTCAACTGAGTGGGCTCTTTAAAGGCCTTATCTCCAAATGCAGTCACATTCTGAGGTACTGGGGGCTAGGATTTCCACCATATGAATATTTGGGGACACAGTTCAGCCCATAACACTGGCTATTAGTGGGCAAGTGTGGTAGATATACTTTTTGCCATCTGGAGAAAGTCTGATTGCAGAGAAAGTCGGATTGCAGAGAAAGAGAAGAATGTAGCAG
The DNA here is from genome assembly GCF_029289425.2 of Pan paniscus. Classification (NCBI taxonomy): domain Eukaryota; kingdom Metazoa; phylum Chordata; class Mammalia; order Primates; family Hominidae; genus Pan; species Pan paniscus. Next base: position 30,463,773 of record NC_073254.2, read on the forward strand.
ACACTCAGAGAGCCATGGAACTGATACACTGTATAGAGAAGACCACAGCCTTTGGGATGGAAGGAACCCAACTTTGTAAGGAGAGCCATTCACAACTGCCTCTGTAGATGACTCGTGACACAGCTCATAGGAATTTATCACTCCCAGCATACAAACTGTCTGACGGTTTGCCCTGCAGCATGGTCAGGCTTCAAGGCTGTTTTCCCAGCTGCAGAGCTCACAGGTGTCTGTGCATGAGTCTACTGTAGCTAGAGCATCTCCCCAGCCATGAGACAGGGGCTGATATCGGGATCAGTCAAAATAGCTCTACTAGCAACAGCAAGACACCTTTTTTCCTATTATTATTTAAAATTATCTATGACTTTTTTCTCCCCTCTAGTGCTATAAATGGAAAAAAGATTTCTAGAAAGTTCTTTGTATGTTTTAGACATTCCTTTCATAACCTACAAGCTAACTGTATATTAATAAACTATTACCTCCATTCAATCACATGCCAAACTCGCAGAAGCCCAATGACTTTTCAGTAACTTGTGCCAATGAACCAATCCATGTTTATTGAGCTCTGATTATAAATGAAGCTCAGCAGTAGGGAATACAAGAGATTCAAAGATGGTGAGGACAAGCTCCTCACTCTCAAAAATCTTACCATCTAGATGAGCTCAGGGACCAAGGCACTGAACTAGCCATGTACACCTCAGAGTCAAGGTCAAAGCATAATTTTAGTTTTGATTCAGTCCTTTGGCCAGAGAAGCAGAAGTGTCAAATTATAGCCATGAACAAGCACTTAAATAGCTTAGCTTTGTCTATAGGAGGGTCTCTGGACAGCTGGGCAAATTCATAGCCTTTACTCTTCTAGTGTTTACATCTTCCATGCATTTTTTGTGAATTCTAAAACAATGTGGCTATGTCACAGAAATGGAAGTCACCAGTTTGGTTTGCTAGTGTACTGCTTATGTACAAGTTGCTTTGGATTTCTTTTATGTCTGGGCCCTGGGTGGCCCTCAGTTCTGCCCATGGCAGTAGCTGACAGTGCTCCGTGGTTGTAGGAATATTTGGAAGGAGCAGAAAAGAGGTACAGTTAGAATGAGTGGGACTTGTCTGGTGGGTTGACTACTGATATAGTTCAGTGTCTGGTTACTGCTTCGAACATTTAGGTGAAAAATATCGTGCTGACCCATCCAGCACAGGCTCTGCGTAAAGAACACTTCACAGAGTAGTGAAGTACAAACACACAAGGCAATAATTATATATTATAACACACACCTTATTGGTACTGTTTCTGTGAAGAACCTTGATACATCATCTAAGGAAATTTCTCAAATGTCCCATCCAAGAAGTGTTCCTAGATAAAACCTAGGATGCCCCATTAAATTGAAATTGCAGATATATCACAGATAATTTCTTATAAGTATGTCTCATGCAATATTTGGGACATACTTATAATAAAAAGTTGTTTATTGTTCATCTCAAATTCAAATTTAGCTGTGGGTCTTGTATTTTTATTTGCTAATCTGGCAACCCGACATCTACATACTGCTGTTTTTGTAACATCTGCCGGAGCTACATGCCACAGCCATCACTGCCTGCAAGGGAGGCTGGGAAATGTAGTGCTGTTAACCAAGAACATTGTTGCAGTCAAGAACATAGGAGTTTTGGTAATAAGGAAGATGGAGATGATGAATAATGGATATTGGGTGGGCAACTCCTATAAAGTCCAGGTGACCCTTTTACCCATGTGAGATGGGTATAAGTCTATATTGATAATATTATTAGCAGCTATCCCATATTACATTCTTACTTTGTGTCATGAACCATGCTAAGACCTTTACATACAGCTTCTCATTTAATCTCCACAACAACATTATTGCTACCCCCATTTTACAGATTAGAAGCCTTATCCCATGGCTCAGACTAAGAGAGATTTAGTTGTTTGAGGTCACACAGCTAGTAAGTTGCTGAGTTAGGGCTAGAATCCACATTGATGTGATTTCAAAGCTGATGCTTTTGATATTTTTTTCCCAACAACAATTCTGCATGCCTACCATGTGCCAAGCACTAGAACAAAGTGTTATTAGAGTAAACAGAGAAGACAGTCTTTGCCATCAAGGAGCTTACTTCCCGTTATCGAGGCCTTTGGGAGGAGGTCATAAGGGTGAGGTCCTAATTCGATGAAGTAGTATTTTTATAAAAAGAGGAAGAGACAGCCTGGCATGGTGGCTCATGCCTGTAATCCCAGCATTTTAGGAGATTGAGGCGGGCGGATCATGATGTCAAGAGCTCAAGAACATCCTGGTCAACATGGTGAAACCCCATCTCTACAAAAAAAAAAAAAATAGCTGGGTGTGGTGGCAGGCACCTCTAGTCCCAGCTACTTGGGAGGCTGAGGCAGGAGAATCGCCCGAACCTGGGAGGCAGAGGTTGCAGTGAGCTGAGATCACGCCACTGCACTCCAGCCTGGTGACAGAGCGAGACTCCGTCTCAAAAAAAAAAAAAAAAAAAAGGAAGAGACACCAGAGACCTTCCTCTCTCTCTCTACATGTGCAGACAGGAAAGGCCATGTGAAGACAAAGCAAGAAGTCAACTCTCTACAAACCAGGAAGAGAGCCCTCACTGGAAACCAACCCTCATAGCACCTTGATCATGGACCTCCAGTTTCCAGAACTGTGAGAAAATAAATATCTCTTGTTGAAGCCACTCAGCCTATGGTATTTTGTCATGGGAGCCCCAGAAGACTAATATACCCCCACTATTAATAGAGAGAAACATAAATAAAAATCAGTAAATATGGAACAAATAAGTAGTGAAAAGAATCAGAGGTCATAGGGGTACTAAGGATGGTGTCAGCTCTTTAGAAAGGAATCTCAACACTGAGATGTGGCATTTGGGCAGAAACTTGAGGGGTGCAAGGGAATGAGACACGATGTCTGGGCAGGAATGCTCCAGGAAGAGGGAGCTCAGAGTCCTCCAGCAGGAGCCTGCACTGTGCCTGGAGAGGGAGAGCACAGGGCAGAGTGGCGGGAAATGAGGATGGAGAGTCAGGGCCAGGTCATGTTGAAAGCCCAGGGTTCTAAGTATGATGGGAAGCCGTGGGGGAATGACATGGTCTGAACTTCATTTCTGTAAGATCAATAACTCTGGCTGCTGTGTAAAAAAACGAACCATAAGCAGAGGACAGTGGGAGTCGAGAGAGACCAGTCAGGAGGCCACTTCAGTAGGGCAGATGAAAGAGGATGTAGCTTGAAATAGCCTGATAGATGTGGGGGTGGAGGAAAGTAGCCAGATTTCAGGATATATTTAGAGAAAGAACAGTCAGTAAAGAATCTGAGCAACTGGAAGGAATGAATTGTCATTTACTTAGATAGATTCATGTTCAGCGATGGAAATCAAGAGCTCTGGGCATTGGTGGGGGACCTTAAAGGGATCCCTCATAAGTGCCACCCCTCTTCTCTGCCTGAGAAATAAAAGAAAGACTAGAGATAGACACTGAAATATTACTTTTACTACTGATAGAGGACAACTAGGGGTAGCGGCTTAGAGTGGGATCAAATCACCCCCTAACCAAACTCCAGAATTAGGCAAACTTACCTCTCAGCCCCAGGCAATGCTGTCCAGGTTGAGCTCCTCAGTGAATCTCAGAGCACAGAAGAGAACATGTGTTCTCTGCTCCCAAGTGAGCATGCCCAGACTTTACTCATCAGAACCCCCGAGGCAGTGGAGTGAGTCAAGGGCAGAGTGAGGCCTAGAGTTCCATGAATTGAACTCCTTTCATAAGAAGAGGACACCAGGAATGGACGAGACACATTTTCTGCTAATAGATGTGTTAAGTTTGAGGCCCTTCATATGTCCAGGTGGAGTAAGGAGTTGGCTAGATAAGCCTGGTGCTCAGGGGAATGATTGGATTGATAATAAAGATTTGGGGTCATCAGTGTACTTTTGTTAATTAAAGGCATGGGACTGGGTGAAAGAACATACAAAGAAGATGCCTGGGCACTCTGAGACTTAAAGGCCAGAAGGATGCTTAGAGAAGAATCCAGCAAAAGAGAAGACATACCCCGTGGGGTAGGAGGACAGCTGAGAGCTCAGTGAGGAAACTTTCAAGAAACAGAAAGCAATTCACCGTGTTGAATGCTGCTGGGAAGTACAACTATGGTCATTGGATCTGCAAGAGGGAGTTGTTGCATAATGAAGAATTTATCTGGTCATTATCTCTGTTCCTTGGAGGGAGATTCTAAATTTTGGGAATTTCCCAAGCAATAGGAGTGTCTTTGCTATTCATGGTGGGCCCTGATAGTTTTTGCTAATGAAATGACTCCAGATGACAAGAGGAGGAGGGCCAGCATGGTGGCTCATGCCTATAATTCCAGCACTTTGGGAGGCTAAGGCAGGTGGATTGCTTTGAGCTCAGGAGTTTGAGACCAGTGGATCACTTTGAGCTCAGGAGTTGGAGACCAGCCTGGCAAATGTGGCAAAACCCTGTCTGTACTAAAAATATAAAAATTAGCTGTGCGTCATGGCACACGCATATAATCCCAGCTCAGAAGGCTGAGGCTGTATAATGGCTTCAGCCTGGGAGGTGAGGTTGTAGTGACCCAAGATTGCACCACTGCACTCCAGCCTGGGTGACAGAGTGAAACTCTGTCTCAAAAAGAAAAAAAGAGGATGGGGCTGGTCATGCCAGGAAAACCATGTGATTAGCAGGTTTGGTCTTTGAGCCACATGGTATCAAGCTGATCTCCAGACACTTGGAGTGTGAAGAGGGGCTTGAGTTGAGATTGATTTCAATCATGTAGCCAATGATTCAGTCAATCATGCCTCTGTAATGAAACCTCAATAAAAACTCTGGCCACTGAAGTGTGTTGGAGCTTCCTGGTTGGTGAACACATCTATGTGCTGGGAGAGTGGGGCACCCTGATTCCTTGGGGATGAAAGCTTGTGTTCAGGATCCTCCCATATCTCACCCTATGTGTCTCTTCATTTGACTAGCCCTGATTTATGTCCTTGATAATAAAACCATAGCTATAAATATAGCACTTGGTGGAAATCTGTGAATTGTTCTAGTGAATTATCAAACCTGAGGGTCATGGGAATCTCTGAATTTGTAGCCAGTTTGTCAGAAGGGCAGATGGCCTGGAGACCCCCAAACTTGTGCCTAGTGTTAGAAGGGAGGGCAGTCTTATGAAGGACTGAGCCCTTAACTTGTGGGGCATCCGGGCTAACTCTGGGTGGTCAGTGTCAGGATGCATTGTAAGGCCCCCCAGTATTGCAGGGGCCCACTAGTAGCATTGATGAGTGTGATTTCAGTGGTGTGATAGGAATGGAAGTTGATTATAGTTATTTTAGAAGAGAATATGAGGAAGTAAGTGGAGACACAAGTATAGACAACTGCTTTGGGAGTTTTTCTGGAAAGGGGAACAGAAAAATACGATGCTAGAATGACATTAAACTGCCCTCTAATGTTGATTATTGATTTATAAGGGTGTAAGGCCCTAGATAGGCATTTGTAAAAGTTATTTTGAAAGAGCAGGTATGTATTATGTGGTGTTATGGTTTGAATATGGTCCCTCCAAAATTCAGATGTTGCCAATGTATTAAGAGGTGGATACTTTAAGAGGTGATTAGGCCATGAGGACTCTTCCCTTGCAAATGGGATTAAGGTCCTTATAAAAGAGGCTTCACACAGCATTCAGTCTCTTGCTCGTCTGACTTCTGCCACAAGAGGACACAGCATTTGTCCTCTCCAGAGGAGGCAGCTCTCACCAGACAACCAAACCTGCTAGCACCTGTATCTTGGACTTTTCATCTTCCAGAATTTTGGGAAGTGAATTTCTGTTCTTTTTTGTCTAGGTAACTAGACAATTACCTAGTCTGTGGTATTCTGTTACAGCAGCACAAAATGGACTAAGATGTGGCCATGGTTAACAAGTTGTATGGAAATTGTATCCCCCAGTAGGCAGAGAAGTAATGTTGAAATATTTGAATGGCACAGTTGATCTGAGGACAAAGAAAGGCAAGGAACATGGCAGGGAAAGCAATGGGAAGAAACTGAGCCAAAGGCAGTGGTGCCTAGGGAGGTGGGGGCCTGGATGACTAATGAGTGGGGCCACCACTGCCCTGAGGGATTCCAAGTATCCCAAAGACCCCAGCAGGAGAATCATTTTACAAATTGATTGATGAGGCTTCTCAGCATTAACTGCCTGTACAGTGTCTGAGAGCAGGCAATGTGTACTCCGTGAACTGTGAGTTTATGCCTTTTTTTTTTTTTTTTTGAGGTGGAGTCTCACTCTGTGACTCAGGCTAGAGTGCAATGGCATGATCATGGCTCACTGCAACCTCTGCCTCCTGGGTTCAAGCAATTCTTCTGGTTCAGCCTCCCGAGTAGCTGGGATTAGAGGTGTGCATCACCACGCTTGGCTAATTTTTGTATTTTTAGTAGAGACAGGTTTCGCTGTGTTGGCCAGACTGGTCTCAAATTCCTGATGTCAGGTGATCTGCCTGCCTTGGCCTCCCAAAGTATTGGGGTTACAGGTGTGAGCCACTGTGCTTGGCCTGAGTTTATGCCTTTCTACTTAGTATTCCCAGCACAGTATTTGGCATAGAGTACATGTTCAATAAGTGCTTAATGAATGAAGCTTTCCTGAGGATACCCACTTTGTCTAGTTTGAACCCCAAATTTTTCCAAACTGTGCCTTCAGATCACCTAAATATCAACTTGGCAGGGAAAGCGCTGGTGCGCCAGAACTGGACAGTCACCTGCTGGGGACTTTTGAAAAGGAACTCCTGAATGTAGATGGCCCCTCTTGTCCTTGTCAACATAAGATTCTTTGGCTCCATGACCTCTAAAGAGGCTACGAGAATAATAATAATGATAATAATTAGAATATCAATAATTAACACATAATTCTTACAATGTCCTAGGCACTGAGGTAAACAATTGGCATCATTATTTCATTTAATAATACCTATGAGGTGGGTGCCATTACTATCTCCATTTAACAGATGAGGAAACTGAGGTATAGAAAGAACAAGTGACTTGCTCAAGGTTGTCCATGTGTACGTGATAGTCTTGATATGTAGCTTGTCTTAGCCACTAAGCCAGTGGTTTCCCAGACTTGCCTGCAAGGTGGAATCACTTGGAGAGCTCTGAAACCTCTCCATACCCAGGTTCTACCCAGGGTCAATTAAATTGGAATGGCCACGGTGGGAGTGGGCATCAGTATTGTTTAAAGATTCCCAGCCGATTCCAATGGGCAGTAAACTTTCGGAATCACCCATGAGGCTACGTTGCCTCTCAAATGAAGGTAAAAGAGGCCAGTTGCTGAGCTGGGGTGGACAGGGGTGACCTCTCATCCTTTCCTGCCCTCAGGTACCAGGGCAGAGTGTCTCAGGTGAGAGCCATGTGAACAGAGAGAATGAGATTCTTTATTTGTAACTTTTAATTGCAAGTTCTTATTCCTACCCCACAGACTCAGGTGAGAGGGCAAGCCAAACTATTACAGAAAAAAAGGATTAAATGGCTATAAGGTTTATTATTGTTATTTTTGTCATCATTCTATAATTTAGATCAGCCAGAACAGTTGTGTTCATTTTAATAAGCTAATGAGTACCATGGGAGAGCTGCCTCCAACGATTCGTGATGATGTATAACGTTCAACGTTAACTGCCTAGGCAAAAAACAAAAAGCACTGCCCTCACTTTCCCAGTCATCACCCCCACAGGGAAATTCCTCAGCCTTAAGCTGAATATTCCTGCTGAATATTTAACCTATAAACTCAAAAGCCTGGTAATTTACAGACAGTCTAGCAGGAGAGATCATAAATGACTCTCCCTTTGCATCGGGCGTATGCGTGGAGGAATTTGAAGAATAGGGCCTGTCTTGATTTTGTGGTGTAGCAAGGCCAGGCCATCGATTACAGCCAATAAAACAAAGCAGACAGCCCAAGGGTTGTGGAAGGCACAAAGCAGTTGGCACCATCTGCAATATTTCAGGGCATGGAGTACAGAACAACTTTGGAGTGAGGGTGAGAGGTTATGTTCTGGATGATGGGGCACATAGAAATAATGCATTGTTTGCAAAAAGCGCATGACAGCCATGCTCAGGGGCAGGGAGGGGAAAGAAGGCACGACGCAGCCTGTCACAGAACAGGGTGCCTTTTTCCGCTCGAGGCACCTGTGTCTGCCTTCTTTTATAGCGGGGAGAGGGTGCTGTTATGTTTCTGGAACCTTCTCTAGCAAAGTTAAGAATGGCAGCAGGGGCAAGGGAAAGGGTGGAGTATATGAGGCATATATATGTGAAAGGAAGACTTACCTTTCAGGATGAAGGTGGGGGGACGTTACCTATTAGCATCTGCATTTGTTTCTTATTGCTGCCTAACAAATTATCACACATTTAGCAGCTTAAAACAACACCTGCTTATGAACTCACTGTTCTGAGGTCAAAAGGTTGGGTGCAGCATGTCTGGGTTCTCTATTCAGAATTTTGCAAGGCTGAAATTGAGGTGTTGACCAGATACTGGTCTTGTTAGAAGGCATGACTGAAAAAGAATCCACTTCCAAAGCTCATTTGTGTTGTTGGCACAATTCAGTTCCTTATAGTTGTAGGACTGGGGTCCCGTTTCCTGGTTGGCCATCAGCCGATGGCCACCTGCGTTCCTTGCCTGTGACCTCCTCCATCTTCAATGGCAGAAATGGGGAATGTTTTTTCACAATTCAATCTCTCTTGCTAAGAATAGTCCTGGCTCTTAACAGTTCACTCGATTAGGTGAGGCCCACCGACGGTGATCTCCCTTTCTTGAGATCAACTGATTTGGGACTTTGGTTACAGTGACAAAATCTCATCACAGCTGCACCTAGATTCATGTTTGATTAAATAACTGGGAGAAAGGGGGTATATACCAGGGGACGGGACAATCTTGGGCACCATCTTAAAATTCTAACCCCGTCTCTACTAAAAATACAAAAATTAGCCAGGCATAGTGGTGGGTGCCAGTAAGCCCAGTTACTTGGGAGGTTGAGGCAGGAGAATCGCTTGAACCCGGGAGGCAGAGGTTGCGTGAGCCAAGACCGTGCCATTGCACTCCAGCCTGGGCGACAAGAGCGAAACTCTGTCTCAAAAAAGAAATTCTGCCTACAGCAGCATCTTAAGCAAAGTTCCTAAAAACATATGAGTGAGTGTGAGCAGGGTATGGGCCCAATTTCTAGGCATATCCATAGCCCTCATTGTTCACTGCAATGCTTGATCTGTGAGCCTAGCCTTAGCATGGTAATAAAGCCTTCACGCAGTGAATATTTGTTTTATCGATGGCTAATGGAAATGCTAACATTAACTCATCAAGAAGACCTAAGGCTGAACTTTCCACCGATTTACTGCAGGCTCAGTGAGAAAGGAGAGCTGGCGCTGCTGGAGGAGGGGAAATACAGGAGCATCTTGCTGAAAGCAGCTTTATTCTACTGTCCACTTAGATGCTGCATATCACACGTTAAAACAACGAGCAAAATGTACCTGTTAGAGGACATTTTAAAAATACATCTTTTTAAAGGGAAATAACTATTAATTCTTGCTCTGATGAGGCAAAGACAGAGCCCACTAAGAGATGCAGAGTGTAGACCCTGCTGAGGAATGTGGCTCGCGTGATATGAAAGGCCACAGCATGGAGTTTCGTGAGGAAGAAGCATAAAAACAAATCAAGGGTGGTTGAGTTGCCTAGAGAGGAGGAGGTAAGAATTGGAGAGGCTCCAAGGACATAACCCTGACAATGCCTATGGGATTTCTGAGCAGAGTGAAAATTATTGATATAAACATTGATTTATCTTTGAGTCACTCACATACTAAGTGCCAGACATTTGGCTGGATGCTGAAATACAAACATATCCCCTTTCCTCCAAGAGCTCACAGTGGGAGAGACGAGGACAAGGGTGGAAAGTTGTAACGTCCAGGGCTCAGTGTAGGGAGGGCAATGCACTCGGGAGGTGGCATAGCCTGGAGGGTGCACCCAACTCCACCAAAGAGGGTGTGGCAGAAAAGCCTGAGCCCAGTGTCACAGGGGGACCAGAACAATTTGATACTTGTCCACCTTCAAGATATGTGCATCTCATAGGTAACAAGAATGCCTGGCGTAGTACCAGACTCCAAAGGAGCATTCAGGAAACACTAATCATCATCATCATCTCATACTGTGGTCCCTTCCCCCTCCCCCACATACCTTCTTAAAATTTTGAGTCTGGAAGGGGCTGTAGAGATGATCAAGTCATATCTGCTCATTTTTGAGTGTGGAAACTAAGTGCTGCAAGGTGGACAGCCCAACCAAAGGCACACAGTTTGTTCATCACTGGTGTAGTTAGCACTCCTGTTTCCCAACCAGAGTGCTTTTTCAGTTGCTCTCAAATTTAAGCATGCATCAGAAGCACCTGGAGAACTTGAGAAACCAGAGATTGCTGGGCCCTCCCCGCAGAGATTCTGATTATTCAGTTAGTCTGGGTGGGGCCTGAGAATCTGCATTTCTTTCCTCCTTTTTCTTTTTTTGAGATGGGGTCTTGCTCTGTTGTCCAGGCTGGAGTGCAGTGGTGTGATCACGGCTCACTGCAACCTTAAACTCTTGGGCTCAAGCAATCCTCCCAACTCAGCCTCCTGAGTAGCTGGGACTACTGGGGTGCACTACCATGCCTGGCTAATTAAATTTTTTTAATAGTGAGTGGATCTCCTTATGTTGCCCAGGCTGGTCTCGAACTCCTGGTCTCAAGTGATCCTCCCTCCTACGGCTACCAAAGTACTGGGACTAAAGGCATGAGCCACCATGGCCCGGCCAAGAATCTGGTCCAGGGGATGCTGATGCTGCGGGTGCTTTGAAAGCAACTGCTCTTTATTATGCTCTCTCATTTGCCTCTGTACAATGTGCTTGCAAAGGGTTAACAAAACATCAAATGGTTGGTAATTTTACAATGGACATTGACAAATGTGGCCTTGGAGGAACACTAGAGTGAGGAATGGCTCCCCAGAGGAAAGGGCCAGAAGGTTTTCACCAGCGCGGTGAGTGGCGAGGATTTCAGGAAGATTGGAATTGAGGAGGAAGCCATTTGCCTGCCTACACCCTCCTGTATCCCCATGTTGGTGACAGAACAAAAGATAAAGCAGTCAGCATTACCTGAAGTGACTTGGAGGTGATTAATACTCAGAGCTCCTGGAGCAGAAAGGTGGGCATGCAAGTTGCAATTAAGATGATAAAGAACGCTGCTTAGCAGCAAGCTGGGGTGCGAGGCTGGTGAGGAGGAGAGCTACTGCCTGTCTCTTGCTCTGCAGAGACTGCTTCTGAGATACAGGCACGGGGTTTATGATGCTGCCAGGCTCATCAGGAGAGAGAAGAAAGGTAATTAGAAAGGTTATTTTCAAGACATGGGAGTTTTGTTTTGTTTTGTTTTTTTGTCTCCCTCCCTGGAAGGAAGGATGGAGACTCCAGCAGTTACTGATAACCATATTGATGAGGATTTCAATGGGTGGCGGGTGGAAAAAGTGATCATGATTTGGTTTAAATTCAGACTGTGTCTAGCCTAGCTAGTAATTGATGGAAGGAAGTAAATGACCCGAAGGAGGCTCTCAGTGTGATTCATAAGTCTTATGTGAAATTCGAAGGCAGCACAGGTTACATACACAGGGTCAGCCCTACTACATGGAAGAAAATCATTTCCAGTGCCACTTTGCCTCCTATTTTTGTGCTCTTTCTGAACACCCTGACCTCTCTCCAGGGCTAGGTGGAAGCTCCGAGGCACCATAAAAATTCTTATTCTCCAAGCAAACTGCTGTAGGGTGCATTAACTAAATTCACACCAAATCAACAAATGGTGACTTAATGCCTCTATTTAGGTCACTGTCTAATTCTGACAAATAACCCTATAATGGCGGAAGGGAGGCAGAGAGGGGCAGAAGTTAGCAGCAGATGTGTGTATCCACCTGCCCTCAACATTTCTGCTTGAATGTCTAATTCGCATCTCACTTGCCATGGCCCTACCTGAACCCTACCTTTGCTGCTTGCCTTAGCCCAAAGTGCTCCTCTTAGTCTTCTCCACTGCACGAAATGGGACTAGGTTTCACCTTTGAATCCTCTCAGGCAAATCCATCAGCAGATCTTTTTAGATTTACCTTCAGAACATACACCGAATTCAACCTCCTTTCGCCTCTGTGCTCCCACCTTAATTTATTTATTTTTGTTTTTTTTTGTTGTTGTTGTTTTTAATTTTATTATTATTATACTTTAAGTTTTAGGGTACATGTGCACAATGTGCAGGTTTTTTACATATGTATACATGTACCATGTTGGTGTGCTGCACCCAGTAACTCGTCATTTAGCATCAGGTATGTCTCCTAATGCTATCCCTCCCCCCTCCCCCCACCCCACAACAGTCCCCGGTGTGTGATATTCCTCTTCCTGTGTCCATGTGTTCTCATTGTTCAATTCCCACCTATGAGTGAGAACATGCGGTGTTTGGTTTTTTGTCCTTGCGATAGTTTGCTGAGAATGATGGTTTCCAGCTTCATCCATGTCCCTACAAAGGACATGAACTCATCATTTTTTATGGCTGCATAGTATTCCATGGTGTATGTGTGCCACATTTTCTTAATTCAGTCTATTGTTGTTGGACATTTGGGTTGGTTCCAAGTCTTTGCTATTGTGAATAGTGCCGCAATAAACATACGTGTGCATGTGTCTTTATAGCAGCATGATTTATAATCCTTTGGGTATATACCCAGTAATGGGATGGCTGGGTCAAATGGTATTTCTAGTTCTAGATCGCTGAGGAATCGCCACACTGACTTCCACAATGGTTGAACTAGTTTACAGTCCCACCAACAGTGTAAAACTGTTCCTATGTCTCCACATCCTCTCCAGCACCTGTTGTTTCCTAACTTTTTAATAATTGCCATTCTAACTGGTGTGAGATGGTATCTCCTTGTGGTTTTGACTTGCATTTCTCTGATGGTCAGTGATGATGAGCATTTTTTCATGTGTTTTTTGGCTGCATAAATGTCTTCTTTTGAGAAGTGTCTGTTCATGTCCTTTGCCCACTTTTTGATGGGGCTGTTTGTTTTTTTCTTGTAAATTTGTTTGAGTTCATTGTAGATTCTGGATATTAGCCCTTTGTCAGATGAGTAGGTTGCGAAAATTTTCTCCCATTCTGTAGGTTGCCTGTTCACTCTGATGGTAGTTTCTTTTGCTGTGCAGAAGCTCTTTAGTTTAATTAGATCTCATTTGTCAATTTTGTCTTTTGTTGCCATTGCTTTTGGTGTTTTAGACATGAAGTCCTTGCCCATGCCTATGTCCTGAGTGGTAATGCCTAGGTTTTCTTCTAGGGTTTTTATGGTTTTAGGTCTAACATGTAAGTCTTTAATCCATCTTGAATTAATTTTTGTATAAGGTGTAGGTACGGGATCCAATTTCAGCTTTCTACATATGGCTAGCCAGTTTTCCCAGCACCATTTATTAAATAGGGAATCCTTTCCCCATTGCTTGTTTTTGTCAGGTTTGTCAAAGAACAGATAGTTGTAGATATGCGACGTTATTTCTGAGGGCTCTGTTCTGTTCCATTGGTCTATATCTCTGTTTTGGTACCAGTACCATGCTGTTTTGGTTACTGTAGCCTTGTAGTATAGTTTGAAGTCAGGTAGCGTGATGCCTCCAGCTTTGTTCTTTTGGCTTAGGATTGACTTGGCAATGCAGGCTCTTTTTTGGTTCCATATGAACTTTAAAGTAGTTTTTTCCAATTCTGTGAAGAAAGTCGTTGGTAGCTTGATGGGGATGGCATTGAATCTATAAATTACCTTGGGCAGTATGGCCATTTTCACAATATTGATTCTTCCTACCCATGAGCATGGAAAGTTCTTCCATTTGTTTGTATCCTCTTTTATTTCATTGAGCAGTGGTTTGTAGTTCTCCTTGAAGAGGTCCTTCACTTCCCTTGTAAGTTGGATTCCTAGGTATTTTATTCTCTTTGAAGCAATTGTGAATGCGAGTTCACTCATGATTTGGCTCTCTGTTTGTCTGTTATTGGTGTACAAGAATGCTTGTGATTTTTGCACATTGATTTTGTATCCTGAGACTTAGCTGAAGTTGCTTATCAGCTTAAGGAGATTTTGGGCTGAGACGATGGGGTTTTCTAGATGTACAATCATGTCATCTGCAAACAGGGACAATTTGACTTCCTCTTTTCCTAATTGAATGACCTTTATTTCCTTCTCCTGCCTGATTGTCCTGGCCAGAACTTCCAACACTATGTTGAATAGGAGTGGTGAGAGAGGGCATCCCTGTCTTGTCCCAGTTTTCAAAGGGAATGCCTCCAGTTTTTGTCCATTCAGTAGGATACTGGCTGTGGGTTTGTCATAGATAGCTCTTATTATTTTGAGATACGTCTCATCAATACCTAATTTATGGAGAGTTTTTAGCATGAAGGGTTGTTGAATTTTGTCAAAGGCCTTTTCTGCATCTATTGAGATAATTATGTGGTTTTTGTGTTTGGTTCTGTTTATATGCTGGATTCCGTTTATTGATTTTTGTATGTTGAACCAGCCTTGCATCCCAGGGATGAAGCCCACTTGATCATGGTGGATAAGCTTTTTGATGTGCTGCTGGATTCGGTTTGCCAGTATTTTATTGAGGATTTTTGCATCAATGTTCATCAAGGATATTGGTCTAAAATTCTCTTTTTTGGTTGTGTCTCTGCCCGGCTTTGGTATCAGGATGATGCTGGCCTCATAAAATGAGTTAGGGAGGATTCCCTCTTTTTCTATTGATTGGAATAGTTTCAGAAGGAATGGTACCAGCTCCTCCTTGTACCTCTGGTAGAATTCGGCTGTGAATCCATCTGGTCCTGGACTTTTTTTGGTTGGTAAGCTATTAATTATTGCCTCAATTTCAGAGCCTGTTATTGGTCTATTCAGAGATTCAGCTTCTTCCTGGTTTAGTCTTGGGAGGGTGTATGTGTCGAGGAATTTATCCATTTCTTCTAGATTTTCTAGTTTATTTGCATAGAGGTGTTTATAGTATTCTCCGATGGTAGTTTGTATTTCTGTGGGATCAGTGGTGATATCCCCTTTACCATTTTTTATTGCGTCTATTTGATTCTTCTCTCTTTTCTTCTTTATTAGTCTTGCTAGCAGTCTATCAATTTTGTTGATCTTTTCAAAAAACCAGCTCCTGGAACCAGGAACCAGGAGGGAGGTGATTGGATAGTGAGTGAGTTCTCATGACAGCTGATGGTTTTAAAGTGTGGCACTTTCTCATCCTTGCTCACACTCTCTCTTGCTGCCTTGTGAAGAAGGTACTTGCTTCTCCTTTGCCTTCTGTCATGACTGTAAGTTTCCTGAGGCCTGCACAGCCATGCAGAACTATGAGTCAATTAAACCTCCTTTCTTTATAAATTACCCAGTCTCTGGTAGTATCTTTATAGCAGTATGAGAAGACTAATACAGGGCAAATGAGACCTCCGAGCACATTTCTAATGATGATGGTAAAAAGGACCAGTACTTACCAAGTGCCTATACTGTGCCGAGGACTGTTTATTTTCTTCTTAACCTTCTTAGTAATCCTTTGAATCTTTATTTTGTAACAAGAGGAAACAGGAAGCATAGAAAAGTTTAGGAACTTTTCCAAGGTCATTTGGTGGTAAGTAATGGAGGCAGGATTTGAACCCAGATGGCTGGGCTCCAGAGCCTTCCCCCACAGGCTGACAGATTCTGTCCTGGGTCAGTGCATATAAACCATTCACCATCCCTGATCCCCCTGTCATTCTCACCACAAGGGCTTTACCTTTGTCTGTCTTGTTTTTGTTTCTATGTTTGTTTGTTTGTTTTTTTACCTGAAACATCCAGAAGAGTGTCTGGCGCTGAGTGGAAAATTACTTATGTTGAATAAATGAAGGAAGCAGTGAATGTTTCAAGAGGGAATTTTTATATCATCTAATTAAAATGTCCCCTTTGAGCCAGTAAGTCGTTAACAAATGTTACCACCACAAATGTCTAATGTGAAAAAGAGTTGGCCTGTAAGTTTTTGACTGTATAGAAGCATGAAACAGATACTTATATTTATACAAGGGGAAATATATTGCATCTAGAACTCTGTAGTATTGTTCTTTCTGACACATTTTAGCATCTGGAAAGGACAGAGCATTACTGAGGGCCAGCAGAGCAGATGCAGGGCTGAAACACACCGAGGAAAGTGCTATGAATATTCATACGTAATGCACATAGAAATGTTTGTGTGTGTACACAAATGTCAATGTCCATGTACAGTGTTTGTACATAAGTGTGTGTATTATTCAGGGTCTAGTCAGGAAACAGCATCCATGCTAGTTACTTTAACAGAGATAATTTGCTATAGGCAATTGATTAAACAGCTGTTGAAAGACAGGAAAAACAAAAGTGTTAATGAATGAACACAGAGATACTCACTGGAGGAGGCCACTGGAACCTCTAGGACTGGGATAATGAAGGGGAGAGTTTGGGTTTATTGGAAACCAAAAGCTTGGATGGAGGCTTCACATGAATGACAGATCTCCAGGGAGAGGACCCTGTCTAACTGCTGCTGGCACCCCCAGATCTTGGAGGAGGAGCCCCTGGAACTGGGACTTAGAGAAGGGGCTGCTACGCATGTGCCTTCCAGGATAGCACTGTGAACCAGGTTCCAGGACAGTGAAAAGCAGCTGGAAATCAGAGCCACCTGTCACTGGAACCTACGTGCAGGTGCCAGGATTGGGGGCTGTTGCTTGGGTGCTGCTGACAAGAATGGCATCAGGTCCGTTGTTCCGCTCCCACCTTCTAAACCTCTTCCTGTGCCTGCTACTGGTTGCTTAAGAGGGAAACAGGGAGGCAGCTGGCAAAGGAAAGAGGGAGTTTGCCAAGTTCTGGCCCCAGGATCACTAAACAGATTGAGGAAGGAGAATTTAGAACTGAGAGACGACATTTAATAACAGACAGGCAAAGGTCCTTTTCCCATGCTGATTATCCTCACATAGCCTTTATGGCAGAGTGAACATTTATTCAAACCTAAATCATGCACCAAGCTGTTCATCGCCCATCTCACTGGAAGTTTCCATGTCAAATAATAGCTTTTCCTACTCCAGTCCTCACGAAGGCGTGGCTACCTATTCTCTATTTTCAACAACGTAACAACTCTAATTCAGTTAAATAACAGTAAAATAGCTAACATTTATTGATTATTTACTGTGTGTTAGGAACATAATATTTATACATATTATCTCATATAATCCTCATTATAACCCTATCAGATAGGTATTATATTTATCTCCAACTTGCAGATGAGAAACTGAGGCACTTTAAAATTAAGTAATTGACCCAATTTTACAAGTTTATATGTGGCCAAGGTCCAGGACACGTGTTCTTATCTTTTCCACGTCACTGCCTCTAACCAGCTATTGAATAGCTCTGACCTCAGCTGACTTGGGCATTAGAATAGAGTTGTGGTTAGAATAAGTGCTTTAGAACCAGATAAAGCTGGTTTTACGTCTGAGCTACTGTTCTTGCTTGCTAAATGGCATTGGAGAAATTGATTAAACTTACTAAGCCTCCACTCCCTTATCATGAACAAGGGAATAAAGATTGTGTCTGCCATAGAGATTATTGTTAAGAATTAAATGAAATAATTCTTATAAACCACATAGTGCAATTCATTACACATAACAAGTGCTAATAACAGGTAGCTATTTATAATGTATAATTACCCATTATTTTGCAATGTAAAATTGAGAAATTCTTTGTACTTCAGTTGCGTTACCTGAGAAAGGTGGTAGTTTGTGGCCCACCTCTAAGGTAGACTTCTAGACAATTTTTGGAGGGGACCATTCAGCAGCTCCAGCCTAACAGGCTCCCCCTGGCTGTAAAGGAGCTGGAGGCAGAAGCCACCTCCCAAGGGAAAGAGAGAAGCAGTGTGGCAGCAACAGGTGGGGGGGTGGGCACCTGTGGCAGGTCAGGTCTGCAAGATGCAGAGTGGCAAGAACTAGCCAGGACACAGCAGATGGCTCTACTATCCTTTCTCACATGGGAAGAAGTTTCATGGAACTCCCCTCCTCCATCCTGCAGTGGTAGGCTGAATGCTGAAGTCTGAATTCATAGAACCCGTGAATGTGTTACCTTACCTGGTAAAAGGGACTTTGAAGATATGAGTAAGTCAAAGATCTTGAGATGGGGTGATGATTCTGGATTATCTGGGTGGGTTCAATGTCATTACAGGCTACTTATAAGATGAGGCAGGAGACTGGAGGAAGGAAGGGAATGTGATGATGGAGTCACAAATTGGAGTGACGAGGTCACGGGCAAGGCCAGCAACACAGGCAGCCTCTAGAGGAGGCAAAGGAATGGATACTCCCCTGGAATCCTCAGAAGGAATTAGCCCTGTCAGTTCTTTTTTATTTGATGGGGTCTCCCTATATTTCCCAGGCTGGCCTCAAATTTCTGGGCTCAAGGGATCCTCCTACCTCGGCCTCCCATGTAGCTGGGACTATAGGCATGAACCACTGTCCCTGGGTCTCAACACTTTTATTTTAGCTCCATAAGACTCAGTTTGGACTTCTAATCTCCGGAATTGTAGAAGAATAAATTAGTGTTGTTTCAAGCCACTAAGCTAGCGGCAGTTTATTACAGTAGCAATAAGAAACTGATACACTGCCCAACTGACTTAGTAACTCCCTCTTTACTCCTTTCTGTCTCTGTAGTTTGGTCATACCTATATTATAGCACACATCAGATCCAGTTGTGTTTATTTGCTTATCTCCTCTACTAGATAGACAGTGAAGAGGAGGGGCCCTAAGAGCCTCAGAGCCTGTCAGAGGACTTAGTTCACAACAGGCTGCATAAATGTGGGTGAACTGAATTAATGTATAGATGGACAAGAGTGTCCCAAATTGTCTTAAATTTGTGACTGTCTTAACAGAGGCCTTCTTAAACTACCTGCCTTTGTTTAAAAGCATTAAAGATGGTTTTTAAAAAAACATACTCTGAATTTATAGCCATGGAAGGGATCCCTGATTCCTTTGGTGTCTATATATCTGACTCTGGTCAACATAAAGATCAAAGCGATAATCTTCCACTAATGAGCTAAGACTACGGAGAAGGACAGGAAGGAGAGAGAAAATGCACAAAGCTATTTAGAAGAGGAAGTTTCAGTACAAATATAATTGAAGCAAGAAGTGATCAGAATATGCAGCAACTGTTATTTTAAGGAAAATAAATTCATGAGATTCAAACTTCAGCATGATGGAGAAAAAGCGAAGTTTTTTACATTTTCCACAAGATGTTCAGCAAGATGAATCTGTCAAGAAATGGGGGGAAAGGTCACACAGAAGCCAATGGAAAGTTGTGGATGGAATTCATTCTGCCACACGGCATCATCTCAATTAAAATATAACTGGGAGATTGTCAATTAGGCTCACATCTTTTCAGAATCTTCTATATGGAACATTGACAGGGGTTGTTTATTTGATAACAGAACCTCTCAAGTCTTCCCATTGGGTTTGCAGTCTGAGAAAATTAATGCGTGAAATGGTCTATTGACTTTATTTTGACAGGAGCTGTCTCCGATATGTGGGAATTGGATAGTAAACAAAGCACTGAGTTCCCTCGGGATGTCCAGGGTTTGTGTTATTTTCTTGGATGGTGTTAGATCTGGGGTGCTGTCCATGCTACACCAGGGAACAATCACTTGGAGACCAGAGTCCTGGGGGAGGACTCACCAGGATGAGGTCTTAGTCATGGATGATGGGCAGGTGGGCGGAACATGGTACAGGGAGTGGGACTCAGAAAAATCAAGTTCACAAGGAAGTGGTGGGTGAAACCCCATCTCTACTAAAAACACAAAAAAATTTAGACGGGCGTGGAGGCAGGCGCCTGTAGTCCCAGCTACTTGGGAGGCTGAGGCAGGAGAATGGCGTGAACTCAGGAGGCGGAGCTTGCAGTGAGTCGAGATCGCGCCACTGTACTCCAGCCTGGGTGACAGAGCGAGACTCCGTCTCAAAAAAAAAAAAAAGGAAGTGGTGGGTATGGTGGTGAGCTAATAAATTAGCTAATAAATCCGTGGTGAGCTAATAAATTAGGCTGATGCAAAAGTAAGTGTGGTTTTTCACATTACTTTTTAATGGCAAAAACTGCAGTTACTTTTGCACCAACCTATTTGTGGAGGGGTTGCCGATTTCTATGGTGGGAATACTTCTGTCATGGCTGATTTCAACTGACGAGCAAAATTCTTAAAAATTAACAACCAGGTCTTGTTAGCCAGCACAAACCAGCTTCAGCATGCCATGGGATAAGTGTATTGTTTTTTTAATTTATTTTTTTAATTGAGACAAAATATGCATATATAATTTACCATCTGTATTGCTCTGTTCTTGCACTGCTATAAAGAAATACCTGAGACTGGGTAAGTTATAAATAAAAGAGGTTTAATTGGCTCACACTTCCACAGGCTGTACAAGAAGCATGGCTGGGGAGGGCACAGGAACCTGACAATCACGGTGGAAGGCAAAGGGGAAGCAAGCATGTCTTCCGTGGCTGGAGCAGGAGGAAGAGAGAGGAGGGAGGTGCTACACACTTTTTTTTTTTTTTTTTTGAGACAGAATCTCGCTTTATCACCCAGGCTGGAGTGCAGTGGCGTGATCTCAGCTGACTGCAACCTCTGTCTCCCGGGCTCAAGCAATTCTCTGCCTTAGCCTCCCAAGTAGCTGGGATTACAAGCACCCTGACCACTATACCTGGCTAATTTTTGTATTTTTAGTAGAGATGGGGTTTCACCATCTTGGCCAGGCTGGTCTTTAACTCCTGAGTTCGTGATCCACCTGCCTCAGCCTCCCAAAGTACTGGGATACAGGCATGAACCACCCTGCCCTGTCTTTTTGTTTGTTTGTTTCTTTGAGACCCAGTTTCCCTCTGTCGCCCAGGCTGGAGAGCAGTGGTGTAACCTCCACTGACTGCAACCTCCGCCTCCCAGGCTTAAAGGATTCTCCTGCCTCAGCCTCATGAGTAGCTGGGATTACAGGCATCCACCACCACGCCCAGCTAATTTTTGTATTTTTAGTAGAGATGGGGTTTCACCACGTTGGCCAGGATGGTTTTGAACTTACCTCAAGTGATCCGCCCGCCTCAGCCTCCCAAAGTGCTGGGATTACAGGCATGAGCCACCACACCCAGCCTGATTCCATATTTGACAATTGTGAATAGTACTACAATAAACATGGTAGGCAGATATCTCTTTGATATATGGATTCTTTTCTTTTGGACAACTACCTCAGTAGTGGAGTTGCTGGATCATATGGTAGTTCTAATTTTAGTTTTTTGAGGAATCTCCATACTGTTCTCCATAGTGGCTGTGCTAATTTACATTCCCATTAGCAGTGTATGAGAGTTTCCCTTTCTCCACATTCTTGCCAGCATCTGCTATTGCTTGTCTTTTTCATACAAGTCCTTTTAACTGGGATGAGAGGATATTGCAAATTGGTTTTGATTTGCATTTCTCCATGATTAGTGATGTTGAACTTTTTTTTCATAGAGCTGTAGGCCATTTGTATGTCACTGTTGAGAAATATTCACATCTTTTGCCCATTTTTTAATTAGATTTTTTGTTGTTGTGGTTGCTATTAAGTTGTTTGAGCTCCTTATCTATTCTGGTTATTAATCACTTGTCAAACGGATGGTTTTCCAATATTTTCTTCCTTTCTATGTGTTGTCCCTTCAATGTCTTGATTGTTCATTTGCAGAAGAAACTTTTTAGCTTGATATAAACCCAGTTCTATATTTTTGCTTTGGTCGCCTGTGCTTTCGAAGTCGTATACAAAAAAAAAAAATTGCCAAGACCAATGTCCTGGAGCATTTCCCCAATGTTTTCTTCTAGCAGTTTCATGATGTCAGGTCTTAGATTCAAGTCTTTAATTC
Organism: Pan paniscus; assembly: GCF_029289425.2. NCBI lineage: Eukaryota > Metazoa > Chordata > Mammalia > Primates > Hominidae > Pan > Pan paniscus. The sequence continues at coordinate 30,485,692 of NC_073254.2, forward strand.
ATTTTGATCTGATTTTTTTGTGTATGGTGAGAGATTCAGGGTCTACTTTCATTCTTGTGTACATAGCTGTCTAGTTTTTCTAGCACTGTTTCTTGAAAAGGCTGTCTTCACCCCATTGTATGTTTTTGCATCTTTGTCAAAGATGAGTTGGTTGTAAATTCATGGATTTATATCAGAGGTCTCTATTCTGTTCCATCGGTCTATGTGTCTGTTTTTATGCCAGTACCACACTGTTTTGGTTACTATGTCTTTGTAGTAAATTTTGAAGTCAGGTAAGTGTGATACCTCCAGCTTTGCTCTTTTTGCTCAGGATTACTTTAGCTATTTGAGTTTTTTTGTGGTTCCATATACATTTGAGAATTTTTTTTCTATTTCTGTGGAGAATGTGATTGGTATTCTGATAAGGATTGCATTGAATCTGTAAAGTGCTTTGGATAGTATTGTCATTTTAACAATATGAATTCCTCCAGCCCATGAGCACAGAGTATCTTTTAATTTTTTTATGTGAGTGCATGTTGTTAAAGGCAGGCATCAGGGGGATTACAGGATAGGCCAAAGCCCAAATTGAGAAATTGCAGAAATAGGTTGCAGGCAGGCCTAAAGCCTGAGTTTGTCTGGGAAACTGACCCAAAATTTAAAGGTCTTACAATAACATTCAGGAATGTGCTGTGGTTGTTACCAGTTTCTTGCATCTGACTGGCAAGTGGGCATGTGACTAGAGTCTCCAGAACTTCTAGAAAAGACAGGAGAATACATGCTGAGAATGAATAATAGTGGTGACCGGGCACGGTGGCTCATGCCTGTAATCCCAGCACTTTGGGAGGCCGGGACGGCTGGATCACATGAGGTCAGGAATTCGAGACCAGCCTGGCCAACATGGTGAAACCCCGTCTCTACTAAAATACAAAAATTAGCCAGGCCTGGTGGCAGGCACCTGTAATCCCGGGTACTCAGGAGGCTGAGGCAGGAGAATTGCTTGAATCTGGGAAGTAGAGGTTGCAGTGAGCCTTGATCGCACCACTGCACTCCAGCCTGGGTGACAGAGCAAGACTCTGTCTCAAAACAAAACAAAACAAAACAAAATATGCACAAAACACACACACACACACAAATAATGGTGACTGGTTTTTGATGTTCTACTCTGTGCCAGACATCATATTTATATGCATTACCTTCAGTCCTCCTGATAACCTTGTGACACAGAGGCCGTTATTTCCATTTCTTCGATGAGACCAGTAAGGTGGAGAGGGGCTTATCACCTGTCTCACATTGTATTGCTTGTGAGTAGCAAATGCTGGAATTGGAATCCAGATGTTTCTGATTCCAGAGTTGCTCTCTTCTGCTGCTGCTTTCCAGCCCATCCCATCAAGTGAGCTGGAAATGGGGGAGACTGACGGGGAGCGGGGATGGGTAAAGGAAAGGTGAGGGGTGGAGGGAGGGAGGGGTTGTACAAACTAACCCAGCCTCTTGATTTTCTTACCTGAGGGGAGATGTCTGATTGCAGAGGCCCTCACAATCCCTGAGTTCTAATTCACTGCGTTTGGCCTGGGGGTAGCACCTGAGGCCATAGATGACACTTGAAGTCAGGTGGCAGCCAAGCTGACGTTCTGGGCACTGAACCCATTTGCAGCACAACCAGGAAGCCCACAGATTGGGGTTTTGGGAGCCTGATGCAGCCATTAAGGAGAGGGGGCTGGCATGAAGAATGCAGAGTCAGAAGCACAGCTGGAAAAGTAGGGCTCAAAGCAGAGTTTGAGGCCAGGAGGGAGCTGGACTGTGGGAGGGGGTTCAGGTACGTGAGAGGAGGCAGTCTGATAAGTCACAGAGGTGACAACCACCTGGGGCTTTGGTCATGCAATCCTCTTTCCCAATTTATGGAGTTCCTATGAGGGAATTGCTACTGACCCAAAAGAATGATGAGAGCAATACAGATAAACATCAGCTCCTGGGGCCTGGAGGAACTGAGCTTGTAATGGAATCATGAGATTAGCCTTGAGCACTCTCTGAAGTTGATCAAATCGCCACCACATAATAGCCTATAGCCCTTGGGCATCTGGAGTCTTTGGCGCTCTGCTTGGCTTTGTACAGAGTTGAGACAGGATGACATGACATCATCCTGGCCTACAGCAGAGGTCCCAGCCCTTACACCTGGGTGGGGGTGCTGCTCGGAGGTATTGAAGAGATTCTGGGAATCCCTGTGTGTACCCCTGTGTTCTTGATCAGCGGCATAACTATTACCCTGAGGGCATTCCACTAATATTTGAAAAACGGGAACTCTAAGCTTAAAGAGAAGCAGAACTGGAAGGCAACCACTGAGATCATCAAGTAGTTTGAAAGACATCATTTTTATTGGATAGCATGAAATCTAAGAATTCTTTCAAAAACACTGGTGTACATGTGTACGTGTGTGCTGTGTGTCCCTGTGTGAAAGGAGATGAGGGGAGAGAGAGAATGTGATTGTGAGAGAGGAAGCATGAAACAGGGCTTGGCCATGGGGCACCATGGAAGGCCAGAAGAAAGCAGGAGGAGGAGGATGTTAGTAAGATAGTAGGGAAAGAGGAAATGGGGAGGCAATATATGTGGCCTGAGACAAGAGATAGAACAGTGAGAATTCAGTGCAAGGTCTCAGAGAAACTGTTGGTTTGCCCCCAAATTCCTCATGTTTTTCAACAGGCTTCTGGTTCCAAGAGGGCATGGCTCCTTAAGGCCATCAGGAACCCATACTGGGTCCTGATGTCCAGGAAAGAGAAGGGAATGGAGAAGCCTTTTGAACGGGAACATCTTACTCCAGAAGGATGTTTGCAAGCTCCAAGGTTGGCGTGCTTTAATGATTCTCTGCTGGAGAAACATAGGCTTAGCTCAGTGGAAGGCAGTCTCGGGAAGGGAGGGGAGGAACAGGGCACTTTTGCAGCACTCAGCCGCTGCCCTCTGGGCTGCCACCCCACAGAGGTTGCCAGGCCCACTCCCCAGTTGATCCGGGATTTTGGATGGGTCCGAAGGCTCACTGCAGAGTTCAGGCAGCTGCGTTCCTCTACACCGCCCTGAAATTGTACCTAAATGTTTTAGTTGTTCTTCTGTGACAGGACTGAATGTAAAAAATGGAGGGTAAATACATTTTTAAATTAATTTAGTTTGAAAGTTTTTTTTAAAGATTTTGTTTTAAATCCATTAAGTGAAAAAATATATACTTAAATCCCCTATTTACATGAATGCAGGCAAATGAAAGAAGAGAAATAATGTTTCAGTTTTACATTAAAACTGAATATCCCCATTCAGAGGAAAATTTTGCAACAAATGAAGCCATTTAGCATGGAACTAATCATCTCTTTTAAATCATAGAGAAATGTACCAAGTTCTTACAAAGAGATATAGCTTTAAAATAGCCTGCTTCAGAATGCAATCATCTTAGGTATTGTCTTGCAGATTGATTAACAGAGGAGAACATGGTGGCAAATCTGTTCTCCCTCTGGACATGACCTCCACCACTCTCTGCTCTATTCTTCTTCTTTCTCTTAAAATTATAGGCTTTGAAATATCAGATTTTGAATAGTTTTCAAATTCATTAGCATAGAGTTCTTATAACTTTATAAAAACTTGTCATTGCTTAAAAAAAGTCACATTCGTGATAAAAAATTGCTAAACATAAAAAATAAAAAACAACCCCCCCCCCACCAACGTAATAAAAAGTAAAATCTTGCATCTAGAATTAATTAGTATGAAAAATCAGGGTGCATAAACTTCCAATCTTTCTTCTATATTTAACAAAACAAAACAAAGATTGGAAGATGCTTTGAGTTTGTTCTTGTATTAGTTTTTCCTTAGTTAATTGTGAACATTTCCACATTGTTAAGTACTTTTTCAGAAACATAATTTTTAATGAGGATACCATAAATTGCTTAGTCCTTCCCCCATTCTTGAACATTGTGGTTGTTCAGTACTTTGCTATTATGAAAGTACTATGATGAATATTCTGTTCAAAGACTTTGAGTGAATCTTGATTATTTTCTTAGGCTAAGTTTCTAGAAGCAGAATTACTGAGTCAAATACTATGAAGAGATTTCGGTCTTCTGATGTGGTGAATGTCACTCACATCTTTGCAGCATGTGGACACAATAAAGTCTCGGCCGAACATGTGGCTTTTGTTGCAGGCGGGCGGTGGGAGGGGTGGGGAGGCAGTGCGCAATGGGTAACCGGGCTGGTGGTGTGGGGGTAAAAGAATTTACCAAGACAGGTATAGGTAAAGAAAGTTACAGTTATTAGAGAAAGCAGGAAAATATGTTTGAAAAGGGGCAGTGGACAGCCTGCATGAGAGAAGCAGACTGCAAAGAAACAAAGGCTTGCTGGAGATTTTTTTTTTTTTTTTTTTGAGATGGAGTCTTGCTGTCGCCCAGGCTGGAGTGCAGTGGCATGATCTCACTGCAAACTCCGCCTCCCAGGTTCACGCCATTCTCCTGCCTCAGCCTCCTGAGTAGCTGGGACTACAGGCACCTGCCACCACGCCCGGCTAATTTTTTATATTTTTAGTAGAGACGGGGTTTCACCGTATTAGCCAGGATGGTCTCCATCTCCTGACCTCATGATCCGCCCACCTCTGCCACCCAAAGTGTTGGGATTACAGGCGTGAGTCACTGTGCCCAGCCGCTTGCTGGAGATTTTATGGGATGGTGTTTATGCTGTATGCTGAAGAGGGCTTTGCGCAGTACTAATAATGCCAAGGTTGCAGGGAGCTAACTTGAAGGTGTCTGGTGATAGCTTGGTGTGAGAACATTGTAAGTTATTTGTGCAGTAGGGCTCTGTGTCCTGGACCATGAAGAAAGGCAGGCTTGTAGCTTATCTGCTTCCTCTTGGTCCCACCAGCTCTACTCCTTTTGCCTAATTAGGTTGCTACAGCTTTTACTAGCTTGAGTGCCCCTCTTTTTTAATTTTTATTTTTTGAGACAGGGTCTTGCTCTGTTGCCCAGGCTGGAGTGCAGTGGTGCAATCTTGGCTCACTGCAGGCTCCATCTCCTGGGTTCCAGCGATTCTCATGCCTCAGCCTCCCAAGTAGCTGAGATGACAGGCATGTGCCACCACATCTGGCTATTTTTTTCTTTTGTTTTGTATTTTTTGTAGAGATAGGATTTCGTCATGTTGGCCAGGCTGGTCTCCAAATCCTTGCTTCAAGTGATCTGCCCTCCTTGGCCCCCTAAAGTACTGGGATTACAGGCATGAGCCACTGTGCCCGGCTGAGTGCCCCTCTTTTGACCTGAGGAGAAAGAGTAAGAGAAAGAGTAAAAGAGAAAGAGGGAGAGAGTGAGAGAGAGAGAGAATCAGAGAGAAGAAGTGAAACAGGGCTTGGCCGCTGGGCAACCTAGAAGGCTACTTAAACTCCCTTTCTAGTTCCCTTTTCCTCTCTAGCATGCCAGGGAGCTCCCAGAGGTGCCCCACATTGGTTGGTGGTCCCTCAGGACACCCAGGTGCCCTTCCTGCTGAAGTGCACCTGAGCTGCCGCTGAGCTGCTCCACGCTGCCCTGGCCGCTGGTGCCAGCTCTCTCCTCTCCATTCTGCACTTCAGAGGTTCCCATGACTCAGATTCTTGGTCTGTGAGGTGTGATGGCCTTTATACTAATGCATCTCTGGTTTCAAGTGCACCTTTTTTTCCCTCCCTAGAACATCCCAGCTGGCCGGAGCTAGGCAGATCCAAGTGCTCGTGTACTTGCCAGTGGGCTTGGCACCACTGTGTCTCCATTTGGAGACCCCGTAGCCTGATGAGTCTACCTGCCTCTTCTTCCCCAAGGAAGATTTCCTTCAAGGATACCATATTTCCTCCTGGAACTTAATTTGAGATGACCCCATCTAAATTTACTAGACACATCTGAACTTCACACGGATACATAGTTCTGGATAGTTCCAAGACAGCTTCTAGTTCCCCAGCAAATAGTGAATTTAAATAGCTATCAGAGGAGAAGGGTGCTGCCTGGAATGTTCAAATCTCTGACCCAGTCAGCAGAAATCTTCTCTATAATACACATGACTAAATTGTCCTTCAGAAAGGTTGTGTCTATTCACCTTTCCAATAGAAAGTGTACATTTATCTAAGCCACCAATGATATTAGATAGCATCATTTTTAAAAAAGGATTTTGTCCATTTAGAGGCCAATAAGAGGGTCTGGTTATTTTTATTGGCACTTGCTTAGTTATGAGTAAATTTGAATGCTTTCGCAAATGTTTACTGTTTTTCTTCGTTTGAGAATTATCTGTTCTTTTGCTTAATTTAAAAAAATCTTGAAATAGGCATCTTTTTCTCATTAACTTTTATGTTTTAAGGATGTTAATTAACCATCTGTTCATCAGGTGGGATACTTTTAGTTGCAACTAAAATTCAAGGGAGTTGTAATGTCATAAATAAAAAGACCCAAGTAGGCAAGCTCTGGAATTGGTTAATTCAGGGGCCTTATGGCATCACCGGGGTGCCTGATGTCTTTCCACTCTGCCATCCCTGACATATCGTCTTGCTTTCAGCCTCATGCCTTCATGCTCTGGCGATGGTGGCTCAAAACTCCAGAAATCATCTGCTCCTCACAGCAGCATTCAGAGGCAGAAAGAGGCCATTCTCTTCCATGAGTTCCTTCAAGTTTGAGGGAAACTTATCCCAGAATCCCTCAAGCCGACTTCCCTTCACAGCTCATTGGTTAGAACTGTATCTCATGCCCATGGCAACACCAGTCACAGGCAAAGGCTACCCATGACTGGGGTGACTGGCTTACATCAGTCACCCTGAGTCTCACGGAAAAGTGTAGATACCCCTCTCTTAGCAAGGAAAAGCAGGGAATGACCTTTGACTGCCTACCAATAGTATCTGCTACACTATGACTTTCACATATGAAATTCTAGTTTTAAAACAAAATACGGAGCCAGACACGGTAGCTTGTGCCTCTGGTCCCAGCTACTTGGAAGGCTGAGGCAAGAGAATCGCCTGAGCCCAGGAGGTCGATGCTGCAGTGAGCCATGATTGTACCACAGCACTCCAGCCTGGGCGACAGAGCAAGAGCTTGTCTCTAAAGTAAAACAAACAAAAACCAAAGTAGTAGCACATCTCAGATCTTTCCCTGAGCAGTGCCTTGTGTGTCAGGGAAGTCTCTTGATTGCTAATACACAATACTTAGCAGAGATGTTTGTGCCTCACTGGAGGTCAGAAGGTCTATTCCCCAGCTGCATTAGAGTACTCCCTCTGTATAGCAGAGGAGTTAAAATCAATGAGTCTGAAAACATTTTCTTCTAAAAACTGCTTAGAATTCCTCAAAGACTCTGCATTTTTCTGAGGGGAGCATTATACATACATCCAGTGCTCATCAAGACCAATTCAGATATCCATAATACTCCTCTCCTCACTTGCTGGGTGTGTCAGTTTCCCATTGCTACTAAAACAAATTATGTAACCTTCGTGGCATCAAACAGCACAAATTTATCATCTTACAATTTGGAAGGGTAGCAATGCATTTAATATGGCCCTCAGTGGGCTAACATCAAGTTATCCACTGGGCTGTGTTCCTTCTGGAGACTCAAGGAGAGAACCTGTTTCCTTTCCATTTCCAGCTGCTAGAGGCTGTCCACTCCCTCTGTCTTCAAAGCCAACCATGTTACTTATTATATCACATCACTCTGACCTTCTCTTCTGCTTCCCTCTTGCACTTATTTTTTAAGAGATGGGGTCTTGCTGTGTTGCCCAGGCTGGAATGCAGTGGCACAATCATGGCCCACTGCAGCCTCGAACTCCTGGGCTCAAGTAATCCTCCTACCTCAGCCTCCTGAGTAGCTGAGACTGCAGTTACATGCCAGCATGCTTGGCTCCCTCTTGCACTTTTAAAGACCTTTGTGATTACCTCGGGCCCACCCTGATAATAAGGACAGCCTCCCCATCTCAAGGTCATCTGATTAGCAATCTTAATTTCATCTGCATCTTTACCTCTCCTTTGCCATGTAACCTAACCTAACACGATCATAGATTCTGTGCATGAGAATGCAGAAATCTTTGTGCAGGTATTTTTCTGTCTACCATAACCCGTAGGAAAATAATTTCCTTTTCCTTCTCTATAATCTTTATTTAATGTTACCATGGTATTTAGGATACTTCTGGCCTCAAAATAGTACTGCTTTGGTTTTCTAGAGGCCACTTCATTATTTTCCCTTTGGGCCCATAAGGGTTCTGCCTCTGGCTTTTTGCTGAGGATACGACATTTGGCATCAGATCAAAGAGCGCAAGTATCTCTTCTTCCAGGCTTTCTAAGCCTCTCTGCTCCTTAGCATGGATATTTCTATCTGGTTGCCCATAACAGACTCATCATTCCACTATGCTTCTATTTAGGGTTGTACTATATGTATTCACTCCTCTTTAGTATGGTTCCCTTGTCAGAGTAAATCCATCTTGGAGCAGAGAGCTGCTTGCCCCACTTTGACTTCGTTTCTCACAAGTCCATGGAAGCCATGCGCTGGGATAAATTTAGCTCAGCTCTTGACCCTGACAGGTCATACAAGCTGTCCTTTATACTCCGAATTGCCTTAGGTCATTTTAATGGTAAGAAGTATTTTCTTTTAACTTTTTTCCCCTTTTCTTCCTGATGCCATTTATTATACAACATGCTTTCTTGTTCTTCCATGATCAGAACTAATCACAATAGGAAAACAGAAGACTCACCTGAGAAACACCAGGGCAGCTGAGAGCTCATAAAGGAACTGAAAACGGAACAAAATTGTGCATAGCCTGCCTTCCACATACAGACTTTGCATTTGGTAGATTATTGGTGGTTCAGTAAATGAACTTTAACATGTAAGTTATTTCTCTAGGTTTAATTGGTTCCATAATAGCATTTAGGTCCCAGTAACTTAAAAATGCCCAAATAGAAAGTTCAATGAACTCTGACCTCAAAATTCAGTGTAAATATTCTGGAACTTGGCTGGGCAGGGTGGCTCATGGCTGTAATCCCAGCACTTTGGGAGGCTGAGGCTGGTGGATCACCTGAGGTCAGGAGTTCAAGACCAGCCTGGCCAACATAGCAAAACCCCATCTCTACTAAAAAATACAAAAATTTGCCAGGCATGGTGGTGGGCACCTGTAATGCCAGCTACTTTGGAGGCTGAGGCAGGATAATTGCTTGAACCCGGGAGGTGGAGGTTGCAGTGAGCCAAAATTGTGCCACTGTACTCCAGCCTGGGCAACAGAGCAAGACTCCATCACTCTGTCTCAAAACATAGAAAAAAAAAAATTCTGGATCTTTAAGTGATCTGCATTTAGCCAAATGTGGATTCTTTTGAGATTCAAAGTGTTGCAGGAAACCCTTAGAGCCCTTTGGCCATGTGTAAAACATTACTCAGTATCAAATGAGAAAGAATAAACATGTTTGAATCACGCTGATTTAATTTTCTTTACAAAGCTGTCTGGAATCCTTGCAGCATAATCTGTTTGGGGTATCTAGAACCCAGGCATGCCATTGAATAACAAATTCCTGACTTCTGAAGATGCTCTGCATGGATGCTATGCGATGTATTTGGTGAAACACAGCTAAACAAATTTCTTAGTTTGGGCTGCGATAACAAAGTGCTATATACTGGGTGGATTATAAATGACAGAAACTTATTTCTCACACTTCTGGAGGCTGAAAGTCTGAGATCGGGGTACCAACATGGTCAAGTTCTGGTGAGAACTCTCTTCTGTGTTGCCATCTGCTGCCTTCTCATATCCTCGTGTGGTAGAGATCAGAGACAGGAAGAAAGCTCTCACTTGACTCATATAAGAACACTAATCCCATTCATGAGGGCTCTACCCTTATGGCCTCATCTCATCCTAATTACCTCCCAAAGACCCACCTCCTTATACCATCCCATTGTGGGGTATGGTTTCAATATATGAATTTTGAGAGCACACAGACATTTAGTCTGTAACAGGATCTATGTAGTTTTTTAAAAAACTGATCCAACAAAGGATTTTTAAAAAGCATTTCTGCTTCTTAAATCAACTCCTGGTTTCACGAAACCCCAGACCTCTAAGGCTTCTTTCCAGCTAAACACTAAAGACAGCACCTGAGTTTCCCTCCAAAACAGATAAAATCCTGAACAAGGGCTTGAAAGGAAACAGCTAGAAGAAACGAGGTAACCTTCCTTCTGGTTTCTTCCCTTGGCGTGCACAGGCATGATGCTACAGCTCTGTACTGTCAATGCTGTCACCAGGCATCACTTCCTTATGGTTTACACTCCTCTCTTCCCATCGTGTCATTTCTTAGAGCTCTGTAATCACACAGTCGTGTGCATCCATCCCCAGCTGTCAACAGGATCTTCTGAGTAAAACACAGCTAAATGAATCTCTGCAATGAGGAAGGACCGCAATCAAAGGTGAGTCTATACCAATCTCCGCCACAGTTCTGGTCAGCCTCACTCTCCCTAGACTGCTTGCTTATTCATTGCAATGCTAGTGAAACTTTGTTCTAATTGGGTGAGCTTCTCACCTTGCATTTCAAATGAAGCCCATACTCCTAGGAACCCCTGTGTTCACGTAACGTCTGGAAACCAGCATTGAAAATATGGAGAAGGCTCTCCTGTTGATCAGAGGCTTATTAGAGGCCTGTCTGTCATCATGATTCCTTCCCATTTTCAAGCATTTAAAATGTGAGCAGCAGTTCTAGCTGATATATCATTTGGTGGACGTCTGTGAAGGCTCAGTACTTTGCTGTTGTTGGGGGATTATCCCATGTTCCCTGTGGTAGTCAGAATATTGGCTCCCTCAGGTGCCCATGTGCTAATCCCCAGAACCTGTGAATACATCACCTTATGTGGCAAAAGGGACTTTGCAAATGTGATGTAGGTTAAGGACCTGGAGATGAGGAGATTGTGCTGGATTAGCTGGGTGGGCTCAAAGTAATCATGAGATTCCTTATAAGGGAGAGAGGGAGGCAGGAGAGTTGGAGAAGGAGAAGGAATGATGGAGGCAGAGGTGGAGAATGCAAGTGGGGTCTGGGGTCTTTGAACCAAGAAACACAGCACACCCTAGAAATTAAAAAAGACAAACGAAAAGCCCCCCAAAACCCCAAACCACCCAAATTATTTCCTAGAGCTTCCAAAAGGAAGGTGGCACCTCTGTCATCTTGAAATAGCCCAGTGAGACCCATTTCAGAATTCTGACCTCCGGCACTGTAAGATCATAAATTTGTGTTGTTTTAAGTCATAAAGTTTATGAGAATTTATAACTTCCACAACAGGAAACTAATGCTTCCCCCTAATTAGAATCTGTTTAATTAGGCTGCTTTGGTGGCAAGAATTAACAATGAACCTCAAACAATGAGGTGTTTACCTGAAGGCGACATGTGCTTAGAAACCCACCTGCTAGGAAGAGCAGGACACGGGGAAGCTCTTTCAACCACTGCAGATCTGGCAGCTCTTGGCCCCGCCAAGCTCCTCTTGATGTGTCTGTTTCTCTCTTCCAGTTGGCTCATTTTTTCCGTCTTCTCTGTGTTCGATAATTTATTCCTGGTCTCTGTTTCTTTTCAGTTCCTGCTCCCTCATAATTTTTCCCTGAAAATGGTACCTCATGGTCTCTACTCTACCCCAGAACTTTCCTTCAGCCTCAGGTCACTGTTATCTACTCTGTTCTTTCTGTCTTAGTTCTGTTCTTGAGGATGAACGTGACTGGCCGCGCTCAATCTACCATGCTAAGTCACAGCACGGATTGCTGGCCAGACTCTCAGTGGGCTGTCCTTAGATCACATTCCTCTCTGAGTCCAGTCAGCAGAGGCCAGGACTGAGTGATGGGTTGAGAAATGTGGCTGCCCAAGAGCCATCTCATTACTAGGGTGTGGCGGATGGGAGGTTGATGGCTATTGAAGTCAATCTAGGGCATGAATAATGGACCTAGGGAGTTGCTTTTCTTTCTGAATTAAAACATCTCCACATGGAATCTGTCCCTGATAAATAGTAAAGAGGCTCGGAAAGTCTCAAGTGTAGTCCCTTTCCTCCACCCCTGCTACTTTGCTGATACTCCAAGCAAGAATGGATATCCATTTTCTGTCCCCAGAGAGCTAGGGATTTATTACTTATTATTTTAATTATTATTATTATTAATTTTTTTTTCTGAGACAGAGTCTTACTCTGTCACCCAGGCTGGAGTGCAATGGCACCATCTCAGCTCACTGCAACCTCCGCCTCCCAGGTTCAAGCAATTCTCCTGCCTCAGCCTCCTGAGTAGCTGGGATTACAGGCACACACCCATGCCCAGCTAATTTTCATATTTTTAGTAGAGACAGCGTTTCACCATGTTGGCCAGGCTGGTCTTGAACTCCTGACCTCAGGTGATCCACCCCCTTCAACTGCCCAAAGTGCTGGGATGACAGGCGTGGGCCACCACACCCCGCCAAGCTGGGGATGTGTAAAGGAGATATGTAATGAGGTAATGTTAGCTGTAGAGTTTGGTCCATGGCATAAAAGGCCAAATCAGGAAGGACTGGCACCAAGGAACTGAACAAAACCAACAACCTTTCTTAAGTACCTACTCTGTACCAGGCACTGTTTTAGGCACTTGGGCTATACCTGTGAACAAAACAGCTCTCCCCTGGGAGCTGACATTCTGAGAAGAGGAGAAAGACATACAATAATAGTCAGTCTCTCAGTGAGGCTGACCACTCATTAGACATCCAGTCATAGGCACCCAGAGGAAGTCTTGGCAAGCGTGTGAAGTATCAGAAGAGAAGAGCTAGGCAGCAGTTCCTGGGCAGGGGTCCAGGCCTGGGGCAGGGAAAGGGAGGCCAAGGAGACCTGGCACTAGAGGCTGCAGGGTGTCAGAAGGTACGGGAGTGCCATCCTGGGGGCTTCATGTCACACCCATTATGGAGAAGACCAAGACAGCTGGTGGGCTATGGCGAAAGGGACTTGACAGTGAGGATTAAAGTGCCAAAATGAGACCTCTGTCTTCTGAGAACTGGTTGCAATATGGAGAAGTTTGTAAAGCCTGGAAGCGTGGGGACAATGCTGACAATGGGATGCAGTTTGGGGGCTTGGTTTCTGAGGAATGAATGGGACAACCTCACCTCCGGTCAGAATGGAGTCAGGATTCTGCACCCCTGACTTTGGGGCTTCTCAGTCCCTTCTCAGAATCTGAAGTTGGGCAGAACTTGGAGACATACTAACCAGGCCCATAGGCCTGAGTGGCCCCAGCTGTGCCACCTGGACTACAGAGGGCAGGCGGGAATCAGGCAGGTCCTTACAATCAGGGCTGATCCCTGGTTGTTCTTCTCCTTGTGTGACCTGAGACCTGCCTTGGGTTATTAGTTCTGACCACTAGGGCCATGAACAGCAAGTCTAAATCTTTCAAACAGCAGCCTTCCAATTATTTAAGGCTCTTATCGCAGTATTCTGGGCAGTGATTTTTCAAACTTTATAAGCAAGGGAAGCCCTCTCTCCCCACTGCTCACCACTCTTTGATGTGAATCTTATGCTACAGTCCAAATGTAAAGCAGAGAAAAGCAGAGCTGCTCCCTCTCTACCTGGGTTAGGGACCTGTTGTCCCACCCACTCCCTCTCTGCTCCCTGTATCTTGGCAGCCCCTTGGGCATCCCTGTGAAATTTTCAATGCACTTTGAAAGCCACTCCCTGAGACTTCTCTTTTTTAGGCTGAATACCTCTAGTTCCCTCCATAACTCCTCTGTATATCTATAAGCTTCCACAACCTTCACCAACCTGGTTAGCCTTTCCCAGGTGAACTGTATTTTGTGAGCATGTACTCGGGGACCATAAGTGGTCTGACCACCACAGCTCAGACCTTCTGTGAGCTAGACTCCTGGACACCCTGGAGTCCTTCCTTCCATGTGTATATATCTGCCCATCTACATTTTTGGTGTTCATTAGTTCATTTCATAAACACTTAACAGATCTGATAAAAGAAAAACTTCAGCTGAATTAAATTTAAAGAAGTTTCATTGAGCAATGAACGACTCACTAATTGAGCAGCCTTTCGGGCCAGAGAAGGCTCAGAGACTCCAGTGCAGCCACGTGGTAGAAAAAGATTTATGGACAGGAAAAGGAAAGTGACGTACAGAAAACAGAAGTGAGGTACAGAAACGGCAGGATTGGTTACAGGTTGGCATTTGCCTTGTTTGAACATGGTTCAAACAGCTGGCTACATTTGATTGGCCAAAACTTGGAGATTGGCACAAGCGTAGGCTATGGTCTGTTTATACCTCCACTTGCTATAGTTTATGATGTACAGAAAAACCTTTAGGCCACACTTAAAATATGCAAGGAGGCAGCTTTAGGCTAAACTTGATTTAACAGATCCCAACTATGAGGCTTAATATTAAGCCTTCTATGTTAAGAACTGGAGTTAAAGGGAAAAATTAAATATGGTCTTTATGTTGAAGGGGGTTGAGGAAGGTTGGGGAGAGGTTTGCTTGGCTCTAGTTGGTAAGTGCTATGATAACTATCTGTCAAGGTGCAGGACACAGGCCAGTGATTCTACCTGTGGGGGGCTGGAGAGGGCCTCCTCCCAACCAACTGGCTTCACCAGCCTCTCTTCTAGCTCTGCATTCCAGTCCCTAGCTGTGTGACCTGGGGTTGATCACATACCTCTACGCATCCCCACCTGTTTTGTCTTGTTTAATATGAGGAAATTTGACCCAAATATTTCCAAAGTCCTTCCATGTTCCATCCCATGTGCCAGTTGTGATAGTTTGCAGCTTCTGATTTGGTACTGCCAGCTGGAGCTTGGGATGCATTTTTCTCATTTAAACACATTCTCCAGTAGTGGTTAGGAGTACTTTGTTAGAAGCTCAACAGTATCTTGAAATCTGACAGTAGCATTTCTCAGAGGAATATTCATGATCCTTGGGATTAAGACCTTATTTTTCCAGAATTCAGAAAATCCTCTGAACTCGTCATTCATAGCCTCACATTGCCTCTGCTTGGCAGCTCTTATTTCATGTTGGGACCCTTAAACTTAGTCACTAATTCTGACAACACTCCTACTCTTGTATCCTGGATCAGCACAAGTATTTGCTTTCATTCTGGCCTGAATCTCCATCCCATCCGCATTTCTGATTTTGATCTTTTTAGATCTCAGCCAGTGTATTGTGCGGACAGACTCTTGGTGCTGTGTGTAAGTAGAACCTAACTACCATTACAACACTCCCTATGCTCAATCAAGTTTGTGGTGTAGAACAACTGACTTCTGAACAAATTTGGAACATGGCCCCTTTAGAAGTCCAGGACTTTCTATTAACTTTTGCTTATTTTTCTTTTTTTCAGTCTTAATGTATTTACCCTCTGGCCAGTCATCCAGTGATCACTTACATCAAACTTAGCATGAAAAGATTTTTTAAGTTGAAAATGTATGTCGATTTTATTTTAAGAGAATTGGTTCTTCTGTTCACCTAAACTATACTTCATTTTCTCTTCTTGGTAAAGGTGATGTCTTTTTTCTCTAATACTAGATATTCAAATTTCCTACCAGTTAAACATCGCTTATCTTGTTTATTTTGTACACATACTCTCAAGGTGCTTACTTGCGGTTATTAATGCCATATAACTCTGAATCCCTCAGCCCTTCTTCTTTGGACATGATTTGTATCCCTCTGGGACTCTGGAACTTTCAGATGTTACTCAAGGGAGATTTTTGAGATTTCTGGTCATTAGATATCCCCATTTAATTCCAAGTAGGGATGTCTAGTGATTTTTTTCTTTTATATTTATGACTTTTGAGAGCATAATTTGTTGTCTTGGTTTTCAGATTCCTTTGAGTTGTAAGGGTTTCTGATTTGAGAACTTCAACTTTGTTTCTCTTAGCAACCCTAATTTCAATCTTAATCTTCAATCTTTCTAACACAGCACAGTCTTCCAAGATAATGTTTTGTATCAGCATCCTAAAAGAGAAAGAAGAAAATATACAAAACGAGAGCTGCGTTGTGGCAAGCATGCATAAGACTATAATCATATATACCATCTTTACACTATACCCTAGTCCATAAAACTCCTTTGTGTATGCCCTTTTATATATAGTGCATTTAAGAGTTTTGAGAGAGAGAAAGGGGAGAATCTACCAAGCTTTGGCTCTCACAGCGTTCCTTTTTCATGTCTTTGTCTCTTAAGGCTTCTCATTCTTATCCTTCTTAAAGGTTAATATGACCTTCTCATAACAACTGCAAGTGAAGTGAAAGGCACCTTTCACTACCTTTCTCACCATTGTCTTCATCTGAATTGTAGCCCGAATATATTAATATGATATATTTGGTCATTGTTCTATACAAATAAGCAAACAAAAACCCAAACTCAATTGAGACAATTTGACTGTGATTGTCTATTCACCAGACAGAACATTTTTTTTCTAAAGAAATTGGAAATTCTTTAAGCAGTAGTCTGTTCTGGAGAGTCCTTAGAGACTACAGCTGTTCTGCTCCTAGCTCTATAGTCTTCACCTTCTGTTTTTTCCCTCCTTTCTTGTTTTGTTATCCTTTAACACTGAATATACTGCTGAACTTTTAATGATGTTCTTTTCTATTTTTAGATTTTTCTTTTGCATTTTTTTCCTCCCCTGAGAATGGTGCACATTTGAAAGCTGACTTTGAATTCATGAGAGCACTGTGTTTTCAGTACAGATTTTCTGCTTTGCTCCTCTTCTTGGTGTAAGTGAGCTGACTCTGCCCCAGGGCCGTCCCAACTGCAGAATGTGCCCTTGTTCCCTCAAGGCTTATTATCACCATTTCACAGAGAGGAAGAAAATATTGGGCGGGCGCGGTGGCTCACGCCTGTAATCCTAGCACTTTGGGAGGCCGAAGCGGGCGGATCACGAGGTCAGGAGATCGAGACTATCCTGGCTAACATGGTGAAACCCCGTCTCTACTTAAAATACAAAAAATTAGCCGGGCGTGGTGGTAGGCGCCTGTAGTCCCAGCTACTTGGGAGGCTGAGGCAGGAGAATGGCGTGAACCCGGGAGGCGGAGCTTGCAGTGAGCTGAGATCGCACCACTGCACTCCAGCCTGGGCGACAGGCAAGACTGCATCTTAAAAAAAAAAAAAAAAGGAAAAAGAAAATATTGCTATGCTGGTTTCGGCAGAGCCAATCTCACTGAAGAATGGAAAGTTGTAGCCGGGCACTGTGGCTCATGCCTGTAATCCCAGCACTTTGGGAAGCCGAGACGGGCAGATCACGAGGTCAGGAGTTTGAGACCAGCCTGACCAACATGTGAAACCCCGTCTCTACTAAAAACACAAAAATTAGCCAGGCGTGGTGATGCGTGCCTGTAATCCCAGCTACTTGGAAGGCTGAGGCAGGAGTATTGTTTGAACCCGGGAGGTGGAGGTTGCCATGAGCTGAGATTGTGCCACTGCATTCCAGCCTGGGCAACAGAGCGAGACTCCGTCTCAAAAAAAAAAAAAAAAAAAAAAAGAAAGCGGTTACCTCCTTACTTGTTCTACAGGGTTGGAATCAAATAAGATAGCAGAGTGGCAAATATAGGCAGCTTTATGGCATAAGGTATGGTGTAATTATAGTTTATCTATTATAGTATTATTAGTATCATGCATGTTTGCTACAACACAGCTCTCTTTGTGTATATTTTGTTCTCATTTTCTCTCTCTTTTAAGAGTCTATTACTTAACTTTTTCTTGGAAGACTATGTGCTGTGTTAGAGAGAACATAAAACTGAAAGCTAGAAAATCCCAGTACTAATCCTGGCTTCATGAACTGTAATGTGACATATAAATGCTGGTTATTGTTGCTACTATTAACAACAATAGCCAGGAATGTATTGAGTGCCTGCTGTGGGTTAAGCTTTTTACATGTATTAGTTCATTTAATCCTCATGACAGCCCCTTAAAGGGGGTCGTTATTATATTATATTCATATGACAGGAGAGGAAATCAAGCTTTAGAGAGGTTACCCAACATCACATCTCTAGTAAGTGGTATTCAGACTCAGGTTTGTATGATTCAGAGCTCCTAGTCATTGCTACCATACCTCACCTTTTTTTAGTATTATTGATAACTATAGCAAGAATAAGGGTAATGCATGCAGGTCAATGCTGCATGATCATCTACTTTATCCCTTTCCAAATTGGTAGAACCAACTGTTTGACTTTGAAGCTAAAATGAATCCCAAGGATCACTTGGTGGAGCCTCCTGAATTCACAATTGAGGAAACTAAAGCCCCAAGAAAGGAAATGCCTTTTCTAAGCTGACAGTAAACTCCAGTGTGGACACCTGAACCTCCGAACCATCTGACTGTATGTGAACACAATTTCCTGCTTTCTTCTCATTCACCATGCAACTGATGATCACATTTGTGTATTCCTCTCCCAGGGACTACAGATCTGATACTTTGGGTGGACGTCAGAGATCCACATGATTTAAAGCAGGAAATCAGGCCTGGTCTTTTCAAGGTCTTAGGTTCGCCAGGTGGGTGACTTCCATGCTGTCTTTACAAGTGACAATTTCCCAAAGGGATAAACTCACCACATACTGTCTCTCATTTTATTGCCCTGTTGGCTTTCTTATGCACTCTGTCAGTGTCCACAACCGTCTTCATAATAGGATCAACACTGACACTTGAGATACTATAGTCCAATAAATTGAAGGTCTCCAACTCATGACTCCTTGTATCAAGTAGGATACAATCTGCTGCAAGGGACAAATAACGAATCAAAAATTGAGACTCATTAAGCTTAAATAATAAGAGGTTTGTTATCAAAGAAATCAGGAGGTCTGGAAGAAGAGGCATGCTGGTGATGGTCAGCTAAGTGGCTCCATGACATCTAGGACCTATGTTCTTTCCACCTTTCTGCTCTGCCAATCTCAGTTGTCACTTAGCTCCCTCCAGGTTTCAAAATGGCTACAGCAGTTCCAGGCATCCCATCCTCACATCAGCCAATGTCCAGAGGCAGAAAATAGTGACTCTCTCATCCTTGCATAAAAGCAAAGAAGTCATTCCCAGGAATCACCCCCTGCTAACTGGCCAGCAGAGGGTCATATGTCATTTCCTAAGTCCATCACTAGCAAGGGAATATAATTTCCATGACTGGTTTAAACTAATTAAAATCTACCTGTATGGGGATGAGAGGGGCCTAGCCTTTCCAGAGGTCTTATAGAGGAATGTGGATTCTTGAAGAACTTCAAGGTTCTGATGGCAAGGAAGAAATGGGAATGGTGACTGATTAGGCATTTTGATATACTATCATCCTAAAATCATTTTAAACTAAAAAGTAAAGCATCATCACATTATGGAACTTGTCCTTTTTCCTTACTCAGTTACATCAAAAATGTCTGTCAGAAAACTAAGACAATTTTGGCCAAGTTTGGTGGCTCACTCCTAGCAGTTTAGGAGGCCGAGGCAGGTGGATTTCTTGAGCTCAGGAGTTCAAAATCAGCCTGGGAAACATGGCGAAACCCCATCTCTACAAAAAATACAAAAATTGACTGGGCCTGGGAGAACACACTGTAGTCCCAGCTACTTGGGAGGCAGAGGCATGAGGACCACCTAACCACCAGGGAGGCTGTAGTAAGCCGTGATCGCACCATTGAGCTCCAGCCTGGGTGACATATTGAGACCATGTCTTAAGAAAGAAAAAAAAAAGAAAAGAAAATTAAGAAAAATTTAATACTAAATTAGGAAAAAAAAGTGCTCAGTGTTGGTGGGGGTGTATTGATGTAACCTTACTCATTGTTGAGAACACCACAAATGACATTCAACCTTTTGGAAATCCACTTGACAATACATATGGAGGCACAACAATATTCATGTGACCTAGTAATTTTACTTCTAAGAAATCAATCCAAAGTAGAGAAAAACTGTCAACACAAAGATATTCTAGTATTATTCAAGGCAACAAAAATTTGGCGACAACTAATGGGGTGTGCCATGGCATAGTGGAAAAGGCAGTGACTTGGAATTCAGCAAGCTTGAGCACAGCTCTTACTTTTACCACCTACTTGTAGCCAACCACTACACTTGTCTGAATTTGCAACAGCAATTATTATATTCGAGTTGTGGGATTGTTTGAGGGTTAAAGAAAATGAATACAGAGCCCTAATTACATAGTAGGCACACAATAAGGGGTACACACACACCATCTAAAACCAAGGAAATCGACCAGGTGCTGTGGCTCATGCCTATAAACCCAGCACTTTGGGAGGCCAAGGTGGGTGGATCGCCTGAGGTCAGGAGTTTGAGACCAGCCTAGCCAATATGGTGAAAGCTCATCTCTACTAAAAATACAAAAATTAGCTGGGTGTAGCGGCACATGTCTGTAATCCCAGATACTTGGAAGGTTGAGGCAGGAGAATTTCTTGAGCCTGGGAGGTGGAGGTTGCAGTGAGCCAAGATCATGCCACTGCACTCCAGCCTAGGCAACAGACTGAGACTCCATCCAAAAAAAAAAAAAAAAAAACCAAGGAAATCAAGGTTAACTCCTTTATAGACTTATGCAGGCATTAATATTTATATTAATTAAGACTTTCAACCAGCAGAAAAACCTGTTAATACAATAATAGTAAATGAAAAATCAGGATAACAAATTACTACCATGTTTAAACTAATCCTACACAATGCAAAAAATCCTCACATGCCAACATGCTGATAGGGTTATGTTAGGCTTAACAGGATGATGGGTAATATCCCCTCATTTTTTCTGTATCCTGACATTACATTTATAGTAAAAATAGTTTTTAAAAATACAAACCTATAAAAAGTCTGAGACAGTCTTTTAGTATTTACTTCTCCCTTTTCCTTCTCTGTGAACACATCTGAGAAAAATTCTGCCACCCCTTTTTGGTGGTCTAATCTAGATGTATCCAAGATTGAGCTTTCTGTCCCGTTTTCTGCATCAGTTGATCTCTTTTCATGTTTTTCTAGGAAAGTTTTCTTCTGCCGTTTCCCCCTTTCTAGCTTTCTTCATGCACATTGGCCTCATTGTGTTAGTGTAATTTTCCCTCTCCGATATTCTGTCAATATTCTCTGTGGGCCTTTCATTGGTTCTTCATTCCTATTTTGTCTCTTAAATTGCCTTGCATTGATTCTACTCCTCACCGTCTTCTTCATGTCTTTTTTCCTGCAATTGCCCATCGATCTTGTCTATCTTGAAGGCTGAGAAGGACTTTCTGTTCATTAATTACTTGGCTTACTTTCACCTATTCTCCTCCTGTCTAGAAAATTACTCATCTCCATACACCCTTAGCAAGACTACTGAGATGTGCTCAAATTGCTGGAAAGCTAAAGAACAAGGTCAGAAGGCAGGTAGGAGCCGCGGGAAGCTGAGTAGCTTTGAGGTCATGCCATAGAAGCAGTCTGGCTAGGACACTGTCACAGGTGTAGCAGCTATTGTCACTGCTGGACATTGTCACTGAAAATGGATTTAAACTGCCCTTGTGCTTTCATACTCAGCTGAGAATCAGAGTTGGCGTTGGAACACCTGACAGATGGATCTAGGTCAGGTGTCCATACCCTTCTGGCTGCCAGTGGGAAGACCGGTCTTCCCTGTTTGGCTTTCATGGTGGGAGATTGGACAGCCAAACCTCATACAAAGAGAGGTCCCCACCATGGGAAGAAAGTTCAGATCCTGACCAAGAATAAACAAATAAGTAAAAACAGAAAACCAGTGTCTTCTGCACTTTTCAGAATCCCGTGGTCCCAAAGGCAAAGAGCCTGGACTTTATACTGTTATTCTACAGTGCAGATACCTTCTGTTAAGTAGAATTCACCTATGCAGCATTTTCTTTCTGCCTTTTCATGAGGAATTCTCTAGCTCTGGCATCGTATTGCGAGCTAAGAGGATACCTTTCACTTTCCTCTTATTACTATAATGACCTTACTTCATGCTGGGTTTTGCTTATCTCTCTCCACAAAGGCAGCTTTTTCTGTAATGGCTTTGTCCATTGCTGATTCTCAAGCATGTCTGTCTCTTCTCCCATACCGACCCCTCCCTGGCATATGCACCGTTCGGCAGAATGTTAACTAACGCTCTTTTTCCATTAAACTAAAAGCTCCTTGAGGGCACATATTGCCTCTTTACCCTTAACACCTAGTACTGGGCCTGGCACATATCATACATAATGAATGAATGAATGAATGAATGAATGAACACATGTTCCCTCTTCTGTATTTTTAGTTCAGTGTTTTACAGCAAACACGTGTCCTGTATTTCCTGGAATCACTGGTGGTGAAATTTTCTTCTTTTCAATAAAAAATACTCTTTAACTGTCTAACTAGATATGCTTCATTTCTGTACAATTATAAAGCTTTCTTTATCAATACCTTCTTAGGTCATAGATGATTCATTGTGAAGCCACATTTCAATTTTGGTTCAGAAAAAGGTAATTCCTGTAATTATCATCAGAGATAGCATACAATTCTTGAAATGCTATTTAAAAAAAGGAAAAGCACCTTGTACAATTTCTTCTCACAAAGACCAAAAATAAAACCTCAAATGGAAATGTTTGAGTCTTAAATATATGTCTCTTGTTACCTTATCTATTTTTTATGACAAATGTAAGGGAGTGGGGATGTTAGCTTATGTGGAAGCCAGATCTATTATTGGGGTCAGATTTCTCTGTAGACTGTTGGGCAGCTCCCTGATGGATGTCCCCTATATGGGGCTCCCACTCAATATCTGGCCTGTGTCCTTTGGCCTGAAGGATGTGTTCTGCAACCATAACTCAGGGAAATAATTCTCCACCCTATCTGACCACCTTTTGATGACTACATTCTTTAACGACTTCTTTTACTATTCTAAAATAAAATTCGTGAGAAACATAACTTATCTACACACACATTTTTAAAAACACCAAAAAATACTCTAACTGGAATATAAAGAAGACATAAAAGGAGATTAATTTATGATGCACTCTTGTGCATTTCAGTAAGTATTAAAGGCTCAACACAACCATTCTAGAAGACAAAAGGAAGTCATAAGACACTTCACCTCTCAGCATGAATGTGTGGCAGCTAGGAGCACAGGTGAGTAGAGGTGTGTATGTGGAATGGTGAATACTATTGGCTATATTCCAAATAAAACTTAATAAAAGCTTCCCTTAATTCATATAGTAGGTGCATTACTGGGAAATTCACTAATTAAAAACTATGCCCCAGCACTTTGGGAGGCCGAGGCGGGCAGATCACGAGGTCAGGAGTTCAAGACAAGCCTGGCCAACATAGTGAAACCCCGTCTCTACTAAAAATACAAAAAATTAGCTGGGCATGGTGACAGGCCGTTTGTAATCCCAGCTATTCAGGAGGCTGAAGCAGGAGAATCGCTTTGAACCCAGTAGGTGGAGGTTGCAGTGAGTAGAGATGGTGCCACTGTACTCCAGCCTGGGTGACGTGCGAGACTGTGTCTCAAAAAAGAAACAAACAAAAAAACTATGCCAAAATTTTGGGGGCTTGTGTGCAAAATAGAGTAAGGATCTATGTTCAAAAAATTGGAAAACTTTTTATATTTTTATTATGAAAAATTTCAGACATATAGAAGAGTTGAAAGAATAGCACAATAAATACTGGTATATATCCAAAAAGGTTGAACACAAATTCAACCATTTTTTTCCCAGAATCATTTGAAAGTGATGAAACATATCACAATTTATTTCACTATGTAGCTTCTAAAAATGACATTGTCCTACATATTTATGATACCATTATAACATCTAAGAAAATTAACAATTTCATAATACCGCCTGATATCTAGTCCATAAACAAATTTCTCCAGTTGACCCAAGCATTATTTTCAAGGCTGATTTTTAAAAATCAGGATCCAATCAGCATTCACCCATTATATTTGTTATGTTTTACTAGTTTCTTTTAATCTAGAATAATCCCTTCATCTTTTTCTCCCATGACATTGATTTTTTTTACACATCTGCCATTAGTTTTTGAAAACAAATTTGCCTTTCCTTTCTTATAATTGGAATCAATCATTCATCCAAGGATCTCTAATTCCATGGACAGAGCTAAGGCTGTGTGTGTACTTTTTTGTAATTGAGTTCATAAGCTACTTCCAATTCAAATAAAACATTGCAGAGATTTATCCTTTATATCTATTTTCTTAAGTTGACAATTTTGGTTCCTAATAACGTATATTCACTTTTTTACTTTCACCCTTAACATTAAAAAAAATACTTTAAAAAAGACCATACCTGTGGATGTTATGTACATCCTGAAGTCTGTTCATATCAATCTATCTAATTCTTTTCTTAATGGCTACATTATATTGTATTGTGTAGACGCACCTTAGTTTATTCAACCAGTGACACATTTATGGATGTTTGTATTGCTTCTAATCTTTTTAAAATTACAACAAATGCTGCCATTAATAACCCTGTATACATACTATTTTGTATTTGTGGAGGGGTAACTTAAGAGTGGATTCTAGAAGTGGGATCACTGGGCAAACATTTAGAGTTTTAGAGTTTGCCAAATTCTCCTCCATAGAAGTTGCACCATTTTGCCTCCCTGCCAGCAGTGTATAATAACATGTTACAAAAGGTTTTTCGTCTACACAAACATCCATATTGTACTGAAAAAGCCATGAGGGATACGGGACAATCCTTCCTTGGACGTGGGGCAGTTCTCTATTCTGTGCACTGTCTGCCCACTGCAGGGTGTTGACTGTCCCTGGGCTCTGCTCTCTAACTCCCAGGAGGACCTTCACTTTACAACAACCCCAAAACTCCAGTGCAAATGCCCAAAATGCCCCATTAAGAGCACCTCTGCTCCAGATACTCTAAAATCTACTCTTGGGATGAAGAGAGGCCCTTAGAAAGCTGTGTAGTCAGGCACATGGTTTTTTGCTTCCCGTATAATTGTTTTTGCTGACTTGCACTTGGCAGTATTGTATTTGCCAAGGACATGAGGTGAAGCAGCCCTATGAAGCTGCACGTCGGAACTTCTGTGGGGATGCTCTTGCTCACGACATCCTACTGGGCTCTCTTTCCAAGGACACTGGGAGAAATGCCTCTCTCGTATAGATCCTGGGAGAGTTTTGTTTCTCTTGCCATTGTCCTCTGAATACAATGCATCACAAACTTGATCTCGCTCTCCTGTTTGTACTGGATGCTAGAACATGACTAGGCCAGTCTGTGCTCTGTTTCTGGCTTGGGCACAGGATTTTACAATGGCATTTTGTGGACAAACCATCCCTAGATCTATCTTATTTTCCTATAGTCTTCATTTCTCCTTGTCTTATTTTTCTGACTCACCTTTTTAAAAAAATCAGTGGATTATATGATTTTCTAGTGTAATTAAATGATTTTCTAAGTTGCCTTAAAGAAATAAAAATTCAGCACCAGCCTCACAGAATTGTTGTCAGGATTATGCATGTAGGGGAGCTAGCCATGCCTGGCAGAAAAAAGGAGCAAGTAGTCCCTGCATCAGTCCTGCGTTCCTATCCCTCCACCTCCACCCCACACCCCTCCCACCAAAGCACACCTGCTCTCCACGACTAATGACCATGTCCGTGGATTCACTGAGTCCTACTTCTCCCTTTCTAGTTAGGTGCCCAGATGAGCTTTTGTTTTTGTTTTGTTTTTTTTGAGATGGAGTCTCACTGCAACACCCAGGCTGGAGTGCAACTGTGCCATCTTGGCTCACTGCAACCTCCACTTCCTGGGTTCGAGCAATTCTCCTGCCTCAGCCTCGTGAGTAGCTGGGACTACAGGTGCCTGCTGCCACGCCTGGCTAATTTTCGTATTTTTGGTAGAGACAGGGTTTCACCATATTGGCCAGGCTGGTCTCGAACTCCGGACCTCAAGTGATCTGCCCCCCTTGGCCTCCCAAAGTGCTGGGATTACAGGTGTGAGCCACCGTGCCTGGTCAAGATGAGCTTTTGAACGTGAACAAAATGTGTGTGTCTGCATGACATGGGCCACACAGTAGGTTACTTTCTTTGCAGCACGACAGTAAATGTTTTTTCTGCATTAAGGAATGGATAGCTGTTCTTGTATCTGAAGATACTTGAACACGAGTGTATTAGTCAGGGTTCTCCAGGGAAACAGAACCAATAAGAGATATCTGTATATAAGTCTATATAGAGAACTATAGATAGATCATGCAGGTATAGATACATAGAGAAAGAGTTGAAAAAACCAACCGTTTTTCCCATTATACTCTCACAACACAGAATGCTCCTGTAACCAAATGTGTGTGGGTTCCCCCCGCCCCCGCCGCCACACCCAACAAGTGAGCAATCCTGCAGCAGACATCAGCTGGGTTTGCTCTAATTCAATTCAATTCAATGCTGATACTCCCTATCTACCTGCAAGGAGATCCCACAGGGTGAGAGCTCAGTCCCACAAGACTGCTCTGCCCTTCAGACTCCATTTGCGAGTCCCGGACTTCCAGAACTTCTGACCAACAGGCTATACATTGGAGTGCCCATGACCCTTTCCTCAGGTGAAATTAATTTGCTAGGGTGGTTCACAGAACTCAGGGAAACACTCTAATAGTTCCCCGTGTATTACAAAGGCGATTTTAAAGGATACAAGGGAGCAGCAGGATGAAGAGATACAGAGAACATGGTCTGGAAGGGTCTTGAGTGCACGAGCTTCTGTCCCCATGTAGTAGTTGGGAGCCATCCTCCTGGTATGCGGATGAGTTCTTGTTTACCAACCTGGAAGCCCCCTGAACTCAGTACTTCTGGGTTTTTATAGAAACTTTGTTATATAGCATGATTGATTATATCATTGGCCATTGGTGATCAACTCAACCTTCAGCCCCTCTCCCCTCCCCAGAGGTGGAGCGAGGGACTGAAAGTTCCAATCCTCTAACACTTGGCTGGTTCCCGTGGCAACCAGCCCCCATCCTGATGCTATCAAGAGGTCCCCAGCTGACTAGTTATCTCATTAGCACACACAAAATACTCTTATGACTCCAGAGATTCAAAGGATTTTAGGAGCTGTACGTCAGGAAACTGGGAAAAAGATCAAATATATATATATATTTTACATCATCACATACACATATAAAAAGATATTTGTTATAAGAAATCAGCTCACATCTCACATGATTATGGAGATTGAGAAGTCCCAAAGTCTGCAGTTGGCAAGCCGCAGACCCAGAAGACCGGATGGTGCAATTCCAGTCTGGGTCTAAAGGCCTGAGAATCAGAAGAGCTGACAGTGTGAGCTCAGCCTGAAAGCCAGCAGGCTTGAGATCCGGGAAGAGCCAATGTTTCAGTTTGAGTCCAAAGGCAAGAAAAAATCCAATATCCCAGCTCACAGGCAGTCAGACAGGATGAGTTCCTGCTGTCTCAATCTTTCTGTTCCATTCAGGTCTTCAGCCGATTGCATGAGGCCCATTCACATGAATCTGCTGTACTCAGGCTACTGATCCAAATGTTAATCTCATCACAGAAACACCCAGAATAATGTTTGGCAAAATGTCTAGGCATCCCGTGGCCCAGTCAAATTGACACATACAATTCACCATCACAATGGGGATCTCTTCAGTGGGCCCAGAGTGCAGTGCCTGGACTTATGAAGGAGCATGGGGCAGGTGGTTTATTGCCGTTGATGACCCTTACCCTTCATCCTTCTCTACCCTAACATTTCTCATTCCAGCTCCTTCTGCCTTTCTGGCTTTCTTGCCTGGATGACTCAGAACGCTGGCCCCTATTCACCCACATATAACTTGGTCAACTTTATTGTAATCATGATATTTTTTCTGGGAATGTATGCCCTTTTATTCTTCAGGCTGCCTGGTAATTTTACTGCAAAATCAAGCCAGCAATTTTCCCTTATTTTTTTCTCTAGAGATTCCTGTCCAAATGCATCATTTATTACCTTGTTTCCAAGATGCATTTCATACTCTTCAATCTCAGAAATCTGATATCCTGAAAAATTTCTTGCAGAGAGCCCCAGGAGCTCTTGCTGATGTTGCCACTGGATTTTCCCCCCGGATACAGAGCACTCTGAGTTGAAAAAAAAAAAAAAAAAAACTTCCTGTCCTAAAGAAACATAGGATCTCACTGAGGGGGTTTAGGGTGGGGAAAGGAAGGATCTTTTCATTCAAAAGCAAAACAACTGAGTAACTGTTTTCAACATGGTAAAATAGCAGCTACTGTCGCTGTTGTTTCAGACATTATAAAAATGTCTTGTCATAGATAAATTATGGTCATGGTACATAAATGACCTCTTTGATTTTTTAAAAACCAATTTATGGTCATGCCTTTGTTAAAGGCATTGTTAACGTCCATTGGGTAGAAAGGACGTTAGAGGTTTTCTGGTGACATAGGCCACAGAGTCAAGTGACTTCCCTAAAGCCACACAGCTAGTTATGGGCAAAGCCGGGAAGACCACTCAGGTATTCTTGTTTTCACGACAAGTCAATATCTACAGATAACGCGTGAATGGCTGGAACAGTTCACAAGTGCAGACTTGTTTTGGTGATCCTAAAGCAGCCAAATTGGCATTCGATTTTGCATTTTTTAAAAAAGTAGGGCTTGGATGTATTGAAAACCAAAACATGACCTTCTGAAATATGAGCTGTATGAAGTCAAGGACTGTTTGCAGATGAGACAAGTGGTACTTTTGCAGCAAAAGGAAGTCCTTGAAATTGCACTGAAACCTGAAGAAAAGATTGAGAAAAACTAAGACCTGGTAATTGACTTCAACCCTGGAGACATTTGAGGTTTAATGGTGTCGAGAGATGGTTATCCAACTGATAATTTAACTCTCTCCCCTTCCTTGGATGCATGAAGATAGGGTTGGGCTGCTTCTTTTTTGAGAGTGGGAGTTGCAGAACACAGCAGAAGCTCAGAACTATCTTTTCCTCCTCTTTTCTACACTGAAGGATGTCTCTTTCAACATTTATCTGTGTATTTAAGAAAGACAGCACTTCACCTCTCCGAAGTCCTCCCAGCCTATCCAACCACCACCTGTCTCTAGGTACACGGTGGGCCTCCTAGGCGACATTTGAACATCTACCCAAGGGTGGACTTTTTTGACCACCATAGCTGTCTAAGTGTTGGGCACCAAAAGTAAACCAGCTCTGCAAATCACACCATCAGAGGAGAATGTCAGAAACCCAGGGTTGGCACAGAATTTAGCTGGCTGTCTTGAATCTCTAGTTTTCTTTTTGAACTTAGAATTTTATAATTTTCCTGTAATGTTTTTCTCCCTGTGCTTTATTTTATTTTCAAAGAACATACAATTCATTTATTTTCCAAAATAATGGGAGGAACTTGCCATGTAAGCAATACAAAAATGTTTTCTGAAAATGAATAATTCTGGTACTGTTTCTAGGACAACGAGGGGGATAAAATAAAATGAAAAAACAGAAGCTGGGAAAATGGTGTAAAAATTTGTGTAAATCTAGAAAGAACCATTATCTTTAAAAACTAAGTTAAAAATCTGATATTTGGCAATGGAGATTTTAATAATTCAGGTCACATTTAAATAAGTGTCCTGGGCAATTTATTGTTGCTAATGTCATGTTGATAGGTGTTAGACAAGTATAAAATAGAATGTTATAGAAATAGAATGTAATCATCCTTTTTTCCCAAGGGTAACTCAGAGTCTCCTGAGATAACACGTTATGTTAGGGTTTATGTATAAGCTACTCTTTCTTTGGAAATGTGTTAGAAAATTACCATATGGATAATACTTAAAATGTTCTTCCTTAAGTGTTTTGAGAAACAGGAGTCAAACAAACACCAGCCCCTGAGTCCCCCTGCCACCAGGAACTGAGACAGCTCCCGGTGGCTCATCTGAAACTCCTCTTATCAGCAACTTACTCAAAAATAGCTCAGGATGAAAGGTCTTTGTACTATACTGGTAATTTTTCTAAACATTTTAAATTGTTTCAAAATTGTAAAAGAAGCAGATATATACACACACACACACAAAATAAACATGTAGATACATATTTTAAAAACATAAATGAGGATGTGTGTTATACTATACCAAGCCTATAACCTGAGTTTTTCACTTAACATTATGTTATAAACATCACCATATTATATGCAACCTGTTTAACCGGTTCATTGTAGGTATATACCATAATTTAACCAAGCTCCTCTTGTACTTTTAGATCATTTCCATTATTTTAATATAATAGATAGTGCTGCAATGACCAAAACAGCTTTAGACAAAGACAGCATTGTTGCACATAATGAAATTCAAGGGTTTGGTTTATCTGCGAATTCACTAAACTGTAAGGAAGCCCTTAGTCCATTATCTGTTAGAGTCTATTACTCCATGAAAGCTAGAAAGGATTGATTTTTTTCCCCCTGCTTAACAGTTCTTTCTGACTAGGTCACTAACTTTGGAAGTGACATCTTGACGTTGTGAATTTTCTCCCACTTAACAAAGCTAGCACAAAATTCCTTTAAACAGTGACAGAGTGCATTAAATCAAGAATACAGCCATTGGCTTCACGACAAGAATGTTGCCAGTGCCACTGGGTTGTAACAAGAAGGCAGAAGTGACAATGCCCACAGCACTCGGCTGTGCATTCAGCTTTCTTCTGCTAGTGTATTAAAGGGAAACATCCTGATTTGTCTGGTCTTTTACAATATATTGTTTAATATTTTTGTCAAATTCTATCAAGCACCGGTATTCAATCACTGAGATATTGGGCCTCACACATGCTGAAAATTATAATAATGTCACTACATTTATACAATGGCTTATGTGTTTCTAATCCTTTTACTTTTATAATCTAATGTGATTCTTTTTTAATGAAAATAGAGTTTATTAACTTTTAATATAAACATGAGAAATAAAAACCACATAAATTGTAGCATTCTTTTCAAAATAAAACTGCAATCAATACTTGAATCTCCAAGCTCCGAATTCCATAAACAATTTTGTTTTTTGAGGTGGTAGATTGTAATATTTTTATACCGTTATTTATCATTTATGTCTCTGTCCTTTGAAAATGATGGAAACTGCAGCATAATATGATGTGAAGCATTGCTGTAGTAGAGGAAGTATTCCCGGCCCAGAAATGCTTTGTTTATAAGCAAGATTCCTAGGATTAGATTTGAGAAAGTAGGACAAATAGATTTCACATAGTTGAGAACACTAATCTCTTTTTAGTATTTCAAATTTAGGTGACATTATTGGTCTCCTAATATTATTTGCTCCTTGCCTTTTAAAGCCTGAAGTAAGAGTTCCTAAGGGTTATGTAAGTTATTTCTTAAATAGCAAGACTTAATGGGACACCTACAGCTTGGTAGCATGTAGTATGATAAAACAGCTGTTCATATCACCTTCTATCATTAGGGTCCAATTCCTTTTATTACATGTTAATTAACACTGATCTTCAAAATCTTCCTTTAAAGAAACTTCGGTGATCAAAGCATATAGAGCACAGCTCTGCAGGTAACTACTTTTAAAAAGAGGAAGGCATTTTATGGAGATACAAGGTATTCCAAAAGTTTAGGGTAATTGTAAGCTTTGATACTTACAGAAGTATAAATGCTACAAACCTTCACAAACCCTTGTTTGAACATTTTTCTTTTTTTTTTTTCTTTGAGACAGGGTCTGGATGTCACCCAGGTTGGAGTGCAGTGACATGATCATGGCCCACTGCAGCCTTGACCTCCTGGGCTTAAGTGATCCTCCCACCTAGGCCTCCAGAGTGGCTGGGACTACAGACACGTGCCACCATATCCAACTAATTATTTTTATTTATTTATTTATTTATTTATTTATTTTTATGGACAGGTTCTCACTATGTTGCCTAGACTGGTCTTGAACTCCTGCGCTCAAGCAATCCTCCCACCTCAGCCTCCCAAAGTACTGAGATTATAGGCATGAATCACTATGCCCAACCCATTTCTTTTGCATTTAGTTTTGCGTTTTTCTAAGAGATGGGGTCTTGATATGTTGTCCAGGTTGGTGTGTAGTAGCTCTTCCTATAGGCACCATCATGGTACATTGCAGCCTCCAATACTTGACCTCAAGCAATCCTCCAGCCTCAGCCTCCCAAGTAGCTGGGACTACAGGTGTGCACCACCACACCCAGCTTCAATTTGCAAATTTTGAATATAAAGCTTTTAATTTTTTGCCTCAGTCAATGTCTACTATCTTCAAGAGTGACAGAAACAAAAAATTAAAGCTTAATATTCAGGAGACAAGTGTCAGGTGGGCCTGTAGTCCCAGCTACTTGTGTGGCTGAGGCTAGAGGATGGCTTGAGGTTTTTTTTTAAGAGATGGGGTCTTGCTGTGTTGTCCAAGCTGGAGTGCAGTGGCTGTTCACAGGTGCAATCATAATGCATTGCAGCCTAGAACTTCCTGGCCTCTAATGTGATTCTTAAGAACTCTCTAAGAAGTAGGCCAGGTGCAGTGGCTCAAGCCTGTAATCCCAGCACTTTGGGAGGCTGAGGTGGGCGGATCACAAGGTCAGGAGTTCGAGACCAGCCTGACCGACATGGTGAAATCCTGTCTCTACTAAAAACACAAAATAAAATTAGCCAGGCATGGTGGCACACACCTGTAATCCCAGCTGCTCAGGAGGCTGAGGCAGAAGAATCACTTGAACCTGGGAAGTGGAGGTTGCAGTGAGCCAAGATCGCGACACTGCACTCCAGCCTAGGTGATAGACGAGACTCTGTCTCAAAATAATAATAAAAAAGAAGTGATGGGGGAAGATACTACCATTCTCATTTCATTGATGATGGATACTAGAATGAGAGTGGGATTGTTGCTCAAAGTTACAATGCCAGGAAGAGGCACAGCTGGGACTGATGCTTAGGTTTTCTAGCCATTTGCTCAATATTCCTGGATGCCCAGTGTCTCCCCACCTTGCCATCTATCTCTCTCATATTTCCATCTGGTACAACCATCTACCCAGTTCTTCAACCCACTCTTTCCTTTGTTTTCATCACTCTCATATCCTATATGGTACCATCTTGCCCATTCTACTTTCAAACCACATCCCACATATGTTCTATTTGCTCCCTGTCTATCATATACATCCCCATCCAAGCTAGCATCGCTTCTCACCTGAGCAACAGTAATAGCTGCCTGTCTGGCCTCTGGCTCCCACTCTTACATCCCCATGTCTATTCTGTACATAGCAGCCAAGTGACTTTCTTAAAACACACATCAAACTCTGTTCCTTCCCTGCTCAGAACCCTTGAAATGCCCTTTGAATGAACTCAAAACTCTTCATCCCAGCCACCAATACACTAAGCCACACATGACCTGGTCTCTGCCTGTCTCTGATCTTCTCCCCACATCTCCCACCATCTCTCACTTGCTCTATCATATGTCACAGCTAGGCTTAGCTTTCTGCCTATTACTGTTAGGTTGGTACAAAAGTAATTGTGAGTTTTGCCATTAAAAGTAATGGCAAAACCTGCAATTTCTTTTTCACCAACCTAATAGAACATGCTAAGCTCACTCCTGTTCTAGTCTCTCATGACCTGAAGCTCTCTGGGCCTAGTCCTTCCACCATCAGGATCCTTCTTGTCATCCAGGTCTCCGCTGGAAGACCACCCTCCCTGAGCGCCCAAACTGAAGGGGACTCTGTCACCCTTTTCCACATTACCCTGTTTTACCAAATTATGTCATTACTTTGTATTTTGATTAAATGTCTATCTTGATTTACTAAATACACTCCATTTATTTAACAAGCATTTACATAGCATCACTATGAGCCTGGCATTTTTCTAAATGTATTAGCTATATTAACTCATTTAATCTTCGTAACACCCCTTTTATTTTTCAGATGAGGAAATGGAGGAAAAGAAACTTCTTCAAGGTCACCTAGCTCATAAATGGCAACACCAAGATTTAAATTGAAGTAGTTTATCTCGAGAGTCCTTGCTTTTGGATGGGAGTCTTGTCGATCACATTCAACCCTAAATACCCATCATGTAGAACAGTGCCTGGCACAGAGTAGGCACTCAATAAATATTTGTTGAATGGCTGAATGATGTAGTGGTTTCGAAGGAGACCCTAACCCTGGATCTCCATGAGCTTGCCCTTGGGTATACCCTATCACCTGTCTGATCCTTAGACCTTTGGTATTCAGAATCTGGCCTGGCTAACATTTTCTGAGATATTTCAATACAACTTCATCTTCAGCCAGAGTAATGTTTGAAATTAAAGCTATCCTCTGCTTGAATTCTACACAGTCACAACTAACATGCACGTGATGATGTATACATTTCTATGGTACTTTTCAAATGCATCTTCTCATATAACAATAGTGCAAGGAAAGAAATCATTCTCCCTTCAGGAGAGTAGGAGAGACTGAAGTAGTCATTGTCATTACCTCAGCAGGTTAATATAATAGCTTTTCACTCGCATTTAAATCCAGAGGAGAGAAACCACATGATATGCATTTGCCTGTGTCAGTAACATCTGCAGGGAACATTTACCTTTATTACTAAGGCTAATTTTGTGTTGATAGAGTTGGATCTTACTGAGAATGTCTAGTTATGAAGTTTTTTTTTTTAAAAAAAAAAGTGGGAAAAGTTAAATCTTATGGCAAGGCCAGGCTGAGCCAACTTTAATTAAATAATGGTGTGTTGTTATAAAATATCAGGCAGTGCGCAGTGGCTCATACCTGTAATCCCAGCACTTTGGGAGGCCAAGGTGGGCAGATCACTTGAGATCAAGAGTTGGAGACCAGTGTGGGCAACATGGCAAAACCCTGTCTCTACGGAAAATACAAAAATTAGCCTAGCATGGTGGCATATGCCTGTAATCCCAGCTTCTTGGGGGGCTGAGGCACGAGAATCACTTGAACCCAGGTGGCAGAGGTTGCAGTGAGCTGAGATGGAATGCACGACTACATTTCAGCCTGGGTGACAGAGTGAGACTCTGTCTCCAAAAATAAATCAATAAAAAATCATCTCCCACCTTTCTATACTTTCCTCATTGTTTCACAGAGCGCTCCTGTCATTCCATGGCCATCAGCCCACTCTGGAATGTTTCCCTTACTTCTCTTAAGCCCGCCCTTTCCCAGTTATCCTAGGCTTTACACAGTAATAGGTATATACTTCCCCTTAAAACTTACCTCTCCTGTGTCCTTGTACCTCATGGGGTCACTAAGTGAATAACTAGTTCTGATAATGAGTCATCCCAAGCCTTATGCAAAAGCCCCTTTCTCCTTGATCCACTTTGGTCCATTGTCTTCTGTTTTGCATTACCATCGCAGTCTGCTTCACTGGGTTACAAGCAGCGTGAAGCTCGTTTTGTGTAGTCTGGGCTTTGATGGCAAACTGCCTTGGTTCGAATCTTTGCTCTGCCACTTGCTATATGTGTAAAACCTTGGCAAAGTATTTCATCTTTCTGTGCAATTATTTCTTCTACAAATTAGGGATAACAGATCACCTGTCTCAGAGGATTGTTTTGCATGTTGTATTACTGCATGTAATGCAGTAATATGCTGCCTGGCCTGATACAAGTATTATGTTACAAGTATTATCAGTATTATGTTATTATTATTATTATTATAATATGTTAGTATCATTATTGTTGAAAACAGTGACAGTTTTTCTACTCGTCACAGCTCTTGTATACAAAATTGACACTTGATAAATGTGTGTTGGAAACAGTCTCATTGGTTTTCTTCATTACCGGTCTCAATGGCTTTAATGTATTATTCATCTCAAAGAATACTATACCACAAATGACTTAACGGACACCTAATATAAATTTGCAAAAGAATAATAATTTTTGCAATAATAAAAACAAAGCATGATATTGTGAAATGAATGACTATTTTTTCCCAGTGTGAGAGATGAAATTGTTTGCAACATTTTAATGAGTTTGGCTCAGTCCAGCTGGGTAGAATTGTTAATCAGTGTCTGCATCTCGATGACCCATCACCTTCAAGGTCATCGGGAATGGTGACCTTTTAGCTAGTTTAGGAGGTTCAGCTCAAAGATGAACCCAGAAATGATGGAGAATTGCTGTTAATTCTATAATCCAGCCTAGCTCAGTTAAATCCAGCTAATATCACCTGAACTGCAGGTTACTTACAGATATGTGAGTATAAAATTGAATGTTTATTATTTTATCCACTGAGATCTTAGAATTATTTGATATACAGAACTGTCACAGTAAAAACCTTTCTAATACGTGCATTGGTACCAGAAGCAGGGTTTTGCCTGTAATATGTGGCTATGGCTTTGGGATCAGAAAGCAAGTAGCAAAACAATGACAGAGGTTGGAAAAATGGTGACCCATGTTATGTGGTAGCAAAACACTTGGTAAAATTGTCACCTGACAAAATCGGGAAGGCAAATAACATAGTTCATTAAATGATGAGAGGATTAGGAAGTTTTGAGGCAGAATGTTGACAGTGTGAGCTGGTTGTTACTGTACTAAAAGAAAGGAATAGGTTCAGAAAAGAACTGTTTGGTTTCAAAGTAGAATAGAGAGGAAATAGAGAGAGGCCAAAGATTTTGGAACTTTCCGGGCTGAAAAATTAAACTGTTTCTCATCTCCAACCAGTAAAAGAGAAAATTGAAAAGTTCTTTGAGTTTAAAAGCTTACTAAGGCTCAGCCTCTGGGGAAAGACTGAATCAAGCTTTTAAAAGATCATTGCAAGGATTAAAGAGGTAGCTATAGATTTTTTTCCCCAGTGGGACATAATGGACCTGACATATTGGAAGTCTGATATATTGAAGTAGCTATTAATAAGTATATTGCATGTCTCAAAACAAATTGTGGGTATAACTTGTCACATAGAGTTGTTGAGAATGAAATACAAAAAGTCAACAAAGTTTTTGAGTGAGGTATCTTGTGCAAAGCACCCTAGGCTGGCTTAAAAGAGATGTGACTATTAACAAGCTAAAAAGAAAAAGAAAAACAAAAACAAAAAAAGACAAACTTGATTCTCCAACTTTCTACCAGTAGGAAGCAGGCTAAGAAAGTTCCCCAGCTGCCAAAAAGGTAGTAGGGTGACAAGGTTTGCCTGGGATTTTCCTGGTTTTAGCACAGAAAGCTCTGCAACCCAGGAAACTCTCAGTCCTGGACAAGTTGGGACAGTTGATCACCCTTCTAAGAGGGCATATTCTACAGTGCTATTTTTACGTAGCCAAGAAAGATATTGAAAACAGAGGGACATCTGTAGAGTACAGTCAAGAGTCATGGAGAACAATGGACTTGGGACTTATTCCCAGGAAGCAGAACTGAGGCTTAATTAAGGAACATTTCCTATCCCTTAGGTAGGGGGAACCTGATAAGATTTCAGAATTGCTATGGGCCACTGACTACTCACATCCTTCCTTGACCTACCTTGCTTAAGAGCAGTGGTTTCATTTGTCCTTCTCTGGTGTGCCAGAGAATTCTCAGGCCTCATTTGGAATTTCTCCAAAGATCTCTTATGAACTAAATGATTGGCTGAGACAACTTATAAAAATGAGGTTTATTTTACCTCATTTGGTACACATTTGGTAACAGCATGCTGTTACCAAAGGTGACAGTTTTCTTTCTATGTGGCAATAGGGAAATTTGCTGGGGCATCTCAGGATAGCAACCTAAAGCTGAAGGCCTGATGTCACTTTGTTCCCTTTGCATTTTCAATTCATGAAAGAGAGCATTTGATGAAGCTCTTTGGAGCAAGTTGGTGTGAGTCATCTCTTTTTGCCTTGTTTGCACCAGCCAGCTCGGAGGTGTCTGGACTGCTTCAGGTCCAGCCTATGCAGGTTTCTTCTCCCTTATGCACACCTCCTGCTATAATCTGATGTGGTTAGAGTGGGAAGCAGCTGACTCTGCCTTCCTAAGACGCTGAGAAAAACTGAGACAGAAAAAAGCATTCAGGTTATAAGCATTCCTCAAAAGGTGACTCTGTAAAGAGTCATAAGACTCTTTTAATCCATTCTGCAAAGTCTTAAAGAAAGGTATGGTGATGTGGAGATTTCATGTATCTTGGTGAGACTGAGAAGTATAGAAAGAGAGGGGCTAAAAAGGCCTTTTAGCTGTTCTATCATTATATGGGTAAAACCAACCAAGATGTGGTACAGACAATGCTGTGTGGTCACTAAATCTCATTTACTTTTCTTTCTCCTAGGCACAAAGGAATATATGCTTCTCAGCTTCTTCTTCTTCTTTTCTTCTTCTTCTCCTCTTCTTCTTCTTCTTGTTCTTGCTCTTCTTCTTCCTCTTCCCTTTCCCCTTCCCCTTCTCCTTCTCCTTCTTCTTATTCCCCTTCTTCCTCCTCTTCTTCTCCTTCTTCTCCTTCTTCTTCTTCTTTTGAGACAGTCTCACTCTGTCACACAGGCTGGAGTGCAGTGGCATGATCTCAGCTCACTGCAACCTCCACCTTTCATGTTCAAGCGATTCTCATGCCTCAGCCTCCTGAGTAGCTGGAATTACAGGCACTTGCCGCCATGCTAATTTTTGTATTTTTAGTAGAGTTGGGGTTTCACCATGTTGGCCAGGCTGGTCTCGAACTCCTGACCTCAAGTGATCCACCCGCCTTGGCCTCCCAGAGTGCTGGGATTACAGGTGTGAGCCACTGTGCCCATCCCTCAGCTTCCTTTACAGTTAGTTTGGGGCCATGCTACCAGATTTTATTATATTGTATTTTATTTTTTTCTGTCTTTTTTTTTTTTTGAGATGGGGTCTCAATGTGTTGCCCGGGCTGGAGTGCAATGGTGCAATCATGGCTCACTGAAGCCTTGGCCTGCTGGGCTCAAGTGATCCTCCCACTTCAGCCTCCTCAGTAGCTGGGAGGTGTGTGCCACCACATCTGGCTAATTCTTTTTATTATTGTTTTGTAGAGACGGGATCTTGCCATCTTGCCAGGCAAGATGCATAAAACAGAAAGAAAAGGTGCTTCCCAGAGCCTTGCAAGGTCCCCATGCAGGTCTGGAATTCCTGGGCTCAAGTGATCCTCTTGCCTCGACCTCCCAAAGTGTTGGGATTACAGGTGTGAGCCACCATTCCTGGCCTTATGCTACCAGGCTTTAGACAATGGCTATAAAACTCCTGTGTCATTTTCCACCAGCTCTGTGTTCTCTCTCCCTCTTTCACAGCTACCTTCCATTAGAGCTACCTGCCAAATTTTGGATGGCAGCACCCCAAGATGAAAGGAGCTTGGATCCCCAAGTCATTATTTGGAGGAGAGCCTCTGCAAAGAACTGCCTGCTGTGCACTGGACTGTGAGGTAAAAGGAATGTAAACCTGTGTCTTATTAAACCATGGAGCTTTGGGGATTGCTTGTTACAGCAACCGGCACTAATTATCCTGACTAGTATAAAAGGCTAAGGAAATGAAAATAGAGACTCCACCAGACAGTTTTTCCTCTTAGCTTAAACTCAGCAACTAGTTTTAAAGTGTCATCACTTCACTGGCATTAGAATTTATCATCCTTGTGTAATTGATTGTCCTCTCAGTTCTTGATTTGAAGTTGGGTGGTAGAGAGAGGGAGGAGGTGCTAGGTTGAAGTTCATGTCGTTGAAATCCTTATTCAAAGTACCAAAATTGAGCAGCAGAGGTCAAGAACATAAAAATATTTATGTGTAAGAATCAAAACACAACAGTAACATGCCTAAGTTATTTTACTTTTCTGGATTTTAAGACAACTATTCATGTCCAGTCCCCAGGGGATCCCCCTCCTCATTCCAGTTACTATTCGTCATTCATTCCCAGAGCGCCCAATTACAAAGTATGATGTATTTATTTCTCTTATCGAAAATAAACATTAAACATGGAAAAGTTAATACTGGACATAAGAGCATGCTGGGAGTTGAAACGAGCTCTAAAGTCTTGCTGAGGCAAAGATTCTGTGTCTTAAAGCCCTAATATAGTCCTTAGCAAGCAACAAAAATGAACCTGCTCCCAAAAGCATTGACCTGGAAGTGTGTCTTTGTTGCTTAAGTTATGATTACAACTTCCCGAGCTGGTTTTATTAATGAGCTCTAAATGGAAGTGTTTATCTCAGGAGGAAGTACTGTTTCTCCCTCTTGTCCCTGGTGACACGCTAAACATACTAATTGGTATGAAGCTGATTTTTAGGAGACAGGAAAGCCCTGAGGCCTTTGCCACATTGACAATCATGGCTAGACTCATTACAGGGCCTATCAAATCAGGGCTGGAAACAGGCTACTCACACTTTGCGGCATCCCTGGAGTGTGGGCTTTGCTGTGCTTTGTCATTCAACATATGCTTGAGAAAGTGCTTCCCTCTTTTACTTGGCCATATTACCTGCATGGGGACCTTGCAAGGCTCTGGGAAGCACCTTTTCTTGCTGTTTTATGCAAAATTTTACATCACTTTATTATACTGCCTTCAATTTCATCAGTCATTGGATGAAGAGGATTAGGCAATTACGTCTTCAAAAATGGGATAAACTGCAACGTAGATAAACGACAAATAATCTATCTTTAATGCATAAAGAGAATGTACAAATCAAGAAGAAAGAATCAAATTGACCATTTGAAAGACCAAAAAAAGAGCAGAACATGAAAATATGAAATACCAATGGCTAATAAATATTTTTTATTAAACAAATTAACTTTACTAGCAAGTAAAGAAAATAAATGAGATATAAACGTCACAAAGAGAAATAGCCCCTTATCTCTAATCAAATTGGAAAATATTTTACTTTTTATAGTAATATCTAGTGATATCCAGAGTGCAGAAAACAGGCATTTTCAAACACTGCTGGACATAGAGCGGAGTAAATCAGTGGAGTATTTAGAAATATTTATCCAAAGTCTTAAAAATTTGACCATCCAATTTCACTCTTAGGAATTTACTCCAAGGAAATAAATATGAATGTATCTAAAGAATACTTATTATAGAATTATCTAAAATAATAGAAGTGGAAGACAATCAAAACCCAACAATAAGGAATTAGTGAAATAAATATAGTTCTTCCATATGATAGAATGCAGTATAGCCATTAAAATCATTGTTCCAGAGTATCCAATAATACAAGGAAACGTTTCAGACATAATGTTAAATGAAAATGGCATGTTACAAAAGAGTATTACTCCAGTTTTGAAAAATAAAATGAGAATAAGTATATTTACTTACATAGAAAACAGATTGAAAAAATACACATCAAAATGCTTAATGATTATTATTTTAGTGTGATGGAATTTCTCTGTGTGTGTGTTATAATTTCTGTATTTTTCAATGTTTCCACTGGGGACATATATTTCTTTAATAATCAGAGAAAAAGATACACGTATCTATCTTTATATCATATTGATTCATATATATATAATAAATGTAAATGCTGGGCTTATGCAATCCTCCCACCTCAGCCTCCTGAATAGCTGGGACTACAGGCATGCACCACCACGCCCAGCTAATTGTTGTATTCTTTTGTAGAGATGCAGTTTCACCATGTTGTCCAGGCTGGTCCCAAACTCCTGGGTTCAGGTGATCCACCTGCCTTGGCCTCCCAATGTGTTGGGATTACAGGCATGAGCCACCGTGCCTGGCCCTAGCAAAATTTCTTATATATGCATTGTTGGTAAGAGTGTAAATTATTATAACCACCTTTGAAAGCAGTTTGGCATTAAGTTGGACAATTGAGTATTCACATACTATATAATTCAAGTAATTCTTCTTATAAATATACTTCTGTACATGTACAAGAATATATATAGATGCTCTATTTGTACTAGCAAAATCCTCAAAACAAGCCAAATGCCCATTGACAGGAGAATGAACGAAGTGAGGTATATGTACACAGTGGAATACTATATAGTAATAAAAGTGAATGAACTACATGCAACAATATGAAAGAGCCTGAACAATTTATTATTCAGCGAAAAAATAGGTAGAATATTAATTACAGAGCGTACCCTTTTTTTCTTTTTTTCTTTTTTGAGACGGAGTTTTACTCTTCTTGCCCAGGCTGGCGTGCAATGGTGTGATCTCAGCTCACTGTAAACTATGCCTCCTGGGTTCAAGCGATTCTTCTGTCTCAGCCTTCCAAGTAGCTGGAATTACAGGCATGCACCACCACGCCTGGCTAATTTTGTATTTTTAGTAGAGATGGGGTTTCTCCATGTTGGTCAAGCTGGTCTTGGACTCTCAACCTCAGGTGATCCACCCACCTCGGCCTCCCAAAGTGCTGGGATTATAGGCATGAGCCACTGCATCTGGCCAAGTGTATCCTTTTTACAAAATTAAAAAGTAAAGCTAAACAATATATTTTGGGAATGAATATATGTGATAAAACTAGAGATATGTAAAAACAAAAGAATAATAAACAATATAGTGGTTGTCTTGGGTGGGAGAAGGCTGAAAGATGGGAAGAACGACAAGCATATGGGTAACACGTATCAAGTTAATGTCAATATCTTAGTTTCTTCGTTGGGTGGCAGGTTCATAGTTGTTGTTGGAGATGTTTAAGAAGAGTTCCCATCTGCAAGTAGTGTGGTTGGTGCTAGTTAGTGATTAGCCCCCAACGTTTTTTTTTTTTTTTGAGGAAGTGTCTCACTCTGTCACCCAGGCTGGAGTGCAGTGGTGTGATCACGGCTTACTGCAGCCTCAACCTCCCAAGGCTCAGGTGATACTCTTGCTCCAGCTCCCAGAGTAGCTGGGACAAAAGGTGCATGCTGCTAGTGATTTCCTTTTACAACCCATACAACAAACTGCTTACTCAACTTTGTTAATAGCTACTCCCTTCCCCTACATGCAGACTCCAGGACCTCAAAGACAACTTGGTTGTTCCTCTCTTACAGCACATAGCCAGCCATTCTTCAAATTAGTCTCTTGTCCTACAACATATGACCTGTTCAAATGGCATTTTAGCTGTCTTTCAGATGGAGACACTTGACTGTGTTTCGCTTATTCCCAGTGACCTCGCAAAAGCAATGGAAAGATCCCGCAGAGGTTCTTATTATGGGAGAGTGTGCTCTGCTGGCAAGAGTTTAATTCTAGGTAGAAGACCCACCTGGGTTGTGATTAGAAGTCCTTGGGCCATCAGAATGTCTTGAAAATGAAATAGGTGCTTTGGGAGGTGGAGAGTTCTCCAACACTGGAGGTATTCAAACAGAATCAAGGGGAGCATTTGGACTAGCTGTCTTCTAAGGCCCCTTCTAACTCAGGATGTGAGTCCAGGTTTCATCCTCTTCCAGAGGGCAATCAGAGCACAGCCCTCTGTAGTAGATTGAGTGGCATTTTTAATTCTATGCATTACCCCCCACCAGCAATTTTGTCACAAGTTAATAGCCTGTCCTATTAACTTAGATTATAACACTAATTAGGTACCTGGCATACAGGTATTTATGAGCCTTGAAAATAAGGGCCAAAACAAGGCCAAACACATTTTTATGAGCTGTTCTCCTTCCCTACAATGAATTCCCATATTCACAGAGATAATGATGAAATAAGAAATGTGCTTGGTATCCTTCATGTATGTGTATATTTCTTAAGATCACAAGTACCTTTAACTGATCTTGACAGCCAGAGAACAATTCATTCAGGCAATTTTTTTCCTTATAGGTTTTATTTGGTATCTTGTTCAGATTCCAGGCTTCTCTGGGTGACCTCGTGATTTGATTGTCTGATCAGGGA
This sequence comes from Pan paniscus, assembly GCF_029289425.2. Lineage (NCBI taxonomy): Eukaryota > Metazoa > Chordata > Mammalia > Primates > Hominidae > Pan > Pan paniscus. Next base: position 30,529,129 of record NC_073254.2, read on the forward strand.
ACATTACTCATTAAAAATAAATGTACAAAGAGGTTTGGAGATTGAAGTTTCATGTTTTATTTGTTGAAAAGAAAGAGGTCATGTCAACTAATCAAATTCAACGTACATAAATGCAATTCCCAAGCCTCTGAATGCAGGGTATAAAGAAGGGATTACAAAACCAACTCGTTAACAAGTACTGAGGGAGGTTTCTAAAATGTCTGGGTTCTACTAAATACAGACTGACCGCCCAAGTGGTCCCACTCTGCTTTTCTGTCCATTTAGGATAGGTTCTGTCGGATGCCTGATTTTAGGATATTTTACTCTAGGAGCTAAGATGGTTTAATTTCATTTAAACATTCCATTTGTACAGCAAAAATGGGAAATGACTCTTCCTAGCTCAAAGCATGACTTTCCATTATCCCCTTTAGTGTCTTTTTCTTCTTTAACATGGTATTAAGGATGGGAGAAAAAGCATGGGGTTTTGAATTAAAAACTAAAAAGAAATTGGGTTTCAGATTAGCTCTGTTACTAGTTTTGTTACTTTGATGAGGAATTTTACAGTTTTGAGGTTTATTCATTTTTAAAATTGGATAGATAACTATATCCACTCTCACAACAACCCTGTAAGATGGATATATAACTGTATAACTATAACCATATGACTAAATCCATCTCATAGGGTTGTTGTGAGAATTAGATAAAACTGTCATGTGTTTAGAATTTTCTTTGTTCTGGAAGGGATTTAAGGCAGCTTTATAGATAAGGCTCTAGTAAACACACAACTTTATAACACACACGTATGTCACACACAGACTCATATGACATATATACACACTATACACCAATGTAGCATAAATTTAAAATATACATAAAAGATGAAAGGAAAACAAAAGTGGGAACATATAGTGAAGTCAGAAGTGAGAATAAAAATATGAATGAGATACAAATTTGATTGTAATATTTACAGCAAATAGCAAAAACTAAAAATAAAAAAAGGAAGCCTAGTCTATAGAACATTTCACAGTATCCATAATGTAAAAGGAACCAGTCGTCCCGGAGAACTAGTAAATGTCATTGTTTCCGGGACTAGGCAGGGAATTCTTCCATTTCCAGAAGACAGTATATGAGGCAATGGACAAAGTCTTTGACAATGATCTTACAGTAAATGCAATGATGCACTTCATAAGGCTGTTTATTATATGGATTTTTTATGACATTACCCAAAAGTAAAATATGACCAAAAAATACTAGAACATGTAGAAGTTGCTTAGAATATGTTTCTAGGTATATTGCATCCTGGTGACTTGGCTTGCCTGTCTAGGAGGATACATGGACCATGTATGCTTCAAGCAATTCTCCATGTACTAAGAAAGAGATGAACCTATAAGCAACAAGATGCTATAGAACAATGGATAGTCACTCTCCCGGTACCTCTAGCCCAAGAAATATTACTTGTGTCTCTGTTTGTGGAACTGTCATGATTACAAAGCAACTTGATAGACTTAACCTTGATAAAGTTAATTCCTGAAGACTTAAAGGGTGATTCCTACTAGGAATATCTGCATTTCAATAAGCAACTCTTGAAGCTCCCAAACCCTAAAAGCCCTAAAGAAATGGTCTTTAATGAAAATGCTTTGTTCACAATGACAAGACAGGTACAGAGGAGGTTTTCTTCCTGGGATTTTATTTTCTACGTAAGTGGCCACTGATGCCCTTACTTATAAAACTATATGTCTCTAGGGTGAGATTCCAAGTCTAAATCTAATACAATTTTTTTTAATTTTCAGATTTTTAGAAGAGGCCATTTTATAAGGAAGACACTTTCATTGAATGTGTTTTCCAAGACAACTGTTGCTAACAGTATGTTACTTATGTGTCCTTCGTAATTCCCATGTGCTTGTCCCATGAATAGATCTCACTCTGTTCCCAAGAGCAACAAACCATTCACAACAAGACCTGATGAAAACAAGTTATTTTCAAATTGATTTTCCTTTCTGTAAAAAGCTCTTATCATCCAATTTACTAAAAAATTTCTTCTAATTAAAGGCTCATTATTTAAAAAAAAATACAGCTTCAATCTTTATGCCATTAGGTAAGAACATGCTCTGAAAATCAAGTAGCTTTCAGCAGTACAAAAGAAAATGAATTCTTTGAACTGGGAGTTGCGTTGGAAAGAGATTGCTACCTGGAAAGCTGATCAATACCTTCTGTGTTTCAATCCATAAATGTATGATAATCAGTCAGGAGTGGCAGCTGTCACACTCCCCAGTGTTATGGAAAGGATTACAATAAGCAAGATAACAGAGTTACCATTTCATCTTTCAGCCTCCATGCTTACAGTGCCTTCAGCTGACAGAGGCCAGAATTACTCACCTGCCATTCTCAAAACCCTTCTTATTAAAAGAATATAGTGATCACTTAGTTACTTTAGACTGGTGGAGGCTGTGTGTTCTGCTGGAGTTCATGAATATTACAATAGCAGAAAACAGCACAAGTTGGCTCTCTATATCCTTCCAGATAATGAAGAGTTTCTTAGGGGCTGAATAGAGTCTCTTTTAAGAAAGGATGGGTTTTTTTAACCCACGTTTTTATCCATTTTACCTGAAGAAATCACTATTTACAAAGAGAGAATGGGTATCATTGGGTGAAAGTTCGCAAAACCATTAAGCAGAAACATTCATTGATCAACCAAGTTCTTTCTAACTAATTCACTGGAGCCTTGCTGAATACAGAAAAAGTCCAGGAAACAAAGAGTGAGGCTTCAAGTGGTGGTCAAATTAATGGTCAGCTGGGAGACTGCTAGATACCCAAGTCACTCCCGTATGGGCAGATGGTGAATCCACAGGGGTCCCATCAGGAGACAGAAAATACACAGTCATTTACACAGGGAAGTTTAATATAAAAAATTGCTGAGTTATGATAGGAGAGCAACCATCAGGATGTAAAGATAACCCTAAAAGATACCATAGGGCTGAGGGAGAGTATCTAAGGAGGGACAAACTTGGGAGGGCCCCCACCCACCAAGCCTGGGGTTCAGACCTTGCGGAGAAGGGATGGTTGCAGCCCAGTGGTAGCAGATAATTTTGCTGGGTTTCCAGTTCTAGCTCATCCATTGGTGCTGAGCAATAAGAGACAGCCCTCTGAGATACAGGCGAGTGGACAGGTGGACAGGGGCACAGAGGGAGTCAGGGCTCCATAGCGGGTGGAAGGCCTGTATTGCTTGGTGTCCACATGGGAAGGGCCATGGGAAGGTGGTCACCAGACCCAAACAGGACTGCACTGGTCACTGAGGGACTGCAAATGTGTGGCTGGGGCAGAACACCACCAGGTATCTCTGCACCCATGCCCCATTCACAGACTGTGGTAGGGATAAGAAAAGCAAAATGTGGCAACTAGAGCCAGGAAGAGAAGCCTCCTTCTTCCTGGAATGTCTCTGCAGTACCCTCTACTGACAAAGCTTCTATCACTTTCACTCTAAGGGAGAAATGCTTTGAGTCCAGTGGATTATGGCAGAGTAGGTATGAAGGGTGACATTGGATCTTAGAGGCAATACATTGATAACTGGCTCATTTATAATGATATAAAGCATCTTCTAAAAGTGGTGAGAAGTAGGAAGGGGGAAAGGCCTGGCAGTCCCATTACTTCCTATATCAAAGGAATTTGGCTTTTGTACTGATGTATAAACACAGAGGTTTGTAGAACACTGGTCTATATGGATGATGGAAAGACAGTAACGATGTTCTGCTTGGGCAAAATTGTGCAGCCAATCTATATGTTTAACTAATTGCTTACTAAACAATTAACTTTGTTACCGTTAGCATAAATGAACAGGGTCTGCCATGTATGTTGTCAATGCCCCTGCCCCACCCAAAAAAGAAAAATCTACCAAGTCATGTTGGTGGCTAGGGGTGAGTTAGAAGGAAGAATGGGTTGATGTTTCAGTTTTCAGACAGCTTATGGAGAATTGATCAGATAGCTAACCTTTGGCAACAGTTAAAAGGGCCCCTCCACTTTGGGAGGGCTATAAGGGAGGTGGAGGGAGACATGGAGATGGCTTTGACAATCAGTGCTAAAAAGATCTGGGAATCAAAAATAGTATCTTATAAGGCCCCTCCCTGACTTTCTATTACCATGGGAATGTGACACCACTCCACATGCAGCCCATTTTAGACTCTCCCTGACATTTCCCTTAGCCCAGTTTCATCCAGATGGTGATGCCAGAGGGGAGGGAGTGGTAGAGTTGGGGGCTCAGATCTGGGTCCTCATCTTTCTTAGGAATTGCTGGATCCCTCACACTTCTGTGTGTAGGTTCCAGCTCTACATCTTTGGAGGCACTTTCTGTTCCCCAGGAGTGCTTAGAGCTACATGTTACTGTACCGTCAAGCTAGGTTCTGAACTTTAGAATGCATTTTTAAAATTAAATACGAAAAACCACCATGGGAGTCAATCATGAGATGAGCACGTGGAAAAATGCAGTTGCTTAGGCAGCAGTGTGGCTGCCTTTGACTGGGAGCAGAAAAACAGCCAAATATGTTTTCCATTGATTATAATAAGGCTACACCTAATTTGTCAGAAAATAGCGTATCTCATGAGTGTGGATCTTTTCAACTTTATAGACACTAAAATTCATACCAAATTTTTAAAGAAGGTGATAGGCCCCAATAAAAATAATGACTTAGATTGGGCCTGTAAGCCATAAAGTAATGGGGAGTTGCATAATCATTTAATATAATCAACTTAATTGTATGTGTGTATGCATACATAGATAGATAGAAATAGATATATCTAGATATCTATATAGCTACATGTGTTGATATATATACACACATACATATACATATATACATACACACTTATATGTCATATATATGGATATATAAATCTGTATTTTTATATACATTGCATAGCTCAGATTCCCCAAATAATTTCTGACTCTTCATGTTACTAAAATTTGGTTTTACCAGAGGTTATCTTGTACAAGAAATGGTCAAGAATTTTAACAGGAATTCATTATTCAACCATTAATAGTTGCCATTAGGATGAAGAAAATTGTGTGTGTGTGTGTGTCTGTGTGTGTGTGCAACATTCTATGAAATGACTTTTGCAGTGATGTTCTGTTGAATAACAGAGTGACCTGAATGATAGCAGGACACAGTGTGAACATGAGGGTTCTTCATACGTGAGTTACGTTTAGAAGATAATTCTGTTTGGAAGCCTTTTCTATTTTCAGATCTTATTAAGCCCTGTGAGGTCTCTTAGACTTACTTGTCTGGAATCAACAATGAGTAAGAACAAGAACAAGTGCTAACTCCATGAAAGGCCAAAGTATTTCTCTCCTGAGACAAGTGGCACACACGTGGGTGAGCAGTGCTGTGGAATATGAGGGCGGTCAGTGCAGAACCAGCTGGAGAAATCAGGAAGAGCTGAAGTCAGAGGAGGGCTGAGAGAGCAAGTTTGAATGGACTAGAGTTCTCTTACATATGCTTGAGCCTCACATCAACCCCGTGAAGAAGGGAAAAGCAAAAATTGTCATGTTCATTTCATGAATAGAGAAAAACTCAGAAAAGTCAGAGGATTTATATGCCCAAGGTCACAGCTAATGTATAACAGAGCTGGGATTGGAAACCAAGTCTTCTAACTACAAATGCCTTATTCTTTCCACTTCATCACACTGACTCATATCTGCCAAGTTCCTTCCCACGTTTTAATTTTTTTTAAAGCCATGGAGTAAAAGCTTGGGTATTAATGGTGAATGGGTGACGTACTTCATTTTATAAGGATAAATGTCTTCTTTGGTTGCTAAATTACAATAACAGACTCTAGACATTTTCATAAAAAGTATTTAATAAAAACACCTAAAGAGTTTCTTGTATATCAAAGTTAAATGAAATAGATTAAGTAACAATAAGGAGAGCCTTTGATCAGGCATCATAGCCAAACAAGGCTTGGTAACATTTCTAAGGAAGTGCTAAGTAAATAAAGAGACTTTGTCTTGCTCTAGGAAGGAACACACAATGTCAAAATTTAACCAAAATTGTTCCTGGAGAATAAAGTTTCCATGTCACATTCATGTGATATATTTTGTTTGGGATCTCATGGGATGGAGAGGGGATGGAGAAATAGAAAGACATTTGTGAATTCTTTTTGGCTTGTTTCTTTGTAAAGAAACAAGAGCTAGTGGCTTTAGGAATGGTGGTAGGAAATAGAGTCCTGGGTATAAATGAAAGATGCTGGGTTAGATCCTAACTGGAAACGATTCACCACATTGCTAGCCAGCAGTTATTCAGCAATCCGGATAAAAGTGATTTGATGTCTGTTGTCATACTGGGTGAGCAGAAAACTCAAAGGCCTGGTCCTATTAACCAACAGCCAACAACCATTCAGAACAAGGTACATTTTCTTAACTGCTTCCTATACATCAGGCTGTGCCAATCTCTTTACATGGCAGGGACCCACTTAAGACTCCAGAACAACCCTACAAGGGAGTAAGGTTATTTTCTCCATTCCACAGAGGAGCCAAATGAGGCTTAAAACTGGCCTATAATTTTATTTTTTAGTTGATTCAGTTTTTTTCTTACATATAATCTTAATGAGTCTTTGAGGATGTGACAAAAGGTTTGTTCTCTACCTGAAAAGCTAATTTTAAAATACAAACTAATTTGATGAATTTCCTACCACAGGGTATAAGAATAATTATTGAATCTTAGGAAAGCAGTGAATTCTTCTCTAGAACTCATTTTTAAATAGAGCTAAGATTTTGGGCCAGGGTAAGAATAGTCATGGGATTGGATCACCAGCTCCTTCATGTCCCTTCAAAGACCTGTTTTTCCATGATTCTATAATTTACATTCAGATTAAAATGCAGAGTTGAAAGGTGCTTCTATTTTGTGTTAGTAAACCAACTGAGCTCTTTTCTTGATGACCTCATATAGGATAAGATTTTGAGAATCGAGGCTGGTTTTGAGGAGAGGTTGGCAAAAGGGATGTAGATGTAGAGTGTTGGATGAGAGCAGCTAGGGAATCCAAGGACAGTGTGCAATAGCATGACCAGCACAGGCAGCCAGAGAGAAGCCAGCAATCTACTACTGAGGTCAGGCAAGACCAAACCAACAGGTTCAACATGGCAAATGGGAGGCAGATCTCAGAGTTGTTTGAAGCATCAAAAGAGAGGGAATAAACCATTTTCAGGGTTCCTCTACTTTCACCGGAGGCCAAAGAAGGAGCAGTTGTGGAGCTCACGTAGCCGAACACATGGTTTTGAACGTGAGTTCCTGGCCGGGCGGAGTGGCTCATGCCTATAACCCCAGCACTTTGGGAGGCCAAGGCGGGCAGATCACGAGGTCAGGAGTTCGAGACCAGCCTGGCCCATATGGTGAAACCCCGTCTCTACTAAAAATACAAAAATTAGCCGGGCTGGTGGCATGCACCTGTAGTCCCAGCTACTCGGGAGGCTGAGGCAGGAGAATCGCTTGAACCCAGGAGGCAGAGGTTGCAGTGAACTGAGATTGCGCCACTGCACTCCAGCCTGGTGACAGAGTGAGACTCCTTCTCAAAGAAAAAAAAAAAAAAAGTGAGTTCCTTATTAAAATCATGCCCAACTAATGTAAAATCCTATTGCTTTTTAGTTTTTGAGTGTTCTCATAGTCCTCCTAAAATAGTAGTTTTTTGGTTAAAAGAAAAAAGTTGAAGTGATTTAAACTTGCTTTGACCTGGCTTCAGAGAGTTTCAGTAGACCTTACTAGATATCTCGAGACCATTTATATAGTAGCCTTAAAGCAATAGTTTTCAGTTTTTTGCTGTTGATGGCTGTAAGCCAAATTTTATTAAGAATATCAACATTCAAAACAATTTTGCTCCTCTGTATGAGGAAAGTTGCAGGATTAAGCATAGTGTCTGCTCTTACCACCCCCAACACCCTCTGAGGCTCCTGGGGCACCTCCTAGGAACCCTTAGAACTCTGGGGAGAATATTTTGGAAACTATTTCCTTGAAGAAAGAAAATCTATCCTGTTGGTAACCTCTGGAAAAATGATTGGAAAATTGTCTGTTACCTTGACCTTAGAAATTATAGAAAATTGTTTCACATTTCATATGCCCAAAGGTATAATACATGCATAATTATGGATGAACTGTCTTTGCATAAATTTTAAACTATTAAAGCAATTAATGATTAATGACTAGATTAGGGAAGATGCTCAGGCTCTATTAGAATCTTAAGTCCACCAGCCCCTCCTGAAAACAGTAGATTAAAGGGACATTCAGGGAGTATCTGGTTGAGGGTAGAGGACAGTAAGAAAGAAGGATTTCTGGCCCCAGTGATTTTATCATAAGTTCAGGTATGTGATGTTAACTGAGTCAAGTTAAAATAAAAACAGGAGACATTCAAAAATGTTTACATGTAATATTAGGATGAAAAGAGTATCTTAGAAATGGCTGTTCTGTGTACTAACTGCCTCTGAAACTAAATTTACCTGGGCCCTGTATACAATTGTGGAATTGTAATTGGTAACTTTTTCATAATCTGTATGTATACACATAGGGTGTATCAATATACAAGCCTATCCATTAAAATAAAAATCAACATATTACAAAGTGTCTACGTATTTTTGAGACAGATAATCCACAGGTTGACCATAAATACAAATGTTTCTGTACTCCTTGTATCATAGCCAAATTGTGGGTATTTTGGGAACATTTAGGACAACTCTCTTTTATTTAACTTGAAAATGGTTGGTGGTTCACTTCAGAATTTGCCATCTTTTCTATCTTGTTATGTCAGCCACATCAATACTATTGGCAACGCTTTTAAATCCATCAGTGTGATACCAGATGTGAGTTTTCCTATTTTAAATTTCTGCTTTCTTTCTAATATTATAATGAATATGGCAATATGGTTATATGCAGTATTACTGCCAGTCAAGGGTCTTATTATATACTATTATTACATATAGCAATATTTTATTGATTTATTTATTTTAATTTCAATAGTTTTTGGGAAACAGGTGGTTTTGATTACCTGGATAAGTTCTTTAGTGGTAATTTGTGAGATTTTGGTGCACATGTCACCTGAGCAGTGTACACTGTACCCATATGTAGTCTTTTATTCCTCAGACACACAGCAATATTTTAAAATCTCTAATGCTATCATCATCATGATCACAAAAAAAGATTTCTCAAATGTACTTTAAAAGGCCGCTCTCTGAATAACTTATAAACTCTCTGAGCTTCAGTTTCTTCATAGCTATAAAATGGGGGCTAATAATATCTACCTTCTATAGTTATGATGAGGATCAAATGAAATAAGGTATGTAAAAATGCAATAAACTCAAAGTACTATAAACATCAATGGTAGAGATATAAAAACAGAAGCACAGGAGATAGCTCAGATGGTAGCCACATGAAAAATACCCCTTTGACTCTTGCTGTCCTGGAGTCATCCTTTATGGTTCATGTTTCTCTTCTCTAATGGACATGTGTGTGGGGTAACTGTGGTTTCCATTTTTTGAATGCCGCTCCATGTCTTCTACACGCTCAGATGAGTAGCTTGGGGAAACACTGCAAATGCACGAAAACTAAAATACAGTTCTACACAAAGCATCCAAAGGTCTACAAGCTTTGTGAAATCAGCGTGTTTGGTTCTGACACAAATAGAACCAGCCACAATCTAATTTGTTTTAACTCTTCCCCAAGGAAACACAAGTCATCCCATGAGATTTTTATAAATTGTCTGTTGGCCTTGCTGTCTCTTTCTCGCCTTTCATCTGGCAAAAATAATGTCTTGGTTCACAAAGCAAAACTCAGTTATTGATTTAATGCCAATAATTCTGGTTTCTTATGTTCAAGGTGTTTTCAAGTGATCATGGTAGAATATGCTGGGCTCTTCCTGGGAGTGTACATAATGGCATGGAGCAGAAAATAGGATGAGCCCAGTGTAATATTCTAGATAAGTTGAATTTCCAGGCTTTTAAGTATCCTTTAAATTTGTTGAGGGTGACCATGAAGACTGTTATGTAGGGTGACCACAGAAATTTTCAAAAGGAATAAATGGCTAGTTTGATACTTCCATCTGATGTCGTCATCTCTGAGCCTATGTTCCTGCCAGGAGAGCTTTCTCCTGCCCTCTCTACCTGACCAACTCCTACTAATACTTTAAGACCCAATTCCAGTTTCACCTGCTAGAACCACATGAACCTAGCATGATCTCTTGCTCCTTAGAATGCCTGTCATACCCATGGATATGTACCCAGGGCATTCTCAATCATGGGCTACATTTAATTGGCATTTTACATTTCATGTGCACATGTCTTAGCTGCTCAGTGAGGCCACAAGCTTCTTGGAGGCTAGAATAAACCATAGTATCCAAGGTTCTATATATAGTTGGTCCTCTGTGTCCACAGAGTCCACATCTGTGGATTCAACCAACCACAGATCAAAAATATTCTTAAAAAAAAGAATTGAATGGTTGCACCTGTACCTCACAGACTGTTTTTCTTGTCATTATTCTCTAAACAATGCAGTATAAAAATTATTTACATAACATTTACTTTGTATTACATATTATAAGTAATCCACAGATAATTTAAATTATATGGGGGATGTGCCTAGGCTATATGCAAATATAACGCCATTTTATATAAGGGACTTTATATAAGTGACTAGGTTATAGGCAAATATTACACCATTTTATATAAGGGACTTGAGCATCCTCAAATTTGGTATCTGCAGGGGTCCTGGAAGCAATCTCCCACAGATTCTGAAGAACTATATCTGCTATGTGTACAATAAATAGCTTTTAAATTAAAATGGATTGATTTGACAGAAAAATTCAAAGGTTTGGATAACATTTTCCAAGCAGCTGAACATAAAATTTCAATAAAAATTCTGCCATTTGGAATGTCAGAATATGATCTAAAAGCTTGACTTGACTGTTAGAATACAGGGCCTCCAAGGAGGATGAAAGCTGCTTTTGAATAACAGAAGGTCAAAGAAGTAGTTGGTTAATTTTCTTTGGTTTTGGAAAAGGAATTGAAAAACCAGCCTGTTTTGCCTACATATTGAAGGACTGTGGTTCTAACTTCCATGTGCAATATCAAATCCTACCCTTGATTTGGGCATAAGTTGGATTGAGAAACCTTCAAGGCAAACTTTTAAAAATTACTCCCACTCTGGTTCACAATGTCAGAAGAATTAGGAGGCTACACATGAAACCCCAGATTAATTTTGTTTTTGAGACAGAGTCTCATTCTGTTGCCCAGGCTCGAGTGCAGTGGTGCAATCACAGCTCACTGTAGTCTCAACCTCCTGGGCTTATGTAATCCTCCCATTGCAGCCTCCCAAGTACCAGGGACTATAGGCACGCACCACCGTGCCCAGCTAATTTTTTAATTTTTTGTAGAGCCTAGGTTTCACCATGTTGCCCAGGCTGTTCTCAAACTGCTGGGCTCAAGTAATCTTCCCGCTTCAGCCTCCAAAAGTGCTGGGATTACAAGGCATGAACCACTACGCCTGGTCCCCAAATGAGTATTCATGGAAAAATTTAAAAGAGTATTGTACTTATCAAGCAGCTTTGGAAGAGCTTCTAAATACCCATGAGAATTTGCAGACCTTTCAGTGGAGAAGAGCTCTGTTGTGATCTAAGTGATCTAAGCAGCAGACCTGGACGCAGACAGCCTCTGGCTTTTCACAGTGTGAAGTTGGGATTACTCACTCTTCCTGTTATTTTCCGATCCTTTCCTACTTTCTGCTCTGTTTTCTAAAGACTTTCCAGTTTTCACTGTAATCCAACTTATTTCTATTTTGGGGCAAGCATGAGCATGTGTTCAGTTCTCCAATTTGGGAGCATCAGTTAATTTTCAAAATGTGTGTCTTTAGTGCATGATTTGGGAAATTTCTTCTGTGGGCTATTTTTATTGTTCTCCTTTATCAGCTGATGGTATCCCAGAATCTGAGAGTTGGTAAGAGCTGGTTTTCTAACCAATCTTGCACAATCATCTAGCCCTCTGCCTGCCTGTCAGATATCTGAGTCCATGGAAAGAAACTACAGTCATTATATTCAGAATTGTAAGTCCCTCCATATCCAGAAAACTTTCTAATGAACACCTGGCATTCCACAGATTATAGCATGAGAGTCTTGGAAGAGATTGAACTTCTTCAAGGATTATTTTTTCTTGAACATTATTTTCTTCCTAACGCATTCCTAAAATTTGATGCTCTTTTATTCTTAAACATTTCCAGGGAAGAAAAATTTACTGCATGCTCTGGCTTGGTTTTAATGCTTGACAACCCTTGAAATCAGAAAGTTACATGAAACCTAGACTCTTGCTGCAGTCTATGCCTGACTTCACTTGTTTGGTCTTAACTGGAGCCTGAATATCAATTACCCATGCATTAGATACAACCCATTTGTATGGAGCTCTAGGGGGTGAAAAATTCTGGCATGGGCCATTCTGTTTGACCTCCTCTCTGGGAATGAAAATGACCTTCTGCTGCTATCTCCTGTGCTGCACCATATGGGCCACCTGCTCTGGTCTGTTTTGCCTCCCTGTGTTCCCTGGACACGCACATCTTGCTTGTTCCTCTCTCTGCTCTGTGCATGCTGTGTCCCCATCTGGCATACCCCCTTCTTTCTCTCACCACCAGAAGGTAAACTCCAGGAGCCGACAAGCAAGGACTTTGTCTCTTTTGCTCACAGCTGTATCACGAGGTGTGTCACAGCCACATCACTCAGAGCGTATGCCTGGAACCGTGTCAGACATGCCACACACACTGGATAAGTGACATTTCATAATTGATATTCAAATTCTATCCAACATCAAGGCCTTTGCCCAAGGAAATAGAACAGCATAAACCATCATTCATGCAACAAAACTGCTGTCTACACCACCAATGAGTGTCTACACCAAGTCCAATACTGCTCCTATATTTGCAGTTACAAGAACATGGAGTTGACTCCTCATCCACAGTACATGTTTTTGTTAGGTAAAGAATGAGCTGCCTACAATTGTTGATGAGTGAAAATATTGTGTCTCAATAACACATTAAGTTAATGTCCAATTCCAGACCCAGATCACAATAAGATAATAGATACCATTTATTGATAGTTTAGTATAGTGTGCCAGGCACTATTCTAAGGGCTTTATAAATCTCAACTCAATAATTCTCTTTACCATTCCATGTGTTAGATATGGTCATTATCCCTATCTTACAAGTAATGATACAGAGGAACAGAGAGATTAAGTAACTTGCCCAAGGTCACACAGTTAGCAGAGCCAGGATTGAGACTTAGGTAGGTCTGGAGCTTTAATTTCTATGCCACGCTACTGTTCTCTTTGCCACATCGCTTGACTTTAGGTCTCGTGTTCCTAACCTCTGCTTTCTCCTGATGGGGACCACCTTCCATACTACGGGAATGCCACCTCCCTCTACTAAACACAAACACTGGCACTAAGATTTGGAAACTCACAGTCAACTGTTTCCTTTCTCAACCCACATCAGCCTCCTCAAGGCTCGTGTTCTTTAACTACTTTCTGTTATTTATGAACACGTCTGTCTCCCCATTAGACAACAAGTGACTTTGAGGACAGCAAATGTGACTTACTCATCTCCCCCACTCCCTCCCTCCACATTCCAGAACACGGTACAGTGCTTTGCATATAATAGGAATTTAGTAAGCATTTGTTTAATAAATATGTTTAGGGAATTTTTCCTGTTCTTTTCTTTTAAAGCCAAAACTACTCACAAGGGTTAAAAATGTTAAACCTCATCTGTCACCTCTGAGATGAACTGTAGGGAAAATGAATAAACAGTCCACTCCAGCTGCGGGAACCTAGGCCCCAAGGAGCATCCAGAAAGCCCTCAAACCTGAAGACTAAGCAGACTGTAACACATGAGGCCATTTATTAAGTCAGCAGTGGCCAGTGAATGAAAGGTTGTATTTTCAGAGAAGAATGAACTATAACTTCAGAAGACAGCTTCCTTTGTGGAGGTCTTAACACAGTAAGCAATATTTTGTGGCTTTTTTGGTAACAGTTCTTATCTGAGAATGTCTGTGGTAGATTAAAGATGGCCACAGATGCTTTGCTACTGTTTCCTTTGAGCAGTAGAATCTAACTCCCCTCTTCTTGATTCTGGGCTGGGCTTAGCGACTTGCTGGACCAATCAAATGCAGAGCAAGTGACACTTCATGGCTTCCACGTCGAAGTCAGAAGAAGCCATTGGCTTCCACCTTGGCCTCTGGGCACACTCACTCTTGAAACCCAGACATTGTGCTGTGAGGAAGCCCAGGGAGCCATGGAGAGGCCAACACGGAGAGGAATCATGGCCTCTGGGAGACAGCCACAGCTGGGGTCCCAGCCGATAGCCAGCAGGGATTTGCCAGCCATGAGAGTAAATGGTCTTGGAGTGGATCCTCCAGCCCAGCCCAGCTCCGCCAGCTGATGCACATGGAGCAGAGATGGGCCATCCCACCAAGGCCTTCCCCAGTTCCTGACTCAAAAAAAAAAAAAAAAAAAGGAACTGTGAACAAAATGAAGTCATTTTAAGTCACAAGCTTAAAACAGCAATAATGCTGAAACCAGCACAGTGAGAAACAGCCCATCAAAAAGCCTATCAAAAAGCTCTTCACTTTATAGGTGATTTTTCCCAAACATACCCATTGGATTACATCTTTGACCTGCCTTTACCTCTTGAGTCGTGGTGTTTTAGAAAGAAACTGTTCACTTCGTAGGTCAAAACTATGTCAAAGAAAGACATGGAAAAAAAGAAACCCTATGGCTCTGCTATTCTAAACTGAAATTGTAAGGGAATTAACATGTGGCAGTCTGCTCTGAAAAAATTCAACACATAATCCCATGATTGATTTAAACCCAGATTTATGATATTAAGAAAATCTAAGCCTTTAACTAGATCAAACAGTTACTAGATCAATTATTTCAAAGAAATGTTAGACCGCTGGTATAAGGCCACCCTGATGATAAAATAGGCAAAATAAAAATACCTTCCCACCTCTAACCCTCAAAGCCTACCGTTAATGGTTGATTCACTTGTCTTTATAAGATCCTCTTTTAAAATGCAAATATTCTGAAGGTTCGTGCATTAACAGTTAATGCAGCCTTCAGTTATTCACAAGCTAGACTGAGTTACAGAATTCCAGTTCACTGTGTAGAGGTGGGGGAAATGGAGTGGTTCTTGGTGAGCAGCTGGTAGCCATCAAGGGAACATGTCACCTGGGAGGGAGGGGAGAAAGCTTGGGAGGCAGCAAGGTGTGCAAAAAGTTAGGTGGGAAGCATCTAAAAATTGCTTCTACTTTGCTGGCTTCCTTTAGGCTGACCAAGCTACTGGAACTTACGAGAGCTTTTGAAAAATACAAGGCTAGAAAGGGTTAAACAAGACAGCCAGCAGTACCAAGTCGTTCCTTCCAATTAATAACTCTGTAGGGTCTTATAGTATTTTGCCTCTTCCCAATTTCACCTCCTTGCTGACCCCTACAACTGGGAGGATCCCCCGCCAGTGCTCTTTGAAATTGAGTTTGCTTGACCTCTTGAGTGACTGTGATTCTCAGCTGAATGGGATATTCCTGTCTTTGTTCTCCCCATGTGGCCTCAAATGCTCCTGGCCTTATAGCTTGTCAGCTCATTATCAGGGTGTTCATAGAACAGTTAGAAACCCTAAAGCAAGATAGTTAAACAGGTATTTTCCTCAGGGCCCACAGAAGCTCTCTGCTACACACTGACTAGGGAAGTCCCCATCACTGGCCATGTCCTTTGAGGACACAGAGGAAAAGTACGCAGTTGCTTTCACATAGTAGTTCCCCGAGATTAATATTTACCTGGTTCAAATACTTTCCTCATTACACTAAAGAGCTTCTGCACAATCAACAGAGTAAACAGTTAACCTACAGAATGGGAGAAAATATTTGCAAACTATGCATCTGACAAGAGCTAATATCCAAAATCTTTAAGAAACTTAGACAAATCAACAAGAAAATAGCAAAGAATCCTATGAAAAAGTGGGCAAAGGGTATAAACAGACACTTCTCAAAAGAAGACACACACGGCCAACAAACATATGAAAAAATGCTCCACATCACTGGTCATCAGAGAAACGCACATTAAAACCACAAAGAGATACCATCTCATACCAGTCAGAATGGTTATTATTAAAAAGTCAACAAATAATACGTGTTAGAGAGGATGCAGAGAAAAGAGAATGCTTATATACTGTTGGTAGGAATGTAAATTAGTTCAGCCTCTATGGAAAACAGTATGGAGATTTCTCAAAGAACTAAACACAGGACTACCATTCGACCCAGCAATCCTACTACTATGTATCTACACAAAGGAAAAAAAAAAATCATTTTATCAAAAAGACACCTGCATTCAGTGTTTATAACAACACTATTCACAATAGCAAAGTCACAGAATCAACCTAAGTGTCCATCAATGATTGATTGGATAAAGAAAATATGGTGGCCGGGTGTGGTGGCTCACGCCTGTAATCCCAACATTTTAGGAGGCCGAGGAGGGTGGATCACCTGAGGTCAGGAGTTCGAGACCAGCCTGGCCAACATGGTGAAACCCCATCTCTACTAAAAATACGAAAATTAGATGGGCATGGTGACGGGCACCTGTAATCCCAGCTACTTGGGAGGCTAAGGCAAGAGGATCACTTGAACCTGGGAGGTAGAGGTTGCAGTGAGCCGAGATTGCACCATTGCACTCCAGCCTGGGCAACAAGAGCGAAACTCAGTCTCAAAAAATATGTATGTATATATGGTACATATACACAATGGAATACTATGTAGTCATAAAAAGAATGAAATAATGTCCTTTTTAGCAACATGGATGGAACTGGAGGACATTATCCTAAGTGAAATAACTCAGAAACAGAAAATCAAATACTGCATGTTTTCTCTTATAAGTGGAAGCTAAATAATAAGTACCCATGGACACAAAGATGGAAGCAATAGACACTGGGGACTCCAAAGCAGGGAAGAAAGATGGGGGGCAAGGGTCAAAAAATTACTCATCAGGCACTATGTTCACTGTTTGGGTGATGAGTTCACTAGAAGCCCAAACCTCACCATTACACAATAGACCTGTGTAATAGACCTGCACATGAAACCCTGAACCTAAAATTTAAAAAAATACTTTCCTCATTGATTGTTTCATTTCTTCATATGGCTAATTAGTCACAGAGAAAAGATTATTCTCCTCTGCTGTGCCCAACCCCATACACTTCATGCAGGTCTTTCTTCAAACGGGGGACCATTATACTGGTGTCCATCTCTTTGAAGAAAAGGAGAGGGAAAATCTGGAGTTTGAGGCTCTGTTTCTTATCATAGTCTTTTTCATCTTTTAATTTTTGTTCAGCCTTATCTACTATGGCAGAAACTACCAATACCTGAGTTTTCCTTTTGGAGGCACACAATTAGACCATATTTCCCATCCTGTGGCATCTATGTGAGACTACAGAACTGATTCCTATCAACGTGACACATCTCAGGGAGGCGAGGTGTGTTACTTGGAGGGCTAGGTGTGTCTGCTATGCTCTCTCAGTCTTTCTTTACACATCTCATAAATGTAGAGAACTCTGACATACAGTCACAAGTTGACAGATGCCTGGATCCCTGAATGATTGCATGAGCAGAGCTCTCCATCGACCACACTGAAATGTGACTTGACTGGGAACTTTTTTATGTTACGTTACATTGTTTGTTTTAGCAATCAAGTCTACCCTGACTCATAATTGCCAGCTTTTTCTCTTCTCCTTTCTTATTCTCTCTGGCCAAACGTTTGCTTGGTACTCTGTTCCTGAGTCATTTCTTGAATCTTCACCTGACTAACTCACCAGAGGTTACTTGTCAATGGCTCTAGCTCTTCAAAGACAGGGCAGGTATACTGTTCACCTTTGCACCTCTATTGTCATTCATGCAGTAGGTTCGATAAATAAATGTGTAAGGTGCTATTCATAAGATGTTGCTAAAATAGGTCCTTCTTCTTGAGGTTCTTACCTCAAATTGAGGAGACAAGATATATACATATGTAAGGTAGTATATGAAAAGTGCCAGTGGTTCATATACACTGTGAAATATTGTGCAGCCATAAAAAAGGATGAGTTCATGTCCTTTGCAGGGACATGGATGCAGCTGGAAACCATCATTCTGAGCAAACTATCACAAGGACAGAAAACCAAACACCTCATGATCTCACTCATAGGTAGGAATTGAACAGTAAGAACACTTGGACACAGGGCGGTGAACATCACACACCAGGGCCTGTCGTCGGGTGGGGGTCTAGGGGAGGGATAGCATTAGGAGAAATACCTAATGTAAATGATGAGTTAATGGGTGCAGCAAACCAACATGGCACATGTATACCTATGTAACAAACCTGCACGTTGTGCACATGTACCCTAGAACTTAAAGTATAATTAAAAAAAAAAAAAGAAAAGAAAAAAGAAAAGTGCCGATGGTTTGTTCAGAAAATAACTGCAGCTGGGGATCAGAAGAGGAAGCTAATATACAGCCTACTGTAGTTAAGGAAGTGTTCACATCAGGGAGGAGAAGTGAGCTAAGCTTTGAAGGGCAAGTAGGATTCTAAGAGGTGGAGGAGATGGGAGAAATCACAGGAAAAGAGAAAGAGGAGGCATCTCTAGAGTTGCCCAGTGACATAAGCACAATTAAAACTTGGTTGTGCACATCATTCTTCCACAAGTGAGGTCCTAACCCAGTTGACTAATCAATAAAATTATACTTATCTGCTCCTGGCATATTATACTTTCATGTACATCTTTGGAACAATTCTCCTGATCTCTCCCTATATGAGATATATAAATAAGTGCTCATTATTGATAGTAATTCCTATACTCTATCTGACATAGAGTCAGATTATTATTACCAATAAATCAGAGAGTTTCATCTGGCGTTCTCCTCCATTCTGTCTATCAGTAATTTAAGCTTGCAGTCTCATTGAATATATATTCCTCTATAATTTCTTCTCATGGCTTAAAACTAATTTTAACAGCCCTTTGTGTGTGTAGATACATTTATTTTAAAGGGCTCTCATCCATCTCTCATCATAGGATATGGAGAAGACTGAGGCTATCTCCTGAAGCAGAGACTTTAAGTGCAGATGATATTAGCTGTCTATAACCAAGACAGGGCTGTTGGCTTATTATGGCAGACAGGATTGGTAGTTCATTGGTAGTTTTCAGATGAAGAATTCACTATAAATGCTAATAAAGCCAGGCCAAGCTGATCGTTGTCCAGGAAGGAGAATAGACAAGGAGACAGCTCTCAAGAGGGTCAGTCATCATGAAAGGAGTGGAGAGAAAGTGTTCTGGGGGTTCCAATATGGACTTAAGAGAAGTCATCTCTGAGAGCCTTGTTTCATGTTTATTTTCAACTGGATCCATCCTTTTCCCATTCCTAGCATTCACGCTCCCATCCCAAATCACTGAAGGGTTTCAGGTCTTGTTATAGGAACTATTTTTTAAAAAGTGTTTTTTTGTTTTGTTTTGTTTTTTGAGAGAGGGTCTCGCTCTGTCACCCAGGTTGGAGTGCAGTGGCACAATCTCGGCTCACTGCAACTTCCACCTCCCAGGCTCAAGTGATCCTCCCACCTCAGCCCCCACAGTAGCTGAAACTACAGACGTGTGCCACACACCTGGCTAATTTTTGTATTTTTTGTAGAGATGGGGATTCGCTACATTGCCCAGGCAGGTCTCAAACTCCTGAGCTCAAGCATTCCACCTGCCTCGACCTCCCAAAGTGCTGGGATTACAGGCATGAGCCACCATGCACGGTCTAGGGAACTATATTTGATACAGTTGTGATTGTAGGGAAAAATGAGAGAAATGGAATATTTACCCATAAAGTGTAGTTATAAAATTCCTTTAAATTTTCTATTTTCTTCTCCAATATACTTGGAAGCCCAATATATTAATATTCTAGATGTGCTGAATACCCCCCTCTTCTGTCTCTGAGAACACTAATGGTCCTCGCCATTCATCTGGCCCTCCACAGA
This sequence comes from Pan paniscus, assembly GCF_029289425.2. Taxonomy (NCBI): domain Eukaryota; kingdom Metazoa; phylum Chordata; class Mammalia; order Primates; family Hominidae; genus Pan; species Pan paniscus. The sequence goes on from NC_073254.2 coordinate 30,549,134, forward strand.
GTCTGCCTTAATACTGAGGCTGGCTTTTCCACAAGTGCTTTCTCCTTCCTTAGTAGTTACTCACAGACCACAGTTCTTGGTGGTCACCTGTAGACCTGGTTCTGAAGAAGCAGCATAATTGTTACCTGTTTTTCTTCCCAATAGACTCTGAGCCTCCTTGATGGGAAAGATTTTCCTTCTGGACCTCCATCTCCCTGGTGAAAGAAAGGTGGCACATGGCAAATCTTCAACAAACGTTGGCTGTTTGAATGGATTGGTGAAGGATGAATGGATAAATGAAGTGCAGATCCCTTGCAAGTGGAGTCTGTGTTAGTGTCTGTGTTATACCTCCTGTATCCTTGGTACCGGGCACTGTTCCTTGAACAGAGTTTTTAAACCCGTGGATGCTCTTTCAGCATGTAAGTCATTGGAATCAGTATTTAGGGGAAGAGTTATGAGTTGTTCTTTATTTCTCTATTAGTTATACCCAGCTTACTTCCAAAAGGAACTTAAAGAAAAAGAACATTAAGACTAGGACTTTTTCTCAAACATCTTACAGATTACAGGATTGTTCTTTTGAACTCTGAAAAGTAAGCTGGTTTTGCTGTCAACTTTATGATTGGGTCAGAAGTCGTCAGTGCTTTAACAACAGAATCTTGGGTGTGGTGTTTGCATGATTTCACCCAAGCATGTTCCCAGCATGAACATAAGGGAGGGAACACATGATTAAATAATGGTTTTTAACATCTTGTCACAACTACATGTTTAGCCGGACTCTCAATAAAAAATGAATGTGTCCTCAGAGTCACTTGTCTGTTTTAGACACATTTCTAGCAGCACTTTGAACTTTCTTTAAAACATCACACGCCCCTTGAAAGCAGAGTCTGTGCTCTCAGGCTATGTGTGCAGTGAGTGTCTATAAATCCGCAATCACTTTCAAATCTATGGGATTATAAGGCCAGGTCATCCCATGCCCTCAAAGCTGAATTCCAACTTAAATCAAAACAGTTTTCTGACTTAAATCACAAGTGCCCTGACTGGTATGCTCACAACTTTCTTTCCTAATAACTAAAATGGTCTGTGTGTGTGTGTGTGTGTGTGTGTGTGTGTTTCTCAGTTTGGCTCTCCCCCTTCCCCCCTCGTCCCATCTTTCTCCTTATCTCAACAAAACCATCAATTTGCCGAGTAACCACTGTGGAAATTTCATTAGAGCTGCTGTATTTTACTGTAAATATCACCAACTCAGGGCATCCGGTTGAGCAGCACCAGATGTGCTTTCCTGGCCCATCGCCAGCCTCTGCTGAGCCATCGCCCTAGAAGGACATTTTCACCTCTGTGAGTTCATCACATCAAGAGTAGCTCTTTCCAGAGACTTCTGTTAATGACTGAGAAAGTCTATCTTGCTTTGTGCTTTAAATTGTGTGCCCCATGTGCTGGAGCTGCATCTGCACAACAGTCTAAATGCGAACAATTGGGCTCTGTGGTGTTTTGTGGTGTATAAAGTGAGATTCTCATTCTGTCCTAATAAGATGAGTCCAGGCGACTCTGCACACCACTGTAGGGTGGATTGAAGAGATTTGGCAGCCTCTCCATTCCCTCTTCTGGTTTTGGTTTTCCCACCTCTTCACCCACCCAGGTTTCTCCCAACCTGCTCTTGGTACAAGTTGAAGCTCTAACCCTCAGTATCTTAGCATGTGGTCTTATTTAGAGATAGGGTCTTTACAGGGGTAAACAAGTTAATATGAGGACATATAGGTGAGCCCTAATCCCATATGACTGGTGTTCTTTTCTTTTTTTTAACGTTTATGTTCAGGGGTACACATACAGGCTTGTTTTATGGGTAAACTCATGTCGTGGGGGTTTGGTATATATTCTTGCATCACCCAGGTACTAAGCATAGTACCTGTTTTTTTTTTTCTGAACCTCTCCCTCCTGCTACCCTCCTCCCTCAAGGGGGCCTCAGTGTCTGTTGTTCCCCTCTTTGTATCTCTGTGTCCTCATTATTTAGCTCGCACTTATAAGTGAGAACATGAAGTATTTGGTTTTCTGTTCCTGCGTTAGTTCCCTTAGGATAAGGCCTCCAGCTCTATCCATGTTCCTGCAAAGGACATAATATTATTATTTTCTTATGGCTGCATAGTATTCCATGGTGTATATGTGCCACATTTTATTTATTCAGTCCACCGTTGATGGGCATTTAGGTTGATTCCGTATCTTTGCTACTGTGAATAGTGCTGCAATGAACACATGCGTGCATGTGTCTTTATGGTAGAATGATTTATATTCCCTCGGGTATAGATCCAATAATGGGATGGCTGGGTCAAATGGTAGTTCTGTTTTTAGTTCTTTGAGGAACCACCACAGTGCTTTCCACAATGGTTGAACTAATTTAGACCGGTTTAAGAAGAGGAGCAGAGACGCAGAGGCAGATGTGCAGAGGAAAGAGGATGTGATGACACACAGGAAGAAGACGGCCATGTGGCTGGGGTGATGCCTCTACAAGCCCAGGAATACCAGGGATAGCCAGCAAACACGAGGAACTGGAAGAGGCATGGAAGGCTCCATTCCTAGAGCTATCAGAGAGAGGATGGCTCTGCTGACACCCTGATTTCAGACTCCCAGCCTCCAGGACTGTGAGAGAATACATTTCTGATGTTTTAAGTTGCCCAGTTAGTTCTTGGTATCTTGCAGCAGCAGCCCCCAAAAAGGAGTACCCCTCTCTTTCTCCCACTCTGCTCACAGCAGCTGTCTTCCAACTCAGGGTCGTTCCACAGTCATGCTCCACTCTAGCTGCATTCCAAGTGGCAAGTTTTTCTCTCTTTGCCCTCCAGCCGTCACAACGTATCAGTCTTTGTCCACTTCTCCAATGCCTCAGTGTCTTTAGAGTTATTAATAGTGAAGGGACTACCTAAGAACAGTAGCATCTTAGGGCACGGCTGCTGGGCTGACAGGTCAATGGTCTGGGTCCAGGTTGTACATAACATCTACCAGAGCTTTCCCAGGAAAAATGGCTTCCACTGTTTCTCAAACTGGAATCTGAGGTCTCTCTAAGAGTTGTTTTTCTTGAGACAGGGTCTTGCTCTGTTGCCCACACTGGAGTGCAGTGGCACAATCACAGCTCACTGCGGCCTCAACCTCCCGGGCTCAAGCAATCCTCCTACCTCAGCCTCCTGAGTAGCTGGGACTACAGGTGCATGCTACCACGCCCAGCTAAGTTTCTAATTTTTGGCAGAAATGGGGTTTCACTATATGGCCCAGGCTAGTCTTGAATTCCTGGACTCAAGTGATCCTCCCACCTCAGCCTCCCAAAGTGCTGGGATTACAGGCATGAGCCATTGTGCTCAGCCACTCTGAGAGTTTTTTATCTTGTGTTTTCATTTATAAGACCTTCTAAAAAGTTATTAGTCTTCCAATTATAAAATCAAAACTTCTGTTTTGCAGTGATTATTACAAGCAAATATAATTTTTAAATCCATTTTCCTCGAACACTTTTTCCCCCCTTAAAAGGGGGCTATTTATTTCTCAAAATGAAGAAACCATGATGCAAATGAAAGGAATGGTTGGAGAGAAACCTGGGCTGAGAGGCCTTTGGTCTTACCGCCGGCTTATTGTAATTTTGAGCTGGATCTCATTCAATGCCAAGCCAAATTTGCCAGCTCATCATTAGCCATTACATGTACAGATATATTTGCATGAGGATTTTAGAAAATAAAAACAATTGCTCACCTGTCTTTCTATCAACTGAAACAGCCTTTCCAAATAACACTCTCTTTTCCCCTACTGCACCTCATGGAGCAAACATGCTGTGAGCAACTTTTAAAATAAATTATTCAGAATCTTGGAGGTTGGAAGATGGAGCAGAAGTCCCCTGGAGTATTTTGAAGTAAACACCAAATTATAAATGAAGAGCTCTTTATAAACAGGTTGTAGGGGCAGGAACAAGGACGGAGTGGATGGGCTGGATTCCAGCCCCTGGCTAACCTTCAGGAAAACAACTGAGTCTCAGTTCACCTGCTGGGAATCCTGAGGGGTAGTGCCCCTGTCTCTGAGGGTCTAGTGGAAAGGTTCCCTGATGAACGTCTGTGTGGATGTATGTGTGGGGGAAGAGTTCTCTTCTCCAGGCCTGGTTTCCACCGTCTGAGCATCATCAATCCCTAACGGAGGTGTGCTGTCTCTGCTCAGGCTGCAGAGAGGACGGGTGGGCCTGAGCGGAAGCAGAGAGTGGGAAGAGATGGACTTGGGCATGCAGGAAGCCCTCTCTGGGCTGCCTTCCAAGGGCCTGATTTCCAGCTCTGCCGTGGCCCATCCAGGACAGAGGGCTTCAGCAGCTGTTTGGAACAAGGCTTAGTCTAGGAGACAATCTGACAAGGTATAAGAGATGGACCCAACATGTCTTTGGGATGGGTTGATAAACAGCACAAGGTTTATAATTAGATCCCTGATTATCCTAAATTTCTAAAACAGAAGATTTTTGCTTTCCCTTCCTCTCCCATGGTAGAAAACTGGAAAGCATGCAGACCACCCTGGAAGAGCCCTCTTCCCAGAACTCTGGGGGTATAAAGGCTTGCCTAGGTAGGCCAGGACTGAAGAATGACAGGTCATGTCATCTTTTGCCAGATACTGGAAAATTCATTCTAAACACACATACAAAAAATCCCCATTGCATTTAATTAAAATATAATATGGCCAGGTGCGGTGGCTCACACCTGTAATCCTAGCACTTTGGGCGGCCGAGGTGGGCAGATCACCTGAGGTCGTGAGTTCGAGACGAGCCTGACCAACATGGAGAAACCCCATCTCTACTAAAAATACAAAATTAGCCGGGTGTAGTGGCACATGCCTGTAATCCCAGCTACTCAGGAGGCTGAGGCTGGAGAATCGCTTGAACTCGGGAGGCAGAGGTTGCTGTGAGCCGAGATTGCGTCATTGCACTCCAGCCTGGGCAACAAGAGCAAAACTGTCTCAAAAATATATATATGTGTGTGTGTGTGTGTGTGTGTGTGTGTATGTGTATACATATATATACACATATGTGTATATATTATATATAAATATATATAATATATATAATGCATACTCTCTGGGCATGGTGACTCATGCCTGTAATCCCAGCACTTTGAGAGGCCAAGGAGGGAGGATTGCCTGAGCCCAGGAATTTGAAACCAGCCTGGGCAACATAGCAAGACCCTGGCTCCACAAAAAATTTTAAAAAATAAGCCTAGTGTGCTGGCACATGCCTGTGAGTTCCAGCTACCTGTGAGGTTGAGGTGGGAGGATCATTTAAGCCCGGGAGGTCAAGGCTGCAGTGAGCCATGATCACACCACTGTACTCTAGCCTTGGTGACGGATAGAGACCCTGTCTCAGAAAAAGAAAAAAAAGGTGCGTACAAATGACGAAAATATCACATCATAGAAAACTATATTCAGTGAAAACAGCCAGGCACAGTGGCTCAAACCTGTAATCTCAGTGCTTTAGGAGGCCGAGATGGGCAGATCACTTCAGGCCAGGAGTTTGAGACCAGACTGGCCAACATGGTGAAACCCCATATCTACTAAAAAAAAAAAAAATGCAGAAAAGATTAGCCAGGCATGGTGGTGTGTGCCTGTAATCCCAGCTACTCAGGAGGCTGAGGCAGAATAGCTTGAAACTGGGTGGTGGCAGCTGCAGTGAGCTGAGATCACATCACTGCACTCCAGCCTGGGTGACAGAGTGAGACCCTGTCTCAAGAAAAAAAAAAAAAAAAAAAAGAGAGAGAAAAAAGAAAACTATATTCAGTGAAAAGTAAGCTTTCATTTCTTCCAGATCAGGCGCTCTCTCTTCAGAGGAAACCAAGAATACATTCTTGTACATATTTTTCTATGCATCAACAAAGACATACGTGTATCAGTAAACATATCTGTTGATATTTATATGACAGAATACCATACCCAATATTTGTGATCTCGCTTTAATCACTTAACACATCTCAATGCTATTTTTTTTTTTTGAGATGGAGTTTTGCTCATGTCACCCAGGCTGGAGCGTGTGGTGGTGCGATCTCAGTTCACTGCAGCCTCCGCCTCCCAAGTAGCTGGGATTACAGGCATGCATCACCACGCCCAGCTAATTTTTATATTTTTAGCAGAGACAGGGTTTCACCATGTTGGCCAGGCTGGTCTGGAACTCCTGACCTCAAGTGATCTGCCCACCTCGGCCCCCCAAAGTGCTGGGATTACAGGCGTGAGCCACGGTGCCCGGCCCCTCAGTGCTCTTTTTATCCCTACCTAGAATGATCCAACTTATTTTAAAAATCTTCATACTACCAGTGCTGAAACAACATTTTCCACACATTTCTTAGGTGTGCAAGTTTATTTGCCAGATATATTCCTAACAGTAGTGGAACTGTTAGATCAAAGGCATATGAATTTTTCATTTTGATAGATATTGACAAATTGCCCTCTAAAGAGAGCATGTCGATTTATATTCCCTGCCTGTCTGCACTCTTACCAGTGCTGTGCATTTTAAAACTTTCTGATCTTTGCAAAACGTATGAGGAAACAAATGTGTCTTCAGTGATTTTCTTGCTTCCAGTCTTGCTCCTTTTGATTCACTATTCACTCTGCAGCTAGGGTGTGAGTCCAATCCTGTAACTCAACTTTAGAAGATGCTTCCATGGCTCCTCACCGTCCTTGAAATAGAGTCCCATTTCCTTGACTGGCTCACAAGGCCTTTTGTGTTTGCGGTCCTGTGTAGGTCTCTACTGCCATCCCTCATCTTTTGCTGCCTCGCACTCCACATTTCAGCCATGCTAAACTACTCAGTCTGCTCTCCCTCACCTCCTTCCAGACCTCTTTCCCGTGCTCCACCTGCCTGAGAATACTTTCCATTGCCTGTCTTCCCTACTCTGGCTCACACTCATCATTCTATTTTTGGCTTAGATGTGACATCTACCAGGTTATAACAGGGATGCACTGGCTGCCTCCACAGCCCTCTTACTTCGCCTTTTAAATTATGCAACACTTGGTATATCAAAATAGTATGTAATATACACGTACGTTATGATGCAGAATCATAAAAATAAACCTATGCACCTACCAACTGCAACTGAAGAAACAGATGGCTGCCAACACTGTAATATGTGCTGCTTTCCTATCCATCATTACTCTTACCACACTGGGTGGTAGAGAATCTATACTTGTCTCTATTTCCCACTGGCATCTGAGTCCTGGGAAACAGGTCTGGATCTGACCCGTGCATAGTGGTATTCCAAAGCCAAGCATAGGGTGTGATAAATTGCAATCACTTAATAATATTTTTAAATTGAATATAATAATAGTCAGAAAGGGGAATTTTTTTAATAGCCACGCTCTCAGAAAACAAGTCAGTTATTAAGAACTTATCATCAGTTCACACTGTACTTTGGGTCATTTTTCCAAGGTCAGAGATCAAGTTGTATAGCTTAAGCCTCCTTGTCTGCCTCCTTTGGTGAGGTAGTCTGCTATGACTTTTCATTTCTTTTCTTTTTTTCTTTCTTTCTATTTTTTGGTGGGCGGTACCATTGCTTTTTTAAATTTTTCAGTTGTGTATCAATAAGGCTGAACAGTTTCTGAAGTACCAGGAATCTATATTAATATTATAATTGCAAAGTGAGTAAACTTACTCTTCCATGGTAATAAGTAATTCAGTTCCTGTCCAAACCGAGAAATGTCATTTGTGACACTGATTTCACAAATTAAATGCTATCAGCTACTTGAATTAAATAAGGAAACATATCACTAATGGAATTTAAATTAAGGTAACAATAGTAACTCTAATTTAATAAGGGTGGACCTCATGCTAGGCACACTGTAGATTTTTTGCTGATCTTTACCATTATCCTAGAAAGATACGAATGATTATTTCTGTGTTCAGATGAGGACATAGAGGTTCAAAGGGCGAGGGATTGAACCAATGCCACTAAGCTTGGACATCAGAGAGCCAGAACGGGCATCAAAGTCTGTGTCTCCACAAAGCCAAGCCCCTTCCCCCATATCACACAGCATCTCAAACACCATAACTAAAGAAATAGCACAATGCCTTTAAAAAGCATTTTCCTTATTTTTTTCTTTAAATTTACCCTGGTCTATCACTTTAAAAAAATCATTTTTATTGTTTTAAAATTATAACCTTTACTATTTTTTTACATGGTATTGGATATTTACTAAAAAGAGTATAATAAAGTAGTATGTTATTCATGATAAGTGCTAAAAGGAAAAACAAAGCAATGTAAGCGGATGGGAGGAGACAAGTCTGGATGTTTCGTTAGAAGAGGAGTTCAGAGGAACTTTCTTTGATAAGATGATATTTGAACAGAAACCTCAGTGAAAGGAGGGAGGGAATCTGTGGAGATATCGGGAGTAGAAGGTGGGGAAAGAGGGGTCCCGGGCAAGGTGCACCTGCCTCAGTGTGCACATTCACACCTAATTTGTAGTATATCCCAAGCTATAATATGGCTGTTTACATTTTAGAAGAGATTCCCCTACATTTTATGGAGCTTATGAATTGAAAAAGTTTTCTTAAGTCCTCAAAACAACCGATTTCTCTTGACTTCCAGACCCCCAAGAGCAAGCTGCACCTTTGCCTGCTTCCTGTTGGCTCTGAATGAGGAGAAGGTTGCTCAAGCACCCACTCCCACTAGTGAAGCTCAGCAGAGAGCTGGTGATTGGGGACTTAATGAGATGGCACCTGTGAAACCCAAGTACATGCATGAAAGCTTATTGCTATTTTGGTTTTTGTAAGATTGAAAGTCAGGGGCACTCAGCATGGTCATATTTATCAAGCAGAAAGACATAATTCTCTTGTGTATTAGAAGTAAAGTTCCCATTCAAAGCGCATGTGTATTTCTATCTCTCCAGGCATGCTGGGGCCCGTTAGACCAAATACCACGTGGATGGTCTCAGCAGACAGAAAAACTCCATGGAGTTCTATCTGGGTAGGGGAAGGCCATCAAAGGGAGATATTGTCCAGGGCCTGAAAGTGGCACCAAAAAAAGAAAGGGTGGATCTTCACACAGGATGGGTGGAAGGGAAAGGAGGGAAGCTATTTAGCTGGAAACAAAACAAACCCACCCAGAATGAAATTGCACAATAAAAGGAGGAACAGAGAGTTCACAGTGCCAATTTGAGAATAAGTTCAATGCATTTTCTAGCAAATTAGTAAATAAAACAGGATGAAATAGTGGATCAAGAAGGATTATTAATGAAAAGAACCATGACTTTGGGTTGCTAGGCTCCAGCTTGAGAGTCGCCAGCAGGACTAGATATGTCTGGTTAAGGTGGGTGGAAGCTGTCTCCATGTTCACAGTCATGTCTGCAAAAATAGAATTGGGATGATAAGAAAAGCCTGAAGGAAAATAAGCTGCTCTTCTACTCTCTCCATTCCTTGTGCATTGCTTCAATTTAACCTTACTAAACAAGCGCCGGCCTGCAGAAAGATGAGTGGTGTTTCCTATTCAATTAATCATTGAGGTGCTCTCCCAAAGAAACCATCTGTCAATAAGACACATTTGGAATGATGACAGGAGACCATGGACTATTAAACAGTAGAATGATGTGGATTTTCAGCTCACTTTCAAGGTTTCAGAGAGCACGTACAACAAACACTTTCCTTCTAAAGACTCTAGGACCCCCACACTGTTGAATAAATGACTGTGTGTGTGTGTCTCTCTCCATCTCTCTCTCTCCTGCTCTGCAACATTTATGAAAAACTAGTGCAAAAATTGTGCATGGTTATGGATTCTCAAATCAAGTTTCCCCTGGGTTATCATTCAGATAAACTTAGCAAGAGAATCTTATTGGTGATAATAATTATGATAATGAAAGTAACTTCCAGGCTGGGTGTGGTGGCTCCTATCTGTAATCCCAGCACTTTGGGAGGCCGAGATGGGAGGATTGCTTGAGCCCAGGAGTTTGAGACCAGCCTGGGCGACATAAGGAGACCTCATCTCTAAAAAAAAATTAAAAATTAGCTGGGCCTGGTGGCTCACGTCTACTTGGGAGGCTACTTGGGAGGCTGAGGCAGGAGGATGGCTTGAGCCCAGAAGGTTAAGCCTGCAGTGAGCCATGATTGCACCACTGCACTCCAGCCTGGGCAACAGAGTGAGATCCTGTCTCCAAAAAAAAAGTAACCTCCAGTATTTGCACAGGTCCTTATGGTTCATATTTAGTCCCCACAAGAACGCTTAGGTAGTACATATCCCCATTTTATAGATGAGAAAGCTAGCTTAGGCACACGCTGCCAGAATTTGGAAGCAGTCAGCAGAGCAGTCCTAGGGAGTGCTAGGTCTGAGCGGGACTGGACCCTTTATCTCCCTCTGCTTTCCTCTCTGCCCTGGCCAGAGAAGAGCACCAAACACATGCTGTCAATCCTCACTCTGTCTCCACAGGGACGCCAAACGTCCTGTGCTACTAACAGACTTTCCACATGTGGAATTCCTTATGGCTCACAGCAGTTGGGAGACAACGACACTGCTGATCAACCAACTGCTCTGCTGCTGGTCTTAACAAGCAATGATAAAAAAGACCCATCAACTTCTGAGGTCGGCCTCCCAGAAGACAAAGCCTTTGTTCCCAATGTGGAATCAAGTCCTTGAGGGCGCCAGCTCTGTGTCTGTGCTTCCTTCAGCACCCTGCTCTTTTCCTCTTGCCAAATAGAAACCTTTTGAACTAGCATTTCTCAAAGTACTCAGCAGAATGTTCCAGAAGATGTTAGGCAATGGAATGTGGAGAGGGTGGTGGGAGGATTCTGTGATCAAATGTGCTTGAGAAATGCTCTTGAAGATTTACATGCACACTAGTATAGTAAAGTTTCTGAGGAATCCCACAGTAAAGAACTATTTAATTTTATTTATTTTTGTGGTTCAGATTCTCCTTTTCTTTCTCCTCTGAACCCTACCCATGTCTAGTGGAATATTTCTTTACCCATTATAGAATTGTAAAATTATGCAACCCTCCAAAATAATATCAGAGCAAGGCCAGGCGTGATGGGTCATGCCTGTAATCCCAGCACTTTGGGAGGCCAAGGCGGGCAGATAACCTGGGTCAGGAGTTCAAGACCAGCCTGAAACACATGGCGAAAGCCTGTCTCTACTGAAAGTACAAAAATTACCTAGGCATGGTCATGTGTGCCTGTAATCCCAGCTACTCAGGAGGCTGAGGCAGGAGAATCACTTGAACCTGGGAGGCAGAGGTTGCAGTGAGCCAAGATCGTGGCATTGCACTCCAGCCTGGGCGACAGAGTGAGACTCTGTCTCAAAATAAACAAACAAACAAAAAAAGACAAAATAATATCAGTGCATAGAATGTTCTGGAAATGCCTAGCTTCCTGAACATGGCCTGGTATACAGTAGGGCTTACAGTTGTTGAACATTTTTAGGTATTTTATAAATCAATCCCCAGTATTTATGTAAAAGAATGAAACTATAGCCAATTAAACAATCATGTTCATTTGACACTGCTATTGCTCAGTGGTTCTCAAATTTTGTTGCAATTAGAATCACCAGAGGGAACTTTAAAATTTGTGATGCCCGTGCTGCACCCTAGACCCATTCAATCAGAACTGTGGGATTGTAGCCAAAGTATCAGTATTTTTTAAGTTCTCCAGGTGATTTTAATGTGCAGCCAAAGTTGATAACAAAAGGTATGAATAATTATGCAATGGCAAAGAGCAGATATGGGACTGAGAAGAGTTTCTGGGATGGGTGATATGCATCACTTGAAAATTGTCCGTGAATTTATGAAATTTGTCCAGTCAAAACCGAGATAAATGCTAGAGACTTAGCCTATACTTTTACCTTTCTAATCAGTAAACATGTGTTTCTAACAATGCATGCGAATTAGTTTAATTATACACAAAAAATTCTGGTTTATGTAGATTGCAGAAAGCTGCAGGTTGGATATTTGTTGCATCATATGGCAATTTGGTTCAAGGTGGACAAACACAGGTAACAATGAAAGACACCGAAGAGTTGGCTTGTAGAATGGGGTTTTGCGGATATGTAACACAATTGATTTATGAACCAATTTCTATGCTGAATACTCTGAAAAACGTTCCCCTTCCAAACTATTAGCCCATCATGGATACATACTAATGGTGGCTGAGTGCTGAAGCTCAGGTGATTTTCATCACTCGGGGCATCATGAGGAAAGAACAGGCACTTAAGATGGAGCTTAGATCTCTCAAGGAAGAGTAGATCTTAGGCCACATGGAGAGTTCTGAGTAGTCAGGAATAAGTAAAAGTAAAAATAATAATAGCTAGACTTTACTAAATACCAGGCTATATTATATATGTCAGTTATTTCATGCAATCCTTGTTAATGAGAGAGGTACTATTTTTATCTCCATTTTCCTGGCGAGGAAACTGGGGGGATTCAGTGAGTTTGTGTATGCAAAGTGCTTGGCACCGGAGCTGGCACATGACCAACACTCAATAGTGGTGGCTCCTAATTTTTGGATCATAGAATGTTAGAGTTGGAAGAGACCTTAGAGATCATTAGTGAAACCCATCATTTTATTTCTTAAAATAAAACCGGCCGGGCTCAGTGGCTCACGCCTGTAATCCCAGCAGTTTGGGAGGCTGAGGCGGGCAGATCACCTGAAGTCGGGAGTTGGGAGACCAGCCTGACCAACATGGAGAAACCCCGTCTTCACTAAAAATACAAAATCAGCCGGGCACAGTGGCACATGCCTGTAATCCCAGCTACTCGGGAGGCTGAGGCAGGAGAATGGCGTGAACCCAGGAGGCGGAGGTTGTAGTGAGCTGAGATCACGCCACTGCACTCCAGCCTAGGCAACAAGAGAGAAATTCCATCTCAAAAAAAAAAAATTAATAATTAAATGAAACAAAATGGTAACAATAGAGAATTTCAATATTTAGAATCTGCCTGAGATTCGGCTGTGATCCAATGTTAAGAGTGCTGGTAAAATCCCATCTACCAAATCCCTCCTCTACAGATAGCATTGTTCTTTGCTCCTGATGGCTGGAGTCCCTTAGGTAGAGACCCCACAGGGCCTTTAAGCTGTGGCCATAGAACAGAATTCCCTGACCACCTGCATTGTGTCACCCTGGAATAGAGGCTCTGACTGGCATGAAAGACGGGGAAGGAACATTCTCTTTCCCTAAATGTCCACAGAGAGATACTATTTTAGAATAACTAAGCATAGGCAGGGCGCAGTGGCTCCTGCCTGTAATCTCAACACTTCGGGAGGCTGAGGCAGGCAGATTGCTTGAGCTCGCAAGTTCGAGACCAGCTTGGGCAACATGGCAAAATCTTGGCTCTACAAAAAATACAAAAATTAGCTGGGCGTGGCGGCACACACCTTAGTCCCAGCTACTTAGGAGGCTGAGGTGGGAGGATTGCTGAGCCCAACAGGTGGAGATTGCAGTGAGCTGAGATTGCCTCACTGTACTCCAGCCTGGGCAACAGAGCTAGACCTTGTCTCAAAAAATAAATAAATAAATAAATAAATAAAGAATAATGAAGCGTAAATGACTAGATATGTCACTTACCAAGGATATAGGAGTCAGCTCATTTTTTATTCATTCACTGGGCAACTATTTATGGAGTAGGGGTTAACACTTATTGAGCAATCACCATGTGGTAGATGCTGTGGATGTTGTAATGTGCCTCCGAGATCCTGCTTCTTGAATGAATGATTTCAGCTGGAGGGAGTGCTGTTGGCAGGCAGCCTTCAGCTATCAGCCCCCTTCAGAGGATGCCTTAAATAAAGAGAGCTAATTTGCCCAAGGATACACCTCCAACACATCCTGGGCTTTCTCTCATCCAATGACTTATTGAAATAGGGTGCCAGGGAAGTGATAAAAGCATAGCCCTCTTGCCCCAACCCAGGACAGTTCTGAAAGATTGTCTCATGTTCAGAACTCCCTGCAGAGTTGACTTGGCTTTCAGCCCTTCCCCATTCCTGTTCCTAGCACTTTATCCATTCATTCATTCATTTCACAAATATTAATTAAGCAGTTTTCATGAGACAGAATCCGCAGGCAAGAGTATATTGGATATATATTCAACATACTCTACACCATGTAGGCTCTACCTCATGTTCATGATGCAGAAGGTGTCCTCAGGGATGAAAAGAATCTAATAGAATATTAATATTAATTCCTTGCTTGGGTCTCTGCTAAAAAAATGTAGAGAAACTCTCATTAAACTGTATTTAATAGAGACAAATAATAGGAACTGAACCATGTCATAATAGATTAATTAATTCTCCCAAAACTAATTGAGAAAGGAGTTGTCAATAGATATCGTCACTGGAATCTAATGGTTTAATTTGGCAGACATCCCAGATAACATTTGGGGTCTATCTGTGTGGGATAAACCTTGCTGCCTTATTCTCCAGGAATGAATACATAGGTATTCCAAGTACAAATGCAGAGTTACCTGAATGCTTATGCAAGCATATTATCGGGTTTTGGTGTACTGTATGAATTAGTAGCATAATTAATAACAGGTCTACATATAAGTAATGCATAAAATATATTATATTTATCTGAAAGTATTTCAGTAAAATAATGATATTCCATGTTTTAAAAAATAAACTTTATGAGGGAAGAAATGTTTATTACTATCATATGATTTTTTGATAATTTTTTCTAATGATTATGATTTACAGACAACTGATTTTTATGTTTTGGCCCAGTTTTATTTTCATACTGAGGAAGTAAGAAGAAATATTCAAGTTTTTCAAGATGGAGTGAGAGGAAATAGCCACTTCATATGGTGCTCTAGGATAAGAATTCTGCAATCAACAACAAAATACCTGTCCTTAAGACGGTGTCATGGCTTAACTGTGCCTGCAATTTATGCATTTTACCACCAGAGGGAGATAAGGAATAATAGTCATTGGAAGCTCCTGAGCCTACAAGCTCCTAAGTGCGTCAATTTTTTTGATTGAAGATAATTCACTCTCCCTCTAAATAATAAGCATACATTTTCAAATTTTGAATGCACTATATATTTTCTAAAATATAAAAATAAGCTATTTTTAAGCAATCTATTTACTGAAAGACAATACCTTAGAAACAGGGGTCAACAAACTTTGTAAGGCAGATAGTATAGTAAATATTTTAGGCTTTGTGAGTCATGATTTCTGTTGTAACCACTCAACTTTGCCATGTAGTTGAAAACAGCCATACGCGATATGTAAATGAATGAGTACCCTATTTCAAGAAAACTTTAGTTATAAAATCAGGCAGTGGGCTGGGTTTGGCCCATAGGCTATGATTTACTGATCGCTAACTCAAAATTAAGTATTACGAATTCAGTTGCCTACAGTAAAGCAGGCTCTGTAGAGACCATGACAAATCAGGGAGCACATATTTTATTTAATAGCCAGCTCCACTCAGCTCCAGCCGATAGTAACTAGGCAGAATGTGAGCCTAGCATGACCAGATCTTTCTATTTTTCAAAAACAGATGGAAATCTGTATTTTTACATATTTCCCTATTTTAAAATTTTGGCAATTAGTTCAGACACCACCACCACCACCACCATACACACCTTGGGTACCCAGAAAGCAACTGCACAGACTGCATTTGTCCTGTTGAGCAGCTTCTGCTGCAGAGCAACTTTTAAAAATTAAAAATTAACCAGGCTGGGCATGGTGGCTCATGCTTGTAATCCCAGCACTTTGGGAGGCCAGGGTGGGCGGATCACCTGAGGTTGGGAATTCGAGACCAGCCTGATCAACAAGGGGAAACCCCGTCTCTACTAAAAATACAAAATTGGATGGGCGCGGTGGCGCGTGCCTGTAATCCCAGCTACTCAGGAAGCTAAAGCAGGAGAATTGCTTGTACCCGGGAGGCGGAGGCTGCAGTGAGCCGAGATCACGCCATTGCACTCCAGCCTGAGCAACAAGAGCGAAACTCCGTCTCAAAAAAAAAAAAAAAAAAAAATTAACCAATATGCTAAAGACAGATGTGGAGATTTCTATCATTCTTTCATGTAAGTAAAGGAAATCAAAATATTTTACCCCAAAATATATTTCTTTAACATATTTTGAAATGGCTGCTGCAGAGCTGGCAAAGCGAAATGGCCTTGCAAAGCTGTCTTTTATGGGGTAAAATTTGCATCTGTAGAGAATCTCCATTAACACAACCAGGCTCTAGGAGAGATTCAGAGTCTTACACCTTTAAAAGTCTAAAAAGAAACATTTACCTTTGAGGGAGGCTTTATCTACAAAATAATGCCAGCTCTGCTGACCAAGCCTATTTCTTTCTCTGGCCCTTAAACTGTCCTGCCACCAAAACCTGTTTGGGGGCAGGCACTGAGTCGTCATTCTTTCTTTAATCTCCAGATAGTATAAAAGCTTCTGTATTGTTGGGTTGGATCTTCATTCTGAAAGTTCCTGTATAGACATGCTAAATTGTATACCTTTTCTGCTATTAATCAACCTGCCTCATGTCAGTGACTTTTTTTAGTGAACCTTTAGAGGGCCAAGAGCCTATGGCCCCCACATAAACACTTACATAGCACTGATTAAGTGGGAGGCACAATTCTAAGTGCTTTGTCTATATTAGCTCATGAATTATCCTCACAGCAACCTTGTAAGGTAGGTGCTATTACTGTTTCACCCTGGGCAAAGAGAAGCTGAGTAACACCCAAGGTTACACAGCTGAGGTGTGGCAGAGCTGGGATTTGAACCTAGGCAGCTCTAAGGTAGAGTCTGTACACATAACCCATTAGGCTGTAACTTATCCGAAAGGGGTCTTGATCCAGACCCCAAGAGAGGGTTCTTGGTTCTTGTACAAGAAAGAATTCGGGGCGAGTTCACGGAGTGAAGTGAAAACAAGTTGATTAGGAAAGTAAAGGAATAAAGAAGAGCTACTCCATAGGCAGAGCCCAGCACTGGCTGCTTGTCTAAGGACATTTATAGTCATTTCTTGATTATATGTTAAACAAGGGGCAGATTATTCATGAGTTTTCTGGGAAAGGAGTGGTCAATTCCTGGAACTGAGGGTTCCTCCCTGTTTTAGACCATATAGGGTAACTTCCGGATGTTGCCATGACACCTGTAAACCGTTATGGCACTGGTGAGAGTGTCTTTTAGCATGCTAATGTATTATAATCAGTGAATAATGAGCACTGAGGATGACCAGAGGTCACTTTTATTGCCATCTTGGTTTTGGTGAGATTTGGCTGGCTTCCTCACTGCATGCTGTTTTATCAGCAAGGTCTTTATGATCTGTACCTTGAGCTGACCTCCTTTCTCATCCTGTGACTTAGAATGCCTAACCTCCTGGGAATGCAGCCCGGTAGGTCTCAGCCTCATTTTACCCAGCCCCTATTCAAGATGGAGTCACTCTGGTTCAAAGGCCTCTGATGTAACCGTCTCCCTTCCATGGCTGCTTTCCTCTCTTAATCCTGCACTAAGCTACAGCAATTGAGAGAAGAAGACTCTTGTCTCTCTTCTAACTAGACTTGGGCCTCAGGGTCAAGGTTTCTTCCCAGTCAACTTATCTTCTCAACCCAAGTGTGGACTTTGTGGCTTTGGGGAAAGTCATGTCTGAGATGACTTCATCCCCTACTGTGAGGCAAACTCCCTAGCAAATGTCAAGTTGAAAGTTTGGATCACCCCATCACTTCTGTGTTTATATTTTATTGTAATTATTTTTCAGTAAAGCTTACTGCTCTGGAATTTGGATTAACTCTACACACAATATTTAGTTTAATTATCCATCGTGCTTTTCTAATTTGTTCTAGCAAGCCCCAAGAAAATGACTTCAGATAATGTGTGGAAAGATGTCTTTCTTAAAGCTACAGTAACTGAATATAAGAAAAGGCCATCAAATGGAAATTAAAATTGCTTTAAAAGGATAGCGAGAACTCATGTCTAAGTTTGCTCAGTTGAAATCACAGTTTTGAGAGAGAAGTAGAATTTTTTTTCTCTAGCAAACTTAAAAGAAATGACGAATTAGGTACTTGTGTCACTTTTCTAAAATGCAGCTATGAGTTTTATTGCTGATTCTTGAAGATATTCTGAAAAGTAATTTCAGCTGCAAAGGAAATGCAGGAGGCAAAACAAATTATAGTCCCTCTTTTCAAAAAATGCGAATACCTCTGGGAGACCAGTGAAGCTATCAGTCATACACAATTTAATATGCAATACTTTTTGCAGCAATGTTTTCCTTCTAATGCCCACAGAAGCTAGATTCTGCTGGGAAAGGAAAGTTTTAGAACTTCTGGGGTCATGTGAGGCTTATGGTGATAATGCATGTAGTTTCGTAACAGAAACAGGGTTTGCCTGGAACTGTCCCAGTTTTAAAACTGAAAGTCTTGTATCCCAGGAATGCCCTCAGTACCAGGCAAACCGGGACACTCAGTGACCCTAAGATCACCGGACGGCGTTTGTGATTTCCTGTCTAGTTCTGCTCTCACTTCCCTCCTCTCCTCACAGCTAAGCCATCTTAACTGCTACTTACAGATATGGCCCCACAGGCTCTGAATAACCTCCTCAGTGCTTTCCAAACCTCCTTGACTGTGGGAATCACCTGGGTGCTTGCCAAACCCAGATTCCCAGGCTGCACTTTTGGTAATTCTCATCCAGAGGTTTGCAGTAGGTCCTGAGAGTCAGTGAATTCACCAAAGCCAGGGGAGTCTTATAATTGGAGAAGTCTGGGAAGCACTAATTAGCCTACATTCAAAGGGGTATGCAAGTACTCTAGTTCAAGAACCAGGAGACTCAGCATAATCCACACTCGCTGTGGCCTGGCTTGGCCACTGGGACTGTCAGCGGCGTTCGAACCAGAACAACTTCATCTTGAATAGGGGCTAGGTAAAATGAGGATGAGACCTGCTAGGTTGCATTCCTAGGAGGTTAGGCTTATTCACAGGATGAGATAGGAGGTCAGCATAAGATACAGGTTATAAAGACCCCACTGATAAAACAGGATGTGGTCAAGAAGCCAGCCAAAACCCACCAAAACCAAGGTGGCAACAAAAGTGACCTCTGGTCATCCTCACTGCTCATTATAGGCTAATTATAATGTATTAACATGATAATAGACACACCCATCAGTACTATAACAGTTTACAAATGCCATGGCAATGTCTGGGAGTTACCCTATATGGTCTAAGAAGGGGAGTAACCAGCCCAGCGCAGTGGCTCATGCCTGTAATCCCAGCACTTTGGGAGGCCAAGGTGGAAGGGTCACTTGAGATCAGGAGTTCAAGACTAGCTTGGTCAATATCGCAAAACTCCCGTCTCTACTAAAAATACAAAAGTTAGCTGGAAGAACCCTCGGTTCCAGGAGAAACCCCTGCCCCATTCCAGGAAAACTCACGAATAATCTATCCCTTAAGTAGCATATACTCAAGAAAATAACCATAAAAATAGCCCGCTAGCAACCTTTGGGGCCGCTCTGTCTATGGAGTAGCCATTCTTTTATTCCTTTACTTTCTTAATCAACTTGCATTCACTTTACCCTATGGACTCACCCCGAATTCTTTCTTGCACGAGATCCAAGAGCCCTTTCTTGGGATCTAGGGATCGGGACCCCTTCCCAGTAAGAGGACCATTGCTAGCAACTGGTTTCCAGGGGGCTCCCCACACACTTAGGAACTAATCCCTGAATATTTGTCCAGGGGCTGAACTTTCCTGCCTGCTGACAGAGGTCTCTAGTTCTTCCTGCTTTTCTGAATGTCTGGAAATAGCTTATTCTGAGAGTCGCCATTTTCTGTCCCTGTACTCTCATGGAGTCTACCACTCTCAAGGTCATTGCCCTGTGTGTGGAACTGCCACATCTCACCTCTACCTGCAGCTGAGTTTGCTTCTCTGTGAGTCTTCACTGTTCCTGGCCTCTCCTAGTTTCTCCTGTAGACTGTGTTTAATGCTTTTCTGTCAAAATGTTTTAAGAGATTCACCACGATGAGAAGAACGCAAAAGGCAAGGGATACTGCTTAAGGGTGTGAGCCCCTGAGCTGACTGCTGAAGTTGAACTCCAGCTGTGTGATCTTTGGCCTCAGTTACTTAACCTGTGAAATGGGGATAATCACAGTATTGATTTCCTTACATTGTTGGCAGGGTTAAATGAGAAGATATCTGTAAAGCATTTAGCATGGTGCCTGACACCTTTGAAACTGTAAATGTTAGCTATCATCATCACTCTTATTATTACTAGTGCTCTTATCATCATTGTTATATTATTTTTACTAGGAAGTAGGAGAAGGATATAGAAGATAGGGCAGGAGAAGATCCTTTATCTTTTAAAAATTTTGCCATGGAGGCTGAGTGCAGTGACTCATGCCTATAATCCCAGCACTTTGGGAAGTTGAGGCAGGAGGATCACTTAAGCCCAGGAGTTCGAGACCAGCCTGGGCAACATAGAGAGACCCTATCTCTACAAAAAGTCAAAAAATTAGCCATGCATGGTGGTATGCGCCTGAATTCCAGCTACTGGGGAGGCTGAGGTGGGAGGATTGCTTGAGCCCAGGAAGTCAACTGTGTAGTGAGCCTTGATCACACTACTGCCTCCAGCCTGGGCCACAGAGTAAGACCCTTTCTCAAAAAACGGCCAGGTGCAGTGGCTCACACCTGTAATCCTACCACTTTGGGAGATGGAGGCAGGCAGATCACTTGAGGTCAGAAGTTCAAGACCCGCCTGGCCAACATGGCAAAACCTCGTCTCTACTAAAATTACAAAAATTAGCCAGGTGTGGTGGCATATTCCTGTGGTCCCAGCTACTTGGGAGGCTGAGGCATGAGAATCTCTTGAACCTAGGAGGTGGAGGCTGCAGTGAGCCAAAATCACACTACTGCATTCCAGCCTGGGTGACAGAGCAAGATTCTGTCTTAAAAACAAAACAAAACAAAACAAACAAACAAAAAAACCGAACAAACAAAAATTTGCCAGGGGCTTTTGAAAGAGAAATTCTCCCTCTTCTTCATCTGCTCATCTTCCTCACCATACCAAAGGATTACAGCAGCTGCATTTTCAAAAGGAACATCAGGATACATGACCTGACCATTCAGTGGGAAGAATTTAATTTCCAAACACTTCTAGAAAATTCCAGTGATATGATCATGCATTTGATTTCTGCTTAGAGGACCAAGAATGTAAGCTAAGACTATTTAGTATAGATACATTGGATGTATGGAAGTTTTATGGGATGGTCTATAAATCCAGCCTCCATACATGTTGTGAAATCCTAATAGCCAACTCACATCTGGATTTTAGCAATATAACCCATTGCTATGACAACTATTAATTATATCATGTTGTGCCCCAACTCAGTGCACTGGAGTACTCTCCAAAGGGAAACACATTTACATGAATCAATTTATCTTTCATCTCATATCAAAGAAGCCAATCAGATTATTTTTGCCCAGCGGATCTATTATTAAAGGAACAATTTTGTCTTTAAGTCCCTACTTATTGATGAACAGAATTCATCTTATTTATAATACCAGTATGAAAGGCAAGGTCTTCTGCAGATTAAAGAAAGCTAGTTACTTCAGCAGTACACTTCAGACGTGTACATGCACAGGCCAGCAGTCACTATTTTTCCAGAGTCCTCTCCACATGGAAAGGTTAGAAAAAAGGAAATCCCAATTGTACTCTCAATTAAACAGCCACTGAGTGCTCCAAAGTATGGTTTTTAGCAAGGTACTTTATTTTTATTTTTATTTTTGGAGATGGAGTCTTGCTCTGCCGCCCAGGCTAGAGTGCAGTGGTGCAATCTCAGCTCACAGCAACCTCTGCCTCCCGAGGTCAAGCTATTCTTCTGCCTCAGCCTCCTGAGTAGCTGGGATTACAGGCGCCCGCCACCGTGCCTGGCTAAGTTTTTTTGTATTTTTAGTAGAGATGGGGTTTCACCATCTTGGCCAGGCTGGTCTCGAACTCCTGACCTCGTGATTACAGGCGTGAGCCCAGCCAACAATGGATGTTTTTGACTCTAGGTCTCTTGCACGCAACATCTCAAGCTTTCCAGCAGTGGTAGTGTTACCAGTGGTGGAATTCACACAAATCTGCAGCAAACTCGATCCTTGTCTCCTTGGAGGAAAAAATTCTGCTGAGGGGCAGACACAGGTTTAAAGCAAAGGGAAAGACTGAGGCAAGTTTTAGAGCAGGGATGAGAGTTTATTAAAATGTTTTAGAGCAGAAGCAAAAGGAAGCAAAGTACATATGGAAAAGGGCCAAGCTGGCAACTTGAGAGGCCAACCGCCCCATTCAGCCTTTGACTTGGGGATTTATACATTGGCATGATTTTGGGGCTTTCTTTTCTCCTCCCTTGATCCTTCCCTTGGGGCGGGCTGTTGCTCAACCACCACATGCACAGTGTTGCTCAGCACTTGGGAGGATGACTGCGTGCATAGTTTATTTTACTGCGGTTGCACGCATGCTCTCTACGGGCAATTTTCCCTTACCGGTCGACTGTTCCCAGGTGAAGGTCACATACCTGCCACTTTGCCTCTTAGTGTGCATGCTTGGGCCTGCTTGTCCAACCCCTGAACTCTTATTGAGAAGCTGCTGATCACCAGCTCCAGGTATTTTCTATCTACTGGGAGCCTGTCTTTCCCTGGTGCTGGCTGTGACCAATTATCATTTCAGAGAGAGTTTAACAACCGCCTGATCATCACCTGATGGTCACCTGACACTCCTGGGGGTGCCCTCTCCTGCCCTGCTCATGTCTGCCTATCTACTCTAACATTAGAAACATTCTAACACACACTTTATAGTTTTCACGTGGCAGCTAACTTTGTACAGGCATTGCAAATTCAGATGGGAAGAGCTCCACCTATGATTTTTGTCTGAGACTTTAAGGTTAGTAAAGAAGGTCAGACGTTTCTCCTCCCCTGGGACTCCCATGAGCTCAAAACCTCAAAGACGTTTCACCAAAATGACAGGCAATGTTATTTTGGTTAGAGATATGCTTCTTCAAGGAGAAGTGAAAGCATCTCAGCTTCAGGAGTGATATGACTGTGTGCCCTTGAGCACGTTTCATGGCATGGAAATGAAGAGACCACTCCCTTCAAGGCAGTGAGTCATAGCTCCGTTGGGGTCCATGTTGCTCCTAAGAATCCTTTCAAAGCTGGGCATGCTGGCTCATGCCTGTAATCCCAACAATTTGGGAGGGTGAGGCAAGAGATGTACTCGAGCCCAGGAATTTAAGACCAGCTTGGGCATATTAGTGAGACCCCATTTCTCCAAGAACTAAAAAATTAGCCAGACATGGTGGCACCCCCCTGTAGTCGTAGCTACTCAAGACACTGAGTGGGAGGATTGCTTGAGCCCAGGAAGTTGAGGCTGCAGTGAGCTATGATTGTGCCACTGCACTCCAGCCTGGGTAGCAGAGCGAGACCCTGGCTAAAATAAAATAAAACAAAAAAAAACTTACTTGTGTTGGGTGCCTTTTGTGCTGTCCACTCAGGTGACATCCACCCTGGCGTCCTCTTCCTTGCCAGTCCTAACCATAGCACTCAGCACTTTAGCATGTAAGGGATGTTAGTGGAGTGTCCACAACTAAACCAGAACCTACTTGGGAGTGGAGACTGTGAGCTGTCCTCTTTGTCTCTCATAGCTCCTATAATTCCAGTGACTGGCCAGTGTGGTGTCTCATGCCTGTAATCCCAGAACTTTGGGAGGCCGAGGTGGGTGGATCACCTGAGGTCAGGAGTTCAAGACCAGCCTGGCCAAAATGGTGAAAACCCGTCTGTACTAAAAATGCAAAAATTAGCTGGGCATGATGGTGGGTGCCTGTAGTCCCAGCTACTCGGGAGGCTAAGGCAGGAGAATAGGTTGAACCTGGGAGGCAGAGGTTGTAGTTAGCCAAGATGGTGCCACTGCACTCCAGCCTGGGCAAAAAGAGCAAGACTCTGTCTCAAAAGATAATAATTCTAGTGGCTGATGAAGATGAAGAAGAAAGATGATGATGATGACAGGTTAGCAGCAATAGCAGCTAACATTTTGGACTACCAAAGCTGATGCTGAACTGTTTTCACTGGATTTCTCATTTCATCCTCACAAGAATGCTTTGTGGTACAGATGAAGAGGCTGAGACTAAGAGAGGTTAAACGGCTTCTTAAGGTTGCTGTAGGGTTGAATAGTCTCTCCCCAGTATTCATTTCTACTCAGAACCTGTGAATGTGACCTTATTTGGAAATAGGATCTTTATTAAGTTTAAGATGAAGTCATACTAGATTAGGTTGAGCCCTAAAGTCAATAATTGGTGTCCTTAGAAAAAGAGGAAAATGTGGACACAGACATAGAGGATGCACACAGGTTAGGAGGCCATGTGAAGACAGAGGCAGAGGTTGGAGTGATGCTGCCACAAGCCAGGGAATGCCAGGGATTGCTGGCAACCACCAGGAGCTAGAAGAAAGACATGAAGCAGATCCTTTCTCTAAACCTCCGGAAAGAACCAACCCCAATGACACCTTGATTCTGGCCTTCTAACCTCCAGAACTGTTAGAGAATACATTTCTGTTGTCTTAAGCCACACAGTTTGTGGTAACTTGTTACAGCAGCCCTAGCTGATGGATATAGTAGTTTCACAGATACTTGGTTGAATAAACTGACTTGGGTGGTGTATTAGTCCATTCTCACGCTGCTAATAAAGACATACCCAAGACTGGGTAATTTATAAAGGAAAAAAGTTTAATTGACTCACAGTTCCACAGGGCTGGGTAGACCTCAGGAAACTTACAATCATGGTAGAAGGGGAAGCAAACACATCTGTCTTCACATGGTGGCAGCGAGGAGAAGTGCAGATCAAAGTGGGGAAAAAGCCCCTTATAAAACCATCAGATCTCATGATCTCACTATCATGAGAAGAGCATGGAGTAACGGTCCCCATGATTCAATTACCTCCCACAGGGTCCCTCCTATGACACGTGGAAATTATGTGAACTACAGTTCAAGATGAGATTTGGGGCCAAGCACAGTGGCTCACACCTGTAATCCCAGCACTTTGGGAGGCCAAGGCGGGCAAATCACTTGAGGTCAGGGGTTCGAGACCAGCCTGGCCAACATGAGGAAACCATGTCTCTACTAAAAATACAAAAATTAGCTGGGCATGGTGGCACACACCTGTAGTCCCAGCTACTTGGGAAGCTAAGGCAGGAGGATCGCTTGAACCTGGTAGGCAGAGGTTGCAGGGAGTAGACATTGTGCCACTGCACTCCAGCGTGGGCAACAGAGTGAGACTTTATCTCTCAAAAAGAAAAAAAAAAAAAGATGAGATTTGGGTGGGGACACAGCCAAACCATATCAGGTAGTGACTTGAACCAACCTATAACTCACCTAACTCATCTGAGAGATCTGCATAGCATTGATTGCTATGAGAATCCAATGTAATAATGTAACTGCCCCATGGGTTCTCCTTACCCTCTGCCTAGACAGAGCTGATTTATTAAGACAGGAGAATTGCGTTAGAGAAAGATTTCAATTCATGCAGAGCTGGCTGTATGAAATTTTATTATTACTCAAATCGGTCTTCCTGAGAATTTGGGAATTGGAATTTTTAAGTATAATTTGGTGGGTAGGGGCCAGTGAGTTGGGAGTGCTGATTGTTTGGGTTGGAGAGGAAATCAAAGGGAGTTGAAGCTGTCCTCTTGCACTGAGCACTTCCTGGTTGGGGGCCACAAGACCAGATGAGCCAGTTTATCGATCTGGGTGGTGCCAGCTTATCCATGGAGTACAGGGTCTGCAAAATATTTCAAACACTGAACTTAGGTTTTATATTAGTGACGTTATCCCCAGGAGCATTTGGGGATGTTCTGAATTTTGCAGCCTCCAGCAGCATGACTCCTAAACCATAATTTCTAATCTTGGGGCTAATTTGTTAGTCCTGCACAGGCAGTCTAGTCCCCGGGCAGGAGGGGGATTTGTTTTGGGAAAGGGCTGTTACTGTCTTTGTTTTAAACTATAAACTATGTTCCTTCCAAACTTAGTTCGGCCTATGCCCAGGAATGAACAAGGACAGCTTGGAGGTTAGAAGCAAGATGGAGTTGGTTAGGTCAGATCTCTTTCACTGTAATGATTTTGTCAGTTATAATTTTTGCAAAGGTGGCTTCAGTAACACTTTTGCCACAACAAAATCTTTGGCTGTCAGTGTGCTTTGTTGTTTTGGTTAAAGTACTTCATAAAGTATAGCAATGCAAGCATTTGAATATGCACAGAACCCCTCTGGAGTCATCCACAGGGAATTGGTAGAGGAGGTGGTCTCTGTGTAACTGCCCAGTGGGTTCTTCCCGCCTACTGCACAGACAAAACCAATTCACTGAGACCACAGGATTGTAATAAAGAAAGAGTTTAGTAGACACGAGGCTGGCCATGCCATGTGGGAGACAGAGTTGTTAATCAAGTTGATCTCCCAGAAGATTCAGAGGCTAGGATTTTTCAAGGATAGTTCATTGGGCCAGGGAGTCTGCTTCTGGATGAGATCAAGACTGGTGGGCAGGGGCCTGTGGGTCCGGGTGGAGCTATTGCCAAAATGCAAAAACCTGAAAAGACATCTCAAAAGGCCAGTCTTAGGTTCCACAGTAGAGATGTTACCTGCAGGGGTAATTGGGG
The DNA here is from genome assembly GCF_029289425.2 of Pan paniscus. Taxonomy (NCBI): domain Eukaryota; kingdom Metazoa; phylum Chordata; class Mammalia; order Primates; family Hominidae; genus Pan; species Pan paniscus. The sequence continues at coordinate 30,575,662 of NC_073254.2, forward strand.
AAGTTGCAAATCTTGTGATCGCCAGAATAATGGTGGTAATCATTTACGTCTATACCTTAGCAGAATTCAGATTCTTCACATCCTCCCCGTGGCATTTCACTCTCTTTACAAAGGCATTTAATTTTAGAGAAGGGCTATTACCATTTAAACTATAAACCAAATGTGTCGCAAAGTTAGCTTGGCAAAAGCCCAGGAATAATTAAGGGCAGCTTGGAGGTTAAAGGCAAGTTGGGGGTTGGTTAGATCAGATATCTTTCACTGTCATAATTTTCTCACTGTTACAATTTTTGCAAAGGCAGTTTCATCTGGGGATGGGAACTGGTTGCGGGGAGTCAGGTGTGGGTGAGGACTTAGTCTTCACTGTTTACATTATTGAATTGGGTTACGTATTCATGCAGCACCTATTTTAAAAGGTAAAAATTTAAGTGATAAAGAGCTATGTGACAGTTATTCCCTGTGACTCACTTTCCTCTTCCTCTTTCTGTTTCTCTCTGTTGCTGTGTCTTTGGTGAAGCAGAGGGTAGAGGACATCATGGGTCAATGAGCTGTGCGTTGGGGCCCAGGACAAGGATAAACATTCCAGATCAAGAGTTGAGTGCTTGTCTCCCACACAGTACTCCCACTCCCTGCTCTGAGGCTACTTGCTGCTATCTTCATTGTGCATGTCAGGCAACGCAAATTCCCCCCATCCCCCATATACTCAGACCTCCAATCATTTGTCAAGTAGCTCATACAATATTATGTCGAGGGCCTGGGGCAGTACATGCCCATAGCAAGTGCTCAGCTGAAATGCACTGAGGTACATGGCTGGAGCCCTACCCTGATTCTTACTGGATGAAGGCTTCCTCCCTCCCCTTGTTAGGCTGAGCCCCAGGCAACTTTTCCAGAAAGGGTACAGCTGTGGGGAGAGGAGGGCATACATGCAGCACCCAGAAATGATTCTATCTTCTCTTCCATCCCTATTAGGCCAATCTTTCAGAATTTATGAAATATCAAGCAATGTAATCAAATGAGGAATCCGTTGCATGCACTGTGGGCCTGAAATACCAAAGGCAGCACAGTGAGGAACAGAAAGGAGGAATGCAATCTGTTTCCAGCAAATTAAGGTAGAATTGAGCTTGCCTTCCTCCCCCACCTTCTCACTTAGCCTTTCACCAGAAAAATCATGCAATTTCGCCTTCTCTCTAATGTGTACTAATGTATGGTATTTGTAGTGGATGAAATTGCCATGCAGGAATTTGGGATGCTGGTATCCGAGGAGGCAGATGTCTTGCGAAAAGGTTACCATGAACCTGTGGGGAGGGGTGTTGCCCACCGCCAGGGATCTACAGCTGAGACTGCTCTGCCTGGGCCTCCCACACGCTGGCTGGCATCTGGCTGGACTGGAACTGTAACCGCCAAATGGGTTCACCTTGCCCGCTGCCTAGACAGAACCAATTTATCAAGACAGGGGAATTACAATAGAGAAAGAGTAATTCACACAGAGCCGGCTGTGTGGGAGTCCAGAATTTTATTATTACTCAAATTAGTCTTCCCGAGCATTCTGGGATCGGATCTTTTAAAGACAACTTGATGGTTGGGCGCGGTGGCTCACACCTGTAATCCCAGCACTTTGGGAGGCCGAGGTGGGTGGATCACCTGAGGTCAGGACTTCGAGACCAGCCTGGCCAACATGGAGAAACCCCATCTCTACTAAAAATACAAAAATAAGCTGGGCGTGGTGACTGTGCCTGCAGTCCCAGCTACTCGGGAGGCTGAGACTGGAGAATCACTTGATCGAGGGAGGCAGAGGTTGCAGTGAGCTGAGATGGCACCACTGCACTCCAGCCTGGGCTACGGAGCAAGACCCTGTCTCAAAAAATAAATAAATAACATAAAGACAACTTGGTGGGTGGGAGGAAGCCAGTGAACCGGGAGTGCTGATTGGTCAGGTCAGAGATGAAATCATAGAAAACTGAAGCTGTCCTCTTGCGCTGAGTCAGTCCCTGTGCTCAGTTCACAAGGTCATATGAGCCAGTTTATCCACCTGGGTGGTGCCAGCTGTGCCAGCTGATCCATCAAGTGCAGGGTCTGCAAAATATCTCAAGCGCTGATCTTAGGAGCAGTTTAGGGAGGGTCAGAATCTTGTAGCCTCCAGCTGCATGACTCCTAGACCGTAATTTCTAATCTGTGGCTAATCTGTTAGTCCTACAAAGGCAGTCTAGTCCCCAGGCAACAAGGAGTCTTCTTTGGGGAAAGGGCTGTTATCGTCTTTGTTTTAAACTGTAAACTAAGTTCCTCCCCAAATTAGTTCAGCCTATGCCCAGGAATGAACAAGGACAGCTTGACGTTTAGAAGCAAGATGAAGTTGCTTAGGTCGGATCTCTTTCACTGTTTCAGTTACAATTTTGCAATGGCAGTTTCAGAACCACTAACCTTATTTTGGCTCACAAACTTATATATGCTTTTCTGGACTTGCCCTCTCCCTTAGCTGTACTTGTTTTTTTCCAAGATACTCGTTTTGACTCAAAAGAAAATTGTAATAGGGAAGAAATCAAATCTTCACCTTACTGCGAGGCAAACAGGAGTTGGAGAGGTTTGAAAGTGTTCTCAATTAGAGGACGGAAAAAAGTGTGACAGGCAGGCCACAGGGAAATGCTTTTCATTTGTTCAGACAGTCACATCAGAAAGAACCAATCTGTTAGAAATACTAAACGGGTATTGGTATGGATTTAGAACAAAGGCTACCGATATAAACATGAGCACGCACATGTCGGCAGTTCTGAGCTGGAAGACACATCTGTTTATTAAGGGCTCAATCCCCTAGGGGCAGAGATGCCCAGACCAGTTAGACTGGATTGAGAGTCCATTATGGATTGAATCCATTGTGCTTGGGCCATCTGTCTGCTTGTGATAAGAGAGAGGCCCAGGAAGGCGGAAGAATCATCGGTTTCCCTGGTTAGATGAGGCATCAGGGGTGGTTTTTCCAAAGGGAGCTGTGTGGTTTTACTTTCCCCATGTAAGGATTGAAAATCATGTTATTTGCTTCATACTAATATACGTAGGTCTACATATGTGTAAAACCTCATTGAATCTCCTCCGCCAGCCAGTCGGGTGTTAATTGCCATTGACATCATTTCCACTTCACAGATGAGCACACCACAGTCCAGAGAGATTTAGCATCAGGTTATAATGTTTGGTGTTTGGACTCAGATAGTCTGGAGTCAGGAGGCTATGCAGATTAATCCAGTGGGCTCTTTATCACCGAAATAGAGCTCACTCATACATTCCAGAAGTATTTACTGAGATTCTGAGCGCTGGATGCCATTCCTGGTATAGGGTGTTGGGGAGGGAAGATGAGGGACCCAAATGTGAATAATGCTCAGCTCTGGCCTCTGGGAGCCCACCTGCTGCTGGGGAAAACAGACAATGATAAAATAATGGGTAGGACAGGGAGAGTGGGATGGGATCCCAAGAGATTCTCCTCATTCAGCTGTGGGGTGATGGTATCAAGGAAAGACTTCCTGAGGGAGGTGGATCTCAAAGGATGAAGGGGTTACTGATGGGCAAAGCACTGGGGATGAACACGCGTGTGGTGGAAGATGCATGTGTGTGTGCGTGTGTGTGTGTGTGTGTGTGAGGTCTGTGTATAGTATGTTAGGTGTGTGGGTGTTTATGTGTGTGTCTCTGAGGAGTATATATGAGGTGTGAGAGAGGGGGTGTGTGTGTAGCTATGAAGAAAGTCTATGAGCAAATCTGTATAGCCAGTATAAAGACTTGAAATGTACTAAACGCATAGACATGATAAATATTTGGGTGATGGAAACCCTAAATGCCCTGACTTATCATTACCAACTATCCATGTAACAAAATTTCACATGTACCCTGTAAATACATTCAAATATAATGCATCAATCAATCAATCAATCAATAATAGAAGGGTTGTAAAAAAGCAGGGTTCAGGAGCTTGATTGTAGAGAAGCAGGCTGTACTGTGACATTAACTTTCGTGTGAAACTCGTATCAGGAAGATAGAGACAGGGATTTTTCATCTCTGATAATGACAGCTCTGAGCACCTGGAGGGAGGAAGGCCCTAAAGTAATCTCTGTAAATGAGTAGAGGGCTGAAAAGACAAGCAGAATGAGATAGTTAAAGAGGACGATTTAGCCTTTATTGGGGCCCGAGGTTCTAAAGGGCTAGTTAGGGAGAGCATGCTGAGGCTGTCCTTGCAGCAGACCTGATTCAGGGGAAGCTCCCAAAGTCCCAGGGTCGTGGGCAGTAGGCAAGGTGGCTCTGGTGGCAGCAGTCTTGAATTCAAATCCTGCTCCCTCCACCTGTGTGACAATGTGACCTGGGGTAAGTTGTTTACCATTTCGGAGCCTCGCTTTGCTCACCTATGAGGCAAAGGTAAAGGCATGGCTTGCAGGTATGTTAGGAAGATAACACGAACTAAAAATATGTGGACCTAGTGCCTTGTGGGCACTCCGTAGAGCAGCTTTCTTTAGGTTCTTAAGTCAGGGCCATAGGAGGGTGGTTTTTCCCGACACTATCAAATACAGTGTCAAAGCATGATATTCCAACACATTGAGCTTTAAAGATCGAATTGGCTATTATTAGCAATTCATAATCCAGGCAGTGTCCAGTCTCTGAAATAGACTGTCAGGAATGGCAGAACAGTGGATTTTTGTAAGGCACCTGAGCAGGAACGAGGAAAACAGCAAAAAGCAGATTGGTCAATATCAGCTGACTCTGGGTTATTTTCCTTGTATGGGTGAAAGCAGATGGGACTTCCTTAACACTGGCTCAGGTTGACTGGGCTTCTTTTGATTAGTTGCTGTGAATCTCCTGGGTTGCGTTTGTTTGTTTGTTTGTTTGTTTTGAAAACTGGCCTGTTTGGGTATTTTTCTGTTTTTTAAAATTTCTGTTTGCTTCTGTGGCACTTATCATGAGTGATTGCATTTTGGTTTGGTGTGTTGGGGCTTAATGCAGGTGCTCAGTCCAAAACAATGGCCTCTTATAGATTTTATTTAAGGATAGAATAATACAGAGGAAATCTGCCCAGGCAAACGGAGACAGTATATGAATTGTTATTTAAAGGAGCACCTAAATATCTTGGTTTGAGTGCTTTCTGTTTGTGGTTAGAAAACAATTTCAGAGAGAACTGAATCACAACACTAGAGGCACCACAGGTGGTCTCCAGTGCTCTCTATGAGGGTTAAGACATTCTCAAAAGAAATAAATTTTAATTAACTTTAACTTAAATATATCTAGAAATTTCAAAGGATGGTAGGAGTCCAGAGGCACATTGTAAATTTTAATACATTTTATTTTTTTAATTTATTTTCTTTTCGAGATGGAGTCTCACTCTATATACTAGGCTGGAGTGCAATGGCGTGATCTCGGCTCACTGCAACCTCCACCTCCCAGGTTCAAGTGGTTCTCCTGCCTCAGCCTCCCGAGTAGCTGGGATTACAGGCACCCACCATCATGCCTGGCTAATGTTTGTATTTTTGTAGAGATGGGGTTTCACCATGTTGGCCAGGCTGGTCTTGAACTCCTGACCTCAGGTGATCCTCCCCCCTTGGCCTCCCAAAATGCTGGGATTACAGGCATGAGCCACTGTGCCCAGACTAAATTTTAATACATTTTAAAGTAAAGATCACACACTTGGACATAGAGTATGGAATGATAGACATTGTAAACTTGGAAGGGAGGGAGGGCTGGAGCCCAGTGAGAGAAGAGAAATCACTTAGTGTACATTATTCAGGTGATGGCTACACTAAAAGCCCAGACTTCACCACTAGGCAATATATCCAAGTAACAACAAAAATAAAATAAAAAGTAAAGATCCACTGTGTCCCCCTCCTCTAAGTCTAAAAAGTGTTAAATAGTTTAGGAATCATTATTCTTTGGCTTTAAGGTAATGCAATTTGAGATGTTTTATGCACAACATGAATGAGAATACCCCTCATTCACCTAAGATATATTTAATACAGATTTCTTAAGAAGAACAGCGTTTCTTCTAACCATTTCTTTGATTTGTTACTTTGAAGTAAGACAGTGAACTAGACTTTCTGGGATGGGGTTGAAATTGGCAAATACTGTGGGAATTTTGGTGTGTTTTAAAAGGCTATTTGAAAATGACGTTTTCTCCCAAAGAAAGAACAGCTTGGAGCATCTTGTATGAATCGTAGCTTGTGCTCTATAATTGCAAGGGTCATGCTAACTAGAAGAGTGACATTGCTTTATAATAGGATGTGCAAGACAATTAATTTAATAGAGAATGAGACAGGTACGAGAAACAGTTTGGTATTTCAGCATTCTCAGTTAAACACATTCCCTGGACAAAATTATGAATTGGGCCAAGAAGGTCAAGAAACTGTATTAGTTATCTACTGTTGTGTAACAATTCATTCTGACATTTAGCAGCTTAAAACAACAAACGTTTATTATTTTGTGCAATTTTTGAAAGTTAGGAGTCTGGGTTTAGCTGGGTGGTTCTGGCCCAGTGTGTGTCATGAGATGTAGTTGAGATGTTGATGTCGGCCAGAGCTACAGACATCTGGAGGTCTGCCTGGGGTTGCAAGACCCACTTCTAAACTCATTCAGGTGGCTGTTGGCCGGATGCCTCTCCCACCTTACCCCATGGCCCTATCCATAGGGCTGCTCATAACATGGCAACTGGCTAATCCGAGAGCAAGTGATCTGAGAGACAGCCACCAGGACAGAAGCCACCATGCCTTTATAACCTAATCTTGGAAGTGATACACCATCACCTCTGCTGTATTCTACTGTCACACAGACCAGCTCAACTACTGTGGTTAGGAAATGTACAAGGGTGTGAATACCAGGAGGTGGGGGGGCCTTTGCTTCTTGGGAGCAAAAAGTGATGGTAGATCACTTTGAAGCTTGGCTGAGTCACTTATTACTTGTGTGGCTTTAGTTAAGTTACTTAAACTCCTTGTGCCTCTGCGGTCTCATTATAAAATAGAAACACTTGTCCTCACCTCTGACTTAATACATGCAGAGCACCTGGAGCAATGCCTGATACATTGTAAGTATTAATACCATAGAAATGTCAGCTCTTACTTTTAGCTTGCACCCTGCTGGCCTTATATTAGTTCTTCCCCACCTTGGTTGTTCCTGCCCTTCTTCCTTCCCTTTCTCTTGCAAAAAACCTTATTCTCCTTTACAGTGCTTAATTTGCACTGACTGATGACAGAGGTTTTTTTTTTTTTGAGATGAGTCTCGCTCTGACAGAGTTTTAGTATTATTCCTTCTGAATATATTTTCATATTAACTGAGAATAATATCTTGAACTTAAGGGTGAAGCTGCCAGCTGTAGAGGGAAGGGCTTTGGAGAAGTGGCTGGGCTTTTCTTAGCTCCCTGGAATTTGCTCTTTGAAAGAAATACACATATTTGCATATGTCCCATGATGAATATAGTCCTAGGATTTGATAGTTCGTGGTTAAAAGACATTTTAGAAATGTCTTGGAAATACTAAGACTGAAGTTTCTTAAGTCAGTGTATGCTAAACTACACTTATATGTGTGTGTTTGTGTGTATGTATATATATACTCAGTGTATCTTAAATATACATAGTTCCTTATAAAAGAAATAAATGCACATCAGGCCAGGTGCAGTGGCTCACGCCTATAACTCCAGCACCTTGGGAGGCCAAGGCCAGTGGATCACCTGAAGTCAGGAGTTTGAGACTAGCCTGGCCAGCATAGTGAAACCCCGTCTCTACAAAAATACAAAAATTAGTCAGGCATGGTGGTGCACACTTGTAATCTCAGCTACTTGGGAGGCTGAGGTTGGGAGGATCGCTTGAACTCGGGAGGCAGAGGTTGGAGTGAGCCGAGGTGGTGCTGCTGCACTCCAGCCTGGCCAACAGGGTGAGACTCTGTCCTGAGAAAAAAAAACCAAACAGAAAAGAAATACATGCACATCGAAATTAATAACTTATATGAACAAAAGGACACAACCAATAGAGTGAAAAGGAAGCCTATGGAATTGGAGAAAATATTTGCAAATCATATTTCTGCTAAGAGGTTAATATTTAGAATATAAGAATGCCTACAAATCGACAACAAAAACAAAACATCCTGATTAAAAATGAGCAGAGGCTGGATGCAGTAGCTCACACCTGTAATCCCAGCACTTTAGGAGGCTGAGGTAAGAGGATCACCTGAGCCTGGGAGGTAAAGGCTGCGATGAGCCATGATTGTGCTACTGCACTCCTCCTGCCTGAGTGTGACAGACAAAGTGAGACCCTGTCTCAAAAAGGAAGGAAGGAAGAAGGATGGAAAGGAAGGAAGAAAGGAGAAGGGAAAGGGAAAAGAAAAGGAAGAAAGAAAGAAAGAAAAAGGCAAAGGACTTGAATAGACTTTTCTCTAAAGATATGCAAATGGCCAAAAAACACATTGAAAGATGTTTAACATCACTAATCATTAGGGAAATGCAAAAAAGCCGCAATGAAATACCACCTTATATCCATTAGGATGGCTGCTATAAAAAACAAAAACTCCAAACAGAAAACAAGTGCTTGTGAGGATGTGGAGAAATTGGAACTCTTGTACATGGTGGGAAGGTAAAATGGTACAGCCTCTATGGAAAACACTATGGCAATTCCTCAAGAAGATAAAAAATAGAATTAACATACCACCCAGCCATTCTGCTTCTGGGTATGCACCCAGAAGAATTGAAAGCGGGGGCCAGGCACAGTGGCTCCCGCCTGTAATCCCAGCATTTTGGGAGGCCGAGGCAGGTGGATCACTTGGGGTCAGGAGTTCAAGACCAGCCTGGCCAACATGGTGAAACACTGTCTCTACTAAAAATACAAAAATTAACTGGGCATGGTGGTAGGCACCTGTGATCCCAGCTACTCGGGAGGCTGCAGCACGAGAATTACTTGAATCTGGGTGGTAGAGGTTGCGGTGAGTAGAGATCATGCCACCACACTCCAACTTGGGTGACAGTCTCAAAAAAAAAAAAAAATTGAAGGTAGGGTGTCAAAGAGATATTTGCACATCCATGTTCATAGCAGAATTATTCACAATAGCCAAATGGTAGAAGCAACCCAAATGTCCATTGATGATGAATGTATATTTAAAATGTGGTATATACCCTCAACTATTATTCAGTCTTAAAAAGAAAGGAAATTCTGACACATGCTACAAAATAGATGAATCATGAAGATATTCCACTGAGTTAAGTAAGCCAGTCATAAAAGGACAAATATTGTATGATTTCACTTCTATGAGGTTTCTAGAATAGTCAAATTCATAGAGAAAGCAGGTAGAATGGTGGTTACCAGAAGCTGGGGGAGGGTGAATGGATCATCGTTAGAATTCCAGTTTTGCAAGATGAAAACAGTTCTGAAGATTGCTTGCATAGCATTATGAACATACTTAACACTACTGAAATGTACACTTACATGTTAAGATGGTAAATTTTACAAGTGTTTTACCACAAGAAAAAATAAAAATAATTTTTTTTTTAAAAAAAAGAACATCTAGCTCAAGTTAGACAAATTATCGGGAATTGAAATTAATATTTGTTTTCAAGAATAAATGTATATATAGTCTACATATTCTATATATATTTTACACATATATGTAGAAATAAAAAGACAATTTCAGAGAAAAGACTATTTTCTAAATTGTTAGTGATTGCCAAAGCAGAATTTTAAAAATAATTGTTATTGAAAGAGAAATGTGAAGATTTGAATTTGAATTATGAAATATATACTATTTAAGGCAAAAAGCAAAGGATTATTTTACTGAGGCCCACAGTCCCCCAAGAGAAAATTAAAACAGGTAAGGACTACACAGACATAATATCAGCCCAATTTTCTTAAGAAAAATTTTTCTTAAGGGGAGCTATAAATGTTATTTCTTAGTTTTAAGTGAAGAATAAGAAGCATAAGATTTCACACAATGAGTGCGACTATATAAATCCATACTTTCTCCAGCTTACCATTATGAGTAAAGATGAATAAAGAAAGAAAGAAGAACAGGGAGGCCACACTGAAGGCGGACGACATGGACGCACAGGGCTGGGTAAGTTCTGAAGGGCTGATGGAGCTGTTCCTTAAACCTCTTATCAGAGTTTGGAACTCAGCCAGCACCTTAACAAGCACCCTACCCTCAAATGATAAAGGAACGTCACAGAGACCTCTGCATTCAAGTATTAGCTGGGAACACCTTATCTTTCCTGGCCTCCCTTCAGGTTCTTTGTGCAGACAGAACATTTATCTTATAAAAACTTTGAAGCAAGAATATGTCTCTTTCTTCCCCCCTCCTCCTGTTTTAAGTGCTGTGGACCAAGATAATTTTCCCTTTTTTGTCTTCCATAATATACTGTTTCCTGGCCTCAAAATGGGAACCACTGATTTGATCAGTGGTTTGAAAAGTGACCTGGTTTCTTTCCAGTGGCTGTAGTTACTTCTACATGTCCCGTGTTCAGTGCAATTCGGTGACTTCATAGCGTTTCCAGGGAGGATGGCAGCTGTCAGTCCCATGGCCATCTCAAAGGGTTGTTGTAGAGCGAACTCTGACAGCCCTTTGAGATGGCCATGGGTTGTTGCTTCTGTGATATTGTGCTCTCCCTTACCAGGCCTAAGACCTGTAGGCCCCAGGCTCCTGTTAGAAAGATTCGAATGTTAAACACAAGAGGCTTTTCTGTTCTGATAAACAGCTTGCCCCTGTCTTGATCCCCTTGATCTTTCTTGTTACACACAGGACTGAACGACCCATGGAAATCATGGAAATCACAGCCGGCAATAACGACAATACCATCTTGTGTTCATATAATGTTTGCACATACTGTATAACAGTTGTACCACCTTACTTCATATACAATCTCATCTGAGAGCAATAGCAACACAATTTTGATAGGGCCAGTGTTATTTCCATTTTGTAGATAAAGACTGGAAAGGGAGGCTCAACTAGAGCCAAAAAGTTTCAGAAACTTATCTAAGCCCACTCACTAAGTTAGTTACAGAGTAAGTGCTACAACTCTGAACCCTTGACTCCAAAGCCAAAGAGAAGCAGGAGCCTAAGAGAATTTTGCATGATTTATCTTGCTGATAAAATAGGAGAGTTCCCTGACTTCCCTCACAGGACATGCGACAGGGGTGTGGCTCTTCTGTTCTATTGCCGCCCCTGCTCAAACCCCTTACAGGAGGAGGAGCATACAGATGGGCAGGTGCAGGACCTGGGGTGCTGGGCTCCAGCCCCATGGCAGCATCCAGGGGTGGGAGCCTGTGACTCCCAAAGTCCAGATGGAAGTGTGTTACAGTGCGCTCTTTTAGCCTTGCTGTCCATGGACACCTTAAGTGTTAACCAGCTCAGTGATCCCTCTGCCTTTTTGCAAGGGCACAGGGCCAGTGTGACAGCTTTCTGTATCCCAAGCTCTTGTTCAGCATCCCAGAAGAATCGGGTCACACGAGGACTTGAAGGATGAATGCAGGGATTTTATTGAGTGGTGGAGGTGGCTCTCAGTGGGATGGATCGGGAGCTGGAAGGGGGATGGAGTGGAAAGATGATCTTCCCCTGAAGTTTGGCCATCCAGCAGCTGATTTCCTCTCCAATCATCCACAGCTAAACTCCTCTTGGCCTTCAGACATGTCTTTTCCCTCTGCTGCACTGTTCTGCTCTTCTGTTCATTCACTCGTCTCCTTCTCTTCTTCTGGGGTCTGGGCTTTATATAGATATAGGATAGGGGGAATGGTGGGCCAAAAGGCAGGTTTTGGGCACAAAAGCAGGAATGCCTGTCCTCATTTGGGGCTGCGGGTATTCAGGCTTGAGGGTGGGGGCTTTGCTGGAGAATCACCCACTTCTGCCCAGTATTTCCCTGTCTCGTGTTCATATAACCAACATTAGAAGAGAGGGACAATATGCATCAGAAAACAGTTCCGTGTCATTAAAAGACCACTTAGCCACTAGGCCTTAAGACCACCAGGTTTGAGGTTGCAACTATTTTCCCCACTCCACGCTGCATGAAACTGGATATATAGGGTCTTCAGTTGCTATGCCAAGTTTTAGGAGTCCTGTGTTGTGCTGAGGAACCAGCACCCAAGATCTGAGCTGGGCCTTTTCAAGCCTCAGCAGACCCATTGGTTTCTGGGTGGCATCTCTCCTTTTTTCTCCTAACAGGGACTCCTTAGTGTTTCCTGGTAATTAGGAAAATGTTGAATGGCTTATGAAGTATTTGGTGGTCAATCATGTCTCATAAAATAGAGTTGCCAGGTTTTGCAAATAAAAGTACGAGATGCCCACTTAAATTTAAATTTCAGATAAACTGCAAATAAATTTTTAGTAGGATATGTCCCCAATATTATATTTTATCTTGCAGCCTTACTCAAAGATAAATTAGAACACTAAACAGTTTGAGTTGTTTGGTTATATTTAAGAGCTGCTATGGAAGCCATCTAATATTCTTGTGATTCTGTCCCCAGGGAATACCTCTTACTTTAAAAATATTAATTTTTTGTCATCTTAACTCTAATAAGCCATTCTTAAGTTTCAGATAATTACATTGAAATTGAAACTCTGATCTCCTTATGAATTCACATTCCAGCATGTTAAAGGGTTTCTTCTACATCTGAATTAATTGAATATTGGACAGGAGGAGGCTAGTAAATTCATCAAGAGAAATTTAATTTCTTTGTTTGCTTGAAACACCTGAGCCCTTAAGCATGGTGTTCTAAATTCACCTAAAGCGAGATCAAAACTTACAGCAGAAAAGGGGAAAAATGAAACTGTGTATTGATGAGATTAAGATGGACAGAGCTGTATGCTGTTTACACAATTAAATGAGGTATATGTGAACATCTCCATGGTAACACGTCATATGGAGGCATTCAGAGTATGGGGAGATCAAAGGTTTGGTTTAATAGAAGGTTTGCATATGGACATTTTTAAAAATTGAAGAAAATTGTAATGTCTATGACAGAAAGTATGAAGGCTAGTGTATACCCAGAGAAGTATACCACTTAATATTTGCTCATCAATTGAAACCCGCATTTTTCTAGAAATGCAAGGTTAAGAAAAGTGCAGGAGGATCCCAGCAAGCTAAAAGAAGTACCCATAAGATCAGAGTTTGGCTTTAAAGCCTGGTGTTTTCTATCAGGTATGCCTGTCAACTCTGGCTCAATTGTACTCATCCTCACTTTACTGTGGTTCATATGGGCAGCTGTGTTTTCTTGCTTTCTGCCAAGATCTAACCTTATACGTATTGGAACTTTACATTTGGGCCCACGTTCACTCCAAGTTAGGAAAATGTAGTGGATATTTATTAGCCACAGCAGAGCTCCACTTCTGGGAAGGGAATCAATGAGTTACTGTAGCCATGGAGATAAAATGCTATGATTGGGCCATCTCCACAGCCACAGGGAATCATTCATTCATCAAAGTCAACAAATATTCATTGAGAGTCCTCTGGGTGCTGGGTGCGGCACTATTCTAGGCACTAGGATGTATCTGTTGTCTAGGGAAAAAAACAAACAAACAAAAATCAAAATCCTGGCCAGCGTGGTGGCTCACATCTGTAATCCCAGCACTTTGGGAGGCCAAGGTGGGAGGATAGCTTGAGCCCAAGAGTTTGAGACCAGCCTGGGCAACATGGCAAAACCCCATCTCTACAAAAAGTACAACAAATTAGCCAGGGATGGTGGTCTGCACCTGTAGTCCCAGCTACCCAGGAGGCTGAGGTGGGAGGATTGCTTGAGCCTGGGAGGTTGAGGCTACAGTGAGCCGTGATTGCATCACTGCACTCCAGCCTGAGTGACAGAGTGAGACCCTGTCTGAACAAAAAGAAAAAAAATCAAAATCCCTGCTCTAATGGGAGGATTACATTCTAGTGCAAGGAGACTGACCATCAAGACTGTTCATTTCTTTATTCCACCGCAAATATTTATTAAGCTGCTGTGCACCAGGCACTAGGGAATGTGTGTGTGTGTGTGTGTGTGTGTGTATATATATATATATATGTATTTACACTATATATATATATTTTTTTATTTTTTGTTTTGTTTTGTTTTCAGACCAAGTCTCGCTCTGTTTCCCAGGCTGGCATACAGTGGTGTGATCTCAGTTCACTGCAACCTCTGCCTCCCAGGTTCCGTGATTCTTGTGCTCATGTCTCAGCCTCCTGAATAGCTGGGATTACAGGCACATGCCACCACACCGGCTAATTTTTATATTTTTAGTAGAGATGGTGTTTCACCATGTTGATCAGGCTCGTCTCGAACTCCTGACCTCAAGTGATCCACCCACCTCACCCTCCGAAAGTGTTTAGATTACGGGCTTGAGCCACCGCGCCTGGCCAACACTAGGGCATATTAATAAGCAAAATAGACAATAATCCTTGCCTTCTGGAGCTTACATTATAGTGGGAGGAGCTAGACAGAAATCTTAGCAAATTAGTATGTCAGAAGACGATAAATGCTACGGAAAAAAATAGAGTAGGATAAGGAGAGACAGCGATTTCTTGGGGGTTGAGGGGTACAATTTAAGTGGGTGGGCAGAGAAGCCTCACTGAGGAGACATAAAGACCCTGGGGGAGTGAGGGGCATCAGACTGTCTGGGTCATAATGGTCCTTTGGTTCAGGAACAGCTATGTAATTCAAGCCAGGTCAACCAACGCCTCTCCCTGGGATTTTTCAACCAAAGCGGACTAGAACCCACCATTTTTTCTCTCCCTTCAGGGAGCTGCAGGGAGGAAGCTGGGGGCTGCTAACAGCCATGCCTCTGCTTCAGGAGAAAATGATGATGGAGGAGAGAAAGAACAGGAGACAGGACATGGACATGGAGGTCCTGGGGGCCTGGAGAGCCGGGTTCATGGGGGCCCGGAGCCCACTCTGCCCCTGTCTCTTCAGCAGTTTGATTATGTGAGCCATTTTCCTTTTTTTGTGTCAGCTAACTCCAGTTGGGTGTCTGTGACTTACAGGCAAAGGGGGAGACCACACAGAAGGGAAAGGGAATTTCCAGCCATTCTGGAGCAGCGCATTGCTGGAGAAAAGTCACCTGAGGCATCCATTCTCCACAGGCTGGTGCCCCACACAGGGAAAGCTGGGCCCATAGGCCCTGCCCAGAGTCATGCTTCCCAGATGTTTGAATATTTAGGGCTTATACATTTCCAGAAGGAAAAACAAAAAGTAAGTTGGGCTGGCGACTTTTTTATTTCGTCCAATGAGGATAAGAGAAAATAAATAATCGGTGATCAACTACTTTCACCACCATTTCACAGGAGATGTGCCATGCTCGAACTCCGAAGGTGGAGGGCATGGTTCAGAATAAAGGATAGCGTTGTGAATGGAATAAAATAATGTGATGAAAGCCCCACTTTATTTTCTTGTCTCCCAAAGGACTGGGGAAAGCGCCTCTGAGAGCGGCCCCCATGAACCACCGCAGTGGGCTCAGAACCATTGCCCTGAAGTGCGTAGTGGGACTCAGAACTTTCAGGAAGACACAGGGCCAAAAGGGCCAGACTCCTCTTTCCAAATCCTGATTAGGTGAAGTTGTTTTATTAGACATTAGATCCCCCAAGCAAAAGGATTTTGTAACTAGCAGAGAATTGCCTTACCTTGGGGAAAATAGACTATTGCTACACCTTCCATGACTGGAAAGAGAGGAACCTAGTGTCTGCTGACCTGGAATATTTGTTCCCCAAGAATTAGCCTTTGAAGAGCTTGCTCCTCTGCCTGTTTGAGGAAGGCAGTACAATCCTCATGAGCTCTATACAACCTTTCCTGCCAGTCCCCAGGCCTCAGATGCTCCCTAATAGCCATGCTGTGTTACCGCCTTAGAATTTCCCTTTTCTCTAGGACTGTTGTTTTTCTGAGCATTGCCTTGTACTAGTCGAGATGTTGGTGAAGTTTTTCTGTAAAGGACTGGATAGTAAATGTTTTAGGCTTTGTGGGTCACATGGTCTCTATTGCAACAACTCAGCTCTGCTGCTATTATGCAAAAGCAGCCACAGACAATATGTAAACAAATGGGTGAGGCAGTGTTTCAATAAAACTTTATTTACAAAACAGATGGAGGGCTAGATTTGACCCACAGGCCACAGTTTGCTGACTCTTACACTTAGCCCGTATTTCAAAATGTGAAGTTTAACCCTCCCTTTCTGTTAAAGACACTGATGACGTTTGTTACCTTTACCCAGGGGTGGAAGGAGGAGGGACTGAGTTGTTCTTTTACTGATACCCTAGGGTCTGTGACTTTCCCTGTATCTTTCTTATTACTAAGACCTTGTGCCACATTTATTCTCTTTTTAAACAGAACCCCCATTTTTTTGTTATGGTGGGTTTATCTTATGAATTTTAAATAATTTCTCAAACCAGGAAATAAATTCAATGTTTTTGTTATGAGTTAAATTTATCCACCCCACCCCACATCAAACTCGTATATTGGATTTTCAACCAAAGCTGACTAACCCCCAATACTGCAGACTGTGATCTTATCTGTAAAAAGGGTTGTTGCAGATGTAATTGGATAAGTTAAGTTGAGGTTCTACTGGAGGAGTAGGGTGGGCCCTAAATAGAAAAGGGAAATTTGAACACAAACACATAGAAATGGGAGCACCACGTGAAGATTGGAGTAATGCTGACACACGCAGAGGAAATGCTCAAAGCTGGGAGAGGTCTAGAACAAATTCAGTCCTGTTCTGGCACCTTCAGAGGGGACAACGTCCTGACGACACCTAGAGCTCAGACTTCCAGCCTCCAGAACTGTGAGAGAATAAATTTCTGATTTAAGCCACTCAGTATGTGATACATGGCTATGGAAGCCATAGCAAACACATATAGTTCTGTTATGAGATGGGCTGACCCAAGGTAGACTAATGATGAATCTTGACTTTCTCAATGGGTACATGTCAGTATCGCCAAGATGGAAGGTTGGGCATCTGTGACCTGGGGTTGTAGATTGAAAAACAGTTGTTGACATATTCCTGGGTTGTTCCAGCTTTAAAGGAGATGCCATTTGGGCCTTCTTGAGAAGAAAGTTTTCATTCTTGAACTCAAGCTCAGAGGCCAGACCACTTGGAAGGGCCTGCCAGCCACAGATGTAAAGCTGTACCAGGTCTCCCTGGGAGAATGCAGGGCTGCAGGCCAGCTGGGGCCCCTTCCTTGTGTGTTCTGGTCATCTGGCTTCCATCAGTTCCTCTGCCCTGCTGGCTCAGGCTTTCTTCTTTAATCCTTAAGGTATTTTTTGCATCATTTAAGTGTTTCTGCTTCCTGCTGATACCAAGATACACAGAAGTTGCCCGGAATGTGGTGGAGTGAACTTAAATGTGAGTCACACAATCAAATCTATTTTTAAAATCGAACAGATTTTTGTCTCTATCCACTGTATGCATGTGTTCCTCATACCAGCTTTCTGCCCATACCATGGGAAGGAGAGACTCAGAGGGTCCTTCTCTGAAAACATGTATCAGGGACACACCTTTCAGTAATAAAATTCTTCCCTTTCTTTAAGCCTCACTGGGCAATGTCCTGGAAACCAACAGAATTCCAAACACCGCTGTCTATTCCAAGATAAGAACACAAATGGCCCTCTGGATAGATAAGCCCGTGGAACTGATGCTTCATTGTCATTCTTCCACTGTACAAATGTTGACTGAACTTCCAACACAGACCTGACTGTTGGCACCACTATTCTGTAAGCATCCCAAAGGGTATGAGAAAAGGGTGTGTTTGCCAACATTTTCATCCCCAGTTGTAAAAGAGGCCCATAGTCCCACAGACGCTCAGCATTGATTCTTTTAGACATCACCTCGACTTAGCACAGTCCACTAGGGTCTTCATAAAGGGATGTTTTGCTACAAGTTTAGCATCGTGGTTGCTATCTTATTTTGCTTTGTTAATTTTCCCATCTCCCCTTCTTGGCTTCACCAAGCTCCCTGACTCTGACACCCAACCGTCTCAAGGCTTGCATGGAAGTGTGTACAGTTGCCCATTAGTGCTCTCTTGCCAATATGCTTTCTGTACCCCTGGGTCCTGCCCTGGCCATCTTCCCTTCACCAGCAACCTGCCTGAAGTTCACTGCACTTGAGCATCATTAATGGTACTTTATAATATGTTCTTATTCCTCCTTCCTCTCACCTTCCAAATGTTCCAATCCCATGACCCATTTCTGTAGACATCTGCTCCTTGGCAGCTGGGAGAAAGGAGGAGGCACCATAACAGGCAGGATGGGAATGGTTGCCACTGGCTTGGCAATTGAACAAAGATGGCAGCTGGGCTCTCTGTTTGTGTGACTTCACTTGTTCTGTGAACTGAAAGGTCTGGCAGGGTTTCTGTTGCCCACCAAGAGAGTACAAATCACTCCATCCTTTTGTGTTTTATACATGCTTTTATCAGTGTATACATCACAATTAGACTAAACCAATTACTTATTGTCATGCCTGTCTTCCCTGTTAGGAAATGGCAATGACTTTCATTTTTCCATCAACCTAAAGGCCTTTAAAGGTCTTTGTGCCTGCTAGGTGAAAACTGGAGCAATAGAATGGTAAAGCTTTGAGAACCTCTGATACAACCTTCTCCTGTCATACAAGGAAACTGAGGCTCAGAAAGTTGGCTTGCTCAGCAGAGATAAGGGAATGTCTGCTGGCTTTGAAATCATATTTATCTGTGTTCAAAGCCTTCCTCTTCCAACAGCTGGATGACCTTGTTCAAGATATATCTTTCTTTTTTTTTTTTTTTTTTTTTTTTGAGACGGAGTCTTGCTCTGTCACCCAAGCTGGAGCACAGTGGTGCCATCTTAGCTCATTCCAACCTCCGCCTCCCAGGTTCAAGCGATTCTCCTGCCTCGGCCTCCTGAGTAGCTGGGATTATGGGCATGCACCACCATGCCCAGCTAATTTTTTTATTTTTAGTAGATACAGGGTTTCACCATGTTGACCAGGCTGGTCTTAAACTTCTGACCTCAGGTGATCTGCCTGCCTAGGCCTCCCAAAGTGCTAGGATTACAGGCGTGAGCCACTGCGCCTGGCCAAGATATATCTGTCAACCTCTGTTTTCTCACCTGTAGAAAGAGAATACTGCAGTGATAGCCACTTTGAAAGGTTGTTATAAGGAATAAACAAAATAATACCTGTTAAGTGACTAGCACAACTGTTGACACCTTAACGGATGGTAGTTCATTCACTTCCCACCAATCCTCTCCCATCCTGGGTCCATGCACTCCCCCATGAATAGTGAAGAGTTCTGTGCTCTTCTCTCTATTTCATGTGGACTTCCTAATATTTAATTGCTTAAGCTAGTGGTGAGAGGTTTTGCTTTGCAGTCAGTATTTCCCAGATGGCACAGGGATTACCAGAAGAGCTAACTCCCAGTGGGCAATGGTAGTTTCCCATGTGCTCTGCACCTAGAATGAAATAACAGGATTTAGGCTGTCATAGAAAACTCAGAATCAAGTACTCCTTGCTGAGTGGCCTTTGAAAGTTTTTGTCCATTTGGACATATGGATGGGAAGCAGTACAGGGCAGTGGTTCAGAACATGGACTTCAAGTCAGACAAATATGACCTCAAACCCCATCTCTGCTTTTCATTATGTGGAGTTGGACATGTTACTTAACCTCACTGTGCCTCAATTTATTTATCTGTAAAATGGGAATAACAATAATAGCTTCCTTAGAGGTTGTTGTAAAAATTAAATGCAGTAGTATACACAAAGGACCTGGCATTTGGTGGGCAGTCTCATGGTGGCTATCATTGGTATTACTCTCATCTCCTCTGTTAGAAACTGGCTCAGGAATCAGTGGCTTGTACTCTAAAACTCAGTAGGAAAAAGTCCCTTTAGGAAAGCTTATCCACTGCTGGTGGGAATGTAAATTAGTTTAGCCATTGTGGAAAGAAGTTTGGTGATTTCTCAAGGAACTTAAAACAGAACTATCATTTGACCCAGCAATCCCATTACTGAGTATACCCAAAGGAATATAAATCATCCTACCCTAAATACACATTCTGTGTATGTTCATTGCAGTACTATTCACAACAGCAAAGACATGGAATCAACCTAAATGCCCATCAATGGTAGACTAGATAAAGAAAATGTGGTACATATACACCATGGAATACTATGTAGCCATAGAAAAGAATGAGATCATGTCCTTTGCAGTAACATAGATACAGCTGGGGGCCATTATCCAAAGCAAACTTACGCAGGAACAGAAAACCAAATACTGCATGTTTTCATTTATAAGTGGGAGTTAAATATTGAGTACACGTGGTCACAAAGAAGGGAACAATAGACACCAGGGCTTACTTGAGGGTGGAAGGTAGGAGGAGGGTGAGGATCAAAAAACTATCTATCAGGTACTATGCTTATTACCTGGGTTGATGAACTAATCTGTATACCAAACTCCCCCAACATGCAATTTACCTGTATAATCAATCTGTGCATGTACCCCTGAACTTAAAATAAAAGTTAAGGAAACACAAGTTCTTTCATAATGCTCTTAACTATTTGGATTTGTCACTGGTTCAGTGACCCTGAAATTAATATTTTTAAACATCATCTATAATTACTTTGAACTGTGCTGGGTATCATGATTAGAAAGAAATTTGAAACCATGATTTGTGTTCCACAAAATTGTAAAATCCATTTGGACAGAAGATAGAGGATGTTTTACTTGATGGAAGGCTAGACTCTGAGTCAGGAAAACTGGGCTCTACTCTCAACTCTGCCATTAACAAATTACGTGATATTTGGCAAACTGTCATTGGCTTTGCCTCAGTTTTCTCAGCTGTAATGTGAGGTGGTTTGAAAATTTTCCAGCAGGAACAATCATTTGTATATTCGTACAACAGATTAAATTGTTTTGGGGGCTAGAGATACAGAAGTGAGCAAAACAGACAAAGCCCTGCCCTCCTGGGGTTCCAGTGTTGAGACAGAGATAAACGGAACATGCAAGAAAACATCTAGTGTGTCGAATGATGATGAAGGCCACAGAGAAAACGCAGCAGGGAAGGGGGACAGGAAGTACTGGTACAGATTGGGAAGTTGGCTGTCATTTTAAATAGCATGGCCAGAGAATGCCACACAGAGAAGGTGACATTTCATCCAGGACTTAAAAGGAAGTAAGGAAACCAGCCATGTGGCTGCCTGGGGAAAATGTCTTCCAGGCTGGTGAAACAGTAAATATATGAGAGAGGGGCATGCCTGGCATGGGTGGAGGAACAGCAAAAAGGTGAATGTGACTAGAGCGAGTGAAGGAGGGGAGAGGAGATGAAGTGAGAGAATGGATGGCAGGGAGGCCCAATCCTGCAGGGCCCAGAGGTCACTGGACAGATCCTGGCTTTTGCTCTACGGGAAATGGCTGCCATTGATGAGTTGAGTAGAGGAGCAACATGGTCTGATTATGATCTAAAGGATCTCTCTGACTACTGGGTAAAGAATAGTCTAAGATGGAACAAAGGCAGAGCAATACTCAAGATGAAGGCTGAGGCGGGAGGGCCACTCCAGCCCAGGAGTTCGAGGCTATAGTGCATTATGATCACATCTGTGAATAGCTGCTGCACCCAAGCTTGCACAGCATGACATGATCCATCTCTATTAAATAAAAAAATAGTCAAGATGAGAAATGATGGTAGCTTGGACCAAGATCCCAGCAGTGAAGGTGGTAAACAGTGGCAAGTCTCAAGGTATATGTTGAAGGTAGAGTTGACAGGATTTGCTGTCGGACTGGGAGATAAGAATGAAAAGAAAAATGAATGAAGAACTCTTGGCTTGAGAAACTGCAAGGATGCAGTTGATGTTAAGATGGGAAATCGTGTAGATGCGGCAGGTTTTGGGGGAAGATCAGGAGTTTGATTTTGAGAAAGTTAACATTTCAGATGCCTGTTAGGCACTTCAGTGGGCAGCTGACATATGAGTCTAGAGTCCAGGCAAGAGCTAGATCTGGAAGACATCAGCTTATAGATGGCATTTACAGCCGTGAGACTGGATGTAAGGGATGGTTGTAGAAACAGAAAAGAAGTCCAAACCCTGCTCCTGAGGTCTCCAGTGATAAGGATCAGGGAGGTGTGGAGAAACCAGCAAAGGTTCCTGAGAAGTATTGGCCCAGGAAATACAAGGAAATCCAGGAGAGTGTGATGTCTCAGAAGCCAAGTGTGGAAAGTATTCCAGGAAATCTATAAACCTATGACAAAACAGTCTGAAGAAATGAAGAGATGGCCTTCAGAGATTCATGCGTAGGCATGGATTAGAGTCCATTGTTCCTGAGGTTCCTGAGAGCTTGGGGGCAGGGCTGGTATTAGGCTCAGAACAGGAGGAGGATCTAGGTGGAAGTTGTTTATGCAATTACCTTTCAGCCTTTTCTAAGCAGGTTATACACAAGACTGACAGACTGTAGTTGGGCAATTAAGTAGGACTCAGAGGGTAGGATAGAGTGTTGAAAGAAAAAAATTAACATTTTAGATCAAAATTCATCTCAACGACAAGCTATTAAATGTCTTTCCTGTGTTTCTTTCCATACACTTTTAATTATTTCTTGGTCAGAAACATCCTGTTGGTGAATGCCTAGAAGGGTCAGCCATTCCCCAAATTCTTTTGAAATGCTGAGTTCTAAGTTATGAAAGTTGTTTCTCTTAGAAGGGCATCTGAAGATGAAAGTCAACCTCTCCCCTGCTCAGCAGTGAATTACATTGGCCTCTCTTATTATTCCCTCATTTTTATGAAATGGAAACTCTTTCACAATGTTTAATGGGCTCTTCACATGTTATTTCACGGACCATTAACATAACTGGATAATAGAATTGATGGTTAAAATACCCTACTTATCCCATGTAAGGTGTGAATATGCCACGATTAACCCAGGACAGAAGAGGGCAAGAGCAAAGCCATCCGACACAAAGCAAGAGTGGTTCAGAAGCACAGGAAGTGGGTGCCCTGCCTGCCTGTTTGGGAGAAATAATAATGATCATAATGGCTATCATTTATGTTCTATACGCATCCCCTTTTCCAGTCTGTACACAAATTGTATGAGGCAATACTGTCCCCACTTTTTAAAAAAGTAAATTACTGAGGATCCCCTGGCCGAAGGGGTGTGCTATCAAAGGTGCCTGAATAACGACCTACTGCAGCCTAGCCCAAGTGGCACATCAAACTCACTATCATAGGTGCCCCCCAGAATTCATGTATTGAAGCCCCGACCCCCAGTACTTGATGTGTGGCTGTATTTGGAGGGAAGGCTTTTAAAGAGGTAATGAAGATTAAATGAGGCCATTAGGGTGGGGCCCTAATCCAGTAAGTCCAGTGTCCTTACAAGGAGAGAAAGGGACCCCAGGGATGCGCACGCATAGAAGAAAGGCCGTGTGAGGACACAGCAAGAAGGTGGCTGTCTGCAAGCCAAGAAGAGAGGCCTCAGGAGAATGTGACCCTTCCGGCACTTTGATCTTGGACTTCCAGCCTCCAGAATGGTGAGAAAGAAATTTATGTTTAAGCCACCCCAACTGTGGTATTTGCTATAGCAGCCTTAGCATACTAAGATAGGGTGGTATCAGGTCTGTGGTAGACATATTTTGGAGCACTCTTTTTGTGAAATGGACACTCTTATCCTCTACTTAATTAGCGGTGGTGGGGAAGGTGGTCATGTTTGTGCCACATGACCCTTGGCTGCCTATAGCTGTGGACCAGGGGTATATGGCAGGCTCCTGGCAATCAGATCTCTGTCCTGGGAGTTTATAATTGGAAGACTGAGAAATGGAGTCAGTTAGACAATGAAGGTCAAGGCAGTGGTGATGCCACAGAGTCCTGAGGCCATGGTGGTCTGTGGGTGAGCAGAAAAACTTGGCCTTCCATTGGAGAGAGCAAGGGATATGTGGAAAGAGAGAGGGACTCTGTAGTCTCAGAATCAGAGAGATGAAAGAGAAGCCACCTGGTGATGTCTGAGTCCTGTGAGACCCTGCTTTGCTTCCTGCCCTTGGATTCTGGGAGCATCTCTGTATCCTTCCAATAAGTCTTCAACTCTGCCTAGTCTGAGTGGATTTCTCTTCCTTGTGATCAAACCGAATCAGACACCAAGCTCAGGCTCTTTCCATGTGTATAGTGTGCTAGGCCCATCTAAGGCAATCCCTCACAGCCCAGCAGCACTCCTGAACATTCAGGATCTTTCTCCTTCAGTACAGCTTTATTAATTCTACAAAAGCATGTTAGATGCTGTGTTGGTCAGGGTTCTCCAGAGAAACAGAACCAGGAGATCATATATACAAAGAGACTGATTTGAAGGAATTGGCTTATGTGATTGTGGGGGTTGGCAAGTCCAAAATCATGAAGGAAGCCAATGACAGGTTGGAACCTCTGAGGCAGGTGGTTTGATGTAAATTAAGGATAGGAGTTGACAAATGTTTTCTGTAAAGGGCCAGACTGTAATTATATTAGTCTCTGTGGGTCATTGTTTCTGTTGCAACCACTTAACTCTGCCATTGTATTGTGAAAGCAACCACAGACATTATGTAACTAAATGGGCATGGCTGTGTTCCAACAAAACTTTATAAATACTGGATTAGGGATTTCACATAATTTTTTAGTGTGTTAAAATATTATTTTAAATCTTTTTGATCATTTAAAACTTAAGAAACTTACTAGCTCACAGGCAGTAGAAAAATAGGGTGGGTAGTTTGGCTCACAGGCTCATAGTTTACTGACCCCTAATTTAGAACAATAATTAAAATATTGCAGTTAAAGAAGATTCACATCAAAACTTCTATGTTGTTCAAAAAGACAATGATTGAGTAAATTGAAGTACAATCACTTCTAAAAATTTTTGCAATTAAAGTAATATAAAGACTATATAGCAATATTGAAATGCTGTGATAAATTGCAAGTGGAAAAAGCAGACTCCAAAATTACGTCTACTCTGATTTTAACTATGTTGCATGAATCTTGAATAAATTATGTGCAAATTATGTATGCACAAGGATTGAAAGGGAAAAATGAAAGCTGTTTGATTTGAATGAAGCTGGGACTGTGGGTAATTTGTTTTTGCTTAAATGGGAGTATCGAGTTTCCTTCTAATTCTCAGGTTCTATGATGCCATTACCATGGACATTTAGTTTAAATAATTTATTAGGCCATCCCCCTTTGCAGATAAGGAAGGAAGAGGACGTAATTTAGATTGGTCAGAGATCAGAGTTTCAAGTAGTGTTCCAGTTAACCATCGCTGAGTAACAAACAACCCTACACTTAGTGGCCTCAAACAACCACAGTTTTATTAAGTTTATGGATTCTGTGGGTGAGAAATTCAATCAGGGCACAGTAGCCATGGCTTGCCTCCACTGTAAGATGTCTGTGGCTTCAGCTGGGAAGACCTGAATGGCTGCAGGGGACTCAAATGTCTGGGTTCTGCAGCATGCTCTTCTGAGATAACATCTTCATTTGCACTGGAATCTGGGCAGGAATCACTCCTAGGATGGTGAGTTAGTTTCCTAAGGCTTTCATAATGAAGTACCACAAACTGGATGGCTTAAAACAACAGAAATTTATTGTCCACAGTTCTGGAAGCTGGAAGTCTAAGATGAAAGTGTTGGCAAAGTTGATTTCTTCTGAGGTCAGGAAGGAACAGTCTGTTTCATGCCTCTTTTCTATCTCCTGGTCATTGGCTGGCAACGTTTGGCATTCCTTGGCTTATGGAGGAGTCACCCTGATCTCTGCCTTCATTTCCACACGATGTTCTTTCTCTGTGTGTGTGTTGTCTCTGTGCCCACATCCTCTTTTTTCATAAGGACACCCATCATTTTGGATTAGGGCCCACCCTAATGACCTTATCCTCACCTGATCATCTGCAAAACCCTGTTTCCGAATAAGGTCACATTCACAGATACTGGGGATTAGGTCTTTAACATTTCTGTGGAGATGCAGTTCAACCCATAGAAGCTGAGCTCAGCTGGGACTGCCTACACAGTGCCTCCATATAGCCTCTACATTACTGGGTGAAATTCACCCCCGATATTTCACATAGGTTCTTATCTATTTTCCTTAAGTGTCGGCTGGTCTGAGAAACAAAGGGAAAGAGTACAAAAGAGAGAAATTTTAAAGCTGGGTGTCTGGGGGAGACATCACACATCAGCAGGTTCCATGATGCCCCCTGAGCCATAAAACCAGCAAGTTTTTATTAGTGATTTTCAAAAGGGGAGGGAATGTACAAATAGGGTGTGGATCACAGAGATCACATGCTTCACAAGGTAATAAGATATCACAAGGTAAATGGAGGCAGGGCGAGATCACAGGACCACAGGACCGGGGTGAAATTAAAATTACTAATGAAGTTTCAGGCAGGCATTTTCACTGATAACATCTTATCAGGAAACAGGGTTTGAGAGCAGACAACCGGTCTGACCAAAATTTATTAGGCAGGAATTTCCTCGTCCTAATAAGCCTGGGAGCGCTATGGGAGACCGGGGCTTATTTCATCCCACTGCGATGACCGTAAAAGACAGCCACCCCCAAAGCGGCCATTTTAGAGGCCTCCCCTCAGGGACACATTCTCTTTCTCAGGGATGTTCCTGGCTGAGAAAAAGAATTCAGCAATATTTCTCCCATTTGCTTTTGAAAGAAGAGAAATATGGCTCTGTTTCACCCAGCTCACTGGCAGTCAGAGTTTAAGGTTATCTCTTTTGTTGCCTGAACATTGCTGTTATCCTGTTCTTTTTTCAAGGTGCCCAGATTTCATATTTTTCAAACACACATGCTGTACAAACAATTTGTGTAGTTAACACAATCATCACAGGGTCCTGAGGTGACATACATCCTCCTCAGTTTACGAAGATGATGGGATTAAGAGATTAAAGTAAAGACAGGCATAGGAAATCACAAGGGTATTGATTGGTGAAGTGATAAGTGTCCATGAAATCTTCACAATTTTTGTTCGGAGATTGCAGTAAAGACAGGCATAAGAAATTATAAAACTATTAATTTGGGGAACTAATAAATGTCCATGAAATCTTCACAATTTATGTTCTTCTGCCATGGCTTCAGCCAGTCGCTGTGTTCAGGGTTCCTGACTTCCCGCAACACTCCATCTGGCATGGAGCTGAGTTCTGAGAGGGAGTATCCCTGAAGCGAGCCTAAGTGAATCAGGTAGAAGCTGCATGGACTTTTATGCACCAGCTTTGGAAGCCATGGTCTATTGGTAGAAGCAGTCACAAGCTTGCCCAAATTCAAGATGAGGGGCATAGAATTTATCTTTGAATGAGAGGAGTATCAAATAATTTGCCACCACTGTTTTTAAAAAGTAGACTTTGGCCAGGTGCAGTGGCTCACCCTGTAATCCCAGCACTTTGGGAGGCTGAGGTGGGAGGATCACTTGAGCCTAGGAGTTTGAAACCAGCCTGGTCAAAATAGTGAGGCCCTGTATCTTAAAACAAAACAAAACAAAAACCAGACTTCATTATACATATACATATGTATGTGTGTGTGTGTGTTTGTATATATGTGTATATATATATATATATATTTTTTTTTTTTTTTTTTTTTGAGACTGGGTCTCACTCTGTCACCCAGGCTAGAGTACAGTGGCACCATCACTGTACTCTTACTGCAGCCTTAAACTCCTGAGCTTAAATGATCCTGATCCTCTCACCCCAGCCTCCCAAGTAGCTGGGTCTATAGTATAGGTGTGCACCAGCACACCCGGCTAAGTTTAAAAAAAAATTTTTTGTAAGAGATAAAGTTTCACCTTCTCACTTTGTTGCCCAGGCTGGTCTCAAACTCCTGAGCTCAAGTGATCCTCCCGCTTTGACCTCCCAAAGTGCTGAGATTACAGGTGTGAGCTGACATGCCTGGCTGATTTCATTTTTTAGAGCAGTGGTTGGGGCACAGCAAAACTGAGAGGAAGGTACAGAGGTTTCCCATATAATTCCTGCCCCTACAAATGCACAGCCTCCCCTATTATTAACATCCCCCACCAGAATGGTGCATTTGTTACAATTGATGAACTGACGCTGATGCATCATCACCCAAAGTCTACAGTTGACATCAGCGTTCACTGTTGATGTTGTACATTTCATGGGAATGCATAATGACGTGTATCCACCATTATAGTTTCAGTGCCCTAAAAATTCCTGTTTGCAGACATTTTGAAAAACCACCTCATGTAGCAATGTTTAACCTAGGGTTTATGGACCCACTGGGAATCCATAGATGGCTTCCAAAGCATCTGAGAAACTATGGGAGTTATGCAATGTGTTGTATGAGTCCAGGTTCTTTTTTCTGCAGCATTGGTCCGTAGTTCAAAAGGGGTTATGACCTATAAATGATGAGGAAATACAGGGATATTAGGCCAATTTGCTGCTTCCAAACAGATCAGGGCATGCTTCCCATTCTCTAACTCAGAGAAAATGTGTTCTATCTCTGGCTTGGCATCAGAGACAGCCTTTCTCCTTCCCCGAGGCAGCCTCTGCCATCTGCCAAATGGTGTTGTTCTGTGACCCCAGTGTCCTTGAAGCCATCCGGAAGTCTTAGAGGGAGGTCCCTAGTGGTCCCAGCATGCTCTAACTCCTCAGGGGACAGGGCTGGAACTGAAAAGCAGCCTGTTTCCCACTCTCCCTAGAGCTGAAGGCTCTGTGAGAATGGGCTCTGTGAGCCCAACCATCCCACAACAGAACTAGGAGCCCATGGAAGGGTTGGCTTGTCCCACCATACTCAGCCCCTTCCAACCTTATTCATGCTTCTGTGTTATTTGGGTACCTGCTTATCTCCTCTACTAACTAATAAAATTTTGAGAACAACGACCTGTCATTTTTCTGTATATTAAACAGTATTTAGCACCACGTTTTGCATATGATAATTCTCAAAATGGTTGGTAATTTTAAAACATCAAAGCTGAGTTGCAGAAAGTTAGAACAGATCTCCAACGGCTCTGATGGCAGCTTTGGTCACAAGGATGCTGGTTATTTATGTGGTTAGAACCAGGGCCTCAAGAGCTCACCGTGCTAGGAGGGTCTTATCTGGGGAAAGCCAGAGTAGGCCAAAAATAAGAAGGGGATTTGAGAGGGGGAATTTGAGGAGAGAAACTTAGAGCTAGCCTGGGTTCTAATCCCAGCTCTGCCACCAACAATCTGTGGGACAGGACACCAGTCAAGGCATGTCTGTATGGCACAGTAGAGTTGGAATGTGAAGCTTGGCTGTCTCATGTATTAGCTGTGAGAGAGGCAGCAGCTTCATGTCCTAGCTCCCTCCTCTTCTTATTATCTGTGTGACCTTGGGCATTAATAAGTCTCCAAAGCCTCAGCTACCTCTCTCCTAAAATACCTGTTCTAGTGATCCTGCTGCTCTGGGTTGAAACTCAGGTGATC
The DNA here is from genome assembly GCF_029289425.2 of Pan paniscus. NCBI lineage: Eukaryota > Metazoa > Chordata > Mammalia > Primates > Hominidae > Pan > Pan paniscus. The sequence continues at coordinate 30,604,947 of NC_073254.2, forward strand.
CCAAGATGCTGGCTTACCAATCTTCTCTCATGGACCCTGACACCAAACTCACTGGAAACATGGCACTGTTACCCATCAGAAGCCAATTCAAAGGACCTGCCCCCAGAGAGACAAAAGATACAGATATTGTGGATGAAGCCATCTGTTACTTCAAGGCCAATGTCTTCTTCAAAAACTATGAAATTAAGAATGAAGCTGATAGGACCTTGATATATATAACTCTCTACATTTCTGAGTGTTCGAAGAAACTCCAAAAGTACAATTCCAAAATCCAAGGTGAGAAAGAAATGTATACATTGGGAATCACGAATTTTCCTATTCCTGGAGAGCCTCATTTTCCACTTAACGCAATTATGCCAAACCTGCGAACAAACAGGAAGATGAAGTGATGAGAGCCTATTTACAACAGCTAAGGAGAAAGACTGGCTTGAGACTTTGTGAGAAAGTTTTTGACCCTCAGAATGATAAACCCAGCAAGTGGTGGGCTTGCTTTGTGAAGAGACAGTTCATGAACAAGAGTCTTTCAGGACCTGGACAGTGAAGGGAGCCTGGGCAGCCACCATCTCCAGAGCCCTGGGCAGCATTTTCCATTAAGATGTACACAATCTTTTGCCTTTATCTCATAAAGTTTTATACAGAAGAGAGAAGAGCATGTCTTCACTTGAAAAACTCTTGATCAAGAATTCGGGTGGGGGAAAAGAAAGTGAGGTATCAAAGGTGATCTGAAATTTTCTACAGTATTAAGCTGGTGCTTAATAAGAATAAGTAATAATAAAGAAATTTCTAACATTAAAAAAAATACCTATTCCAGAGATTACTAGTGTCAGCCAAGTGCCCTCCATGGGATAGGTACTGTTGTAAGTGCTTTATATGTACTCACTCCTTTGGTCCTTTTAACAATCCTGCAAACTAGGTAGTATTATTATCCCATTTCCAATAACTCAACTGAAGCACATGGGGGTAACTCTCCTACAGTTACCCCACTGTCAAGGGGGTATAGCTGGGATTTGAACCAGGCAGTCTAGCTCCCTGAGTCTGCTTCCTTAACCACCACATTACCACACAGTGACCTGACACAATGCACTGAAATTGCTTAGCATGCACTAAGAGCTCAACAAATGTCAGTTGCTCGTGATGGTCATTCTGAATCTCCCAGCCTCATTTTTAAGGTGGAGATGATACTACCCAATTAATAGGTAGAGATAACACAGATAAAGCACTGAACATTACACATAAGACTGGATGCCTGGGTTTGGTTTTTTTTTTTTTTGGTTCTGGCCACATGGCAAGCAGATCGGCTATTTATTTGCACCTATGACACCGACTTAGGGGTTCAACATGTTCTTGTTTGTTGCCGGGTCTGTATTGCTTGGTGTTTTCTAGCTTGCCTAGTGCTTTGCTCATAGCAGATGCTAAAAAATATGGTTCATTTATTTTCCTCAAATCTATAGAATTCCCACCATTCTTGTGTAGGCTACTTTGGAAGGCGGTGTGGGAGAAAGGGTACTTAGGTGCTGAGACAGAACTAATAATTGATCCCACTCCTGATTTCAGTCAGTCCCTATGCCAGGAAAAACTCACTCCTCTCCTTGTGCAATGTATAAGCCTCCCAGAAACTCACTTAAAGGCAATTTCTACTTAATTTGTGCTTTGGGTGTTACAAACACAAGCTTGTAACAGGTCTCCCCTTGTTAATACATGACAGCTATTGCCCTGTTCTTACCATGCCTATGCAGATCAATCCTGTCTGTCTTGGACTTCTGATTGCTACAGGCTGGGGACCATGTCTGTTTGACTTACTATCAATGGCACAATGCCAAGTACCAAGTACCAGGTTCAAAAAATGTTTATTTGCTGATTCAGCAGTTGTAGATCCTGTTGGAGGTAGATTCTAGCCTTGGTCATTCACCACCTTGATTTCTGACTCTGTGGCAAGATTCGTATATCGTGCTCTACTAGGTCTTCTCACCTTCATTTTTGTTATTTGGTGGGCAGAGCCTGTGTGCTGAAAAGGGGAAGTGGTTGTGAGTGTGCTGGAGAAAGAGGACCTGGTTCAGCAGATTTTTAGGAATGGGCTTAATCAGGGAGGGCACCTATTATTTACTAAGTACTTACTATGTCAGGCATCAGGTTAGGAGTTCTCCAAATGGATATAAATAAACAGAAAACTTTTGGTGCACCAGTGGTTTGTGGGAGACATTTGGGGGAGCATTCATTGCCTGCTCCTCATATTCCCAGGACTACGACTAGATCAGCAAGTTACTACAGCCCTCACTTCTTGTCTCTCTCCTTATCCATTTCTCCCCAGGAGGAGAAATGAGTTAACGGCTTGTGTCCATGATTTTCAGTGTATGTTGAATAACAGCAACTCAAACATATTAAGTCCTAATCCTTGGCATTTATAAATGTTACCTTATTTGGGAAAGAGCTCTTTGCAGTGTGATTAAGGATTCCGAGATAAAGAGGTATTATTTGTCTGTTAGGACTTCTGTAACAAAATACCACAGACTGTGGGACTTAAACAACAGAAATTTATTTTCTCGTAGTTCTAGAGGCTGGATGTCCAAGATCAAGGGACTGACAAGGCTGGTTTCTCTGAAGACCTCTCTTTGACTTGCAGATAGTTGCATTCTTGCTGTGTCCTCACATGACCATTCCTCTGTGTATGGGCACCCCTACTGTCTCTTCTTCTTATAAGGATACCAGTCCTGTTGAAGTAGGGCCCCACCCACATAACCTCATTTAACCTTAGTTACCTTTTAAAATGTCTTATCTCCAAATATAGTCAGACGGTGGGTCGGGGGTGGTCAGGGCTTTCACATGAATTTTGGGGGACAGAATTCACTCTGTAACAGGTTACTTTGGATCATCCAGGTGGGCCCTAAACCTCATTGCAAGCACCCTTATAAAAGAGAGGCAGAGGGAGATTTGAGACACACGCAGAGAGAAGACACACAGAAGGCAGTGTGGCTACACAGGCAGGGACTGGGGTGATGTAAACATAAGCCAAAGAATGCTGGCAGCCACTAGATGCTGAACAAGGAAGTGTGGTCCTGCTAACATCTTGATTTTGGACTTCTGGCTATCAGAGCTATGAGGGAATAAGTTCCTCTTTCTATCAGGCACCCAGTTTTGTTACAGCAGCCCCCCAAAATGAACACAATTGAATGGTGCTGTTCAAAGACTGAAACCTAACACCTGGAGCGTTGACTTTTTCCTGTCTCTCTCTGTCCAGGATGAAGCAGTAATGCTGGGTAAAAGTGTCAGCTCTGCAGACCAGAGTTTTCTTTCATGTGGAGTGTCCCAGAGTCTAGACTGGGGAGCAGAGTCAGGGAGCAGTATGGCTGAAGTATTCACAGGCCTGCTTGGTCACTTATACCATAGCCATATCCTCTAACCTGGAATTCATTAGGATGAAGCTCAAATTTTGATCTCCACTTATCGGATCCTCTCTATCTCTCTATCAGTTCTTGCTATGGTCTGAATGTTTGTGTACCTCCCCTCCAAGTTCATAGGTCAAATCATAATCCCCAGTGTCATGCTTTAGGAGGTGGGGCTCTTGGGAAGTGATTAGGTCAGGAAGGAAGATTAGTCATGAATGGGACTTGTGCCCTTATAAAAAAGGTGCCAGAGACATCCCTTGCCCTTTCCACCATGTTAGTTCATAGTGAGAAAATGGCCATCAATGAACTGAGAAGTGGCCCTTACCATGTAACGCATCTGCCTTGCTCTTCGACTTCCCAGCCTCCAAAACTGTAAGAAATCAATTTCTGTTGTTTGCAAGCTACTTGGTGTATGGTATTTTGTTAGAGCAGCACAAGCAGACTAAGACAGTTCTGAACTGGGATTCTGAAGAGAGGGGTGTTATTTATTAATCCCCTTAAAACCCCAAGAGAATGCATGGGAAATATATCTGTGGACTGGTTGGAGAGAAAAAAAAAATTTGTAAACAGGATGTGATCTGTCAGGATCCTCCTGAAAGAAAAGTCAGGGGTGGAAATTAGTAAGGCAAACCAGGGTCAGAGCTTCCCAAGACCATGGGAACCTACCTCTTGCATCAGCGTGACCTGGATGCGAAACATGGAATCAAAGAAGATCATTTTGGAGCTTTAAGATTTGACCACCCTGCTGGATTCGGACTTGCATGGTGCCTATAGGCCCTTTGTTTTGGCCAATTTCTCCCATATGGAATGGCTGTATTTACCCAATGCCTTTACCCCCATTTTGTCTAGGAAGTAACTAACTTGCTTTTGATTTTATAGGCTCATAAGTGGAAGGGACTTGCCTTGTCTCAGATGAGACTTTGGACGGTGGACTTTTGAGTTAATGCTGAAATGAGTTAAGACTTTGGGGGACTGTTGGGAAGGCAGGACTGGTTTTTAAAATGTGAGGACATGAGGTTGGCGGAATGATATGGTTTGGCTATGTCCCCACCCAGATCTCACCTGGAATTCCCACGTGTTGTGGAAGGGACCTGGTGGGAGGTAATTGAATCATGGGGGCAGGTCTTTCCCATGCTGTTCTCGTGATAGTAAGTATCACGAGATCCAGTGGTGATTATAAGGGTGAGTTTTCCTGCACAAGCTTTCTTCTATTGTCTGCTGCCATGTGAGATGTGCCTTTCCCCTTCCACCATGACTGTGAGGCCTCCCCAGCCACATGGAAGTATAAGTCCAATAAACCTCCTTCTTTTGTTTAAAAAGAAAAAAGAAAAGAAAAGAAATTAGTAAGGCAAGTTCTGACACAAGACTGCCTGGATTCAGATCTGAGCTTAGACCTTCCCAGCTGCATGACTGTGAGCAAATCAGTTTTTTCTCCCCTACTCAGTTTTCCCATCTGTAAAATAGGGCCAAATAGGAGCCCCTCTCTCCTAGATTAAATAAATGTATGGATTAAATAAATATATGCATATAAAGCACTTAGGACAGCTTACACAGAGGCACATAATAAGCCCCCAATAGATGTGAGCTATTATTCTCTAGAAAAATAGTTGAGAGAAAGGGAGAAAAAGAAGTTGCCTATAGATGCAGATATAAACTCTCTTTCTCTAGATGACTGTGGGTAAAATTCAGCAGCATTTAAATGTCTGGTCTGACCCACTGTTGAGATAACCAGTAAAAACTCAAGGCCTCAGGAGGGTGGGGGAAAAGGGAGTTGCAGGTGTTTGCAGGAGGAAGCCATCATTTCAGCCAATAACGGACTTGGTGCATCATGGGCATCTGGCAGCACAGCAAAGGCGCTTTGGCAGCTTCATGTACGGTACAAGTGAGTGAATTACTGTTATGCTAATTAAACTTTTTAATACAGCATCAGGAAAGAGTCTGATCCCTTCATTTCTAATATCTTGGAAATGCAGGGAAGGAGGGGAGGGTCATTGATTCATTAATTCAACACATGTTCATTGAGTTCCTGCTGTGTGCCAGGCACTATTCCAGCCCCTGGAGACATGAGAATAAATGAAGAAAAGTCCTGGATTCATGGCTTCTATTATAGTGATAGGAGAGAGACAATAAACAAATAAACATGTGAAACATAAATATAACAGTCAGGGCTGGGCGCAGTGGCTCACGCCTGTAATCCCAGCACTTTGGGAGGCTGAGGCAGGCGAATTACAAGGTCAGGAGAGCAAGACCATCCTGGCCAACATGGTGAAATCCCGTCTCTACTAAAAATACAAAAATTAGCCAGGTGTGGTGGTGCACACCTGTAATCCCAGCTACTCGGGAGGCTGAGCCAGGAGAATCACTTGAACCCAGGAGGCAGAGGTTGTAGTGAGCCAAGATCACGCCACTGCACTCCAGCCTGGTGACAGAGCAAGATTCCGTCTCAAAAAAAAAAAAAAAATTACAGTCAGATAATGACATGGGCTATGGAGAAAAATGAAATAGGTAAATGAGGAATGAGGAGAGGGTAAGAATGAGATGGTTTTAAATAGAGTGGTAAGTTCCCCAGTGCTGCTAAAACAAATGACCATAAACATAGTCCTTAAACAACAAAAATTTATTTTTATCTTTCTGTTCTAGAGGTCAGAAGTCCTAAAATAAAGGTATCGGCAGGACTGTGTTCCTTTTGGAAGGTTTAGGGGAGAATCCACTTCCTTGACTTTTTCAGCTCGTGAGGCCGCCCCCATCCCTTGGCTCATAGCCCCTTCCTGTATCTTCCAAGCCAGCAGTGTGGCAGATTCATATTTCTCTCTGATGCTCTTTCCACCATCATATCTCCTTCTCTGACTCTGTCTCCTGCCTCCCTCCTGTAAAGACTCATGAGTACAATGGGCACACCTGGATTATCCAGGATCATCTCTCATCTCAAGATCCTCAGCTTAATTATGACTGTAAAGTGTCTCTGCCATGTAAGGTAGCAGGTTCTGGGAATTAGGACATGGATATCATTGGAAGGCCATTATTCCACCTACCATGATAGTCAGAAAAGACCCCAGTGAGAAGGTGGCATTGAGAGAAGCAAGGATGTATGCCATGCAGTTAGCTAGGGAAGAGCACACCAGGCCACAGACGAGAGGCAGGTCTGGAGTGTTTGAGGAACAGAAAGGGCCTGATGAGCTGCAGAGGAGGGAGGAGGGGAGAGTAGCAGGTGCTGAGGTCAGAGGTAAAGGGGGACCAAATTCCACAGGCCCTTATAGGTCTCTTTGAGATCTTCTCTGCCAGCCCCACCCTGTTTGTGAAAGACTGAAACAGACTATGGTCTCATTTGGTTTTCACAGTGGTGTGACATCCTCAGTTTATGCTTGCTGAGTAAAGCCTGAGGCCTTGCCTCACCTACCCAGGCATTAAGGGATAGAGCTGGGTGTTTTTGGCCATTCTTGTGTCACTATAAAGAAACACCTGAGGCCAGGCACGGTGGTTTATGCCTATAATCCCAGCACTTTGCAAGGCCGAGGCGGGCAGATTGCCTGAGCTCAGGAGTTCAAGACCAGCCTGGACAACATGGTGAAACCTCGTCTCTACTAAAATACAAAAAGTTAGCTGGGTGTGGCGGCAAGAACCTGTAATCCCAGCTACTCAGGAGGTCGAAGCAGGAGAACTGCTTGAACCCGGGAAGCGGAGGTTGCAGTGAGCCAAGATCATGCCACTGCACTCCAGCCTGGGCGACAGAGCGAGACTTTGTCTCCAAAAAAGGAAAGAAATACCTGAGACTGGGTAATTTGTAAAGAAAAGAGGTTTACACTGGGAAGACAATGTAGTGATTCCTTAAGGATCTAGATCCAGAAATACCATTTGACCCAGCAACCCTATTATTTGGTGTATACCCAAAGGATTATAAATCAGTCTACTATAAAGACACATGCACTCGTATGTTTATTGCAGCACTATTTACAATAGCAGACTTGGAAAGAACCCAAATGCCCATCAATGATAGACTGGATAAAGAAAATGTGGCACATATACACCATGGAATACTATGCAGCCATAAAAAAAGATGAGTTCATGTTCTTTGCAGGGACATGGATGAAGCTGGAAGCCATCATCCTCAGCAAACTAACACAAGAACAGAAACCAAACACTGCATGTTCTCACTCATAAGTGGGAGTTGAACAATGAGAACACATGGACACAGGGAGGGGAACAACACATACCAGGGCCTGTCATGGGGTTGGGGGCAAGGGAAGGGAGAGCATTAGGGCAAATACCTAACGGATGTGAGGCTTAAAACCTATGACGGGTTGATAGGTGCAGTAAACCACCATGGCACATGTATACCTATGTAACAAACATGCACATTCAGCACATGTATCCCAGAACTTATTGTAAAATTTTAAAAGAAAGGATAAAGTTTAAAAAGAAAAAGAAAGAAAAGAGGTTTAACAGGCTTACAGTTCTGCAGGCTGTACCAACATGGCTCCAGCATCTGCTTCTGGTGAGGGCCTCAGGGAGCTCACAATCATGGCAGAAGGTGAAGCAGGAGCAGGCGCAAGAGCATGAGGGAGGAGCTGCCACACACTTTTAAACAACCAGGTCTTGTGAGAACTCTCTCATTATCATGAGAACAGCGAGGGACAAATCCGCCCCCATGATCCAATCACTTCCCACCAGGGCCCTCTTGCAACACTGGAAATCACATTTCAACACGAGATTTGGAGGGGACAAGCATCCAAACCATATAACTGCGTTTCAAACCCACAGCCCATCTGACTCCAAACCTGCCCTGGACTTCTGAGTAGGGGCTCTCTGATCAAGTGCTTTAGCTCCTGGTTTCAAGGATACATCCTCTCTGAAGCCTTCCCTTCCCTTCCCAACACTAGGTTAGGTGTCCTGCCCATGTGCACTTACACTGATCACCTTCCATACTCATTCCAAGGGGACCCCTTTTCATACTGTATTATAACTCCTGGATTTAGGGTCTGTATCTCACCTTTAAGCCTAGATCATGTTCTGTTTATCAATGGATACTTACAGTAGAGTTTAGAGTAAATAATCAGTAACTGTTTGTAAATGAATTGATGAAATTAAGAGTAAATGCATGAGTAAATGACCTTACCTTAGCAAATTAATAGGTGAGTGCCAGAAAACTAAAGGCTCATAAAATAGCACCTAACCTTAAAAGGACACACCTTTTAACTCAAGGTGTTTAGAAGAAATGCATGACAGTTCTGCTTATGGCAGAAAGTTCCCTGCTATAAGAAGTGGAGCAGGGAAGTCATTAAGGATCAAGAAGCCCCTTCCTAGCTGCAGGAAGCAGCCCTCTTAGCCATGAGGAGCATCCATCGTAGATCATATTAATAAGCATAAAAGCAGGAGAGGAGAATTGCTCCTTTGGAATCCTTTAGCTCCTGTGCTTGCTTTCACCTCCTGGAGCAACATCCAACCCAAAAGATTGGATTAAGAAGAGATTAACAAGCAATAGGCAGTGATTCCATGCAGGAGGCTGATGAACACCATAGGACATCTCAGGATCCCTCCCTCCAGGCATCCCGTGGCCCACACGTCTGTGTGTGTCTGGTGCTGATGAGGTACTGTTTTGATCATGATGTAAAAGTAAGAATGCTTGGAATAAAGTTGTCATTTTCTTCTGAAGGCTGTTCACAGCCTGTTTATTCCTCCAGGGACATTCTGAGTCTGATTCCAACAATATGCTTTGAGATTATTAAAAGACTTTCCAAAAAACACTGTCAGAGAGAAACTGCCACCATAGTACATAGCTGTCTGGGGCTGGAGGAATCCTGGCTCTAAGCAAAATCTTGGGATATGGAGCACAAGTTTCAGATGAAAACAGCTTCTGGGAGGAAGGAGAGCATTTTATAGCAGAAGCATTAAATTAATCCTCACTCATACAGTGCAAATTTTGACACAAAAATCCCTGGTTTCCAGGGGAGCAGGGCCAACAGGAGGGCACTGTAGGTTTCCACTAGGCTGCAAGGAAATGGATATTAAATAAGAAGGAGTGGGAGTGGGGGAGAGAAAAGAGGCCAAGTAGAGTGGAAAAGGAAAGAGCATAAGGGCCGGGTTTGGTGGCTCCTGCTTATAATCCCAGCACTTTGGGAGGCCAAGTTGGGCGGATCACTTGAGCTCAGGAGTTTGAGAACAGCCTGGGCAACACGGCGAAACCCGTTCTCTACAAAATTTATCCAAGCATAGTGGCATATGCCTGTGGTCCCAGCTACTCGGGAGGCTGAGATGGGAGGATTGCTTGAGCCCAGGAGGTTGAGGCTGCAATGAGCTGTGATCATGCCACCGTACTCCAGCCTGGGTGACGGAGTGAGACCAAAGAAAGGAAGGAAGGAAGAAAGAAAGAAAATATGTGCATTTCTAAGAGGCAACTTTATCTTGGGAAATTAACTTCACATAGCAAGGATGCAGTCTGACTCACAGTGTTAAATGCTGCACTTCTCTTGCTAAGTTACTGCTTACAACCACACGGAAAGAAACCTTGCAGATTACCAGATGTAGATGGAGTTGTTTGGCTAGAAAAGGGCAAAATCTTTTGCCACAATAACAATAATATTTACTCTGTGCCAGGTACCACGTTAGGCTCTGGGGTTGCACGTGGCTATCAGTGAGACTTAGTCCCTGTCTGCACGGAGGACACATGTTAAACGAGTCCTTGAGGTTCAAAACCTCAGAGAAGTGTTATACTCATATTTATTTTTCCTAAGATTTCTCTGGCTATTTTGTGGAGAATGCATTAGAAAAGGGCAAAGATGGATACAGAAAGACTGCTTAAGAGGCTGTTATTGTCATTCAGGTGAGAGATGATGGAGGTATGGAAGAGATAAATGATAAAGAATCAAAAGATATTTAGGTATGGAACTGGCGTGACCTGGGTATGCATCTGAGAATAGAGCAGGGGCATCACTTCCAGTTTCAGACTTGACCAACTGGTGGAGGGGTGCACTCTACAGAAATAGAGGATGTTAGGAGAGAAGGTATCTGTTGGAGAAACCATGAGTTCTTAGATGTTGTGAGGGACACTGCAGATTGGCTCACTTGACCTCTATTCTATGCTCCTTCTCATGGTCCCTCTCATGCTATAGAGTCTAGAAAGCCAAAACAACATTCCCCACACTCTCTTATAATTCAGGATTCAAATGTGGTTCAGGTCATCAATCAGCTACACTCGCATGAGTCTTGAATCCAGAAGTGAGTCAGGTGGAGAAAGAGGCAGCAGAGCCTGGAGCGTCCATTCTGCTGATGCAAATCTAGTGAGTTAAATGACTCTGGGTCCAACACTTCAGGCTATAGCTGCCTGACATCTGCATCAGAGCTAGGCCCACATTTGGAACAGCAGGTTTCTAATTCCTTAGCTTCCTGCCTGTGGCAAAGCTAGAACTTCCCCTAAAGGGTTAATTCTGCAGTGGTATTCTGGGTGCCATTCCTGGAAGCCTAGGGCCTTCTTCAGTCCTTCCTACAACTACTAAGCACACAATTTCCTGTAGAAGCCCCTTTCTGCTTACAATGTCTAGAATGCATTATGCTCTCAGCAACAGAAAATTAACCAATATGAAAGTAGTGAGTTTGTAGAGCCTGCAAGAAATGCAGGTGCAAATACACGCATGGCACTCAGACGATATAGGTCTGGGGTTAAGGAGAGAGGACTGGGCTGGCAATTTATGAGTAATATTAGCATGCGGATATAGGATGAGATCATCCTGGGAGATATTGCCAAGAAAGAATTTGAAGGTTGAGAGGAAAGGAGGCCCTGGGACAAAAGCTTTGGAAACACCAGTTTTTGAGAGCTGGCTAGAAATGCAAGCTGGCCACCATAGGAAGATGGATAGGAGGTAGGAAGAAACCAGGAGGTGCTGGTGTTATAGAAACCAGAGGTAGAAAGTGGTCCTTTAAGAATGGATTAACCTGGCAAGTGCTGCTAGGAGGTCAGGCAAACTGAGGACTGAATGTGCCTGTGGAGTCTGGTCTTTGGTAACCTTGGAAAGAGCAGGTTTGGTTGCAGTGATGACAACAGGGTCAGATTAGGGAGATCCAGGGGTGAGGGAGAGATAAGAAAATAGATACCGTGAGAGGAGGCAGTCTTAAAAGAGGCTTAACCATCTCTGGAAGTGATGAAGGATTAAGGAGGAGAGTTTATAAAGAATCTTTAGTCAAGCTAAGCCACTCCTCATCATGAAACATTAGTGAGGTGTTATGTGAGGTAGTATTGCATATTTTACCTAAATGATGAATTTTTGCTTTTTTTTTTTTTTTTTTTAAAGACAGATTCTTGCTCTGTCATCCAGGTCATCCAGGCTGGAGTGCAGTGGTGCTATCACGATTCACTGGCACCTCTGCCTCTGGGCTCAAGTGATCCTAGCACCTCAGCCCCCCAAGTAGTTGAGACCACAGTTGCGTGCCACCGTACCCAGCTAACTTTTTGTTTTTTGTAGAGATGGGGTTTCACTATGTTGCCCAGCCTTGTTTCAAACTCTTGGACTCAAGTGGTTCACCTGCCTCAGCCTCTCAAAGTGCTGGGATGATAGGGGTGAGGCACCACGCTTGGTTAATTTTTTTTTTATATGGGAGAAAGAAGCACATGTTTGAATGGTCAGGAGGTGAAATTGGAAGACTTAGGGAAGAGGGAATGCTTACACACCTCAATGGTTGTGCAAATGTAGGAGGTAGTGGGCTCCAGATGGGGGAGATGGTTCTAGAGAGAAGAGAGAACACCTCTTCCACTGCGCCGGGAGGGAAGGATGAGGCAGAGAGAGCAGATGCATTAGGGATTAGCTGTTGTGGGCAGGAATGGGAGGACAGATGGACTGTGGTATTTAGTCTGTGCAGTAACAGACACAATTCTCTTTCTAGGTTTGTAGGGGGTGAGAGTTGGAGATTTTGGGAGAGTGGAGAAGGTCTTAATGGTCATCCTGGAGAATGAAAGGGCAAGCTCACTAGATTGCCATCAGCACTGGGGCCCTGCTTGGGCTTAGTGACCAGGAACTGACAGTGGGATCAATCTGTACAACTGCAAGATTGTGCTTGGCAGTACCTGGGCACTTGCTCACAGCCAGGGAACAGGTGGTCAGCTCTAGTCATGCAGGCTTGGGGTGTTTTCAGGTCGCTATGATGGAAGGACAATAGGCAAGGGAAACGGACAAGAGAATAAATCAGAGGTTCTCAGTGACAGAAGGGATGGTAGCACCCTGCTGTGGTGTCTGGAAGTAGGCAAGGCTGTTTTGGGTTCTCACAATGAAGGGGAGCATATTGGAATTTAGTGGGCAGGACCCAGGGATGCTAAATGCCCTCAATGTGGAAGAGGGTACCTAACAACAAATAATCATCCCCTGCAAATTGCCAATCATACCCAATGATAAATGATGAAACTAAGGGACTGTGGGCTTAGCTAACTAAGCCAGACAAATAGGGAGGTAAAGAAAGGTGGAGGTAGGTTAAGAGTAGGAAGACCTGAGCAGGTGAAGATCAGACCAAATCAGGAAAGGCTGAGCATGCAAGCTGGCAGGATTAGTGTCTGTGGTCAGACGGTGGGTGTCTGAATCCCTGATTTCAGAAGCAGGCAGTTTCCAGTGATGCAGCATGAAAGAGGACTCCAGTTTGAGTCTTTTGAAAAGCAAATGTCAAGATAGAGTTTGATGTGCAAGAGATTTATTGGGGTAACATTGTAGAGGGTAAAGGGGAGAGTAGCAGGAGTGGGTGGGGAAAGTCTTCAGACCAGGATGCAGGGCTGACACCTGTGACAGGAGAGGCACAGGAAGGAGGGTTGGGTGGGAGAAGCTTCAGAGAGCAGCCCCAGACTGATGGGGGAGCTCCAGAGGAAAGACGGCCCACTGGGGGTCCCAAGGAGGGCAGGAATGGTTGGCCTCTGGTACCCTGTAGTGTTCATCATGGCCTTGCACAAAACTGCAGCCAATCTGAAGATGCAGCTGATGGAGGCTGTCCACCAGCCCCCTCCACCAAGCAGATTGTTCTGAAGTGAGACTGAGCAATGCACCACCAGGGCCACCACATGGGGGTAGCAGATGTAGTGTGTGGGTAACGGAAGCTCCAAAAGAGCAGGACTAGCTTTTTTTTCTTTTCTTTTCTTTTCTTTCTTTCTTTTTTTTTTTTTTTTTGAGACAGAGTCTCACTCTGTCACCCAGACTGAAGTGCAGCAGCATGATCTCAGCTCACTGAAACCTCCACCTCCCAGGCTCAAGCGATTCTCCTGCCTCAGCCTCCCGAGTAGCTAGGATTACACGTAGGCACTACTACCACTCGGCTAATTTTTATATTTTTGGTAGAAACAGGGTTTCACCATGTTGGCCAGGCTGGTGTTGAACTCCTGACTTCAGATGATCCACCCACGTTGGCCTCCCAAAGTACTGGGATTACAGGTGTGTGCCACCACGGCCCGTGTATTTTTAAAATTTTGCCTTTTCTCATATTTTAGCCCTAATGCCTTGACACATTCAAATTTCATTCAAAAGTTTGTCAAATGAACTAATGAATATATGTCAAGAAACTGAGAGAGTAGAGCATAGAGATAAAGTCTTCCCATTAGGGTTACAGTCCAGCTCCACCACTTACTAACTCATCTTAGGAAAACTATCACTGAATGGGAATGGTGATAAATAGCTCCTACTCTGTGGGTCTTTGTGAGGATTTAAAGAGACACTTTAGGAAGAAGGCCCAGCACAGTATCTGGAAAGTGGTATGCAATCAATGATAACTACTAGTAGTATGATTAGTTCTGCCCCTTTCCATTATCTTTTGCAAGAAAACCTTTTAAGAACAAATAGAAACATGTTCAGGCAGTTGGACTATGTTACTTCTTCCTATATTAGACTTTTTTTCACTTTCTATATTAGACCCCGTGCTCCTGGAAAGTGATGAATCCATGTTTTCTTACTTTGTAAATCATCTTAGTGCCCCGAACAATGTTCTAAACACAGTTATTATTTACATCATATAGGTAGAATAAAGATGAAACAAGGGGAGAGTCACCCCGCAGACATTATCAGAGACTTAATGAGTTCTTGGGTGAGAGAGTAAGAATGTGAGTACTCTGTGAGTGTGTCAGAGCTGGAGGAGGGTGGGTTTCACCAATCCTAGATAAATATCACCCTGGATCCGTGTCTTCTCAGCCAGGGAAAGGAAGCAACTTGCTTTTCCTTTTGAACAAAGCCTGTGCCTGAATGAACATCTCTGGAGAGAAATGTGTTTGTACATTAAACTGGTAATTAAAGGTCCCTAAAAAACCAAGTCTCATTACTCAGCTTAAGGAGCTGCCTAGATAGCGTCTGGCATAGTGTCAAGTGTCTGCTTGGTGCAAAGCTGAGCCTGGAGTCGTCCCATAGGCTGGGGGCCCTTGGAGACCTGCCTCCTGGGGCTCTCCTGCACCAGACTCATGTTTACATTGGGCTGATCATAAACCAATCAGGTCCTCACACTTCTCAGGTTTCATTGTTCTCCTTTCTAAACATTTAAACAGGCTGTTAAGAAGAGGGCCGTGTCAACTGCCTGATTCAGTGAACATTACAATGGTTAATTGTCGGGATCACAACAGACGTCACAAACTCCAGGCAGGTTAAAATCTCTTAGCCTTGAGGAAAGCTGCTGCCAGTCATTCTTCTCTAGACTGCAAGAGTCTGTTAGAATCAAGTTCAGATAAGGTAACACTGATCACGTCAATTTCTTCTGCACAAAATAGAGCATGTGGTTTGTACTTTACAAATATTTGTCTAATTAATCACTTTCACTGAGGCAGGGAGATAATAATACCTTATCTTTGTAAAATGCTTCCTATTTGCAAAGCACTTTCACCCATATCATCTAATTTGCTCTTTATTGTTGGGTGTTATTTCTTAGCCAGACTAGGGATGATCCTAGTTATTAATATTAATATTAAAAGCAACCACCACCCCAACCATAGCAGCTGATTTACTGACAGCTTTCTATGTTCCACGCACTGTTTTAAGTACATTACAAGTAGGATGATCAGTGGGAACAGACACCAAAAGAATAAAAAAGATCATGCATTTGCTTTGCACATATTGAATTTTATGTGCTTGTTGGGAGGATGCTATACTTGGAATATTTTTCCCCTCCAAACCTCATGTTGAAATTTGATCCCCATTGTTGGAGGTGGGGCCTAACAGGAGGTGTTTGGGTCAAGGGGTGGATCCCTTATGAATGACTTGGTGCTGTTCTCAAAGTAGTGAGTTCTTGCTCTATTAGTTCCCTCGGCAGCTGGTTATTAAAAAAAAAAAAAAAAAAAGCCTGCCCCAGCCCCTGGCTCCCCCTTGCTTCCTCTCTCACCATATGATCTCTGCACAAGCCAGCTCTGGCTCCTGTTCACCTTCCACCATGAATGAAAGCAGCCTGGGGTCTTCACCAGGAGCAGATGCTGGCACCTGTTTCTTGTACAGCCCGCAGAACTGTAAACTAAGTCAATCTCTTTTTCACAAATTCCCCAGTCTCAGGTATTCCTTTATAGCAATATAAAACTGATTAAGACAGAGGTACTCAGGGTGGCACATTTTTGGACAGTTTCTCCTAGGAAAAACCTTGCTCCCTACAACTAACTTCAATTCTCTCCATCATCCTTTCCATGGCTTCCAAGACGTTCCAGATCTAGTTCCTTTTCTGTAGTATTCTGAATAAGCCAAATAACTATAATTGATAATAACACAACACTAATGGGGCATGCCTATATGCTAGGCTTTGTTGTAAGCAGTTTCAAGGCATGCTCTCATTTAATCATCACAACAGCACCATGAGGTGGGTAGAGTTATTGTGTCTATTTTCAGATCAGGAAACTGACGCACAAAGAGGTTAAGCAATGTGCCTGCGGTCACACAGCTATTAAGTGGTGTGCTGGGACTCTAGCTCACATGGTCTGGCTCTAGTGTCTGTGTTCTTAATCACCACACTGTGTTTCATGGCTGGTAGACCGTGGCATCCCTTTCTGCCAAGATTGGACCTAACTTGAGAAACATGGGGTCAGTGAGCCCCGTTGACACCTCTTTGCTCTAGATGAAACAATGAAGGCTCAAAGAGGTCACGTGACCTTCTGAGGAAGTCCCTTCTCAATCTTCAATGTCCAAGTTCATTGCTACTTTTACTATGCCATGCTGTCCTCCTGATATGGTTTGGATTTGTGTCACTGCCCAAATCTCATGTTGAATTAGAGGAGGGGCCTACTAGGAGGTGATTAGATCATGAGAATGGATTTCCCCTTTTCTGTTCTCCTGACAGTGAGTGAATTCTCACGAGATATGATGGTTTAAAAGTGTGTGGCACTTCCCCCTTTGCTCTGTCTCCTGCCACCACGTGACAAAGGTGCTTGCTTCCTTTTCACCTTCTGCCATGATTGCAAGTTACCTGAGGCCTTCCGGTCATGCTTCCTGTTAAGCCTGTGGAAGTGTGAGTCAATTAAATATTTTTTCTTCATAAATTACCAAGTCTCAGGTAGTTCCTGATAGCAGTGTGAGAACAGGCTAATACACCTGCCAAGTTTTAGCATCCCAAACTGAGATACCAAAGCATAAGAGGCAGGTGTCAACTATTTTTTTAAATTAAGCTCTTGGGAGTTGGATAGCGCCCCCACCCCCGCCAATTAAAATTCATTTTTCACTTTCCTCCATAAAAATGCTTACTTTTGTAATTAATCAGAGAGGAAGAAACCACCAGAAGCCTTCATTTGCTTGGCCTTTCTGGTTGGCCAGCTGTTCTTTGGACATTTGTGTGTTAAACTCCTGGAGGCAGAGTCTGCTTTTCCAAGCTCTCCTGTCTAGGTGCTGACTGCCTGCACTTTTGCTGCCCCATGGTCGTGTTGGCTTGAGTTTCCAGAGGGGAGCTGATGTGGGGTATGTCCAGCCTATTCTGGACAAGAGGATGCAACACACTATTACACAAGTTGCCCACACACCAATTAGGCAAATAGGCTACTTTTGCCGGAATTAGGCATTTCTTACATTGAGGAAAAGTTGTCCTGGCTGAGGCCTCCTGGTTTGCTCCAGTGGGAATCAAATTATTGGTTTGTAAGAGAACATTTCTGCAATTATCCCTGAAAGAGCACCATCTACCATCTTGTGGGCTACATTTTTTTTCCCACTTGACTGTCTCTGTAGTTTTATTTGTTTTTAGTTTAGATTTTTTTAAAACACAGCTTATTACCACTTTTTAAATCTGCATGAAAGTGGAAAATGGTTTTTCCTTATAAAAGACTGTGAGTATCAGGGTAACCTCTACTCTGCCTTCAAACAGGACTGAGATTACTGGCCACTCCCACTGCTGACCACTTTTGAAGTGCTTAGTGAGTTACGCCTGTGAACCTGTTAGCGCCACACTCCACGAGGGTCAAACATTTTCAAATGATCATAATGTGGTTGCTAAAGACACAGCCTCTGTGAGGCTTGAAATGTCACAATTGTTTAAACAGTCCTGAGAAAATGACCCTGAAATCACATGCACCTGTGAGGCGAAGCCCATTTCCCCTCCACTTGAAAGCACCGCGGTACACACACACACACACACACACACACACACACACACACACACACACCTACCTCTACCTCTCCAACATATACAGATGTTATCAGAACTCCAGAAAGCACCAAAACACTGCACTGCACACCACTTCATTTAATTAAAAAACCACTAGTTCTCAACCTCGGCTGCACATTACAATCCCCTGGGGAGCATGGGTACCTTTTGAACATTCTGATGTCCAGGACTGACAACCCAGAGGTTGTGATTTAATTGTTTTGGATAGGGCATGGTGACCAACTGTCCCTATATGCCCAGGACTGAGAAGTTTCCAGGATGTAGGACTTTTGGTGCTAAAACACAGAAGATTCCAGGAATCTGGGACTAGCTAGTCACCCTGGTGGAGACAGGCTGTCTTTGTAAATGTCCCTGGTGATTCTATTCTGCAGTAAGGGTTGAGAACCATTGGGCTAAACTTTCTCAACTTTAACCCACATACTGAGGACAAGTAACTTAAAACTTGAGAAAATATTGTTCTTTTGTAGAGGATTTCTTTTTTCATACTACTACTAATAAAGAGACCCTCTGTAAATGAGTCCTGGCCAACTGGTGCCTTGCCTTCCCTTCGAGGGCCCCAAAAGAGTCACTGTTCCTGGGAGCAGCTTGCTATTTCCTCCCCTCACTGGGCAGAAATCCACACAATGAGCCCCTCTGTTAAAGTAAGGAGGGACTACGGAGTTGATTATGTTATAATTAAAGAAGACTCTGGGGGAGATGTTTTGCTCAGGAGCCCAGCATTCCAAACTGGGTCACCGTGAGCTGGAGTTGTCATCAGACCTAACCAGCAGGAAATACCAAGCAGAGCAGATATTCTTTCTTTACTTTTCAGTTGACTTTCACATGACTTGTTTACATCCAGCAAGGCTTGTAATAATGCCTTGTTTATATCCATCATCTTCCTCCTGAGTTGCCAAGCTGGGAATGGAAGAAGAGCATGTATACCTGGGAAACTTCTAGACATACTGTGGCTCTCAACCCTGGTATCATATTAAATCAGCTGGGAAGCTTTTAAGAATCCAGATGCTTAGGCCCATCCCCCATTCAATTAGGTCAGGATCTCTGGGGGTGGGAACCAGGAAATGCTTTCTGAAATCTCCCCCGGGGGATTATAATATATAGCCAGGGCTGAGAATCACTGCTTTAGAGTACTGATTCTCAAGGTGTGGACTTGGAACTAGCTGCATCAGCATCACCTGGCAACTTGTTAGAAATGCACATTCTCAGGGCCCATCCTGGACCTACTGAATCAGAGACTGTGAGGATAGTCCCCGGCAATTGATTTTAACAAGTCTTAGGTAATTCTCAGGCATGATAAAGTTGAGAACCAGTCTGGATGACAAGGCTGTAACATTATTTTTTTAATCTGCTGGGATACTTCCACTGTGAGCTGTTGCCTCTTATTTTCTTATCTGCAGCAAAACCCAAATTTCTCTTTTGATGACTGTCAGAAATAACATGGTTATTCCTGGCTCACCTGGGATGAAAAAACACAGATGACACACCTGGGTCTCTGTGCTTATTTCTGGTCTGGGAACCAACAAAGCAATCTTATGAATAGTCATATGAAGCAGTGGAGGCAAATTATTTGGTTTCCTCTAATTAAGTCATCTGCTTTAGCATTGTCTTACAGGGTACAAGTTTCTAGTCTTCTGCTGTCTCTTCATCTATCAAGCTCAGAGCTGCCAGAAAAAAAAAAATGTGGCCCAAACAGGTTTAATTAGAGAGATACTGAGTTAAAGTTCCCGAGGAAAATCTATGATGTCATAGGTTGGGGTGTTTACTGTGTAGAATTGGGGGTAGAGAACCTAAATTTACTCTAATTAAGCAGGGTTTGTGTAAACACTGGAGGATGGGAAGCC
This sequence comes from Pan paniscus, assembly GCF_029289425.2. Taxonomy (NCBI): domain Eukaryota; kingdom Metazoa; phylum Chordata; class Mammalia; order Primates; family Hominidae; genus Pan; species Pan paniscus. Next base: position 30,624,739 of record NC_073254.2, read on the forward strand.
AGGCAGAGAGAAGAGGGTGATCAGCAGCAATCTGAGCCAAGAGAAGTGAAAGCAAAGATGACGTGTTCTCCCATCTGGAGAGTTACTTAAATTTGAGGATCTAAAATCTTTTGACCCAAGAGTTACTGAGAGACACAAATGAGTATTTTTGTATTAGGGAAGCTCAAAGACTGTCATCTCCTGTTCTTTCCTTCAATATAAAGGACCAAATCACAGGAAAAGACAGCTGACTTTGTACATGTCTTTATGAGTCTCTTACAATTTGGGGATCCAAAATGTTATTTTTTATTTTTTAATTTTTTTTTGAAGCAGAGTCTTGCTCTGTTACTCAGGCTGGAGTGCTTCAGCCTCCTGAGTAGCTGGGACTACAGGTGCACACCACCACACCCAGCTAATTTTTGTGTTTTTTTTGTAGAGACAGATTTTCACCATGTTGCGCAGACCAGTCTTGAACTACTCGCCTCAAGTGCTCTGCCTGCCTCAGCCTCCCAAAGTGCTGGGATTACAGGCATGAGCCACCATGCCCAGGCCCCAAAATGTTATTTTTTCAAAGTAAAAATCAAAGAATATTAGGTGGTGAACTAACATGTATTCAGTTGTGCATATAATATATTTTAATCCTTATGGCAACACTATGAGGTAAGTATCATTGGCTTGATTTTACAAATTAGAACACTGAGGATCAGAGACACTAAGCAAATAACTTATCTGTTAAATGACAGAGCTAAGATTCTAATCCAGGTTTGTCCAAACCTAAGGCCTTTCTTTGCTTCCTTGGTCCAAAAAATATTAACTGGAGCTTAGACTTGTGTAGCCAGCTGGCAGTTCTACATCCAACCACGACACAAATAGATTAGTCCAGGACTTCACCCATATAAGGAGACACTGTTGGGGCAATTCTCTATGGTGCTTCTACGTATCTTGTGATAGATTCTATCCCAGACTATCTTTCCAAGGATGTTTATAGGGCAAAGAGCCACAGAAGATATAAGTCTCTCCAGGGAAGAGGACAGATTGGTTTTCTGACTACGATAAAATAGATAACATATCTCTCTGGGACAAAGGTTGGGTAAGTTTACTACGGCCTCCCCCTTATACGTTTGGGGACTTCTGCTTGAGTTTTCTCAGACCCACTATGTGTACCACACCCATCCACCTGGGCCTGCCTCCGCACTGCCCTCACGGGACTTAAGAAGCAAGGGAAACCACTGTGGCCATGAGTGATAAAGTCCTTTATCTCTAACCTAGGAGTCTCATGTCTTCTGCCAGCATCGATGAAACTGTGGCAGGCTCACTTGTTAGCTTGCAAACAGGGTAAAATCTCAGACCCTTCACAGTCCTTGATAGACATGGATTCCTCCTCCTTAGTGTATGTAGCAGCACATGGAATTCCTTCAGACTTCCTTGGTTCTGAGTGAGCGCAACTAGCTGACTGGAGTTGGTGTGTTAGAATCGTCCCACTATTCCCTGTCTTCCTCTGTCCCTTTTGCTGCAATTACTGAACCTGAGCAGTCACTAGAATGGACAGTGGGGATTTAGGAAGACAGCGTTAAGCAGATATTAACATCAAAAAGACGTGAGGCTCATGTGTATACCAAGTTGAAACCCCACTGTCATTGAATGAGGTTGAAAGTGACTTTAGTGGTTTAGGCTACTTTCCACTCAAAGGGGCAAACTTAATAGAACCTCTTGTCATTAATCCCTCCATGATGGAAGCTCATACCTAAAAAGGAAAGTGAAATTGACTCAATATTTACAACTCTATGGTATCTTCTCTTTGATCTTAGTCCTGTTAGCAGCAGCAAATCATACGAGTATGCAGCAAATCATACGAGTATGCAGCAACCTCAGTTCTTGCCTCTTCAGAAGAAATAATTCAACGAGGGGCATAAGGCAGAGGGAGAGACGGAGGCAAGTTTGAGAGCAGGAGTGGAAGTTTACTAAAAAGTTTAGAGCTGGAACAAAACGAAGTAAAGTACACTTGGAAGGGAGCCAAGTGGGCGACTTGAGAGATTCATGTGCATGACGATTTGACCTTTGACTTGGGGTTGTATACACTGGCATGCTTCCAGGGGGTTGCATTACTTCTCTCCTGATTCTTCCCTTGGGGTGGGCTGTCCGTGTGCCCGGTGGCCTGCCAGCACCTGGGAGGGGCTGCACGTGCAGTGTGTTTATTGAAGCTGTGCTCATGATCACTTGAGGTTCTTCCGTTACCAGCAGAGTGTTCCTAGAGGAACACTAGAGGGCATACACCAGGTAAACGCCTCCATTTTGCCTCTTAGTGTGCATGCTTAAGCCCACTTGCTCAACTCCTGAGATCTTATTGGGAAGCTGCTGATCACCAGTTTCAGGTGTTTTCTGTGTATTGGGAGACTGCCTTTCCCTGACGCTGGCTGCAACCCATTATTATTTTAGAGAGGCAGTTTAACAACCGCCTGACCATCACCTGATGGTCGCCTGACAATCCTGGTTCAGGGGACCGTCTCCTGCCCTGCTCATGTCTGCCTAACTACCTACTGTGACAGTCCTGTCTTCTAAATAAACATAGACTAAGGTGGCTCTTCAAATACCTTCCATCTACCACCCATTTTTCCCATCCCCACACCCCCAAGTCTAGGCAAACATTTTCCAATCTATCAACCACTCCTTCTTAACATGAGGAATAGACCCTGTGCCCTTCCAGGCTTTCTCCTCTGAAGAGGCTCTATTTTGTCCACCTTTTCATCTAAGTCCTTTAAAAAAAAAATCATTTGGTTCTTGAATAGGCAATACCTGCATGCAGTACAGAATTCAAAAGATACAAGTGTGTTTCCTTCCCTGTCAAACTCCAGCCACCCACTCCCCTCCTCCAATCACTCTTTCTGGTGTCTTATTGTCTTATTCTTCCTCCTATTCTGTATATAGTCAAGGTTCATTGAATAGGCTGAACATATAGGGCACAACCAGAAAACAGCTTTGGGTTGTTTTTTTCCTCATTACTATCTTTAAACTCAGCAGACGGTTTTTGTTTTTTGTTTTTTTCTTTTTTCCAGCATATCAGCCAAAATCTTTTAAGCATTCAAATGCCTGTTTTAGTATGAGATTTAAGTTTTAGTCTTACACTTGACACAATGCTTCTCTCTCCCCTGCAGCTCAGACTGGACCTTCAGACCAGGCACCAGCAGCAAAGAAGTGGAATGTAGTTTGTTACTTCCCTGTACCTCTATCTCCTCTCCACTATTTCTGATGCCTCCAGGATTAGGGTTGTTAAAGGCGTGATTAGAGGGGAAGGAAGAGTCTTCCTTCATAAATACTGTTGTTATTCATCCTTGATGCCCTATGTGGCCATGTGCTAATATATCAATACAGTCTCAAGGCAGAACACAAAATAGGTGCTCAACAAGTGTTAAGTGAATGAATGAATTTATGAGTAAATGGATGACTGGAACTCAGCAATAGGTGTGTCCCAATTGACAAAAGATCAGAAAACACCAGCGTATACCATTAAAAAGGACAAAAAAAATATGTATGCACAGCTCTGCTTGATACACCAAGGTCCATGGGGGAGAAGAGATAAACATGTGCATTCAAGTTATCACTCTGAACCAACAATGACCTTTTAGAAAATGTAATATCCAGGACTGTGTTAACATAATACTAGCACAAGGATAGTGGAACTCTGTATTTATATTGCTTATTTTGAATATTAAGAGTTCTCAGGCAGGTTCTCTCAACTTGCAAACAAGCTGTAGTCATTTTTTAGCCCTAAGCCAGACTTCATATTTATCCTTATGAAATTTTATCTTTTTAGTTTTGACCCATGGTTCCCCTCTCTTGTGATCTCTTTTTAATACTTATCTATTATTTAAAATATAATTGTGCCTCCAAGAGTTTTCCTCTGAAAATATAGCAAGATCTTTCATGTGTTTATTAAGTGAACTAATAAAAATATTGGCCAAATACAAAGCCATTGGAAATCCTCCTCTAGTCTGAGACATACTTTTTGACACAATAGCATTGTTTACATTCAGTATCATTTAGGGTTAAGTTCAGCTGCATGTAACAGAAAATAAATAAATAAATAAGATAAGAGTTTAGTTCTTTCTCACTTAAAGTAAACCTGCAAACCAGCAGTACACAGCTAGTATAGCAACTGTGACAGGTACTAAGGACCCAAGGGTTTACTTTCTTTCGGCTTCATAACATGATCTTAAGACCACCCAATGGGTTAAGATAGCTGCTGGAGCTCCAGCCATTACATCCCTAATCTAACCAATAGGAAGGAGAAGGATAGAGGCAAAGGGAGTAACTACTCAATGGATTCTTCCTGCCTAGTGTACAGATAAAATCAGACCATGGCATTGCAATAAAGAAAGTGTTTAATAGATATGAAGCTGGCCACACCACATGGGAGACAGAGTTATTACTCAAATCAATCTCTCTGAAAATTTAGGGGCCAGGATTTTTCAAAGGTAGTTTGGGCTAAGGGGTGGGGATGGCTAGGCAATGGGTGCTTGCTCTGATTGTTTGGGGGTGCAATCACAGGGGTGTGGGAAATGGTCCTCCTATGCACTCAGTCATTCTGGTGGGGCCACAGGAGTGGTTAGTGGGTCCAGGTGGAGCCAATGATTGTCAGACCTGCAAAAAACCTGAAAAGATATCTTAAAGGGCCAATCTTAGGTTCTACAATAGTGATGTTATCTGCAGGAGTAATAGGGGAAGTTGCATAGCCTGTGACCTCCAGAATAATGGCTGGCAATCATTCATGTCTACACCTTAGCAGAATTCAGGCTCCTCTATCCTCCTACACTGCTGGTCTCTCATTAGCTTTACAAAGGCAGTTGAATTTTGGGGAAGGGCTATTATCATTTAAACTGTAGACTAAATATCGCCCAAAGTTAGTTTGGCCTAAGCCCAGGAATAACTAAGGGCAGCTTGAAGGCAAAAGGCAAGATGGGGTTGGCTAGGTCAGATCTCCCCGACTGCCATAATTTTCTCACTGTTACAATTTTTGCAAAGGTGGTTTTAATGGGACCCCTTCCTTTTAGGAAGACTTGAAAACATTGAGATTCTGTCACCCAGACTGGAGTGCAGTGGTGTGATCTTGGCTCACTGCAACCTCTGCCTCCCAGGTTCAAGCAATTCTCCTGCCTCAGCCTCCTCAATAGCTGGGGCTACAGGCGTGTGCCACCACGCCCGGCTAATTTTTGTATTTTTAGTAGAGATGGGGTTTCACCATGTTGGCCAGGCTGGTCTTGAACTCCTGACCTTGTGATCCACCTGCCTTGGCTTCCCAAAGTGCTGGGATTACAGGCGTGAGCCACCATGCCCAGCCCATGCTATACATTTTACTTAACTAGAATCTAGTCTATATTTAAGAAGAATGTGAGAAAATTTTTGTTAAATTCCTTGTGAGTATTATGGTTATAGTAATAACTATCTAATTCTTCTGATATACTAACTTAACACTCTTGCCCCAAATCAAATGAGTTAGACAAAATTTATCTGTAATAAATCCATGTTTGTGTCTAGTTATCACCATGTTCATTTTTTCCTTTGATTGTTCGTAATCCATAGGTTTAAATTCTATTTGAGAATTTGGGGGAACTAAAATCTGTAAAACAAAAATAAAATGCTAAGCCCCCTAATCGATTATGAATCCCCCTCTGGGCCAAGGGGATCCCAGAGAAGTCTGAAAACCAAATTCCTGGCCGTGATGGAAAAGGAGGTTGGACACACCTCATCGTACTCCCTCCCTTTAGGAGTTCAGGCACCACTGACCAGCATTAACATTAAAACAGACATCATAAGACTGACACAACAGACTCTTTGTGGCAATAAAATTCCAAATTCCAACCTGACTCTGGTGTAGCATCACATGGCAGACTGAAGGAAATAAAAATATTTTACTACCAAATATATTTCTTTGACATATTTTGAAATGGCACTGTGAAGCCATCTTTTGGGGGGAACTGCAGAGAACTGCAGAGAATCTCGCTTAATACGGTTCAGCCTTTCCCAGATCTAGAGGAGATTAAGACTCTGACCTCTTTAAGGGTCCAAAAGGAGACATTTACCACCTATTCTCTCTGAAAGCAGTTACCCGGAGGCTTCACTTACGTAACAAGAACCTTGGTCTCCACAGCTCCCCTTAGAACTCAAGCATTCTTTTTTACTGACTTCAAGGCTTTACAAAGCTTAACTCTTAACCAAGTGCCAATCAGAAAATCTTTGAATCCACTTATGACCTGTCAGCCTCACTTCACCTTCAAAACATCCAGCCTCTTTAGGCTGAACCAATGTACATTTTTAATGCACTTATTTATGATTTTACTTACAGTTCCTGTATCCCTAAAACATAAAAACCAAACTGTAACCTGACCACTTCAGGCATACTTTCTCAGAACCTGTTGATACTGTTCTCCATGCCATGGTCACCATATTCACTCAGAATAAACCTCTAAGTAGTTTACAGAGTTGTTGTTTTTGTTGTTTTCTCACTGACCCACCAAAATAAGTAGTTTTCTGAATCCACTTCCTCTTTTGGAAAGTAGTACACATGCTCATCTCTTCTGTGCTGAGCTGATTTCTGAAATAAAATCAAAAGAAGTTCATCATTACAATTGCAACTTCTCTAGTTCCTTGGGTTATAATCTATATCCATTGGGATTCAAACTGAAACACAAATACTAGGTGGAATCAAGAATTCATTCTAGGGATTTGACTTCAGGCACTTGCGGACGCTTGTCTTACATCTGGTGTTGGAGTCTGAATTCTGCAGGGCAGCAGGTCAGGGTGGCAAGGCAGATGCAGAGCAGGGAAGTGAGGACAGACTGGAGCTGTCTTCTGCCTTGTGCTGTCTCCAAGTCTGGCCCCTTTGGCTCAAGGACCTAAACATGTCCTGCCTGGGTCTGAGAGCTGAAGGAGTGGATCATCTGGCTGCTTCTGCAGGCCCACAACATGAGCCAGCAGACCAGCGGCATGCCTCAGATGCCCTGGTGAGCCTCCTCCCACCTTCAGAGCGGGGAAAGAACAAGGCTGCTGCTTCCCTTTTGGCTTCCAACTGTGGTGCAAATGTCTCTTTGCTGGGGCCTTGCCGGGAACCATGCAGGGTAGGGGATTCTGGGAAATGTAGTTCCAGCTGAGCTAAAAGGCCCCACAGAGCTGTCAATTTGAAGTCTTTAAGGCTGAAATCCTCCTACTATCTTGTGACCTATTTTTTCTTAATAATGTTCATCTTATCCTTTCTACTTTGAAGTTTATTTCCCTTGGTAGAGAAAATAGAAAGTGAATAGAGTAATCCTGCTTTCTCTCCATTATTCGCTAGCGTTGTGCTGTATGCACCCAGCAGTGGGCTACTCCCCTCTTGCTCCCTGTGACTCTGATGAGAGCTAAAGTGTCCTGTCTGTCCTTGGTAGGTCCCATGAGCTCCTGCTCTTCTGAAATGTCCCCTTCTCAAGCTATTGGATCAGATCCATTGTTGTTCTGAATGAAATTCATTGTTTCCATTCTTTTGTCTGTGCTAAAATCTAAGAGGGTGTGGGCTCATTGTCTCAAGGCTTATACATTCACACTTCTCTTGCTTTAGAGTCAAAAGTAAGTCTAATGTAGGAATTCCCCTTCTTTCTCAACAATGGGGCACCACACCACCAAGGCCATGTAACAGGACAGACATACCCTTCTGGCTACCTGCTGCCCTTCTGTGATCATTTTTCCCTTTGAGACTGCCCTTTATGCAATTAAAAAAATAATTTGGACAAAACTGTGTATGTTTATGCAAACATGTGTGTGTCTACAGGATATAATTTGCCCTGGTAAGGCGGGCCTACCCAGTAGTTTGACTTCACAAACACTGCATCTCCTGGGGGTGGCTTGGAGCAGTCTGTAGGGAGTATGGAGGTGAAGAGCAGAATTGGCCAAAACCTCTAAAAAGAGAATGACAGAGAGAGAGAGAGAGATGTATTCTTTCCCTCAACAAAGAGTAGAGGCTGACTTTAACCCCTGAGAACGAGAGAGAGAGAGAGAGAGTGTGTGTGTGTGTGTGTGTGTGTGTGTGTGTGTGTGTGTGTGTGTGAGGGCTGCCAACAGCAGGAAAAGCTACAGAAACAAAAGCCTTCACTGCAGAGTCAAAAAATGAACAGGAAATGGTCATTAACATCCTGCAAATGTTCTGATCTGCTGTAGAGGCCCTGACTCCTAGGTGATTAAATGTGAAAGAATTTTAAAAATCAGGCTGTGAAATGAGTCTTTTTAGTTAGGAGAGAAGGAAAGCCCTATTGGGTAATTCTAAACCCTAAGAACTGAAGGAGAGTCCCCAAATTTCAGCGCCAGCATCCTATTTAATGTAGATCTCCTCTGCTGCTTTCTTCAGACATAATCCCAAATTTCCCCCTAAAAGCACCGAGTTAGTTACTAAGTATTTTGGTAGCCATTGCCTCATAAGGGGACAAGGCTCTTCTATGTCCTCTTGGAGCTCTCTGAATTGTCCCTTCTACCCTAAGTCACCAGAGTCAGAAGAACCTCGAAAATTTTTGAACTAAAACACAAAAGGGAAAACAATAAGAACAAAGGGTATTTTCTCCTCTTTCTTTATTTACTTGTTTTAATTGGTGTTTACATTTACCTATGTGAAACCATATTGCTCTGACCTTGTCACGTGGCATGCATTCATATCTGGAATGAGGTTAAGTCTTCTGGAGCTGTGCTACATTTTTATTCTTAACCTGAGGAATATGAGAATTCCGACACCCATTGGTGATGAGCCTCCATTTACTTCTAGATTTAACCTAATACCATGCAACAATCTCGATCCACAGTGCTTGAGTTAATTGTACTGGACAAGGCAAGTGTGTGTCCGGGTGGTAGACATGTCTATGAGCTGGATTAAAGATGCAACAGATACAAACATCCCTAATTCAGAGGTGCTTTATCTTGTACATGGCGGGAACAGCAACTGCATATCTAGCACATGGTATATACATAATAGCAAACATTTAGCATATTGTACCCCTATTTAATTCTTACAGCAATCCTATAAGAATACATATTGTTACATTAATAATTTCATCTTATAGATGAGAGAACTAGGTTATGAGATATTAAGTAATTTCTTTGCCCAAGGTCTGGGCAGTTTTAGAACTGGGATTTTTGACCTGGCCATTACACTTCCTGCTCCTCGGAAAGGTCTGAAGCAGCTCCACTTTATAAGTGATGGAATTAGGCTCCAACTCTGGTTAACCTGCAGGAGGTTTCCGAACAGGAACAGGTCACAGCTTGCTCAGCTGCCATACTTTTCTCTGTGGTCTTTGTTTTTTGCTGTGTTTTGGTTTTCAAGACAATCATGAACCTCACCACAATTGGAAGACATCTCATCTTTGATGGGCTCTGACAGGGCTGATGAGTTGGTTCCTGGACTCTCCATGGTTGCTGTTGGGCTTTAGGCTAGAACTCTTCTGTACTTTCATCTCTGAATACGTTTCAGGCAGCAGTTAAGCAGGTCTGAAATTACATGTGAAATCAAATTTAAAAACAACTGATTATTTTCTCTTCCTCAGTCTTTCATCTATAAAATATAAATGTGAGTCCCTTTTTTTTTTTTTTTTTTTAGAACTAAACTAGGGTCTGTTTGCCAAGTGCAGTAAGACCAGATATCCACACCAAGTTTTGCATCAGGAGAAAGAAAGGTGTTTATTTATCGGGCACCAAGCAAGGAGGACTATGCAGCCAATGCTTAAATCCTGACCTCCCTGATGGCTTGTAGGTTAGGGGCACATTTCAGGAAAGCAGAAGTTACAGGCACAGTTATAAATCAATACATGGCACTTATTCCTTGGTTTTGTACTAAAGGGGTGGGATATTTTGGGGAGTGGCTATAAGTCATAGGTAGATTCAAGGATTTTCTGATTTGCAAAAGCTTTATTTAAAAATTTAGGGTCAGCAGAAAAGAATGTTGATTCTAGCTCGTGGGTGTGACTTTCTCCAGGCCCCTCAGGAAGAAATTTAGAACAAAGAATGGGGCTCAGAGTTCAGTCCCTAGGTCCCCCTTATCTGAGGTCTATGGTGGGCAGATCCCTTTGGTGGGGGTCAAGTTTCTGGAAAGCAACTCTGGAAACATGTGTTAAGATATTATCTTAATTTCTGTGGGGGAACCAAACATCCCATGATTCTAGCTTCCGTGGCTATCGTTTTAGGCTACAATTACCTTTTTGCTTATCAAGTTGCTTATTTACTTTTCTGGGCTAGCTAGGTACCTAGAATTTCACTTGAAGAAACTCAAGATTTTCCTTCATTTCTATGCTTGGAGGGTGGGCACAGGTCCCTAAGAGGGGAGTCCCCGCTCTGTTTCACGTTTTCATTTTTTCTGAAATCTACAGCACCTCTCATCAACCTCTAGTGTCAATTTCACAGTGGTTCATATTAAGGCATGGTTGGCTGGAGTAGCTCATCATCATTTCTATTTAAAAACCTAAAAATGTGACAGTCTTAAAGTTAGACTGCTGAGGATAGGATGGGATCCTTCATCAATATGGAGGCTTCTGTGACCTAATCTCATCAGAAGATCCTTGGCTTGGTTGATTCAGTGGCCGGGATGGGTTTTGCATTGGCCTCTTTGAGCAGTTTCCTCTTTGTGACAAGGCCAGTGAGGGTTAGGCTTGTAGTCTAGGAATGGTAGTTCTGAATCAAGATCAAATCTTGGTCTAATTAGTGATATAATCTGTTCAACCAGTAAAATTAATACATGGAATTTGCCCAAGAATAGCTGAAGCTGGTACCTTTTATTGGAGAGACTCCACTGAGACCCCAGATATCTCAAAATACCTTTCCTTTTGTTTCACCTTGGCTTATCTTGGTCCTATTACCTGCAATAAGATTATTCCCAATATCCCAGACTAAACTAGGGTCTGTTTGCCCGGTGCAGTAAGACCAGATATACACACCAAGTTTTGCAGCAGGAGAAAGAAAGGTGTTTATTTATTGGGCACCACGCAAGACACTATTTATACAACAGATCTCAGAAGTTGAGCCACAGGATTTCGATTTTTTGCTAAAGTGTAAGAATGAAGACATTATGCTGAGAAGCTCTGAAGAAATTGTCAAGATTTCTTCTACTAGTACATGTTAGTGAATTAGAGTAGGCAGTGTAGCCTTAGATAATGTATGAGTTAAAATGTGTCCCCCCAAAAGATATGTTGAAGTCCTAATCCCTAGTACTTGTGAATGTGACCTAATTTGGAAATAGGATCTTTGCAGATATCACCAAGTTAAGACAAGGTCATTCTGAAGTAGGGTGGGTCTTAATTAATATAATCATTGTCTTTAGAAAAGGAGAAAAGACATGGAGACAGGGAGAATGCCTTGCGACAATGAACGCAGGCATCGGAGTACCACCTTGCCCTATGGTAAGAATGCTGGGGCTGCAGAAGGAAGATGGCAGAAAAAATGGGACCCACAGCAGCAGGTCTGAGTCAGAGGCGGTCAGGTTCTAGTTGTCAGAGGAGTGAGAATATTGAAAAGCCCAACCTCAACGATGGGGCCTGGCTGGATTGGGAAAAGGTTCTGTGCATTTTGTTGGTGGCTACAAACACAACTATGTATCATTCTTTAATTGATGTAGATACTCTTCCCTCAAGACCAGGGAACTTAACTCCTCACTCCTTAAGTAGAAGCTATGCATATAATTTCCTTCCAAAGTGTGGAAAGGGGAAAAAAAAGAGTCATTTTGCAGCAGAGAAACCTGACAAACATCCCCTCAGCCAGGAGATCAAGGTCAAGCTCAACAGTGATAAGTTATGTCGATAGTGCGTAGCCTTGATATGATGCAATGAAAATGACACTTCACCTCTGTGATCTTCCTCCCCAAAATTCACAACCACATATAACCATGAGGAGAAAGATCAGACATGTCCCAACTGAGGGACGGCCTACAAAATACCTAGCACTCCTCAAAACCATCAAGGCCATGAAAAACAAGAAGGGTCGCAGAAGGTGCCATAGCCATGAAGAGCCTAAGGAGACACGATGACTAAACGTAACGTGGCATTCTGGAGAGGACCCTGGAACAGAAATAGACATTAACTGTAAACTAAGGAAATCTGAATAAAGTATGGACTTTAGTTAATATGAATGCACCAATATCGGTTCATGGAGTGTAGCAAATGGACCACAGTGATATGTTAATAACAGGGAACTGGGAAAGGAATATGTGCAAGCTCTAGCTCCCCAATTTTGCTGTAAATCTAAAATCCTTTTAAGATGAAAGAGTTTTTAAGAATATAATTTTAAAAGTACCCTTTGATTATTTTCTCTAAGCACTGATCGTTCCATCTTGTGTTGAAAGGATTTATCTTTGCTTTCACTGGACTTTCTTGGCTTCCTTTTATCATAGCCTTAACCACAGGCTACAGTATAATTGTTGAAAAGGCACCCATGCCCTTGTCATGAGTCTGTGCCTCTAAGGCATTGCTGCCTACATGTTTGAGATTTCTTTGGCCAGACATGTCTTTATACGTCTATTCTAATTTGTGGTTCTCAGCCTTCCCTCTGCCAAGATAGCTCTGCGGAGTAGTTCTCCACCTGGGCAGCACATGGAAACAACTGGGAAAGTTTTACAAATCCTGTTGCCCAGGCCCCAGCCAGCTTCAGGTGATCCAATGTGCAACCCAGGTGGAGAACCACTGCTGTGTGCTCCTCCCCCATGGCTGTCCTCTGTGTTTCCGGGACTTCCTACCAGCCCCACTCACTCCAGTTCTGCTTTATACTCCTACTTTGGTAAGCTAGGTGATTTTTCATTTCAAAAACTTCAGTGAAGAGTTCTCTCCTTTATTTCTTGCAAACAGTTTTATCTCACAGCTACTCAAGAACAGAAGGGAGGCTTGGCGTGGTGGCACATGCCTGTGATCCTAGCACTTTGGGAGGCAGAGGGAGGGAGATTGCTTGAGCCCAGGAGTTCCAGACCAGCCGAGGTAACATGGTGAAACCCTGTCTATACAAAGATGAAAAAAAAAAAAAACATTAGCCCAGTGTGGTGGCAGGCACCTATAGTCTCAGCTACCCAGGAGGCTGAGGTGGGAGGATCACTTGAGCCCAGGAGGTCAAAGCTACAGTGAGCTGTGATCGTTCCACTGCACTCCAGCATGAGCAACAGAGTAAGACCCTGTCTCAAAATAAAACAAAACCTAAAACCAAAAAACAGAAGGCAGAGAAGAGTGGCCACTGTAAAAGGTTGTTTATTTCCAGGGATAATATTAAAAAATGCATAACAAGCAGGACATTGACCAATCTGACCACCAGTGGGAGGTAAATAATTGGTAAGGGGCTTATTGGTTGAATACCAGCCCTGCTTATTCTTCCCCTACCTCTCTTTAACCAGAGAACTTAAAGGAGGAGATATGGAGAGGGAAAGAGAAAATTCTTCATTCTTACTGTGCCTGCCATGCTGGGAGTAATGGAGACACTGATGCACCCAAGAGACAAAACTAGAGTTCCCATCAGCTGCTCAGCCCCTCTCAGAACTTTGAGAAGGAAACAAGATGGAAGCTCCTCCACCTTGGATTAATTTGCTCAAGGTGTTCTCCTAAGGTTATGACTTATACTCCTTGGAAGTTTGTGTAATTGATGCCTTTGGAAAATATGTCCAAGACTCACCTTTCACTCTGTTCCGGAATGAAGGCTGAATCCAGAGAAGCTCACCCTGCTCCCTTCTCCAACGTGACACAGAATAAAGAGGGTCAGAGTACAGGTCTTTGATTGTTTTAACCTGAACCCTGGAAGCCAAAGCCTGCACAGGCTTATCTTCCACAAGTATGGGTCAATCACTTTGACCTATTGACTCTGCATCTGGTCAAGCACTCCAGAACGCCATGGACAGCTATAGGATTCCCCAAAGAGCAAATGTTGACTTACCCTGTGGGTCTCCTGACACTATTATAAAGTCTATTCCATCAGAGACTAAGTTCTTAAAAAATGAAGAACTTGGTTTTAGTTTATTGCCTGTTGTTCAAGGAGTATTTATGCAAAATTGCAATATTACTACTCCACATGAACCAATCAATATACTGCCACTTTCAAAAGTTAAAAGTGGGAAAAAAGATGGTCTTTGTTTTAGAATGTGCTAATATCTTATTCTTTTCTTTCAATTTTCTGTTATATGCTTAAGAAGCTCTTGTACTGTCCCTTAATTTTGCTATAAAATATTCTTTACATTAAATATTATAACAAAGACAAAAATTAATTTGGTCTGCATAATACCTTCTCTCTCAACCTAAGTTACCCTCAACAGATGATTGGATAAAGAAAATGTGATATATATATGTATATATATAAATATATGTATATTTGACTTTCAATGTCCTTGTTATGCATACACACACACACTCACACAAACAAACCATGGAGTACTACTCAGCCATAAAAAAGAATGAAATCATGCCTTTTGCAGTAACACAGGTAGAACTGGAGGACATTATCTTAAGTGAAATGACTCAGAAACAGAAAGTCAAACACCGTGTGTTCTTACTTATAAATAGGAGCTAAATAATGTTTACAGATGAACATAGAGTACAGAATAATAGTTACTGGAGACTCTGAAAGGTGGGAGGGTCGGGGGGTGAGGGAAGAGAAATTACTTAATGGGTACAGTGTACATTATTCAGGTGAAGGTTACAGTGAAAGCCCAGACTTCATCACTACATAATATATCCATGTAACAAAACTACACTTGTACCTTTTACATTTATACAAATTAAAAAAAAGATTTCAAATGATTTTTAAATGAATTACATATATACCCTAACTTGTTTATTTTCTTTTTCCTTCCAATCTTTGAAAAAATGTTTTTATATAATACAAACACATTTCCGACATTAAATATCCTTAAAACTTTAAAGTTGAAGACAAAAATATAATAACGATAAGCAAAGACAATGTTTGATCCAAATAACACATATTACATCTTTTAAATGAAGGTGTTTTTCATTCTGATTTGCGCAACTGGTTTACTAGGTTTTCCAGTATTTCTGCCGCTTGACTGTATCTGCTGACTAAAGTTAATTCTGTTAACGCTTATTATCCTATAGGTTTTTTTTTTTTGTAGTTTCTAAATTGGTTTAATTTGCAGAAAGAACATTTGCTGTAGATAAAATAACAATGAAAGAACATATTTTAGTAAAACTTATGTACATGCCACTCTATGTTATAATAAATGTTTCATCTAATTTTCAGATTGTTGTAATCTTTTCATATCACTTGTTCATGAGTTTATGCAAAGCAGTAATACTTTGATAAATGATTCTTTACACACTCGAAAATTTTTTGTGCCTTCGGAGTATTTATCATAATGAAACTTTTAAATAACTATTTTATTAAAGGCGAATTCAACTGAAGAATAGTTTTGTTTATGTTGAGTTGCATTTTGCAATATTGTCATGATAATGACTTGATGAGGCTTTGCTTTTCTGATTATTTCTTGAATTAGAAAATATTTGCTTATGTTTTCAAAAAGTTTTAAACTGCCCCTGAATCACTCTCTTTTAATAAAGTTTTTAAAAGCTGTTTTTATTAAAGTATGGTCCATACAGAAAATGCACAAATCGTAAGAGTACAGCTCAGTGAATTATAACAAATTGAATGCCCCAATGAACAACCATGAAGGTCAAGGTAAAAAATATTACCAGCACACTCAAATTTCTCATCGTGCCCATTCCAATGACTACATTCTCTTTCCTCAAAACTTCCCCTCTTCTGAAAAAACAAAACAACAACAACAAAAACCCACAACTGTCCTGACTTGTAACACTTTAGTTTTTTCTGTCTGTATTTTATATGAATGGAATCATACTATATAATCTCTTTCATGCCTGACTTCTTCACTGGACCTAATGTTTGTAAAATGCATTTGTATCACGAGTGTAGGTAATTGCATTTATTATCTTTATTTTAATTTCATTGTATGACTGTACCACAAGTAAGCTATCTATTCTACTATTGATAGACGTTTTGGTTATTTTCAGGTTGGGGCTTGTGATGGTTAATTTTATGTGTCAACTTGACTGAGCTATAGAGTACCCAGATATTTTGTTAAACACTATTCTGGGCATTCCTGGATGAGATTTACATTGCATCATTAGACTGAGTAAAGCAGATTGCCCTCCCTAATGTGGGTGGCCCTCATGTAATCAGTTGAAGGCCTGAATAGAAAAAAAAGGCTGATCCTCCCCTGGCTAAGTGATAATTCCTCCTGCCTACTGGTCTTCAAATTGAGACGTTGGCTTTTTCCTGCCTTTGGACTTGAACTGAAACATCGACTCTTCCTGGGTCTTGAGCCTGCCAACCTTTTAAGTGGAACTGCACCATTGGCTCTCTGGGTCTCAGGCCTTCAGCCTCAGACTGGAACTTGCACCATTGGCTCTCCTGAGTCTCCAGCTTGCCTAGGGCAGATTTAGGACTTGTCAGCCTCCATAATTGCATGAGCCAATTTCTTATAATAAAACTCCTTCTATATATACAAATCCTATTGGTTCTATTTCTCTGGGGAACTCTGACTAATTCAGGGCTCTTATTAATAATAGTACTGTGAGCATTTTTTTTTCCAGACAGAGTCTCACTTTGTTGCATAGGCTGGAGTACAATGGTGTGATCTTGGCTCACTGCAACCTCCGCTTCCCGGGTTCAAGCAATCCTCCCACCTCAGCCTCCTGAGTAGCTGGGACTACAGTTGCATGCCAGCACACCTGGCTAATTTTTATATTTTTAGCAGAAATGGTTTTTCACCAGGTTGGCCAGGTTGGTCTCAGACTTCTGACCTCAGATGATCCACCCAACTTGGCCTCCCAGAGTGCTGGGATTACAGGTGTGAGCCACCACGTCCAGCCCTGTGAGCATTTTTGAACCTGTCTTTTGGTGTATTTGAGGCATTTTTCTTAGCTATATATCTAGGAGGGGAATATCTAGGTTAAAAGGTAAGCATAAGTTTGACTTTAATAGATACTAACAGTTTTCCAAAGTGGTTACACCAGCTCTTTTACCATCTCTACCTTGCTCACCAGGAGAGTACGAGTGTCTTCCTTGCTCCACATTCAGACCGGCTTTGTGTTGGTTTGGTTTGTCAGTCTTTCAAGTTTTATCCATTCTGTGAGGTGTGTACAGGTACTGCATTTTGAGTTTAATTTGCATTTGTCTGGTGACTAATGAGGTTGAGACATTTGTCTATCTCCTGTGAAGTGTCTGTTCAAATCTCATTTTCTGTTGGATTATCTTTACCTCGATATGTATAATAAATTTTAAAAACCACTTATGATTTCCTCTTCTCTAAATTTTTTAAATTCTTCACTTGTTAAAGGTAGTGTTTTTGTCTACTCATTATCAAAGATGAAAATTTTATCTCACCTATTCTATCTCCAGAATTATCTTCCTCTACCTCAAAATTTGTTATAATTATTCCAGATTTTGTCTTAAAATTTTAAGTAATACACTTAAACTTTTGTTTTGTGATCAAATATAGAATCTGTTGATTCTTTCACTATAAAAAATAAGTCACCGAGAAAAGTCCTTGGCACATAGCAGGGCTTCAGCAAATACTTGCTGAAGAAAGAGAGGAAGATAAAGGATAAGAGAGTAGAAAGGAGGAGTACATCTGTATTTTTCTCCCCCGTTCCTATGCATTTATGTCAGTAATATAATTTTGTTTATATTTTGAAGGTTTGTAAAATTTACATTTTGATCTATATTATGGTTTCCTTCCACGTTTTATCTATAGGCTGGTTTAAAAAATTCAAACTAATGAACAGTATATGATCATGTGATCACAGTGACATATTGTATCCCCCAAAATGGCTACAGCAGTATTTTCAGTCCCACATGAGCTTCCAAAGCCTTGCCACTCTCCCATCAAGAGCTGGAATGTATCTCCCCTTCCTTTGAGCCTCCGTGGGTTTCAGTTGACTACCTGGCTTAATAAAGTCCAGTGCCAGTGATGCTTTGTGACTTAGTTCAGATATAACAGGCAACATAGCTTCAGCCTGATTCTTTCTTGGAGAGTGGAGCCATGTCTGGCTACACTGAAGCTGCATGCTGGAAAGGCCACATGGTCATAGAGAGATGCCAAAGAATTCCCAGCTGTCCCAGCCCTCAGCTGTCCACCTCTCTTCTTCTTCCCAGTACAGGCACTAGACATGTGCACACAGAAGCCTTCAAGATGACTCTAGGACCAGCCTCCATTGAACTGCAACCTCACAAGAAACTTTGAGCCAGAACCATCACCCAGTTGAGCTACTCCCAAATTTCTTGCCCACAGAAACCATGAGAGAGAATAAATGATTTTTGCCTTAAGCCATTAAGTTCTGAGGCAATGTGTTAGGTAGCAGTAGATAACTAGAACAATTACTTACTGTAAAACCAGTTAGCTTGGTTGAACCCATAGAGGAAAATGAATATTGTTCTATTTTATTAAACTTGTGCCACTCACAGAAAAATATTTTAAACATCAAAATCAAATTAATGCTCTCTTCTTACTCTACTCAAAACTATGCCACAGTTTCATTTATTTCATATCCGAAAACAACTGCTTTGTACAGCTTAAAAATTTTTTTTTTCAGTTTTTATCTGGCTTTCTTTTTCTTTGTAAACAGGAAAGATAGTTGCTTTATATTTTGTATTAGATTCTACTTCTTCTTGAAGGCATTCTTCACAGAGTTCTCTGACCTGTTCATACTGACTGCTACATAGCTGCTATCAAACTGGGATTTCATTTCAGTACTCTCTAGATTAGCACCTAGTATTTTTGGTTCTCTTTCTTGGATTCCTTTGTTCTATTAGAACATACACTAAGGGCTGGGCTTGGTGGCTCATGCCTGTAATCTCAGCACCTTGGGAGGCTGAGGCTGGAGGATTTCTTGAGGCCAGGAGTTTGAGACCAGCCTGGGCAACATAGCAAGACCCTGTCTGTAAAAAAATAAAATAAAATTCGCTGGGCATAGTGGTGCACACTTGTCCTAGCTACTCAGGAGGCTGAGGTGAGAGGATCACTTGTGCCCAAAAATTGGAGGCTGCAGGGAGTCATCATTGCACCAGTGCACTCCAGCCTGAGCAACAGAGCAAGACCTTATTTCTAAAAATAATTTTTTAAATTTAAAAATAAAAATAAATAAAAAATAACACTAATTTTTAAGGATGCATGAATCACAAAGTTTCTGAATCATTGCATATCTTGTAATCTTCTCAATTTTGCCCTCACTTTTCATTGCTTAGCCTCCAATCATCTAGTCCCCAGTCATTCTCCCTCAATATTTTAAAGACATTACTTCACTGTCTACTAGCTTTCAGTGTTGCAGGACAAGGTCTATCGTCTATCTTATATTTGTTCTTTGGAGGTAATTTATTTTTCTCTCTGAAAAACTCTGGGATTTTCTCTTTAGCCTTAGTGTTCTAAAATTTATACAGACATGTCTAAGTATGGGCGACTGCCATTTTATTCAAATGCTTGACGTTTGTTGGGCTTTTTCAATCTGAAGACCTGAGTCTTTTTTCAGAGCAAAGCAATTTTCTTTATTGTGTCTTGGTTTACATTCTCCCTTGCATTGCTTCTAGAACTCCCTTAAGATAAACACTGGGCCTCTATCTATTTTCACTGACGTAATTTTTCTTTTATTTTTTTTTGCCTTTTTCTTTTTCTATCTGGCCTTCTGGGAAATGCCTTTTATCAACCATGTCCCTAATTTGGTCTTCAGCTTTCATTTTATTTAGATTTATCATTGAATTAAAAAAAAATTTGACCATCATTTTAAATTTGCAATAAAGTTTTCTTGTTCTCTAATTGATCCCCTTTGCCTTCAAAGCAGCCAGTGCTTGTTTTATAGATGCAATAGCCTCTCAAATCTCTCTGAGGATAAACATCAGTTTAATCTTATTGTTTTTTCTGTTTCTTCAGAAATGATCGGTGTTCAGCTCCATATTTCTCTTGCCTCTCATTCATCAAATGCCTGGAGATCCTTTCTCAATCATTCATATGTATAATTGAAGAATTCTGTTGATTACATAGGTCATATAAGATGTATTGCATGAAGAGCTGTGTTTATTTGAAAGGCCATTTTCTGAATGGGAAGGCTGATCATGATTCTGTGTAAGTGGATGGCTCTGCCACAGTCAAGCTTTATCTAGCCAGCAAGTTCAGTGCTATTACAATTGCCCAAAGGGGAAGGACTTTATCTATATGCAGGGTGGAACTACACTTTGGACTGGAGCTGGGTTTCTGTTTATTGTAGAGGCTCTAAAGCCTTTCAGGCTGGACAATACTTCTGTCACCACTCAAGCCCCAAGTCCCTCCTATAGAGAGTCTACTTTCTACAGAATATACTCATTGGTGCTCCAGCTGTGGGTAAATAGCTTCTCTATACATGGAGTGGGGAGGGTGGGCCTGGCTGGCCCAGCTGTTCTGTGGTTTATCTCTTCTGTGGTTACCTACCCTGATCACTGCTCCAGGTCCATGTTTGTTCTTTTTTACTCATTGGCTCCAAGCTTCGAGCCTCTCTAGGCAAGGACTATGAGTGAAGCCACCTCACTTGCATGTTGATGGCTTGTGTATCACTCTGCTTTGGTATATCGATATGGATCATATGCTTTCTGACTCCCGGAAATTTATCCAAGTTATTAAAATTTCTGCTGATGACACTCTGTTTCAGCATTCTAATAGACTTATTCATCCTTTAGATATCTTTATTCTCATTTCAATAGGATCTTGGAAGAAAGAGTAGGCAAATATGCAGGCTCTGTGTGCCTTGTTGAGCTGGGATAGTCCAAAAAATTCCTCAATTATTAAATTACCTAAAAATATTTTATTTAGGCAATAAAGCATTTCTACATTTCCCTAAATCAGAGAAGACAGAATTATGTTACTGTTTCTAATGGAAAAATTGTGGATTCAAAAATCAGAAGAATCATCTTGTCCACTATTGATATGGTTTGGACTTGTGTCCCCATCCAAATCTCATGTCGAATTGTAATTCCCCAATGTTGCAGGAGGGGCCCGGTGGGAGGTGATTGGATCAGGGAGGTGGATTTCCCCTTTGCTGTTCTCATGATAGTGAGTGAGTTCTTACAACTGGTTGTTTAAAAGTGTGTGGCACCTCTCTCTTTGCTCTCTTCCTCCTGCTTCAGACATGTAGGATGTGCCTGCTTCCCTTTTGTCTTCCATCATGATTGTAAGGTTCCTGAGGCCTCCCCAGCCATACTTCCTGTACAGCCTACAGAACTGTGAGTCAGTTAAACCCCTTTTTTTTCCTTGGTAAATTAACCAGTCTCAGGTAGTTCTTTACAGCAATGAGGGAACGAACTATTACAACAATCATCTTTCTAACAATTAGAGTAGCATAGTTATTTAAGGCTTGGTCTTTGAGTCAGACAACCTAGAATAGATCCTTGGTTACTTTACTTACTAGCTAGGTGACAATGGGCAATTACTTGAACTCTCTTGGCCTCAGTTTCTCATATGTAAAATAGAGATTATGATACCTTCCTTGCAGGGTGTTATAAAGATCAGAGTACTCAACAGAGTACCTGGCATGAAATAATCTAATAGTAGCAGTAGCAGCAGCTGCTGCAATACTAGCACTATCATCCCAGTTATGAGACATTCTCCCTGTAATTATTCTACCTTCTCCTTGATATTATTGTTCTAATTCACCAGAGCTATAAGGCCTTTATGGGTTTCAGTTTTGTTTGGATGACCTTCAATCCCAGCCTCTGCTTTAATTTCCAGATTGCAGAAAGTATGGCAAAGATAAAGGAGTACAAATTAAATACAGATGATGGAACAGCATAAATATAATAATAATGCCCAGTGTTAAACAGCAAAGATTTTCCAGCATTTTTCTCACTTGTTCTTGCAAAATATTATGATGTATGTAGTTTAGGTATTTATTGGACATTTATCCAATAAACTTTTTTGAGCAAGTTAACTTTCTGGGCACCTGTTGTTGTAGGGGAGAGCAATTGTTTTCCCAATTAACGCAGGATTTTTAAAAGACACATTTAAATCAAATATATTTCTGACAATACAGGGACCCATGTTCTAAATGATAGAGATACTCAGTTTTAATAACTGGCAGGTGTGCCTTGGAAACCGAAGAGTTGAAAAGCACTGCCCTAAGCTAAGAGTTTCTTTTCAACAATCTCTTTCTTTTAAAAATGGGGCAGTCCAACACAGAATTTCGATATATAAAATAGACAAAGGAGGGGCTGCTCTGGTTGAGAAGGGGGTTTGGGGACCTGGAATCTGCCCACTGGGTATCCCCTTTCCCTTCAGCAGCTGCCAATGGGAAGGCTGCAGAACCACATCTTTATCCCTCTAGAGCGGTGATCCCCAAGCCCCGGCCATGGACCAGAACCGGGCCTCACAGCAGGAGGTGAGTGGCACACGGGTGGGCATTACTCCCTGAGCTCTGCCTCCTCTCAGATCAGCGGCGGCATTAGATTCTCATAGGAGTGCAAACCCTATTGTGAACTCTGCATCCAAGGGATCTAGGCTGTGCTCTCCTTATGAGAATCTAACTAATAATGGCTTATGATCATAGGTGGAACAGTTTCATCCCCAAACCACCCCCCATATGGAAAAATTGTCTTCCATGAAACTGGCCCCTAGGGACAAAAAAGTTGGGGACCACTGCTCTAGAGTTCTGAGGAGCAGCATTTGAAAACCATTGATCTGACTTATTCCAAGGACGAGTTCTCCAGTTTCCATCAAAAAGCTACTAGATTTAAGTGTTTTCTTTATGTGCCAGACGAATGTCTACAATAGTTTTCTTCTTTTTTTGAGACGGAGTCTCATCCTGTGGCCAGGGTGGAGTGCAGTGGCACGATCTCGGTTCACCGCAATCTTTGTCTACCGGGTTCAAGCGATTCTCTTGCCTCAGCCTCCTGAGTAGCTGGGACTATAGGCATGCACCACCACACCTGGCTAATTTTTGTATTTTTAGTAGAGATGGGGCTTCACCATGTTGGCCAGGACGGTCTTGATCTCCTGACCTCGTGATCCGCCTGCCTTGGCCTCTCAAAGTGCTGGGATTACAGGTGTGAGCCACTGCACCCAGCCCTACAATAGCTTTAATCTTCCTAATTACCACTCCTGGAAGACATTACTATTCTGTTTACTATAATGTAAAGAAATCATAGTTCAAAGAGGTGAGTAGCTTACCCAAAGTCCCACAGCTCATAAACAGAGGATTGGGCTTTTCACTCACAAATGTCTGACTCCAAATTCTTTGTCTTTCTGTTGCCTCAAAATGAATGAGAAAATCTCTAAGCTCCTTTCTGGCAATACAGTTCTACAATTTCAAAGTACTTTTTAAAGAGAGGACTATAAAGCATTGATCAAAACATACACACTTCCAGACGCAGCAGCTCATGCCTGTAATCCCAGCACTTTGGGAGGCTGAGGTGGGAGGATCACCTGAGGTCAGGAGTACAAGACCAGCCTGGCCAACATGGTGAAACCCCATCTCTACTAAAAATACAAAAGCTAGCGGGCGTAGTGGCAGGTGCTGGTAATCCCAGCTACTCATGGGGCTGAGGCAGGGAGAATTGCTTGAACCTGGGAGACAGAGAGTTACAGTGAGCCGAGATCATACTATTTCACTCCAGCCTGGGCGACAGAGTGAGACTCCATCTCAAAAACAAAACAAAACAAAACAAAAACCATACACACTGAGCCAAAACTGAGATAGAGAAGGGAATCTACTAACAAAAAAAAAAAAAAAAAAAAGAGAGAGAGGGAAAGAAAATTTGAGTGCAGCCAGGGATGGATTTTGACTAGTCCATTTTCTAAAGTCATTGGCTCTTTCTAAATTTATTGTAGAGAGAAATATTTTTTTAGATGCTTCCCTCCCAGGTAGTTTTGCTTAGTTCCATCATTCTCAACAGAAACCCTGGTTACTTACTCTGCTGTTCATGGCCATTGGGCTCCTGTTTAGTTTGTGATGATCTCCTTCTAGACCTGTTCTGTCAGTGATTCTGTTGCTGAATTTCCTGGTCTCTCACTACGTGCATTGTACTGCACTAAGTGCCAGAGGCAGAATCCCCGCCCTTAAGGCAGGTATACACAGGTTAGAACAAGAGAGACATATTTGGGAAGATAACAAGGAAGTCATACTGCACATGTCAGTGAGAATCACAGAAAAGAGTATTCTCGAATGCAGAGGTGGGAGTGGTCACTGTGCTCTTGTCCAGTTAGGAAAGGCTTTGGGGAGGAAGAAGAGCTTGAACTGAGGCTCCAGGATAGATGGAACTTCAAGTAAGAGAGGAGAGGTGAGGTTAATTCCAGATAGAGAAACAGGCAATGGGTAGAATGATTTGGCTGGAGAAGAGGGCTTACGTCTGCCAGCACCGTTATCTATTAGCAATACCGAAGACTCTTTCTGTCCACCCCACTTCACCACAGGAAAATAGGCCCAGTAAAAGCAACTTATTCCATATGAGCCAATCCTAAGTCTGAAAAAATAAAAATAGTGTCTCATCAAAAGGGAGAAGAGATCACTTCTACATATGTCTTCCCTTGTGTCAGCACCTTGGGGCAGGAATTCTGTAGATCTAAATCCTTATGAAATAAAACTCTGGGTCAGGATTGTATTAGTTTTCTAGGGTGGTCATAGCAAAGTACCACAAACTGGGTGGCTTAAAACAACAGACATTTATTTTCTCACAGTCTGGAGTCTAGATGTCTGAAATCGGGGTATTGGCAGGGCCACACTCCCTCTGTCACCGGCAGGGGAGAATCCTTCCTTGTGTCCTCTGGCTCTGGTGTCTTACTGGCAGACCTTGGCATTCCTTGTCTTTGCATCTACAGCACTCCAATTGCTGCCTTTGTGGACCCATGGCTGTCCTCTCCCTGTGTGTCTCTCTCCACTTCTTCTTTTTTTTTTTTTTTTTTTTTTTTTGAGACAGAGTCTTGCTCTATCACCCAGGCTGGAGTACAGTGGTGCAATCTTGGCTCACTGCAACCTCTGCCTCCTGGGTTCAAGCGATTCTCATGTCTCAGCCTCCTGAGTAGCTGGGATTACAGGCATGAACCCACCATACCTGGCTAATTTATTTTTTTTTTTTTTTTTTTTTTGTAGAGACGGGGTTTTGCCATGTTGCCCAGGCTGGTCTTGAACTCCTGAGCTCAGTCGATCCACCTGCCTCGGCCTCCCAAAGTGCTAGGATTACAGGCGTGAGCCACCATGCCCAGCCAGTCTCTCTCCACTTCTTATAATAACACCAGTCCCATTGGATTAGGAGTCTACCCTGCTCCAGGATGGACCCAGCTAGTTACGTCTGCAATGACCCTACTTCCAAATGAGGTCACGTTCTGAGGTACAGAGCATTAGGACTTCAACGTATCTTTTGTAGGGTGATATAGTTTGAGTATTTGTCACCTCCAAATCTCATGTTAACATGTGATCTGCATTGTTGAAGGTCAGCCCAGTGGGAGGCATTTGGGTGATGAAGGTAGATCCCTCATGAATGATTTGGTGCCGTTCTTGCAGCAATGCATGAGTTCTCACTCTGTTAGTTCATGTGAGAGTGGGATGTTTAAAGGAGCACAGCACCTCTCTCTCTCTTGCTCCCTCTTTCATCGTGTGACATGCTTGCTTCTCCTTTACCTTTTGCCACAAGTGTAAGCTTCCTGAGGCCTCACCAGAAGCAAATGAGGCACCATGCTTCCTGTACAGTCTGCAGAACCGTTAGCCAAATAATACCTTTTCTTTATAAGTTACCCAGCCTCAGGTGTTTCTTTATAGCAAGTCAAAATGGACTAATACAGGGGGATGCTAGTCAACCCATCACAGGAATAAATAGGATGATTACAGGACCTGAGGAGGAGGGTTTTGGCTGGGGAGGAGAGGGCAGTGAGATTTTGAAGACCAGTTAGCATCTACCTTAGAGACTGGTCTTCTGGATGCCCCCTCTTGCCCCTATCAACTTCTGTTCGACCTCTTGAAGAGTGTTTTTCAAGTGAAACTATGAATGATTTCCTCACAAATTTGTGTGAAACTTTGGGGTCATGAGTCAATGAATGAAGCATAAAAGCTGGGAGAAAGAGAGGAAGGGAGAAGGGAGAGAAGAGGAGAGAAGCAACTTCCAAGAAGCTAGGAGCGCTTGTTTGGAGGATACTCAAGAGTGTCACTAGTAGGACTCTGTGGCCACAGAGCAAGATGGAGACTTTAGGCAGACTCCAATCCCATATCACTTGAAGCCTCATAAGATCTGGCCCAGGAAATTGGGAAGAAGCTGGAAAGAGTACACAATTCAATTCATAAGAAGGAGAATATTTGAAAAAATTTCACTTTCACTTGGAGGAAGAGTAACAGACTTCTGCCACAATACTAGATGACATTTTCTGAAGCTGGGTCAACTTGAATCCAAAGGGAAAGAAGCAAAATCAGTCCTGACAGAACGATGCCTTATTATCAGGGTGTTCATCAAAAGAGCTTAGTAAGAAAATTATCCTGAACATCTGCAGATGTGCGTCCTGGTCAAAAATTTCTAGTGGATAAAAAACATGAACTCACTTAAGGCATACGATAATAGTTTTTAGAAATATTAGAGGGTCTTTGTGGGAAGGTCCCATAATTGCTATGCAGAAATGAGCCTGTGAAAGACAACCTGTATGTCTCAGCCCCTGGGCACTGAGCTCCTCAAGCATCTCTGCTTTGCCTGCCATGGTATTTGGAGCATGATAGGTCTTTATTGCTTGTCAAATACATGAACTCTAACTTCAATAAAAGTAAAGCAGAGTGTATGCAGAAAGGCAACAAAATAAGAAAAATTAGTTTACTAATTTTTTACTCAGCAGAAAATGCTATGCCTGGTGCTTCATCCACACACATAGATAGTTATTGGATTATCTATGTGGATGAAGATAGATATTGGATAGATATTGGATTATCTATGTGGATATTGGATAATCCAATATCTACGTGGATATTGGATCCAATACGTGGATCCAATTTGTGGATCCAATATGTGGATATTGGATCCACATAGATATTGGATCCAGTATGTGGATATTGGATCCACATAGATATTGGATCCAATATCTATGTGGATATTGGATTATCTATGTGGATGAAGACTGGTGCTATTGACCTTACATTAATAATAATTATTGACCTTACATTAAGAATGTCATAAGAATGAATAGGAAGACAAATAGAACAAAATTAAAAGTCCACAAAGTGACACAAGAACACCTTTGCACAATAAAGATGATATCTCAAATAACTGGGGAAAGTTAGACTTCTTAACAAAATGTATTGGGACAACTAAAAAGTCATTTGGAAAAATATAATATTGTATCCAAACTTCACAGAATACCAAGAAAAACCCCAAATGGATTAGCAGTCTTGATGTACAATTGAACTTGTTCATTTTTCCAAGAAAACTTGGGTGAATTTCCAACCTAGCAGTTGGAAAGCCTTTCTGTGACTCAGTATTCAGAAGAAATAAATAAATAAATCAATATACCTGTCCAAGTATAAATAAAACCTTTTTTGTGACAAAATAGACCACAAGCAGAGTCAAAAGAGAAATGAAAGACTGGGAGAAATTTTTGAACTTATATCAGTAAGGACTAAGCTCCCTAATGGTTGAAGCACTCTAAAAAAATCAAGAAGAACAACAAAACTAATTAAAAAATACGGGCAAAATGCATGAATAGAGAATTCACAGGATAAAAAAGGAAATGGCTTTTAAACATGAAAAAAAATAATCAACCAGGCTTACAAGAGAGATTCAGACTAAAATATACTGAGATATTATTCACCTACAGATTGGTGAATACTCCAAGAGTTGAACAATGCGTTCTGCTGGCTGGACTTGGAGCCTCTGGCACTTCACGCATTGCAGGTGGGAGAGTAAAATGCTGCAACCTCTGTGGAGGGGAATTTAGCAACAATTACCAGAATTACATACATATTTATCCTTTGATGCAGCTTCTAGGAAGCCCCCTAAAATACATCTCTGCCAGTACAAAACAAGTTTGCTCGACTCCATTAATTGCAGAATTATTTGAAATAGCAAAGGATTGGAAATACAAATGCCTATCAGTGAGGCATAAGCGAATACTAAGGCACTAGTACACAATGGAGTCCTCAGCCACATGAAAAGAATGAGGAAGAGTTGGGTAAACAGAGTGTCCTCCAGGATACACCGCTAAGTGGAAAAAGGTGGGAAACAGTGATATGGTGTGCTGTATTTGCATATGAAAGCAGAGAAAATAAGCATGTAAATATGCACATATAAATATATTACTTATGCATGCATATATGAATATGTTTCTATGTATATGTTGTGGTTCTTTTGTAGAAAGAAACACTGGAAGAATAAACCAGAAACTGTAGTCACCTATAACAGATGTGGGAGATGTGGGGCTGAGGTAATAGGAACAAAAGTGAGACACCTCTGAGAAAACTTTTTTATATAGTTTTGATTTTGAACCACAAAAATGTACTATACCTTAAAAAAATAATGAAGCATAAAAGAAGAAGAAAATGACCATGCTAACTAGATCTTTAGACAACCATCAGAAATCAGGGAGATTTCTGAGTCAAACTTTTCTCCAAAAACTTATTACCACCACCCAACCCCTGTGGCACCCAGCAAACTCTGGAAAGATTGATAAAAATGGAGAATGAGAGCTAAGCCTGGGTGTCCAACGACAGGCTCACAGCCAGCTCTGGGGATCGCCTGAGAAGCAGGATGGTAAGGATTGCAGGCTCCAGAGACAGGCAGACTTGGGTTAAACTTGCCACTCACCTCCCTGAGAGGTGAGCTTAAGAAAGCAACTAGACCTCTCTGGGCCTGTTTCCTCCTCTGTAAAGGAGCACAGTAACACCTTCCATGCTAGGTACTATAAAGCTGAAATGAAATAGTGCATAGTCTAGTACCTGGCCTGTGGAAAATTAGTCTCATCCAACCTTGTTGTAGAAGGACCTACCAATTCCAGGAACAAGAGGTGACCATGTCAGGTGACCTAGACTTCGGGAAGGAGAGGGGCTCAGGCAGGAAGCACACTTTTCTTTGTGGCGTATCTAGCTCTTTAGGTTCTCCTAGACTTGAGGGCAGTAGAAACAGAGAGGTCCTAGAGAGGGCACGGACGGGCATTTCCAAGGGATGTGCTGTGCAGTGGGCCCCACAAACATTTGCCTAGGACCCAGAATTTAAACCACTGTCTGCTTCCTTTTCCTTTTCAGTATGGTTTCCCTTCTTCTCCAGAATTCTCTAGAAACTGCTGTGAAGGAATTTAAATTACTTTGTTTTCTTTTTATTTTTGTCAAAGAAAAATGATTCCATGAAGAAATGAGCTTTGAAAAATGCCTGCAGGAGATTGTTAAATATTTGAGCTCAGTGTGGCTGTTATTGGGGACCAGAACTGGAATTACTTTTTTCATTAATGTAATTTTGTCTCCGGAAGAAGCAGAGACACAGAGGCACCTCTGGGTTCCTGAGACTGTCAAAGATGTCTGCAATTGAGGTACAACAAGGAATGGGCGGGGACACGGCAGGAAGCAAGAGGTAGCCCTTGGGTCTGGGTTCCAAACTCACTTCCAATAGATACTGATCTGGGTGTGTGACACTTTATTTCAAAGTCTGACTGATTAAGGTGAAAAAATAACAAAACTATAATGTTTAGGTAAATCAGTCTTAAAATCATATTCATTCATTCATTCATTCTATTTGTTATATAAACATATATTGAGTACCTGTTACACCAGCATGCATTCTAGCTGGGGAAGGTAGAGCCCACGAAACCTGATTAAGGTAGCTGCTGTGGTTGAGAGGAGAACTAAAACAAAAATCAGGATGGGTTCTTGGGTTTGGAAGGAATCTTAGAGGTCATCTCACATTACCCTTCATGTTGCAGATCAAGAAACTGGGACCCAGGGCAGTCCCACCCAAAACCATCCAGTTAATTAAGGGCAGAATCTCCTAACTCCAAGTCCAGCACAATCTTCATCACAAGCTGCTGGTTCAGAGAACAACTAGCAAGTGCATGAAAGAGAGAAAAAAGCCTAGAAAATATTTAGTTGGTAAAATATTTATTTATTTATTTATTTGGTGAGTTGATGACTTAATTTTCCTCCTGAAAATTCTGGAAGAGAATTCCTGGAGGGCGGGTGCTGGGCAGGTAGGGAAAATGTATTTAATTAATCGTTTCATAATTCACTCACAATTATGGGCTTCTTGGGATAACATCCATTAAGATCCTGAAGGAAGGCTTCGCTGTGCTGATGGAGGATGAGTCACCTTACTATCTTACATACTGATTTGCTCTTCAAAATATGTGCCTTTGAATAAAAGGGCCTCGCTATCGCGGCTGAACTTGGATTCACTTTGTCTCTATGGCAACCACAGCAAATCCCCACAAGTCACAGGAAAAGGGCACTTGACATCTTGAAGCACAACAGACAGACCCTTTATATCACAGCCATTCCTCTCACTGCTAGAAGGTAGAATAAAGGGAGAAGCCACCATCAAACACGCATTCCAGAGCTGCAGAATCAAAACCTTTCTGCACCCAGCCTGATTGTTTAAGCTGTTGCTGAGTTCAAGAGTCATTCATGAATATCGCTACTTAACAAGTGACAACTTCAACTTGCTCTCTGATAGTCTCCTCAACTACCCTGACCCCAAACACTTGCAGAGTTGGACCTAGTTATAATTTACATATATGAGAAATTGATTTGGCTGCATAAGACAGACGAGCTAAATGAACAGTGGCTGAAACCTACAAGGTTGTATTCCTTCACACAGAAAGTCGAGAGGAAGGCAGCCCAGTGCACCTATGGCTTTCAACAAAGCCTTTAAAAAAACAAGATTCCTTCCAGGAAACTACTCCACTCTCTTCCTCATGGTCCCAAAGCCATCACAGCCTCATTTCAGGTAGCAGAGAAGGGAGGGATGATGAAGAAGGAGCAATGTGTGTATGCTCTCTTTTAAAGAGGTTTTACTGAAGTTGCCATACAGCTCATTGACGAGTACTTAAATTACTTTGTTATACATGGTTTCGGAAGAGGTAGAGAAATACAGTTTTTATTCCTGATAGTCTTGTGGTGCTTTAAAAAGCAGGGGTTCTATTGGAAGGTTGGAAGGGGGCATAGATACATACTTAGGTAGCCCACAGTCCTAGTACCCTTGAAGACCTGAACTAACCCCTTGATGCCTCTTGGTTCAAACTATAGCTCAATTTTGGCTCCCAGCTCTAGTCCATAAGCCCATTGGTTGAAATGGTCTTGTTGTAATTATGGGCCAATGATCCTAAGGTTGCAATATTTGTGGAGGTGTTACCCCTTGGTGTAGAAGAAGTTGTATAATGAAGTTATCAGGCAGAGGGATATGGGGGCCTCTATGGCCTGGCTTGGTGCTGGCTGGACCTTGTTGGGGGACATGTTCCCTGGGGGATGTGGGCTCCTGAGCTCAGCATTTTGAAGAGAAGCATGGTCAGGCTGGGGAATAACTGGACATAATATGAAGCAGAGAGATGTCATCTCCACCCTTGTGGACACAATGACTGCTAAAAGTCCAAGCTTGGGTGCCAGCTATGGGGTAGAGGGAGGCTGAGAAAGCTGGAGCCAGCACCTGGGGGCCTCAGCAGCCACAGAGCCTCAGGTGCATGAGAGGTTGGATTCAGGCATAGCGTTTTCTGCTGAGTTATTTATGGGAAAACCTCACTTGTCTCTTTCCAGGATTATAGAGGGTCATATTTTCAGGGAGCCTGGACTTATTGCTTCAATGAAGGAAGGCCATAACAGAACAACTTAGATTCAGAATATCACTTTTTCACTTCTGAGGTTCAAAAGAAACTTTCAAACTCCCAGAAGATATAATGAGTTGTCAGAAAGGGATTTTGTGTCTGAAGGCCTGGCTCTTGGGTATTAAAAGCAAATATTTCTGCCATAAGTGACAGATTTGGGGAAAATCCTTGATTATAAGGGTGTAAGAGCCAATTTGTCTCAGCCCCTAAGTTTTGAGTCTATCTAGGGACAGGAAGAAGAGTCAGGGAAGAGAACAACAGAGAAACACAGTGATGGGGATCTGTATTCTGCTGCCTCAGTCTCAGTCTGGAAGGAAAGGTGTCAGGGAAGCCCCAGACTGGTTGGGGATTTTGTGCTCTGAATTTCCCTTGGGGCTCTGAGTGGAACTAAGAACCCCTAATGTCTCCTGCTCCACTGTGACATAGGCAAAGAAAGAAGAGATGACAGCATGGGAGATGGGTTTGAGGTGGTGTTACATGAACCCTATGCAAACCACCAATTGTGCTGATGGAGATCAGAATATGCCACCCGAAAATATGCCATGTTGGCATAAGGGTTATTTCGAGTTGAAGGAAAATGAAAAATGGCAGATGCAGGAAAAGCTCTCTACCCTTCCCCTTTCTGCCTAAAAGCAGAGCATAAATTTCCCTCTGTCAAGGTGTCGCCACTCTCCTCTCCCATAAAGAAAGAGAACTCTTATCACAGGGGATGGTGCCAGCTCAAATCTGCATAAACAAACCTTACTGAAATAACCCGGATCTTCCATTTGTTTCCTTTCATATGTTTGCCTTCCCACAATTTGTCATCCTAGAAACCCCAGACCTCTCCCTTTGTCTTGTCACTTCTCCACAAATGTACTGCTCTTTGTTAAAATGGTCTATAAGCTCTGAGGCCTCACAGCTTCTTTGGGTTTTCACTTTCTTTTCTGTGAGAGTGCTATGCACACATAACAAAAATTAAAATACTAATGTCAAATTAAATATGTATGCTT
This sequence comes from Pan paniscus, assembly GCF_029289425.2. Classification (NCBI taxonomy): domain Eukaryota; kingdom Metazoa; phylum Chordata; class Mammalia; order Primates; family Hominidae; genus Pan; species Pan paniscus. The sequence continues at coordinate 30,657,490 of NC_073254.2, forward strand.
TTTTTTCTGTTGATCTGTCTTTTGCCAGTTTAATTTGCAGGGCCCCAGTCACTGAACATAAGAGGGTAAAGGAAACAGGTTTCCCCTCCCCTATAGGAACAAGGGCAGCAGTGTTTTCTCAAGGGTCCTAGAGATTGGTAAAAGCAAGAGGTTGAGTGACAGAGTGTGTGAGCACAGTCCAGCGGGGCAAAGGGACACATCACAGTCAGCAAATGTGGGTAGACTAGCACACGATGGTATTTACACAAGCCCACACTGCCTTGATCTTTCATCAACTTCTCAGAATTTAGATGGCACCCTGAGGAGTGGGAGGAACAAGTTCTGAATGGACAGAGTTTAAAGCTAAAAGGGCTAAGAATACTGAATTAATCAGATCGAGTCATTTCTGCCATCAGAAAACATACAGGCTCAAGACAAACACTCAATTCAGGACAAAACAAAGAATGCCCCATATTTGGCACTCCTGAGTTAAGAGCACGAGAAATTTGAATTTGCTACAGAATTGTATATCATCCAGCTTATTAAAAAACATTGGGCTTTACATCTGTCTGAATGAAACAGTAAAAAGAAGATGCTATTATTTCTGACAGGGTCAAACACTATTCAATCAGGTATTATTCATATTTACAAATAAACAATTGCATAAAAACCTAATGAAACAAGGATCCTCTAAGGAGGAAATAGTTGACTTACCAAGGACTGCCCAAGAGGAGAGGTCCTTCACTGCTAGACCTTCACTATCTTCCAGCAAACCCTAAAATCTCACGGGTTGTTCTCCAAGACAGGTTCTGCTCTGCTTCTTCTCCGCTCAGCAGCTCCCAGAAGCTCCCACAATTTTATTCTGCCTCGCCCTTCATGACATTCTCTGGGGAAGCTGGGTGCCATTGCTCTAGGATAATTACGCGCAAAGTACTGGATGGAGAGTCTTAGCAGTGGTGCTCTTACATGTGTGTTTTATCACCTCCTCCCTTCATTGAATTTCATTCTTTAGCCATGAAAAAGAAGCTATCTGTGAATGCCTTCAGTGGACATGACCAGATGGTCTCCCCTGGGTCTGTTAGGTTCCTGTCTCTGGTCACTTCATTGGGAATGATTCCCTCCATTTTCTGGCTGTCAAGTTTGGGCTCATTATATCACCTCTCTTAACTTCGACTTTCTCATGCATATAACTTGGATATTCACTTTCCACACAGAAATGTTTAGGAATCAATATCAACCTCTTTGCCTGGCACATAGTGGGTGCTCATTAGTGTTTCTTCCCTTTCTTTTTTTTTGAAACAGGGTCTCACTCTGTCACCTAGGCTGGAGTGCAGTGGCATGATCGTAGCTCACTGTAGCCTTGAACTCTTGGCCTCAAGTGATCCTCCTGCCTCAGCCTCCTGAGTAGCTAGAATGACAAGTAGTCACCTCCTTATGATTTCCAGATTTCTGTGTGTTTGTCTACATCTTCTTTTTTATTTTTCGTAGAGACAGCATCTTACTATGTTGCCCAGGCTGGTCTTGAACTCCTAGGCTCAAGCGATCCTCCCTCCTCAGCCTCCCAAAGTGCTGGGATTATAGGAGTGAGCTGCTGCATCCAGGTTCTTCCCTTTCTTGATACCTTTTCTGGAGTGAAGAATGTCTGAGCATTTCTTCACACCCAGCTTGTATTGGAATGTTTGGATAGAATTTGCTGAACATCTTCCGTAACCAGTGCCACATTTTGAGGCCATCTACAAAACCGTGTACTCATACTTCGCTCTTTATTTTTAACAGATCTGAGCATCTATTTAGTAGGAATACTGGGAAAACTTGATTTTCTCAAAGGGAAAAGTGACTTTATCAGTTGGATAAGTGTGTCCAAGCAATAGGAAATCTAACTGACATACATGAGCCCACCCTTTCTATGGTAAGTATTTAATTATGTTAGACAAAGACCTGAGAACTGTTGCTAAGTTCCCAGTGGATGCTAAAAATAGGTAGGATACTGTGGTTTCATTATCTGAACAGGGGCGAGGAGACTTTAAAAATGTCTAGTTAAGGGCCATTCATAGTCAATCAAGGTTTATTTAAATAAATAGCAATTAAATGTAGAGCATTTATACAAAAATAGAGGAAAAATAGAAATCATGTTCTATATTGGCTATTAAGATAAATAACAGAACATAAAACTCTACTAAACAAATACAGTGAAAAATAAAACCATATACTGCAAAATTTTGATTATCTGGAGCTCTTTAGAAAGGAGCTGATCATTGACTTTTCTATATGGCTCAGGGTTTATATCTTCAAGAAGTGATTTTTTTAAAGACTTCGAATGGAAAGCTCTCTAAAACGGACCCCATGCTTCCAAGCATTCTTAAACATAGTATGAAGAACACAATCTAACCTCTTCCTGATATGGTTTGGATGTGTGCTCCTCCAAATCTCATCTTGAAATGTGACCTCCAATGTGAGAGATGGGCCTAGTGAGAGGTGTCTGAGTGAAAGGGGAAGATCTCTCATGAATAGCTTGGTGCTGTCCTTGCAATAATGAGTGAGCTCTCACGCTATTAATTCATGCCAGAGCCGGCTGTTTAAAAGAGCCTGGGACCTCCTTCCCTGTCTCTTGCTCCCTCTCTTGCCATGTGACATGCTGGCTCCCCTTCACCTTCCACCAGGACTACCTTCCCGAAGCCTTCACCAGAAGCGCAGCAAGATACTGGTGCCATGCTTGTAGAGCCTGCAGAACTGTGTGCTGAATAAACCTCTTTCCTTTATAAATTATCCAGTCTCTGGTATTCCTTTATAGCAATGCAAAACAGACTACCACAGGGTCTCAATTAATTCATATTAATCTCTATTATTCTAGAGTCCTGTGTTAATACAACAATGTCCTCAATATCAGCTTAAGTGCATAGAGCTGTTTGTCTCTATTTCTTTTCTTTTCTCTTTTTTTTGGAGACAGGGTCTCACTCAGTTGTCTAATCCGGAGTGCAATGGTGTGATCATAGCTTACTACAGCCTCCACCTCCTGGGCTCAAGCGATCCTCCTGCCTCAGCCCCTCAAGTGGCTGGGACCACAGGTGCTTGCCTCTTATTTAGTCCCAGATTTCTGCGTGTTTGTCTGCATCTTCTCTCTTTGCCTGGCTGTGACTTCTCCCTGCAGCCATATGTCTACCTTTCATACCCCTTATCTCTGTTAGTGATTGGAAAGTTGGATCCAAGTTTGTGAAAATTTTTTATTTGTTAACTAAAAATATATTCATTCTGGTGAACATCTGACAGTTTAAGAGGAATGGATATGAGCCTTTTTATTTTTTATTTTTCGCTCTGCCTGTTCCAGATTATATCTTATTATCAATTGATGTATAATACAATAAAAGCTTTTTATAAACCATAAAGCATTAATACAGCTATAAAGTAGTGTGAGTATCTTTACTGATTTTTGTGCAACCTGCATTTCCCAGCTAGCCAGCCATGCCCACCCCTTCTAGGCCCTGAACTGAAGGCACTTATCCACCTACTGGTTATCTTTATTAAGTGACTGGGCAAATAGATTGAGATGGTGCCAGTAGTGTAGAAATAGATTGTACCAGGATCTTGGATTTTATGTTCAGGAGTCACAGTTGGCTCATTTTTGCAACAAGTTCGACTGAGCATCCTGGCCACTATGCTATTCCAGGCCCCAGGCTTGCTGGAAGCATTGGGGCGGGTGTCCGGGTGGAACTCTGTAATTTTCCTGGAGGCTGGTGGGGCCTGGGGCACCTGGAACCCTCAGGGCAGCCTCCTCCTGCTGAGAGCAGCCTTAGTGGTTTATCTCGGTTTGCTGTACAGATTTCATTTGCTGTGTATGTCACGGTGTGAAAAATGCTGAGAAGGCCAGATGTTAGGTGGTTATACTGAGTTGCAAGTTGTTGCATTGAAGGGTATGGATGGTGTGTCCTCTACCCTGCTTGGCAGGCTTTGCTGCAAATGCATTTTTTGTCCTTGTCACAGTAAACAGAGACATCTATATTTGAGAGTTCACTCTCACTAAGCTACTGATTTAGTTCTCTGTGAGACAACCAGGCTGGTCCTAATATATGAAAGTGTTTTAATAGTTAAATTCATTCAGGCTGGGCATAGTGGTTAATGCCTGTAATCCCAGCACTTTGGGAGACGGAGGTGGGCAAATCACCTGAGGTCAGGAGTTCAAGACTAGCCTGGCCAACATGGTGAAACCCTGTCTTTACTAAAAATACAAAAATTAGCCAGGCGTGGTGGCGCATGCCTGTAATCCCAGCTACTCGAGACGCTGAGGCAAGAGGTAGGCTGAGGCAGGAGCCTGAGCTTGAGCCCAGGAGGTGGAGGCTGCAGTTAGCCAAGATCGCCCCACTGCACTCCAGCCTGGGTGACAGAGAGACTCTGTCTCAAAAAAAAAACAAAAAAAACAAAAAAAACGTTCATTCATTGGACACGTATTTCTTGAGCACAGACACTGTAATAAACTCTGGAGACACAGGTTGAATAACATAAGACTCTTCCTCCAGTGGGCTTGGGAGGGAGATGGCTGGGTACACAAATAATCACCATCTGATGTGATGAAAGCCCCGCACAATTCTGGCCTTCATAAGGGGACACTTACCCTGCCCTTTCTCTCCTGTTCCAAACACGACATGAACATAGCATGACAAGATTCTCAATCTCGCTAAACACCTCATGGTATGTTTGACCTCCTATGTCATAGTTCTTTGTGGTATAACAGCTTATTGCATGATTGAAGACTCATGGGTTCATTACATTGCTTATCCTCATATCATATCTGCAGCCTCTAGTCCAAGGCTCCCAAGGGCCCCACGATATCTGATGCATCTTAGCACAGAGCAAGCTAATGGCCGACTCATGCCACATCCCCGTTACACACAAGAGGTCAGAGAGGAAGCAGGGCAGAGCAGTTTTCCTCTGAGCCAGACCTCAGAGGTGGCCGTGGTATTTTTGTTTTTCCTTCCACCAAACAAAAGGTTTGTTAAACCTACAAAGTTTCCACTGTAAATGAGGTTGAGACTTTCGTTGAGAAAGATCTGGAATAGAACAGATTAGGTTTTTAAAACCGAATTAAGCTTGAAAAAAAAGTTGAGTCAACTATGATGATAATAACATTTGACCTACAAGAATGAAAGGAAACTACACAAGTAAACAAAGCCACATTTAATGATGGAGGCCTAATTGCTTTGTTTTGAAAACACAGGATTATTTTGCGCTTCAAAAGGAAATGTGCTTACGCACAATTTGAAGGTTGTAGTTTCCGTCTCAAAGAAAAATGATTGGAGATTTCACCTGGGTAAAATTTAAGAGAGCTTTGTCCTTTGAGCACCTAAAATCTTCAGAGTTAAGTTGTGATTTGTCTTTTTTGTCTGATAATGACTACAACTAATGTTAACTGAGTATTTGCCAAGGACTATGCCAATGAATTATCTCTTACTAATCAGAAACACAGCACAGTAGTGGTGAGCCAAATTTTATGTTGCTTTTGTTGTATGATAAAAGATTCAAGAGATATAAAAGAAAGAAAAATAAGGTTATCTCTGAATACAGCATGTGGCATCGCTGTTCTACTGGTGATTATGTGAAGGGCAAGATCACTTTTGAGAACATGCTCGTTACTCCTCCAAGACCACATTTAGAGTCCGCATGATCCAAGGACAGCAGCTGTGTTTGTTATCAATTCAGATTCTACTTTGTACTTTGTGGACCCCAATAATGTACCAGCAAGAAACTCGAGTCTCCTATGTTGAGAAAAATGTGACTTTGGCTGTAAGGAGGTTTCAAGAGGCAAAGATTTTTAGTCTCCCTGAGCAAAATTTTGTGTTTTGTTTTTTTTTCCAGGAGAGGTTCATATCAATGCTTGGAATATCTGAAGTACAGGCATTCTGGAATTAATGAATATACCACCCATTCAAGCAAGTCAGGGAGTTGTGTTGCAAATGGGAAGGCTTCTCATGGGCCTGGAGACCAGAAGCCAATTGCAGACCCCTTCCTCTTCCCACGGCAGCCAGCTCACCAAGCTTCTGTCACACTGGCCTCTTTCTGTTCGTCCAACACATGACTCATCTTTTGCATTGGGGCCTTTGTATCTATGTACATTCTGCCTGGAAAGCTCCTTGAACTCTGCTCTTTTTTTTTCTTAGCTCAAAAATCAAGATTTTTTCCCCTGACTGTCTTATCTAAAGTAGACTTTCTCAAGTTAGGGCATCTATTCTAGTCTACAATTGTATGTTATTGCGGGTCATTATTATCTGGCTCCCTTCACCTCCATGTAAGAGCCATGACAGCAGGCCCTGTGTCCCTCTTGTTCACCAGTGGGGTCCACTTGACATATAGTTGTTGCTCAATGCACGTGTGAGTGTATGTATGTATGTGTGTGTGTGTATATATACACACACACATATACATATATGTACATATATATATAATATATATACATATATATTATATATATATATATATTTAGAGACAGCATCTCACTCTGTTGCCCTGGCTGGAGTGAAGTGGCATGATCATAGCTCACTGCAGCCTTGACCTCCTGGGCTCGACAAATCCTCTTGCCTCAGCCTCCTGAATAGCTGAGACTACAGATGTGCACTGCCACACCTGTCTTATTATAATTATAATTATTATTTATTTGTAGATGCAGGGTCTGGCTGTGATGCCGAGGCTAGTCTTGAACTCCAGGCCTCAAGGGATCCTCCCAACTCAGCCTTCCAAAGTACTGGGATTATAGACATGAGCCATTGCACTGGCTCAATGCATATTTATTAAGTGAATGAATGAATGAGTAAGTGAATTCGTGAATAAATGAATAATATGAATTTAGCTATATTAGCAAAATGGGATATTACAGGACAGCACACAAACCTTATTACTGTTGTTTCTCTGAAAAATATGCCCCCTGAGAATGCAACTTGTGAGTGGGCAAGAGACTACGTAAAAGGGTTAAAAAGGGCTAGGGCATAAAAAGTAGAAATAACAATATACAGACATGAAATTTGCCTCTGAAGAAGCATAAAGGAAATCTGCTTGCCTTGAATAATCTTTAAGTCTGAAAACACTTCATCTATCAAAATCCTGTCACTTGTCACTAGTTCCCACTCCCAATAACACTTTTCTTGAGAAGATAGAAATGTGCACCCACATTCTTGCCTGCATCACGCTTCCTGCAAACATTGCGGGTGGAGAGACGGGAGAAAAAGCATCAGGGAAGTGTTGAAATAACTCATATTAGTGACCCCTAATTCCACAGTCAGTTTTAAGTGGGCAACTCTGTCTTCAGAAGCCTTAGGCTTTTGAATCTGTAGAAATCTGCAGCTCACAATGTAAACTGTTGGCTACCAGGAAATGAAGGGATGAAATACTAATTTGATGAGTAGAGGAGGGAGGATGTTTGCTCATAGAGTTGTCTGCAGGTTGTGAGAGAGTGCCAGAATTTGGGCTTCTGGAGGAGGGAGAGAAGATTGGAGCAGTCTGAAAGAGAAAAACAAAGTCCTCTGGTCCTGAGACCTTCCGCCAGGGATTGAGAGGCTGGGGTAGAGGTTAGGGGCTGGAGGGAGAAGTGAGAGCTGCAGTTTGGGGAAGTTCTGGGATCTTCTGCTTCTATCCCTGCACACAGCAAGCCATTGGGATTTTCCAAAGCTTCAGGATAGATGAGACAGTGCGGCCCAGAGTCTGAAGTGGCCTCAGCTACGTAGGCAGAAATATGTTGGTGATGCCTGAAGGTTCTTGTGTGAGCATGAGAGTAAGCTGGCAGCTAATTCCCTGCCACTGAGCCTGCTCCTTCTTGTCTTAGGGTTACAGTCTTGGGTTACGGTGTCACTGACATAATCTCCAAAGATCTGATCATGTCTTCTAATGTGTCCTAAGAACCACTTGAGAGGTACCAAGTCCTGCAGAGATTCAGAGGAGGAAAAGTGCACTTCTGGCTGTGGGTCAGGAAAAGGCTCCAGGAAAGAGCTGGCTCGGAGGGATAAGGAGGCTTTTAGTGGATGGGGAAAGAAAAGCATTCAAAGATGAAACAGCGAGAGCAAAGTACAGAGGGAACGCAGAGGTGTTGTCAAAGACTGATGTGGAGACCTGCTGCATGTAGTTGGGAGGAGAGGGAGGGGCTAACAGCCACTGGGAACTATGGATGGAGGCAGTGTTCTCAAGAAGAGTAAAACAGTAAAAACAAACAAACAAACAAACAAACAAAAACAAAACAAAAACAGAGGCTGATGACAAAGGAGGCACTTGAAAAACACCACTTTTGCCAGGGATTGATTGGCATCACCTTCTCCTGAATGAAGTAATCATTTCTTTGACAATAGATATTTATTAAATCCCCACTACATTGCCAGGTGCCATCCTGACTTTGGGAATAAAACAAAGGCTAGTAAAGATGAAAACAAAAGTCCCTTCCTTCGTGGAGTTTACATTTCAGTGGGGAAGATAGGAAGTAAACAAATAACAAAGTCAGTAAGAAAGTGGTAAATCCTATGGAGAAGAATACAGCTCAGCCGGGGAGCAAGGGTACCGGCAGTGGCACAGAAGCCGTGTTGTCTGGGACTGTGAAAGCAGACACTCTGCCTCCCCAAGGTTTCATGCACATGCTCATTCATTCATTCATTCATTCATGCTCTTTGCTTATATTTTTTTTTTTGCCAGGCACTTGGGCAGAGCTATAAACAAGATGAGCAAAATCTATTCCTCATGGAGCTCAGGGTCTAGTAAGCAAGTAACAAATAAATAATATCATGATAAGTAGTGGTAGTGGTCATTGTGATAGAGAAAAATAGCAGAGGAAGGCGATAAGAAGGGACGGGGGTGTGGGTGGGGGATAGTAAGGAGATGATACTTGAGCACAGAAGGAATATCCCAGGAGGAGAAAAGCAAGGACAAATGCCCTGAGAGGAACTGAATTTTGAGTGTCACGGAATGGTAAATTCATGCATGACAATGTCTTCTCTCTCCTCTTCTTTCTTTTATATTAAACACATCTGCTTCTCGGCAAAGGATCTGTGTAAAGCAAGGCATCATCTTACTGCAAGGGGAGACATCGCTGGGGTCTGGTTAGAAGATCCGGCTCTATTTTCTCCAATGAAGGTCTTTATAGGAAATCTGCATTAGTGCCTTGTCCATGTTCATAGACCCTCTGCTTCATGGCAGAAGGGCGCTGACTTGAAGGCCCCTAAGCAGTGAAGGAAGGGGAGCCTCTGTCCCCTCCCTAGCTGGCTTCCCTGGCACATGCTGGTTTCCCTCCAATTCTGTGGTGCACATCATGACCAGCAGAGGAAAGAATTCAGCTGGACCACCTCAAGCTCTGTGTGACGGAGTTGAAAGCTTTGCTGATGTATATGTTGGTGGTCAAGGAAGGCTTTCTGAACACTTACCTGGTGCCCACAGAGGTTCTGAGAGCTGGAAGCTGGAAAGAGTCAGTCTGGGGTCCTAAAAGGTGTCTTCTCTTCAGTGCCAACATCAGGGGCATATTGGTGATAGAAACAGGGTCTCTGCGTGGCTACAGGCACCATTAATTGGTTCAGTTTTCTTCCATTTCTCCTGAGCTCACCCTGACCCTATGCACTGCTGACCAGGAATTCTAACCCGCAGCATCGTGGGTGGGCCCACCTTGCAGCCTCATCAGGGTTGAGTTTGTTACTCTTATTGATGAAGAAACTGAGACTCAGAAGGATAAAGGCCCCGACCCAGGGTTACACAGTGGTGGGGCAAGGACATGAGCCCAGCTTCTCTCACTTAGAGGAAATCTGCAAGGACGATCATTGTGCTGAAAGAGGAGTGGGAGGGGGTCTGAACTTCTGAGGCAGCCTCGCTTCTGCAGCGTTGTCTGTGGTAAGGACACACCACCCTGGCTGCACATTAGAATCACCTGGGCAGCTTTTAAAACTTACCTCGGGCCAATTAAAACAGAATCTCTGGAGGGGAGACCCAGGCGTCGGGGTTTTTTTTCCAAAACTGCCCAAATGGTTCCAATGTGTAGCCCAGATTAAGAACCACTGTTTAATGGCAAACTCAGTTGCAGCTGTTGAAAAATTTTTTAAATGCAATAATCTTGGAATTCTCTTGTTTTAAAAAGGACTAATAGCTTGCTATTTCTTTCTTCTCTGGTCACTCCAGAGTAGTCATTTTTCAAGATAAGGACCTGGGTTAAGTGAGCATAAAAACATGAATAAAAATTAAAATAAATTACTAAGTGAGAAATAAAAGCCATGAATAATGTAACAAGGGGAAGAGCTGGAAGAACTAGGGCAGAAAGCAAAGCAGAGAAAATAAGAAGAGGGTCACTGGGGAAGCCTCTGTGGAGTTGGAATACAAATGGAGGAAGGAAAGCTCGTGTGTAAATCCTGTCTTTTTGATACTCGGGCCCAGTAAGTATCTAGGATACCTGAGGGATTTCAGTTCTTGCAGATGATTGACAAGCTCCAGCCACAGGCTGCCAGCATCCCCCAGAAAGAGCAGCCACGCCCAGGTCTGTACAGCGTGTTCTAGACTGAGCAGGGCACGGTGAAGAGCAGTAGAATTGCAGTCACATGGCCAGGCATGGTGGCTCACTCCTGTAATCCCAGCACTTTGGGAGGCCGAGGCAGGCAGATCACGAGCTCAGGAGTTTGAGACCAGCCTGGCCAACATAGTGAAGTCCCGTCTCTACTAAAAATACAAAAATTAGTCGGACATGGTGGCGCATGCCTGTAGTCCCAGCTACTCGGGAGGCTGAGGCAGGAGAATTGCTTGAATCCGGGAGGCAGGGGTTGTGGTGAGCCGAGATGGTACAACTGCACTCCAGCCTGGGCAACAGAGTGAGACTCTGTCTCAAAAGAAAAAAAAAAAAAAGACTGCACACGCATATAGGTGTCAAAAAAAAAAAAAAAATTGTGTCACGTAAGCCCCAGGCCTTTGTATTGGAATCCAGGGGAGATGATGAGGAGGAAGGGGCCTTGTTTTGTTTGAAAAAGCCCCAGTGATTTGGTCATACTCCTTCCCTCTGCCTTCCCTTTTCTTCTCCACCACTACACTGAGAATTACTGTCCCCACAAGGGCTCACCCGTGTGACCAGCTCTCCTGCAGGTCCAAAACAATCCAAAACTTTGTGACTAGCATATCATTTGCACCTTCCAGGCAGCTTCTGAAGGAACACACTCCCACTGGGAAGGGTGGCAGGTAATGATTCCCGGAACCTGTCACTCAATGATTGACATTAGTCTTAGTCATGGTTACCACCAAAACTTCCCCAAAGGAGGGACGTCCGGGTCCTTTGATTGACCAATAGTATATTTTCTAGGAAGATTTGCTTCCAACCAATTCCCAGCAAGCTCAAGCAATAGATGACAAAATTTTATAAACCCAAATATTTTATCAAATGGTAACCAAGTTTTGGGTCTTTGGATAACACATTGTTTCTTAGACACAGTCCACTAAATAGAGACCTCCCCATAAATGATTTGTTTGTTTGAACTGGTGATTCTTCGTCATCAATTTATTATGGTTGAAAGTTGAGAAGGCACATACAATTGCCAGATATTTGGGGGACAATTGGAAGGCACCGAGTTTCCTAAATGACCTATATGAAATTGTAGTTGAGCTGGGGCAAGACAGTTAGGAGCATATTTGGATGAATTTTGTTCTCAGGTATTGTAAAGAGTTACATATATGTATATTTTTACCCCAACCTATTTGACCTGCAAAAACCTTCTTGAGGTATGGGAGTTTTGATTAACAAGTACTCATTACACTATCTGAAGACCTTGTCTGTAAATCTAGAATATATAAACAGTTACTATGAACATAGCTGAAAAGGAAAAGTTGACCCTGCAGGGCCTTCCTGCCTCCTGGATACACTCCAAGTGGCACATTTCCCTTTGCTTTATAAAATGGCATGTTCCAGAATGTTATCAAAGTGTGTCTTAAAAGATATCAACACCCTCAATGATTTACAGTGTTACTATGGTTTCTTGTAAGAAAGAAAAAAAAATCCAAATTGGCAAACTGGTATAAATGGTGCATAACAATATTTTTTTGATGGCCTAGGACAGCCAATGGGTGCCTTTAATGTGAATGGCTGCAAAGGTGCTTTTGATACCTGTGTGTAAATGTGGAAAGCCAAAGCTTTCACACCACATGGTGCAGGCCCAGCAGAAGTGGCCGTAGACTCAGAAACTCCCAAACAAACACGTAACTTAACAACTCTATCAAACTAACCAAAATGTTCCCATTGAATCATCTAAAATAAGATGAGACCTCTCTTGCCTTCACGGAATTAGTCAAGTTCCTCTCCCATATGATTACATCTCTGGCAGAAGCTTCCTTCAGGCCTAACCCACTTTTTAAAGCATGGCTGGTGTTGTATATTTGTTAGTGGGAAAGGGACACCTCTTATCTCTTAGAAATACAATCAGGTGGTGAAAAGGAGAAATAGTCACAGACCATTTGATTGGTGGCCAGGAGAAGAACGAGCCACAGGCTCAGCATTTGGATGTTTGACCAATCCCTGGGCTCAGCTAGAATAGCACAGAGAAACATGCTTGTTGAGCAGATATTCAGAATCCCCAAAGCTACCCAACCCAAAGTCAAGCCATGTTCTGGGAGTCTCACTGATATATTTTAAATAGATTCCAGCTGGGAAAGATCACGCCCTACCGAGAAATAGTATGAGTTGGCAAACTTTTTGTGAATAAGGGCCAGATAGTAAACTTTTTTCTTTTTTTGAGATGGAGACTTGCTCTGTGCAGTGGCGCAATCTTAGTACCATATTGTGGCAGAGCATGGAAGGCGCAATCTCAGCTCACTGCATCCTCTGCCTCCCGAGTTCAAGTGATTCTCCTGCCTCAGCCTCCTGAATAGCTGGGACTGCAGGTGCCCACCATCACACCCAGCTAATTTTTTTTATTTTTAGTAGAGAATAGGGTTTCACCGTGTTAGCCAGGTTGGTCTCGATCTCCTGACCTCATGATCCGCCCACCTCAGCCTCCCAAAGTGCTGGGATTACAGGCATGAACCACTGCACCCAGCTGATAGTGAACATTTTAGGTTTTGCAGGCCACATGGTCTCTATCACAACTATTCAATTCTACTATTGCAATGCAAAAGCAGCCACAGACTATGTGGAAATGAATGGATGTGGCTGTAGTCTAATAAAACTTTATTTACAAAGACAGGCCATGTGCCAGGTTTGGCTGAGGGCCGTAGTTTGCCAAACTCCTCTCCCTATTTATATTATTGAGAATGATCTGTGTAGGTGGAAGATGGACGTGTTCACCAAATTATAGAGTATGACTTTTAGAGGCCAGTATAGGGTAGTGGTAAAGAATATGGACTCTGAAGCCTGAATTCAGATCCTTACTCCACGAGCTGGATAACCTTGAGCAAATTATTATACCACTCTGTGCTTCATCTATATGAGGCACATACTTTTATCTATACAATGAAGTTTTAATCATCTATGAAATGAGGATAATAATAGAACTTAGTGTTGTAATTTGGGTTCATCCCAAACTGGACCCAGATAAAAGGACTTAGATAGAAGTGATTTTTTGAGAGGTGATCCCAGGAAGTACAAGTGAAGGAATAAGGGCGAGTGAGAGCGCGGGGAGAGAAGCTCTTGAAGGGGGTGTAAAGGAGCAGTCATTCTTGAGGGCAATGGAGGCACCATCATGTTGAGGACCTTCACAGTATTGTAGAGGACAGGGAACTGGGATGTTTACCTATGCACGCATGTTCCTCACTGTCATTCCATGTCAAACTGTCCACTGTGACTGCAGGTGTAATCAGGAAGTGGACCGAGGGCACATGGATGGGCAATAGTGTCTGCCACACGATTTCACAGGGCTGTTATAAAGATGACATGAATTTGTATTTGCAAAGCACATGGGGAAAAAGTGCCTGGTCTTTAGGAAACGTCATTTAAGTGATTGCCAAATAAAGAGTGGGTACCCTTTGAAGCAGTAGGAAAGAATATTAGGCATAACAAAGATTAAATTGTTGAAATTTCATATCTGTAAAGGTAATATGGGTGGAACATTGAAACAAGTTCCACAATAGATTATGAAGGAACACCAGAAATGCCAGGAAACATGTAGGTAGATTATAAGCAGTGGCCTCTTCAACTCTGTAAAGTTGTCAGTCAATAGAATGTACTACATTAGCTGATGACAGTGATCCGGAGTGACCCTAGGAAGGCTGGGGACACAGGAAAACAAATAAAATGTATGCCATATTTAACCTATGCCTAGTTGTTATGATTTGGCACTGTAATTAGGCACAAATGACATGTTCTTTACATGAATTATTATAATTTGAATTACTTTTATGCAACCCTATAAAAGGTTTTTCTTTTTTTGGAGACAGTCTTGCTCTTTGCCCAGGCTGGAGTGCAGTGGCAGGATCTCGACTCACTGCAACCTCCGCCTCGTGGGTTCAAGCAATTCTTCTGCCTCAGCCACCCAGGTAGCTGGGATTATAGGTGTGTGCCACCATGCCTGGCTTACTTTTGTATTTTTAGTAGAGATAGGGTTTCGCCATATTGGCCAGGCTGGTCTCGAACTCCTGACCTCAGGTGATCCACCTACCACAGCCTCCCAAACTGCTGAAAATACAGGCATGAGCCACTGCACCCAGCCCCATTAAAAGATTTTCTTATTTGATTAGTCCTTCAGTACCTAAAATTAGGAAAAGATTGTCCATTTTTCCTAATACAGTTTAATCGTTTCAACCACCTGTGTGCATGAATGAAAGTGTAGAAACATAACCCACATACTCTGGCCTTTTGTTTACAACCTTCCTGACTCTCAATTCCATTCATTCTCACCCTGTCGGGTCTCTCCCACATGCCCCCATCCCTCCCCTGTTTTTCATGTGATTTTAAGGCATATGCATGTATTTCCCTTCCTCTTTTCCTGAGTGGTCTGGCTGGTGGCAGACTCTGTGTAGGGAAGGGTGCTCTTACCTTAGTACCATATTGTGGCGGAGATGAGAGAGAGAGAGAGATCCCTGACTCAGGAGGCGATAGGAGGAGCACAGTAGATATGAGCCCTGGCTCTTTTGTGTCTAGCAGTTCCAGGTAGATGGAAAGCGAAGGGTTGGACTTAATGAGAAATAAGGCTGTGAGAAGAAAGTGCTCAAGAAAGTTGGTTCTTGTTTCCAGGATTTCACTGCAAAAGCCTAGACAACAATCTTTGGCATGGGTCAAAGAATAAACCTACAACCACTTTCAAGAATCAGGGGAATAATCTTGAGTGGGAAGAGGAGGAAACAGCCATGCCTCCTATCCAACCTTGCCAGGCTCTTGTGTTACTGAAATAGAATAGTCTTCAGAGACACTTCCAGCATGTGTCACAGTCAAATGCTTTTGGCTTCAAGAAACAGAAACAAAACCAACTGAAAGTGGCTTAAGGTATAAGGAAATTTCGTATTACACAAAAGAAAATGTCCAAGATTGCTAAATTCATTGGTTCAAAAAATGTAATCCAGGATCCAAACTATTCTGCCAACCTTCATGTGTCATCCTTGTCCTCGGGCTGGCTCTCCCCGCGGTTGAAGGTGGCTACTGCCTCTCTGTGTATCACAACAAACACAACCACATCCAGAGGAAGAAGAAACCGTCTTCATGTGTGCCTCTTTTAGGAGTGAGGAAACCTTTCCCAGAAGTCACCCAGCAGACTTTCTGCCAGAACTCTTTGGTCACAATAGACTGCAAGGTCAGTCCTAAACAAGCCATGGGCAAGAGCAGGACCATCATGGCTGGCTCAGATGGATAAGAATTGACTGCCGGAGCTAGGCTGGAGCTGGTGACTCCCTTGAGTCACATCAGGGAGGAATAGGTTCCAAAGCAACTTTGGAACTCTGCCAACAAAGAAGGGGGTGGATTGAATGTTGGCTGACTACCAACAGTAGGGTTGTGAAGATGTTCTGGAGCCCCACTGATACTGTTTCTTTTTCCCAGCCTTTCCTACTTATTAGCAAATGGCTAAAGCTCCTTTGAAAAAATAAGAGCTCTTTGATGCCACAATTTCAAATGAAAAGCACTAAAGTCGGGCGTGGTGGCTCACGCCTGTAATCCCAGCACTTTGGGAGGCCAAGGCGGGCGGAGATCGAGACCATCCTGGCTAGCACAGTGAAACCCCGTCTCTACTAAAAATACAAAAAATTAGCCTAGCATGGTGGTGGACACCTGTAGTCCCAGCTGCTCGAGAGGCTGAGGCAGGAGAATGGCGTGAACCCGGGAGGCGGAACTTGCTGTGAGCTGACAACGTGCCACTGCACCCCAGCCTGGGTGACAGAGAGAGACTCCGTCTCAAAAAAAAAAAAAAAAAGAAAAAAAGAAAAACACTGAAGTATGAATGTGGGTAGGAAGAGTGTGAGTTGGATGAGTTTCCCTTTAATTGGAAAAGTCTGACATGCAGTCTTTTCTTCTTTGGAAAGAGGAAGAGTACTAGAAATTAGAAAGGTACTTGGTACCTCAAGAGGTTGGCATAACCCTTTGTATACAAATTTATTGTAGTATTTACCATCTATTGTGGTTATTTACATATATATGTCACCCCTACCACTCTCTGAGTCCTTGATGGGCAGGGGACTACACTATTCTTCATCACATGCCTGAAACCAGGGCAGACCAGCACATATTTCCTGTCCTGCCAAGCTTCACTCATGCTCACCTTGGTAGGAACTGTGATGAGAAACACTCAGCTCCATCATGTAACCCAGACATACATAAGTCTGGCTCATGCTGGTCAGATGGTTCCAGCTGACTAGGTACCTTTTCTTGCTCCCAGTTCCTGATGACATTTTCTTGAAAGAATTTGTCCAAATCTAATCACCCTCTCCCCACACATATTCCTGCCCCTTACATCTTGAGTTACTGCTTCTCTCCTGCATTTTTAGTTATTTCCTCTCAATTCTTCTCCCTTTTAGGTCCCCAGCCAGCTTCAAGCTCCAGAAGACACTTCTCTGCTTTATCTTTAACTAAATGCCAGTCTATCGGTTATTTTAACATCTATTAACTACTGTAATACCACTATGGTTTTTGTCTTGGCTGCATTTGTCATTTCCTCTGATACCTTTTTTGTTAGGTTCATGTTTTCCTATTTTCCCCAACAATCTTCTCCTCCCCTGAGACCCATAGTCCCCACTGTTCTATTTCTGCCAATCACCATCTTATCTATTATACAGGAGCAGCCACCAAACTCCCATTTCCATCGACATGCAAAAGATGAATTATGTGTCCACAAAAAGGGGAACAAACACAAAAGAGGCAGTCCTGGATTTCCAAATGCCTCATACAAATGGGCAGTTGTACACGATCCCCCTGCACCCATCCCATCACACTCTTCAGTGCATATAAACTAGGAGGCTGCAACATGCATAAATTCAATAAGTGCTTTCAGAAACCTATCAAGAAGAAATCTAATGTTCTTTCCCCTTCTACAGTTGATCCTAGTTTGTACCCATGCAAATGATGCTGATATTTAGACAACTTTAAAGGGCTTATAAAGTCCACAAAGGACTCTGACACCCAAATTAAAGTTGTATCCTTAGTTCACCTCACTGTGCAAAAGTATTGCCAAATATTTGGTGAAGTTAATCCCCATCTGACCACCTCCACAATCGCTAACCACAACATGAGAAGTTAAAGAAATGAATTCCAGGCATGCATTATGATTTATTTGCTGTGTGAGTTTTAAGCTAAATCCTTAACTTTTGATATATATTTGATTTTCAGAATAGGCTGCAGAAGAACAAACTTAATGTAACTGCTTCACTGTAGTGTGAAAGACTGTCTCAGGCTCCTCTGAATCTGCTGTCATTTCTGTTGATTCATGAGGTTGGGTTATATTTTGCAAATTTTCTTTAATTAGTGTATATGTGTATTGTATATACGTTGCAGGTTCTTCTTTACTCCATTGTGGAGATGACTGTATAAGCTGTCAATGTCTATTCCCAGTGGTTCATGCTTTCTATTCTGCAACCAAAGAGAGAACAAGTTGATCAGCGATGTGGCAGTAATGCATATGTAAGGGCCTAGAAACCAGTGGTAAGAACATGAGTTTATGGAAACACTGCATACCAGCCCCTAACGGAGTAATTACAGATAGACTTTGAAGCTGCTTAATAACTGGCAGCATCATAGATTTTTTGTAATCACCTGAGAAGCTGTAGATTAGCCTAATACAGTTCCAAGTACACAGAGGGTGGACAACAACCACTTGTTGAGCTGACTTGAAGCTTAAGAAGAAAGGCTGAAGCCTGTGCACGTGGGAGGGGAGGAGCACCTAACTCGTTCTTAGAAATGAATGAAATCTCAGTGCTCTGTCTTCTAGCCCCTTTTGAGTTTCAAGTCAATTTTCCTAAGGTCAGTGTTTGAAGAGGAAGGAGTGGATTGGGGAAAAAGATCAAGGATGAGGTTATAAAGCTAACAACTTGAATTTACTAGGAGCTTACTATAGACCAAATACTATCATGATGAATGAAAGGAAACTCTGGACTCAGGAGCTTTAAACTAACTCTGCTATTTAATTAAAAGTCAGGAAACAACAAGTGCTGGAGAGGATGTGGAGAAATAGGAACACTTTTACACTGTTGGTGGGACTGTAAACTAGTTCAACCATTGTGGAAGTCAGTGTGGCGATTCCTCAGGGATCTAGAACTAGAAATACCATTTGACCCAGCCATCCCATTACTGGGTATATACCCAAAGGACTATAAATCATGCTGCTGTAAAGACACATGCACACATATGTTTATTGAGGCACTATTCACAATAGCAAAGACTTGGAACCAACCCAAATGTCCAACAATGATAGACTGGATTAAGAAAATGTGGCACATATACACCATGGAATACTATGCAGCCATAACAAATGATGAGTTCATGTCCTTTGTAGGGACATGGATGAAATTGGAAATCATCATTCTCAGCAAATTATCGCAAGAACAAAAAACCAAACACTGCATATTCTCACTCATAGGTGGGAATTGAACAATGAGAACACATGGACACAGGAAGGGGAACATCACACTCTGGGGACTGTTGTGGGGTGGGGGGAGGGGGGAGGGATGGCATTGGGAGATATACCTAATGCTAGATGATGAGTTAGTGGGTGCAGCGCACCAGCGTGGCACATGTATACATATGTAACTAACCTGCACATTGTGCACATGTACCCTAAAACTTAAAGTATAATAATAAAAGAAAAAAAATGAAATTAATTTATAATATGTCTTCATAGTATTCAATCTACTCTGGCATTTCAAAATAAAGCGAAGCCATTTTAATTTGCTCTTATACTCAAAAACTGACGAGGAAACAATAGTAAAGGATTTTATTATGCAAAAAAAAAAAAGAAGACTGTGGATATAATCAGAATTGATGTTGATTTATAAAGAAAAGAAAATTGGCCAAAGTTTAGTACAGTTGTGGACATTAATCACAATATTCTTTTTTTTTTTTTTCTTTTTGAGACAGAGTTTCACTCTTGTTGCCCAGGCTGGAGTGCCATGGAATGATCTCAGCTCACTGCAACCTCCGCCTCCTGGGTTCAAGTGATTCTCTTGCCTCAGCCTCCCAAGCAGCTGGGATTACAGGCATGCACCACCACGCCCAGCTAATTTTGTGTTTTTAATAGAGACGGGGTTTCTCCATGTTGGTCAGGTTGGTCTCAAACTCCCAACCTCAGGTGATCCACCCACCTCGGCCTCCCAAAGTGCTGGGATTACAGGCGTGAGCCACTGTGTCCGGCCTAATCACAATATTCTTGAAAATGACTTATTCCAACCAGACTGTCCTTCTCTTCTGTGGCAGGAAGAAGCAATGTGCTGTGGGCCAAACAGCAGAACAGGACTTGCTGTCTCATGTATTACTTAACAAATATTTATTAGGTCTTATTAAGTGCCGTGCACTGTACTAAACATGGAGGATATGACAATGAATGAAATGAACTTCCTATGCCTAAGTAAGTCATTGTCTGGAAGGGAACAATGTAATGTCAAGGTCAATAGAATATGAACATTTTAAGAGAGGGAAAGTATCAAGTATAAGAAGCATATAAAGGAGCATGTAGTCCAGTTTCAGCGAGGAAAGGAAGAAGAAGAAGAGGGCCATCTAAAGCAAAGACCTGGAAGAGCAGTAGAAAGCAAAGATCGGGGCAGAAACGTTTCAGAGAGAGGGAAGGAACTATTGTGCAAGGCCCCAAGTTCAGGGCTGTAGCCAGGAAGGAATGAAAACAATGGTGGAGTCACGCTGGGAAACGGGATGTTGCTCTGGGCATTCAGACCATGTTCCTAGGGGCAGTAGGACAATAACTATTATTCTTTTTTTTTTTTTTTTGTGATTTAAAAACTACAAGTTTATATTCTTAAGCTTTTTTTTTTTAATTTATTATTATTATGCTTTAAGTTTTAGGGTACATGTGCACAATGTGCAGGTTAGTTACATATGTATACATGTGCCACGCTGGTGCGCTGCACCCACTAACTCATCATCTAGCATTAGGTATATCTCCCAATGCCATCCCTCCCCCCTCCCCCCACCCCACAACAGTCCCCAGAGTGTGATGTTCCCCTTCCTGTGTCCATGTGTTCTCATTGTTCAATTCCCACCTATGAGTGAGAATATGCAGTGTTTGGTTTTTTGTTCTTGCGATAATTTGCTGAGAATGATGATTTCCAATTTCATCCATGTCCCTACAAAGGACATGAACTCATCATTTGTTATGGCTGCATAGTATTCCATGGTGTATATGTGCCACATTTTCTTAATCCAGTCTATCATTGTTGGACATTTGGGTTGGTTCCAAGTCTTTGCTATTGCGAATAGTGCCTCAATAAACATATGTGTGCATGTGTCTTTACAGCAGCATGATTTATAGTCCTTTGGGTATATACCCAGTAATGGGATGGCTGGGTTAAATGGTATTTCTAGTTCTAGATCCCTGAGGAATCGCCACACTGACTTCCACAATGGTTGAACTAGTTTACAGTCCCACCAACAGTGTAAAAGTGTTCCTATTTCTCCACATCCTCTCCAGCACCTGTTGTTTCCTGACTTTTTAATGATTGCCAGTCTAACTGGTGTGAGATGGTATCTCATTGTGGTTTTGATTTGCATTTCTCTGATGGCCAGTGATGGTGAGCATTTTTTCATGTGTTTTTTGGCTGCATAAATGTCTTCTTTTGAGAAGTGTCTGTTCATGTCCTTCGCCTGCTTTTTGATACGGTTGTTTGTTTTTTTCTTGTAAATTTGTTTGAGTTCATTGTAGATTCTGGATATTAGCCCTTTGTCAGATGAGTAGGTTGTGAAAATTTTCTCCCATTTTGTAGGTTGCCTGTTCACTCTGATGGTAGTTTCTTTTGCTGTGCAGAAGCTCTTTAGTTTAATTAGATCCCATTTGTCAATTTTGGCTTTTGTTGCCATTGCTTTTGGTGTTTTAGACTTGAAGTCCTTGCCCATGCCTATGTCCTGAATGGTAATGCCTAGGTTTTCTTCTAGGGTTTTTATGATTTTAGGTCTAAAGTTTAAGTCTTTAATCCATCTTGAATTGATTTTTGTATAAGGTGTAAGGAAGGGATCCAGTTTCAGCTTTCTACATATGGCTAGCCAGTTTTCCCAGCCCCATTTATTAAATAGGGAATCCTTTCCCCATTGCTTGTTTTTGTCAGGTTTGTCAAAGATCAGATAGCTGTAGATATGCAGCGTTATTTCTGAAGGCTCTGTTCTGTTCCATTGATCTGTATCTCTGTTTTGGTACCAGTACCATGCTGTTTTGGTTACTGTAGCCTTGTAGTATAGTTTGAAGTCAGGTAGTGTGATGCCTCCAACTTTGTTCTTTTGGCTTAGGATTGACTTGGCGATGTGGGCTCTTTTTTGGTTCCATGTGAACCTTAAAGTAGTTTTTTCCAATTCTGTGAAGAAAGTCATTGGTAGCTTGATGGGGATGGCATTGAATCTGTAAATTACCTTGTGCAGTATGGCCATTTTCACGATATTGATTCTTCCTACCCATGAGCATGGAATGTTCTTCCATTTGTTTGTATCCTCTTTTATTTCCTTGAGCAGTGGTTTGTAGTCCTCCTTGAAGAGGTCCTTCACATCCCTTGTAAGTTGGATTCCTAGGTATTTTATTCTCTTTGAAGCAATTGTGAATGGGAGTTCACTCATGATTTGGCTCTGTGTTTGTCTGTTATTGGTGTATAAGAATGCTTGTGGTTTTTGTACACTGATTTTATATCCTGAGACTTTGCTGAAGTTGCTTATGAGCTTAAGGAGATTTTGGGCTGAGACAATGGGGTTTTCTAGATATACAATCATGTCATCTGCAAACAGGGACAATTTGACTTCCTCTTTTCCTAATTGAATGCCCTTTATTTCCTTCTCCTGCCTGATTGTCCTGGCCAGAACTTCCAACACTATGTTGAATAGGAGTGGTGAGAGAGGGCATCCCTGTCTTGTGCCAGTTTTCAAAGGGGATGCTTCCAGTTTTTGCCCATTCAATATGATATTGGCTGTGGGTTTGTCATAGATAGCTCTTATTATTTTGAAATACGTCCCATCAATACCTAATTTATTGAGAGTTTTTAGCATGAAGGGTTGTTGAATTTTGTCAAAGGCCTTTTCTGCATCTATTGAGATAATCATGTGGTTTTTGTCTTTGGTTCTGTTTATATGCTGGATTACATTTATTGATTTGCGTATATTGAACCAGCCTTGCATCCCAGGGATGAAGCCCACTTGATCATGGTGGATAAGCTTTTTGATGTGCTGCTGGATTTGGTTTGGCAGTATTTGATTGAGGATTTTTGCATCAATGTTCATCAAGGATATTGGTCTAAAATGCTCTTTTTTGGTTGTGTCTCTGCCCAGCTTTGGTATCAGGATGATGCTGGCCTCATAAAATGAGCTAGGGAGGATTCCCTCTTTTTCTATTGATTGGAATAGTTTCAGAAGGAATGGTACCAGTTCCTCCTTGTACCTCTGGTAGAATTCGGCTGTGAATCCATCTGGTCCTGGACTCTTTTTGGTTGGTAAGGTATTGATTATTGCCACAATTTCAGCTCCTGTTATTGGTCTATTCAGAGATTCAACTTCTTCCTGGTTTAGTCTTGGGAGGGTGTATGTGTCGAGGAATTTATCCATTTCTTCTAGATTTTCTAGTTTCTTTGCATAGAGATGTTTGTAGTATTCTCTGATGGTAGTTTGTATTTCTGTGGGATTGGTGGTAATATCCCCTTTATCATTTTTTATTGCATCTATTTGATTCTTCTCTCTTTTTTTCTTTATTAGTCTTGCTAGCGGTCTATCAATTTTGTTGATCCTTTCAAAAAACCAGCTCCTGGATTCATTAATTTTTTGAAGGGTTTTTTGTGTCTCGATTTCCTTCAGTTCTGCTCTGATTTTAGTTATTTCTTGCCTTCTGCTAGCTTTTGAATGTGTTTACTCTTGCTTTTCTAGTTCTTTTAATTGTGATGTTAGGGTGTCAATTTTGGATCTGTCCTGCTTTCTCTTGTGGGCATTTAGTGCTATAAATTTCCCTCTACACACTGCTTTGAATGCATCCCAGAGATTCTGGTATGTTGTGTCTTTGTTCTCGTTGGTTTCAAAGAACATCTTGATTTCTGCCTTCATTTCGTTATGTACCCAGTAGTCATTCAGGAGCAGGTTGTTCAGTTTCCATGTAGTTGAGCGGTTTTGAGTGAGATTCTTAATCCTGAGTTCTAGTTTGATTGCACTGTGGTCTGAGAGATAGTTTGTTATAATTTCTGTTCTTTTACATTTGCTGAGGAGAGCTTTACTTCCAAGTATGTGGTCAATTTTGGAATAGGTGTGGTGTGGTGCTGAAAAAAATGTATATTCTGTTGATTTGGGGTGGAGAGTTCTGTAGATGTCTATTAGGTCCGCTTGGTGCAGAGCTAAGTTCAATTCCTGGGTGTCCTTGTTGACTTTCTGTATCGTTGATCTGTCTAATGTTGACAGTGGGGTGTTAAAGTCTCCCATTATTAATGTGTGGGAGTCTAAGTCTCTTTGTAGGTCACTCAGGACTTGCTTTATGAATCTGGGTGCTCCTGTATTGGGTGCATATATATTTAGGATAGTTAGCTCTTCTTGTTGAATTGATCCCTTTACTATTATGTAATGGCCTTCTTTGTCTCTTTTGATCTTTGTTGGTTTAAAGTCTGTTTTATCAGAGACTAGGATTGAAACCCCTGCCTTTTTTTGTTTTCCATTTGCTTGGTAGATCTTCCTCCATCCTTTTATTTTGAGCCTATGTGTGTCTCTGCACGTGAGATGGGTTTCCTGAATACAGCACACTAATGGATCTTGACTCTTTATCCAATTTGCCAGTCTGTGTCTTTTAATTGGAGCATTTAGTCCATTTACATTTAAAGTTAATATTGTTATGTGTGAATTTGATCCTGTTATTATGATGTTAGCTGGTTATTTTGCTCATTAGTTGATGCAGTTTCTTCCTAGTCTCGATGGTCTTTACATTTTGGCATGATTTTGCAGCGGCTGGTATTGGTTGTTCCTTTCCATGTTTAGCGCTTCCTTCAGGAGCTCTTTTAGGGCAGGCCTGGTGGTGACAAAATCTCTCAGCATTTGCTTGTCTGTAAAGTATTTTATTTCTCCTTCACTTGTGAAGCTTAGTTTGGCTGGATTTGAAATTCTGGGTTGAAAATTCTTTTCTTTAAGAATGTTGAATACTGGCCCCCACTCTCTTCTGGCTTGTAGAGTTTCTGCCGAGAGATCCGCTGTTAGTCTGATGGGCTTCCCTTTGAGGGTAACCTGACCTTTCTCTCTGACTGCCCTTAACATTTTTTCCTTCATTTCAACTTTGGTGAATCTGACAATTATGTGTCTTGGAGTTGCTCTTCTCGAGGACTATCTTTGCGGCATTCTCTGTATTTCCTGAATCTGAATATTGGCCTGCCTTGCTAGATTGGGGAAGTTCTCCTGGATAATATCCTGCAGAGTGTTTTCCAACTTGGTTCCATTCTCCCCATCACTTTCAGGTACACCAATTAGACGTAGATTTGGTCTTTTCACTTAGTCCCATATTTCTTGGAGGCTTTGCTCGTTTCTTTTTATTCTTTTTTCTCTAAACTTCCCTTCTCGCTTCATTTCATTTATTTCATCTTCCATCGCTGATACCCTTTCTTCCAGTTGATCGCATCAGCTCCTGAGGCTTCTGCATTCTTCACGTAGTTCTCGAGCCTTGGTTTT
Organism: Pan paniscus; assembly: GCF_029289425.2. NCBI lineage: Eukaryota > Metazoa > Chordata > Mammalia > Primates > Hominidae > Pan > Pan paniscus. The sequence continues at coordinate 30,682,685 of NC_073254.2, forward strand.
CAGCTCCATCAGCTCCTTTAAGCACTTCTCTGTATTGGTTATTCTAGTTATACATTCTTCTAAATTTTTTTCAAAGTTTTCAACTTCTTTGCCTTTGGTTTGAATGTCCTCCCCTAGCTCAGAGTAATTTGATCGTCTGAAGCCTTTTTCTCTCAGCTCGTCAAAGTCATTCTCTGTTCAGCTTTGTTCCGTTGCTGGTGAGGAACTGCGTTCCTTTGGAGGAGGAGAGGTGCTCTGCTTTTCAGAGTTTCCAGTTTTTCTGCTCTGTTTTTTCCCCATCTTTGTAGTTTTATCTACTTTTGGTCTTTGATGATGGTGATGTACAGATGGGTTTTTGGTGTGGATGTCCTTTCTGTTTGTAGTTTTCCTTCTAACAGACAGGACCCTCAGCTGCAGGTCTGTTGGAGTACCCGACCGTGTGAGGTGTCAGTCTGCCCCTGCTGGGGGGTGCCTCCCAGTTAGGCTGCTTGGGGGTCAGGGTCAGGGACCCACTTGAGGAGGCAGTCTGCCCATTCTCAGATCTCCAGCTGCGTGCCGGGAGAACCGCTGCTCTCTTCAAAGCTGTCAGACAGGGACATTTAAGTCTGCAGAGGTTACTGCTGTCTTTTTGTTTGTCTGTGCCCTGCCCCCAGAGATGGAGCCTACAGAGGCAGGCAGGCCTCGAGCTGTGGTGGGCTCCACCCAGTTGGAGCTTCCCGGCTGCTTTGTTTACCTAAGCAAGCCTGGGCAATGGCGGGCGCCCCTCCCCCAGCCTTGCTGCCGCCTTGCAGTTTGATCTCAGACTGCTGTGCTAGCAATCAGCGAGACTCCGTGGGCATAGGACCCTCCGAGCCAAGTGTGGGATATAATCTCCTGGTGCGCCATTTTTTAAGCCCGTCGGAAAAGCACAGTATTCGGGTGGGAGTGACCCGATTTTCCAGGTGCCGTCTGTCACCCCTTTCTTTGACTAGGAAAGGGAACTCCCTGAGCCCTTGTGCTTCCGAAGTGAGGCAATGCCTCGCCCTGCTTCGGCTCGCGCACGGTGCGTGCACCCACTGACCTGCGCCCACTGTCTGGCACTCCCTAGTGAGATGAACCCGGTACCTCAGATGGAATTGCAGAAATCACCTGTCTTCTGCATCACTCATGCTGGGAGCTGTAGACCGGAACGCTTCCTATTCGGCCATCTTGGCTCCTCCTTCAACCATTATTCTAAGTGATGTAAATAATTGAAAAGTCTGCCAAAAGAAGGAAGACATTGAGCATACAAAATGCATCTCATGTGCTTTGGGGCATTAATCTCACTACTTGAGGCTCATAATTTGCACTTGGACATAGTTCACTGTGTGAGCCAAATAAAATGTACACTGGCATCTAATATTTAACAATACATGGACATGTATATAAGCATAAGCCTATTTACTGTTGAGCTGCACGGTAATTGAGCTTCAATAACCATAATCAATAGTACTGTTACAGAGTTAAGCCAATTTTCTTTTCTTTTCTCACTCTGTTAGCCTCTAAATGTGTATTATCATTGAAATATCATTGACTGTTCTTCACCTCATGCTCAAGTGATTAAATGCAAATTAAAAGGCAAAAATCCACAATTGTTCTTCCCAGGACATGGGGTGCCTCCCATCACTCCACACACTCCGTGTTGAAATAACCTACATGTGAATGAATCAAACAAGTGAAGTACTGTGTGCTCAAATAGCAATAGCCTAATAAGGTGGCAAGCCGATAGATTCTGAAACTATAATTGCTTTGGGAGAGGAGCGTTTTAATGGTGAGGCATAAGAAACAATCACCAAATAAAGGCTTCTAAGAAAAGTGCAGACACCATCCTAATTGCATAAAAACAGGAGGGCTTACATGGTCAATAATAGGCTTTTTGTTGCAGTCATTTTCTATCAGGCTTATTCCATTCTTTTTGTGAGTATTTTCATACTAAAGGAGAGGTGTACCTTTCTCAATGGAATAAATTGTGCAGTGAACAATTATGAACAGAAATAGTAAGTCAATAGAAATAAAGTTGGTGAAACCTTTATTTCAGAGAATGCAATCTCAATGATTGCAAGCATGAAAAGAGAAATATTTGTGACTTGTATATCGAGTCACGCAAGCTTGATTAGGCCAACAGGAGCCACCATGAGACATGCACTGGAGGGGATGCAGAAGCCCGGGGCCCGGACCAAAGCCAGAATGAGCTTTCACCCACCACTTCTAGGAATGAGTTCCACCATCATCCTACTGGTTGGGGAGGGACAGAGGCGCATTAATCATGGTAGAACAACACTATCATTGTACTTGAACATTATTTCAAGTGTGCCATGTGTCTTGCTGTGTGTGGCAGGATGGCATTCTCATTCTTCTTCCTTCCTTTTGTTTCTTTCCATACGCTGTGATCTAAAGTTATGCAATAAATGGCAATCAGCATCAGCAAGAGACAATTTTCCTTGTCTTTTTGATGACTTTTGCTCAAAGTGTGGACAACAGACCAGCAACCTTGGCATCACATGGGTGCTTGATAGAAATGTAGGCCCTTGGGTCCCACCCCAAACCTACTGAATCAAAGTCTGTATCTTAACAAGATCCCAAGTGATTCCTATGCTGTGGATAGGCCACTCTATAGAATATGGGCCGGGCACAGTGGCTCACGCCTGTAATCTCAGGACTTGGGTGGGGCGAGGCGGGTGGATCACAAGGTCAGGAGCTCGAGACAAGCCTGGCCAGCATGGTGAAACCCCATCTCTACTAAAAAAAAAAAAATACAAAAAATTAACCGGGCTGGGTGGTGCATGCCTGTAATCCCAGCTACTCAGGAGGCTGAGGGAGGAGAATCACTTGAACCCAGGAGGTGGAGGTTGCAGTGAGCCGAGATTGCACCACTGCACTCCAGCCTGGGTGATAGAGTGAGACTCTGTCTTAAAAAAAAAAAAAAAATGAAGCACCTTCTGTGGCTCTCAGAAGCCACTATCTCTTCTAGGATAGAGCCAGGAGTGAAGTCTTCACAACCTTCACAACATGAGGCACCTGCTAGATGGAGCCAGGACACTGGGATGAGAGAAGCAGGGAGGAAAGAGAAATGGAGGGAGACAAATGTAGATGGGCCTCTCAGGTGCACACTGATGCTGGCTCTGAATGCACTGATTGGTGACCCATGAGATAAATAACACTGCACCATTCTCTGGACTTTTCTAAAAGTGCATTGACTCGGCGTGCGCTATTTTATGTTGTTATGAGGCACAATGACTTTTCTTTCGAGTTTTCTGAGAGTAACTTAGCTTTGTTTAGAAATGGTAGTTTGGCACTAAGTGCCCATATTTTGCTGACTTTCCCTGCGGCCTGTAGGTGCAAGACCCAAGCCCCCTGCAATGGCTCCCCCAAGACTATTTGGGGGGGGGGTTCTGCAAGTGACTTATACATGTGCTCCCAAACAATTACTGTGTGGCATCTGGATGACGTCATGGCCTCTTCTGGGTAGACGCATCATTTCTAGGGAGAGTTGCCCATGTTGGGCATGGCTGTCACTTTTTTTGGGTTCTACTGTGCCCAAAGGCCCTGTAGCCCCTGCTGACCAGATCCTCCACCAATGCCAGAGCCCCTAGGGGGCCAGAGCCAGGTGGAAAGGGTATATACACTGTCAGAGAGCTACCAAAGCTTGGCTATGGCCAAGTCACTTACTGCTTTGAGACTTGTTTTCCCATTTATAGTAAAGAACAGTGACTTCTACCTTGCAGTGTGGGTATATGGATAAGCAAAGGACCTGGCTCAGAATGGGCACATTAGCTTGCTAGTGTGGTCATGATTTTTACCTTGAATACATTTTCAATGGACTTTATTTGACTAGGCTCTAGGAAGCTATTCGAAGGCCCTTTTTACTATCAAGAGCATGTAGATTTCTGCGGGCTGCAGGATGTAGGCTGTGAAGACAATCTGAGAGTGACTTCTAGTAACTCCACTGATCACCAGCATGAATGGGGCTGATCTGGCTGGCTTCCTTCTTGTGCTCCCCATGAGACCATTCCTGCCTGAGAAAAGAAGGCAATGAAAGAAATGGGGGACCTTGCCCAGGCAATCTCCTCCTGATCTTGTTGTGCCCTCCCCCGCGTGCCATCTGTCCTCCCTGATTCAATTGCCTGCCTTTGAAAACTGGAGCTGCCACTGTTCACATCTTACAGGCATGATCCAACTACCTCCTCCCTTCCGGCCCAAGTGTTCCCAGTACACCGTCCTCATACATAGACACACACTACAACACACACACCACCTTCACACACAGACACACACACACTACCTTCACACACAGACACACACTACCTTCACACACAGGCACACTCACACTGTACTCACACCACCCTCACCCACAGAAACACACATGCACTCATGCCCAGGCTGTGAAAGGAGAGTAAATCTTGGGACCCCCAAATCACGAAGCCAAAGGGAAAAGTCAAGCTGGAAACTATGTCAGGCAAACCTGCCTCTCATTTTATTCCTAAATAAGATATCTACAAAGGTAAAAAAGTCACATACCTCCCTTACAATTTCCCCACAAGAAAATTCCTTGTGAACAAAGGACAGACAGAACTCAAATTCACCCCTCTGCTCACCTGGGACAAATGCATACCCAGTGGCTTTTCTGTCCTATCATTTCACTAAGCCAGACTAAGACATAAGTGACTATTCCTGTATCTTGTGTATTCAGTGAAAGGCTAATCAGAGACTCAAAAGAATGCAACCCTTTTTCTCTTATCCACCTATGACCTGGAAGCTCCCTCTCCTGCCTTGAGTTGTCCTGCCTTTCCCGACCAAACCAATGTACATCTTACATGTATTGATTGATGTGTCATATCTCCCTAAAATGTATAAAACCAAGTTGTTCCCTGACCACCTTGTGCACATGTCATCAGGACCCCCTGAGGCTGTGTCACCAGTGTGTCCTTAGCCTTGGCAAAATAAACTTTCTAAATTGTTTGAGATCTGTCTCAGATACTTTTGGGTTCCCAAGACATACACATACCATATCATAGGCATACACATACCACCTTCACACCTAGACACACACACATGCACTTATGCATACAAAAACACATACCACCCTCAAACACAGACACACACACATGCGCACACACACACCACAGCATACACACACACTCTCACACACACACGAATTGCCTTTCACTGATAACATTGACCTCCCTTTTATTATTACCAGTCAACCATGGAAATTTGAACATAATGCTTCAGAAAGCTCATAAATAACAGTAATGTAGTTTTTTTTCCTGGTTTCAAATCCCAATTTTCAAACTTTACATCAGAATTTAAAAGAAAAAGAATCAATCTCATGATCAAATATAAGACAAATGTGTTTCCCTTAAAAGGCTAGCTCCAAGCTACAAAGGGCCCCATGATATTGAGAACAATGTTCCATTACAGAGTATTTTCCCTTCCACATTTCCAGGCCTCCTCCCGACCCCTCCTCTCTCTCTGGCTTCTCTTCTGTTCCACCATCCATTGGGCAGAAACAACACTACTATCCGTCTACAGGTCATTTGTCTCAAGTTCTTCCATCATTTCCACAAAAGTAGGCAGGAGAAAACTAGGAAGAAATGCAGTTGATTATTTATTTATTTATTTATTTTTTGAGATGGAGTCTAGCTCTGTCACCCAGGCTGGAATGCAATGGTGTGATCTCAGCTCACTGCAACCTCTGTCTCCCCAGTTCAAGCGATTCTTCTGCCTCCGCCTCCCAAGTAGCTGGGATTACAGGCGTGTGCCACCACGCCTGGCTAATATTTGTATTTTTAGCAGAGACAAGGTTTCACCATGTTGGCCAGGCTGGTCTCGAACTCCTGACCTCAGGTGATCCACCTGCCTTAGCCTCCCAAAGTGCTGGGATTACAGGCATGAGCCACAGTGCCCAGCCAAATGAAGCTGATTTTATTTAAGTTATGCCATTTAGAATTTGAAGTCTTAGGTTCTGGAACCAGATCTGCTACGGACTAGTTGGGAGATTTGGAAAATATACATAATCTCTCTGAGCCTCAATGTATTCATCCAGCAAAGAGGGTTAATAATATCTACTTGACAAGGTTTGGGATAGGAAAAATGAAATGTATTTCTTTTTATTTATTTTTTTTTCCTTCAGACAGAGTCACACTCTGTCATCCAAGCTGGAGTGCAGTAACACGATCTCAGTTCACTGCAGCCTCAGCCTCCCGGGCTCAGGTGATCCTCCCACCTCAGCCTCCCGAATAGCTGGGACCACAGGCATGCACCACCACATCTGACTAATTTTTGCATTTTTTTTGGTAGAGATGGGGTTTTGCCATGTTGCCCAGGCTGTTCTCAAACTCTTGGGCTCAAGTGATCCACCCACCTCGGCCTCCCAAAGTGCTGGGATTATAGGTGTGAGCCATTGTGTCCAGCCATGAGGTACTATGTCTACAAGTACTTGAATATTCCCTGGCACAGGTGATGTATTATTTGTGAAAGTCCTTTGTCATCTCTAAGCCAACATGTGTACGTACACACACACACACACACACACACGTATATAATATACAGTATACTACATATTTTAAGTATAAAAATATATAAATTATAATAAAATATATACTCTATAGTATATAGCATTTTACTATAACATATTTTTGCTATTTACTATATTTTACTATTATAATATATAATCTATAAGAGCAATGCGTGTGTGTGTCTACATATACACACACTACCCATTTCTTACACCGATTTCTCTAAGGGTCTAAGTCCACAGTCTAATAATTGCTTGTATTTTGTAAGTTTGCAAAATAAATAGCAGCATTTATTTTAACAAAAATTGTCCATTTTATAACTAGAAGCTAAATAGCCCTGAAATGAGAAACTGGGAATATGCTGTTAGGACTATTCAGATCTTTTTTTTTTTTTTTTTGAGACAGGGTCTTGGTTTGTCACCAGCCTGGAGTGGAGTGGCTTGATCTTGGCTCACTGCAACCTCTGCCTCCCAGGTTGAAGAGATTCTCCTGCCTCAGCCTCCCGAGTAGCTGGGACTACATGCACGCGCCACCATGCCCAGCTAATTTTTTTTGTATTTTTAGTAGAGATGGGGTTTCACCATGTTGGCCAGGATGGTCTCGATCTCTTGACCATGTGATCTGCCCGCCTCGGCCTCCCAAAGTGCTGGGATTACAGTCGTGAGCCACCGTGCCTAGCCTCAATTCTTACATATAATAAAACCCTTTAAAAATTTTTGTAAACTAATGCAACTAGAAAAATTCTGCAACTAGAAGTGATTCCTGCCCCTGAATTTCTTCCAGTCAGGTCAATCAACAGATTACTATTAAAGCAGATTTCATTCAGATAAATTTAAAATTGTGAAAAGATCAACACGTGTTTTGGTTTGTTTTTTGGTAATCACATTATAAATTGAACTTCATTCACAAGTATTTTTTTTTCTCAAACTTTAAGAGTGAGCACAAACATCTATTTTCTTTTGTTTTGGTTTTTTCTCTTGAATATCCCATGGAAGTAAAATCGATTTGACATAAAGTTCACCCTTTCTGCCACCTCTAGTCTTATAGTCTGATAGACAAGTCATACGTTTCTTCTCTCAGTTTTAAAAATATTGAACCCCAAGATCCGAGAGTTAATTATATATATTTGATTAGAGTTCTCAGAGAAAGAATCTCAACTCAGAATTGGTGATTTGGCCATAAAATTAGGTGGAAGGGGAAAACACGCTCAGCGGCTCCATTCGGGTGGACCCCACCCACTCTCTCCCTTGCTGAGGTCTCTTTGGCTTCCTAGGAGCAAAATACCCCTAGGTCCCTGGCCAGCTCACACTGGAGCATCCTCTCATGACTTCTTTCTTCCTTTCCTTCCTTTCCTTCCCTTTCTTTCTCTCTCCCTCCCTCCCTCTCTCTCTCTCTCTCTTCTCTCTCTCTTCTCTCTCTCTTTCTTTCTTTCTTTTGAGACGGAGTTTCGCTCTTCTTGCCCAGGCTGGAGTGCAATGGTGCAATCTCGGCTCACCGCAACCTCCGCCTCCCGGGTTCAAGTGATTCTCCTGCCTCGGTGAGTAGCTGGGATTACAGGCATGCACCACCACGCCCAGCTAGTTTGTTGTATTTTTATTAGAGAGGAGGTTTCTCCATGTTGGTCAGACTCGTCTCAAACTCCCGACCTCAGGTAATCCACCAGCCTCGGCCTCCCAAAGTGCTGGGATTGCAGGCGTGAGCCACCGCACCCGGCCCCCATGACTTTTTCTAAGACTAGCATCTGGAAGGCCAGGAGAATGTGTCTTTTAATTAGCAAGCTGTCATTTACATGAGCGGAAATCCACATAGTAGAGTTCCTTGGTTGTCTCACAGCCTAAGGAAGGTTGTTTAGCCTTCTACTATCTTTCTATGCTAAGTGCAGAACTGTAACTTGATTAGCATTTTAATTTCAATGGAATTAGTGATCCTGTTTTTGACCTTGTACTGAGAGACCTGCATAATGAGGGGTTAATTTAGCTGGGAGGTATAGATTTTTGCCATAGTCATAACTAATCTATTAGCAGTCTTAGGGGGAAAACATTAAAAGCTGAAGGCATGTAGAATTCATGTTCAGGTACCTACAGAAAGCTAGAATTAGAGATGACTTGGGGGAATGGGCTGGGTCTTATGAAATATATCTGCTGTTTCTCAGATGGAAGGTGAGTTGGAGGGCAAGGCTTCAGGGGTCCTTCATTCTCGCTGACCAATGTGCTTAGGTTTCACTGAGCATGGATGTCTCCTGTCTTCACCGATCTTTCTTTCTATCCCAGTGATCCTCGAGACTACACATCCCATTATATAAAAGCCATCTATTGGGCCAGGTATGGTGGCTCATACCTGTAATCTCAGCACTTTGAGAGGCCAAGATGGGCAGATCAGTTGAGGTCAGGGGTTTGAGACCAGCCTGGCCAATATGGTGAAACCTCGTCTACTAAAAATACAAAAATTAGCCAGGCATGGTGGCGTGTGTCTGTAATTACAGCTACTTGGGAGGCTGAGGCACGAGAATCTCTTGAACCTGGGAGGCAGAGGTTGCACTGAGCCGAGATCGCACCACTGCACTGTAGCCTGGGCAACAGCGCAAGACTCCATCTCAAAAAAAAAAAAAAAAAAAAATGCCATCTATTCAGCGTCAACATTATGCTACATTCTCCATGATTCATGGTATGTGGATTTTTCTATGTTAGTAAAAGCTCTTTTTGATGACCCCTTGCAGATTTTTTAATATACCAAACATTGAAATTTTCTTGAAATAACAAAAAGTTAGAAGTTGAATGTTAAAAATACCCATGGCATAATAATAGTGTTGCCATTTTTTGCACTATGAAGGGAAATGTATTATAGTATAGGATGTTGGCTCTGGACTTCAGAGATCATCTCAACCCTCTCACTTTACAAGTAAGAAACTGGGTCCAGGAAACTGTTCATGATGTGCCAGAAGTACTTCCTTGTCTCGAATTCTTCTGACAATTTAATAATTTCATGTGCCATAATTATATAATACAATAATTTCTCATATAAACATTATTTAATAAATATAAACAAATTTATTATAAGTAGTACTTATTTGATGATATGATTTGCCTTATACACTTTTGACAAAGATAAAAACTAAAAAATGTATTATTACACAAAGTGTCTTTCCTCCGCCCAGAAATCAGACTTGACTGAATGGGGCCTGAGTTGTTGGTTTTCTCCCCAGGTTCAAAGCAATAGGAAATGTCCCACTGCTTAGAATAATAAAGCACCTTATTTTTTTAAGAAAAAAAAAATTAAATAGCTCACTAGAAACCTTTTCAAAACTGAGATATCATCGATGTAAATAGTTTGTTGAAGAATAAATATTTAAAATAAAAGATTGCTGGATTTCCATTTATCACTGCAGTATGGTTCTCAGGACTCTGGAAAAGGAAAATATATCTTTCTCCCAAAATCTGGAGATAAAATTTCACTTGCAATTTTTATGAAAGTTACAAGGTCCTTTAAAAGTTTTGATCAATCCCCCCACTTCCCCTCTCCTATGAGAGACAATTTAGTGAGGGACAAATAGAGGATGATACCCCTGGGGTGAGGGGAGGGAACAGAAGGGCTGAACATGGAGCCTGGCTGGCATTAGCTTGAGGAACCACAGCGTGATTCCCTTTAGAGGAAATAGGGTCAGGGGCTGCAGAGACAAGAAATGGAGGTTCATTGCAGATGAGGGACAGGACCCTCAGGTCTGGAGAGCTCAGTTCTGGTCCCAGTTCCCACACTACCCACCTACTAAGCTTGGGTAAACACCTTCCGTGGACCACAGGCTGCAATGATCTACAGGAAAGGGCAGACTGAATGATCTGCCATTTGTATTCCAGCTCTCAAATTTTATGATTCTGTCTCCCAGTCGCCCATTGCTTTCAAGAATGGGGCTGTCTGAAAGCAAGTCTGTCTGAGGGCAGCTGGGAAATTGGAAGATAGAACAAAGATATGAGTTCTATCTTTATTATTTAAAAAACAAAAACAAAACAGGAGCTGCCAAGATTGCAGAAACTTCGAGGAGGACCTACATACAGATTCCTGTCAAACTCCCCATTGAGGAAGCCTGCCTAGTTTCATGGTCCCCATTTGTAAAATAGGAACCTGCGCTAGATGTTTTTATAGTCTTTCTGAGTTCTGTGGGTTTTTTCTTCTTCTTTTTAATAATTCTATGGCTATCCCTTGGCTAGAATTTCAAGGGGATGATGCATCAAAGGAAATAGTTAACTTGACTTTTGGAGTTTAAGTCTTGAATTCTAGAGCTGAAAGGGATGTTTAAACTATCTGATTTAACCTCTGTAACCTAAAGATGAACTAACGGGAGACCCCAAATCTGTGGTTCCTCCAAACCCAGTCTGTCTACTGCTAATTCAAGGCTCTTTTTGATACACGTCATTGCTTCACTAACCTCTAATTCCAGGATACCTAGAGCATTTTGGGGGTGAGTAGTTGGGATGTTGTCCTCCCACTGCTACACCACTCTTTCTTATTCCCATGATAATGTTCATCCTATTTGAGAACTTGAAGAAGCTGGCATTGATCAACAGGGAGTCTGTTGACCAAGATGTGATATCATGAGAGATTCTGTGGGAATGCCAATGCCCCAGGTACCATGGAAGGAGGTGTAAGAGAGTGGGACTAAAAGGCCCAGCTTCTAAAGCTCAGCATTTCTATACACAGGAGCCGCAGATAGACCTAAGCTCATGTCCAAGGTGGAAGGTGCTCTCTAGAGACCATCAAAGGAAACAAAACCAATTAATTATTAAATCATCTTATCATTAAACACAGATACAAACATCCTAATCAATATATTAAAACATTAACATACAAAAATAAAAAGCAATTATGACCGAAGTTGGAATGATTCCAGAATTGCATGTTTTGATTAATATCAAAATTGATTACCTAATGGGTCTAGACTTTATCAATGCTTGCCAACACAAAAAAAGAAAGAAAATTAGACATTGGGTGCTTCCCAATGGAAGAGCACCACACCACTGATGGCACATCCATGTCAAAAAATTTTTAAAAATCAAAGCGGAATCAAATCAAGCCTCTAGGTCCAGCTACTAATTAAGAAATACAGAGGAACTAAGAAGCATGTTAAATGACATTAAGGGGATGCAATCAGAAAATCCAGATTATGAATAATGCAACAGGATATTTGGGGTTTTTAAAACAAATAAATTACAAAAACATTTCTTAGAAAGATGAAGACTGACCTATAGATTAAAAGCGATTTAAAAGGCCTATCAAACAATCCTAGTGTGTAGACCTCATCTGAATCTCTGAATAAAAAAGACAAAATGTAAAAACAAAACAAAATGAAAATAATTTATAAATAACATTTATAAGACAATAGAAAATTTGAATAAATACTAGTTATTTGATATTAATGAGTCATTAAAATTTTTTATGTACAAATGGTATTATAATTATGTTTTCAAAAAGAATCATACCTTTTAAAGATACATATTGAAATATTTATAGAAGAAATTATATGTTTTATAAAAACAGGGAAAAGGGTGGGATATAGATGTAGAAAGTTTAGCTGTGAGTTGATAACTGTTAAAATTAGATGATGACTATATAGTACTCATTATATTATTTTGTCCACATTTGTATGTTTTTGAAATTCCCTTATTAGATTGCATAGCTAAATTTGTTATAATTTTTCTTTTGATAGAAGCAAAACTAATCTAATAAAGCTTTTAGAAAATGAAGTGCTGTATGGAGAGGTTTCTTAAACAGAATGCAAATAGCATAACTGTAAACAAAAAGCTGGACAAGCTGGACTACTTCACAAAGAGGAACTTACGTTCATCAAACGATACAACTGAGAGTGGCAAGGCATGTGACAAAGTAGAAGGAAATAGGTGCTTCATTTAGAATAGACACAGAATTTCTACAACTCAATAAGGAAGAAAGAAACAATTGTGCATACATATTTAGCTATCTGTGTTTCATTTTGAGAATAAATCCACACCTGCTCAGAATCATTTGAGCTTCCTGGTCACAGTTTGTGTTTCCTACCCGAAGGATATTCCCTACTCCTGAATTCTACCAGTAGCTTCAAAATACAGAATTTGATAGCACAGTGATAGTAAAGACAAATAAATAGAAGCTCAAGTCACTTCTGTTCTATTATCCCTATTATCTAATAGAATAACTCTATTAGAGTTATTCTTTGTGATTAAAATTTAAAACAAAGAGTGCAAACTCTGGAGTGTAATTTTGCTTGGTAAGTGTAAATTTTACCTCTGTACAAATGATTTTTACTGAATTTTAATACTATTTTAATCGTTAGTTTATTTTAAAACTAAAGGACAAATCAAGAAAATTACTGATAATTATGCAATTACTTCTGAAACTCATTTTGTCACATAAAGTGTCATATGATCCTCTCTAAGTGTCAGATATTCTAGGTATTCTATTGCCTTGGTATCAAAAGACTTCTAAAAAAATGATAAAATGTTATTGAGATATTAAAGACCTAGACAAGTGGAAGTTAAAGAAGTGAAAGGCAATTATTATAAATATATTAATTCTTCCCAAGTCAATTTGTAAAGTCAAAAATATCTCTCTTTTTTTAAAGAAACATAAAAGAATATAAATAAATTTCAATACTTTAAAATTAAGAGTACGTGTTTACGAAAAGTCACTACTAAGAAATTTAAAAGATAAGCCATAGAATTAGACAAATATTTGAAACATGTATAATTGACAACTAACTCATAACCAGAATATAATAATAAATCAAGAAACAAAATGTTGAACAAAAGAATCCAAAAAGCTAGACACAAAATAATACATACTGCATGATTCCATTTATATGAATTATAAAAATAGAAGCAAATGTAAACTCTAGTTTTTTAGGGATGCCTTCTTAAGTGGTAAAACCATAAAGAAAAGGAAGGAAGCAGTTACTCTAGGAGTCAGAGAGCCAATGTCTTTGGGCTTCTTGGAGCTGGCAACCGTCTATTCCTGACCTCCATGGTGGTTGTATTGGTGTGTGCTTTGTGATAATTTATTGAACTGCACATATGTATACACTCCTCTTGTTCTGTGTTCACAGTCATAACTTTTTTTGCATTCATGGAAGATAATAAAGGGGTGAAAGTGAGTCTATCCAGATTTCCCTTTCAAGAAACTGGGCTAAAGAGTCTGCCATAGCCCCTTGAATGAATCAGCCATCCCACGGAAACTTATGCCAATGCCCTGTTGTAGGCCCGTTTAGTGGTTCTTTTTTGGTAGACATCAATAGTTTGATAGTGAAAAATATTACCCCTCCTATGATGATGTGTTTTCAGGTAAATTATCTATCATGTAACAATCCTTCAAACACCACTCACCACCACCACCTCCTCTCCAGAATTCTTCCAGGCCAGGCTTGTTCTCTCTCTGCTCCTCATTCCCCATCTCTCTTGGTTTCTCTGCCCATATTGGACTTATACATTGGTTATTTTCCACCCAGACCTTTAGACAGGCAATGGTTTTGAGCTGTCTATCTACTCTTTGGCTCTGAGTCCTCTCTCATATGACAGTTCTGCTTGTGAGCCCTCCCAGTGCTCTCTGTCTTAGGTGGAAATGTTTATACTACCCACCAAAGAGAAGTGTGGAAATTGTGCTCAATGGGATTGAAACCTTGCAACAGCACAGATGTTTTAGATATATAGGTCTAACATCATATATGAATTATGCACAAGATGGAAGTATTCTAGTCTAATGGACATTCTGGTCTTGACTAGGTGTTCTTTAAACCTATTAGCTCACAAATTTAAACAAAGCAAACATTTTATTTAAAAGTAGTCAAATCCCATTGCTAAAGCATTTTGGAGATTAATTCTTATTTCTAGCAGCTGAGTGTATAAACAGGTTTTATTTAGTATTCATTAAGTATATGATCTACTGTTACTATTTATGCTCAAGAAGAGGTAGTGGAAGCAATATCTCTGTCTAAAAATGTGCATCCTTCAATAAAAGCCTATATAAAACATCTTAAATACTCCGTATCAGTTTTTAGTTTATTTTATTGGAAATCTTTGCTTTTCCCTATAAATTAAAAATAAAGTAGCCTTCATTTTTAATTTCCACCTGAAAATCACTTCCTCAGTATGGATAGAATGACTGATTCCAAAACAGGTACTTTAAAGTCCTGAAATTGTCAATTTTATGTTTTTATAAATGACAAATGACGACAGTTTCTAGGCACATACAACTCATTGTTTGATGTTTTGTTTTAATCCAGTTTTCAGTTGACACAAGCTCTCTATAAGGGAAAAAATGAAAGAATCTTTCTCCCTGGAAAGCTAAATATTTTAGTCAGGTTTAAAAAGTATGTGTGTGAGCCCCACAGCAGTCGTAAGAAATGATAAACGCTGTTCTCCAAGGATTTGGTGTAGAGGGGTCATTTTTCATCTCTATTATTTTTCCGTCATTTCTTTAAAAAACCCAGCCCGTTGCCTTTTCATGTTATTAGGTGTGCCTTTTTTTCCCCAAGATTTCTGGGCTGTTGCTATAGCAAAAATATTGATGAAATTTAGCCTAATGTCCTTTTGCTCCTGGATTTCAAGTGGGGAACTACATAGCACTGCCCATGTCTCTCACGTCAACTACCTTGGGCCTTGTTGGTTTATGCCTAAAAGGAGGATCTCCTCCGTACTTTGGCCAACCTACTTATCTTGAACATTGCTAATTTCATCAATGAGTGTCCATTTCTCCATTCCTATAATCCATTTCCATTGGAATGAAGACTAAAGTTGTGAACTGAATTGATATGGCACCATTTAATTACTTTCCTTCCAAATTCAGTCAGTGATATTAGCAGAGTGCTTAAGGATGCTGTAACATAACTAGCAAGGGTATATTTTATTGATTTATTCATTGATTCCTCAACTATTTATTGTTACCTACCATTTTGCAGGCACTGGGCTGGATACCAAGGATACAATGTGGAAAATATAGACATGGTCCCTGCCCTCGGAGGACAACCAGCTTGTTTCAGACCCAGAAAAGTTCACACAACATCTCAAGGGCATGATAAATGTGGAAGTACAGGATATTATTGGAGCACCAGGAGGGTTACTGGATCCAGCATTAGGGAATCTAAGAAGGCTTCCTGAAAGAAGTTAATAGCTAAATAAAGATGTAAACATGAATAGAAATTAAGCAGGCAATGGTCAGGCGCGATGGCTCACGCTTGTAATCCCAGCACTTTGGGAAGTCAAGGAGGGCACATTGCTTGAGCCAAGGAGTTTTAGGCCAGCCTGGGAAACATGGCAAAACCCCTGAGGGAGATGAGAGGAAGGAACCGGTGAGGCAGATAGTTAGGACAAGGTTCTTGGTAGAAGTCCTTCTGACAAAAGAGCAGCCTGGAAGAAATCAAGCTGCAAGCGCAGATAAGGAAGCAAGATCCAACAGCTTTGTCTCTTATGCAACCAGTGTGCTCTGCCTACACACGGTGGGCTTCAGTGAGCACATTCCTTTCCTTTTTGGGCATATGCAGATAAGAGAACTTGCATAGGGGGCTTGCTTAAGACAGACCTGCAGTTGTATAGATAAGGAAAGTTACACAGAACCAGACACGTCTGCAGTGGAAAATTCCATCTCCTGACACATGCACAGTAAGGAAAATAAAACAACATGGAGTAATTCAGGCTAAAGACCTGCATGCACACTAGAGGGACGGAGTGGAGATAATAAGAATTTGCACCGTTTCTTCCTGCCTTATGCAAATGAAACAGCCTGCTCCATTAGCTTGTTCATAAAAGCCTCTACATTCAACTGTGAAATGAAAACCCTCTCAGGCCCCCTGTCTGCTGCAGAGAGCTTTCCACTTTCACTTAGTAAACTTTCACTCCAACCTCACCCTTGGTGTCCACACTCCTTAATTTTCTTGGTAGTGAGACAAAGAACTCCAGGTAACACCTCAGACAATAAGACTGCTTCAGTGACCCTAGACTACTTCACCCCATCTCTACAAAAAATACAAAAATTAACCAGGCATGGTGGCACCACCTGTAGTCCCAGCTACTTGGGAGGCTGGGATGGGAGGATGGCTTGAGCCCAGGAGATGGAGGCTGCAGTGAGCCAAGATTGGACCACTGCACTCCAGCATGGGTGACAGAAGGGGACCCTGTCTCAAAAAACTAAATTAATTAAGCAGGCAAAACAAGGTGACCAAAGGGATCTATCTGTTCAAAGGCCTAGAACCAAAAAGAGAATATTAGCTACTTCGACAGGAATGTGGCTATCAGGGGAGACATGGTGTAAGAGCAGCACACCAAAGGTGAGATTTTGAAGGACAGAATATGTAGGATTTTGTAAGCTGAGTTGAAATCTTTGGGACTGATTCTCCTTGTGATAGGAAGCCATGGGAGTGTTTTCAGCATGTGAACCCAGGCTACCTCTGGTACTGGAAGTGATTTCAGAGGAACAGAATCTCAACCGATGGGTCTCTCAATTGGTGACAATTCCATGTCAATCTCACTGGAGTCCTCTGGGGCTGTCATCAGAAAGCTGCTTGATGAATTTTAGTCGCTAGAAGATCCTGTGTCACCCTCTGAGCTGATGAATGGCACAAAGAATGAGCCAGGTGGAGGCTGAGCTTTGGGATTATCTCTGTTTCACTCAGCTGGGCATTTTCCTCCTGGGCACTCATGTTTACAGTGAATTTGGAGGACAGAAACTAGTGATTAGCTGTGTCTGTGCTGGAAATGTTCAGTACATTGGACAAGTTGTTCTTCCTGAAGCATCACTAGTAGCTGCTGAAAATATCACATTGCTGAGTAGAGAAAGGATTGTTTGTGAGACTTGTTGTTTCCCAGCCTCCTGGTTTTCTGTGCCCTGAAGCTTTGGGAGGCAGGTCTCTGTTCAGGACGCAGGGGTGCAGGACCTCTAGAGTATGCAGTGAGCACAGTCACATAATATTTTGTTCTTCACCAAATTTCTAGGCTTCAATTGAGCACAAACTCCAGTGCAGACCCTCATCACACTGCCATTACTATACAGTTAAGGGACAGTCCTAACTGGTGTCCTGCCTCAAGACCACCCCAACTTTGAGGGGTCAGCTCCCTAGAGCATCAGTTTTATTCTACTTCAAAAAGTATCAAGTGGTTCCTCAGCATCGGGAATAGTAGATCTCAGCTCTACTGGCATGTTAGAGTCACCTGAGGAGATTTAAAAAATATCAATGACCCATGTTCACTATATGGATGATGAGACTGATAGAAGCCCAAACCTCAGCATCACAAAATATATCCTTGTAACAAACATTCACATGTGGCCCCTGAATCTAAAATAAAAGTTAAAAAAAATACTGTGGAGTTCTGACATGACAAGTAAGCAACAATGAGGAAGAGGCCCCGGGCCGGGGAAAGGCCCCAGGTGGGGAAGAACAATGAATAGTTCTGAGAGATGGCTAATCACAAACAACTTGCAGGCACAAAGACTTCGGTGGTCACAATGACCTTGTTCTGCATGCAGCCCCCACCAGCATGACCTTATAAAACTTCCCTCCAGCCTGTGCCTTTTTGCAGACAGCCCCTTCTCTGCTGTCCTGCCTGTTGCAACCTTACCATGTATTATCATTCCTTTTCTAATAATTCTGCCTTTCTTTACCTATGACTGTCTTGGTAAATTCTTTAACTGCCTGCACCACCGGCTCCAGATAGTCACTACCTGCAACACAGACCACTTGAGTCAGCATCTCAGAATTTTTTTTATATATCTCCTAAAGTTATTTTAATGTGTAGCAGGGTTGAGAATTATTGACCTACCTAACAGAATCCAAACTCCTTAATTTGGTATTCAGAATCCTCCAGAATCTGGTCCTGACATGGATCTCATAACCTATCTCAGTGACCTTGCATGTACCTCAAGAGGCCCCACTTCTGAGCTAAGGGTCATAACAGAATCCCGCCTAGAATGCCCCTCACTCTGGTCTGCTATGTCTGTTTGTCCAAATCTGCCTGCTCTCCAAGTCCTTCACCAAGGCTCAACTCAAGTCCTTTACCAAGGCTCAACTCCTCTCAGGTCCTCCAGCCTATCATGACCCTCCTTTCTGACTTTCTAAACACTTCATTTTCCAAAAATACAACTTTATGGTAAGTCATAATGGTGATTTATATTATGATTGGTCTTTTATATTCTTATTTATTTTTGCTTGCATGTATGTCTCTTCTCTCCAACTCAATTCTTGAACATTCTCTCAGGGCAAAAGATCTTGTAGGTGGTTGGTGAAAATTTATAGAATAAAAGAATGAATGAACACAATAACAGCAACTTTTTAAAAGTCCCTCAAATCAATTGGGGGTAGGGAGAGTGTGAGGAAAGAGTTAACACAGCAGGTCTGATTGCTTAGTTTTGCCATCTCCAAAGGCACCTGGAACCCATGATTTACCATCCTCTGGGAATGTGGCCCTCAAAAAATTCTTTATGCTAGTGACAGATGATTTTGTTAGAAATACCTGGATCAATGAACCATGCCACACCAACTTGTCAGGTTGCTTCGCACAAACATCAAGATTGATAATGTGTAGCTGCTTTTACTGTTGGAGTCTTGAGTTTCTGTTGCCATGGCTGCATACATACTAGGAGATGCCTACGTGACCAGTCTCCTACCCACGACATCCCCACCCAGACTCACGGAGGCTTCCCTAGGTGGAGATACACCACATATGTCCCTGTATTTCATTCCTAGAGAGAACATTTCAATGTAGTCTTAGAAGGGAAATGACATGAAAGTCTGTGTCTGGGCTTTCTGGAATGTACCAGTGCATATCTTTCTCTTGTTACCTTTCTTCTGTGTCATTTGCTGTAATAAAGCAGACCTGTGAATATCAGATATTTTTAAAAAATGAATGAATGGAATAAGTGAAATGAACAATGAAATGAAATGGCCAGGGGATACATGCGTTTTCTATTTTCCAGTGCATAATGGCTGAATCTGTATTGAGATGCATTTACCTTAAACTGTAAAACCCACTCTGGCAAAGATGGGCTTTGCTTGGAAAAATATTTAACATATATGATTAAAATAGAATTTAATGAGTGCCTGAGTGTTTTAATGCTTGGTTACCTCTTCGCTCACTTAGCTCCAAAGAGACACTTCTTGGACACAAATTCTTCTCACCAAATTGTTTGCCAAGCAAGCCTACTTCCCTGTTGCCTGTCATACTTACCTGGTACAGTATATTCAGAACACTTTCCTCCCAGGCGAAAATGATGCTGCAGTTTCATTCAACATCTCCCTCAAAGGCAAGTTGAATATATGCCAGCATGTGGGTCACCTGTCTGCACACACAGGTAGTAGAGAATGGCTCAAATAAGAAAGAAAAGAGCAGGCAGGAGTGGTGGCTTATGCCTGTAATCCCAGCACTTTGGCAGGCAAAGGTAGGTGGATGGTTTAAGCCCAGGAGTGCAAGTCCAGCCTGGGCATCACAGCGAGACCCCATCTCTACAAAATATAAAAAAATTAGCTGGGCATGGTGGTACCTGCCTATAGTCCCAGCTACTCAGAAGGCTAAGGTGGAAGGATCACTTGAACCCAGGAGATCAAGGCTGCAGTGAGCCAAGATCGTGCCACTGCACTCCAGTCTGGGTGACAGAGCAAGACCCTGTCTGAAAGAAAAATTAACAAAGGAAGGAAGGAAGGAAGGGGAGAGAAGAAAGGAAAAGAAAGAGAGAGAGAGAAAAAAGAGAAAAGAGAAAGAAAAAGAAGGAAGGAAGGAAGGAAAAGAAAGAGAGAAAGGAAAAAAAGAAAAATCAAAAAGAAGGAAGGAACGAAGGAAGGAGAGAGAAAGAAGAAAGAAAGAAAGAACGAATGAACTGAGTTTGACAGTGTCTACTAAGGAAGGCTAATGACACCAGTGGTGGGAAAAAGCAAGACAGCCATACTTTGGAATCTGAATTCTGTTCACATTATGCACACTTTTGATAGAGAGAACATGGCAGGAACAGAAAAGAAGCTGGTGATAACTTGACTGGTGTGACCTCTGAGAGTGAAGAGGGGAGATAGGTGAGAGAACAAGTGTTATAACAGTCCCCAGACCTTTGCAAGTTCCTTACTAATGCTCATACTCAATTATCTAAAAATAATTTTGATTTTTTAAAAATCTTCCTTCAACTTCCTTTGTCCTCTTGTGTTTCAAGAAGCTGTGGCAGACATGTTTCCTGACATTGACATTTTCATCCGTAGAGAAAGCCTGGGGACTTTGGTAATAGCTGATCACAGGAATCCTGGATGACCGTCATGGGCTTTGTCTCTTTGGTTCTACTCTAATTAGATGATCACAGCCAACTCTCTTGACATATCCACAAGGGGCTGGAGAGCCTTGGCAATGAATCCATCAGTCAAGCAGAGAGCACAAACGGTTTGGGTCAAAGAGGTAGCTAGAAATCTCACCTTGATGTCACATCATTTGTTTGGAAATTAGTCCACAGGCTTAAAAAGGAGGGTATAAAACTTTGTAGATACATAATATAGATGAACTTTGCCATATTTTATTGTAGGTTAAAAGATCTGGAATTTGAGTTATTTGATAGTAATTTTTAAAAAATGAATTTTTTCACATAAACCCAGAAATGCTAAGGAAAGCTATAAATAATAAATTTGAGTAAGCCAATCATATTTTGATAGGCTAGAATCACTTGATATTTAAAGGAATTCCACAATGGACATTTTTGCAGTATGAAAAAACATCCCATATGTTTCTCCGCATTTTAAACTGTTTTAGGATCTGAATTATTCTGAAAATTGTGTCCACTGAGTAAGATAAAAGATACTGTATTTTTGGTTGTGGTTGTTGCTTCTTTGTCCATTGTCCCCGGGCTTATTTAGCCATGATGACAGAGCGGCATGACTGCAAATCAAGGAATTTTTTTTTTTTTTGTATTTAGCTATAACCACATGGGGCTCCATTATATTCCACCAGTTCCCCCTGCAGGAGAGGCACAGATAGAAGGCCACCTGAATATTCATGCCCAGAGCTGTGAGGTGTGGAAGGCAGTCAGGTGCCCCTGCCAGGCAGGCATGAATCATTGACTCCTCTCTTCTTCCTGCATCTTTCAACGTATGAATGAAGTTGTGTTTATTTCAGGGCTTCAGGTTAAAGAACACAGAAATGTTTCTTCCCTGGGAACCTTACTGGAGAGTGTGGATTGTTTGACAGCCAAGACACCTTGGGCTCTAAAGCACATATCTTACAATAAGGTCAACTCTTTTCAGAAATCCAGGAACAGGGCACCCAAGTGCAAACCCAAATCCTGCATGGCTTGAGCTTTTCAAAGTAAATAAGAAATTATGGAGGGCCTACAAGTCCGGGACTGTGCTGTGTAACCTGGATTACCTCCCTTAGCCCATGGAATATCACTGTGGGCAGATGTTATTTATATCTCCTTATTACAAACAAGGAAGCTGAGGGTCTCAGAGGTTAAACTACTTGCACAGTCACAGCTAGCAAGCGGCAACATTCGAATTTTAACCTAGGAGGTCAGGTTCCAGAGTCAATGCCCTAAAATGTTGTAACTTTACTGGCCACATCCAGTGAAGAGCTGCCATCTCCATTTCAGCTTAGCACTGAGCTGTTATTTCCTATTGAATCCTTTTTCAGCTTTCTGGGTCCTTTTTACATAAGGACCCTAAGCTTGCTGATTTTCTGTATATATATGTTGGGAGCAAGCCCCCCAAAATCTGGCCATAAATACTGGCCCCCAAACTGACCAGAAACAAAATCTCTGCAGCACTGTAACATGTTCATAATGGCCCTAACGCCCAAGCTGGAAGGTTGTGGGTTTACGGGAATGAGGGCAAGGAACACCTGGCCCACCCAGGGCAGAAAACCGCTTAAAGGCATTCTTTTTTTCTTTTCTTTTTTTTTTTTTTTTTTGAGACAGAGTCTCGCTCTGTCGCCCAGGCTGGAGTGCAGTGGCGGGATCTCCACTCACTGCAAGCTCTGCCTCCCGGGTTGACACCGTTCTCCTGCCTCAGCCTCCCCAGTAGTTGGGACTACAGGTGCCCGCCACCACGCCCGGCTAATTTTTTGTATTTTTAGTAGAGACGGTGTTTCACCGTGTTAGCCAGGATGGTCTCGATCTCCTGACCTTGTGATCCGCCCACCTTGGCCTCCCAAAGTGCTGGGATTACAGGCGTGAGCCCCCGCACCCGGCCTAAAGGCATTCTTAAGCCTCAAACAATAGCAGGAGCAATCTGTGCCTTAAGGACATACTCCTGCTGCAGTTAACTAGCCCAACCCATTCCTTTAATTCGGCCCATCCCTTCGTTTCCCATAAGGGATACTTTTAGTTAATTTAGCATCTATAGAAACAATGCTAATGACTGGTTTGCTGTTAATAAATACATAGGTAAATCTCTGTTTGGGGATCTCAGCTCTGAAGGCTGTGAGACCCCTGATTTCCCACTTCACACCTCTATATTTCTGGGTGTGTGTCTTTAATTCCTCTAGCGCCGCTGGGTTAGGGTCTCCCCGACCGAGCTGGTCTCGGCATATATATATCTATATCTGTATCTCCTTGTATCCTTCTAGAGTGCATTGCAAAGGAATGATAACGGGTGCTGCTCATTTGTTTGCCTATTTGTGACCCCTGATTTGGGGTACTATTTTTAGTCCTAATACAGTCTTCATTTCTACCTGTCTGAAGCGATGAGATGGAGAAAGAGACTCCCCGCCGATCCCTGTCATAACTGTTAAGCTCCACTGGGACAGAAAGCCCTCGCTGGTTTCTCAAACCTCTGAATTAGGTTTTAAAAAGAGCACGGGGTTCCAAGCACAAACAACAAATCTTCCTTCTAATCTGTTTTTGGATCAAACAATTGTATAGTACCACAGCATAGTAATACGCAAACCTGAAATTAGCCTTAATAATACGCTCAGTGATACTCAGTAGGTCTCATTATTTCAGTCACAGGGTAATGCAGGGTGGATGTAAACAAAATTTATAAGAAAGTATACAGCAAGTGGTCTCAAAATGCCTACTATGTGTCACTCAATAGGGATGTAGATATGGATAGGATATTGACCTTCACGATGTAACAGAGAAATGAGACAATAATTATATGTTATACATATATAAAATGATAAGTGCAAAAGAAGTTCTCAAAAATTTTTTCTCAATATTTCAGTTCCTTTTTTCTTCCCTTTCCCCCTACCATCCCACACCATATGATGCCCCTCATTGCTGGCTTTTCTGGGCCACCCACTGTGACTTCTTATGAAGACCTAAATTTTTCCCTAACAGCAAAGTTTCTGACCTATGTCAGCCTTATCTCACACATCAGAACTTAATCTTACTGTGTTCTACTTCCTCAAAACAACGAATAGACTCATCCAAAGATGTCAATTACTAATAAAGATTTGACAGTCATTTATATGTTAACAACAGTCTGTATACCTTGACGCCTAGGGGTAAGACTTTGAGCAAGAACTGAAAAGACAAGACATATTAATAGACACAAACATATTGTTAAGATGCTAAAATTTGTAAATTTTTTTCTGCTTGGGCTTTTTAACAGGAGGTTTTCCATCATGCTGTGATCAGAATTGGTGGGTTCTTGGTCTCACTGACTTCAAGAATGAAGCCGTGGACCCTCGCAGTGAGTGTTACAGTTCTTAAAGATGGTGTGTCCGGAGTTTGTTCCTTCTGATGTTCAGATGTGTTTGGAGTTTCTTCCTTCTGGTAGGTTCGTGGTCTCGCTGGCTTCAGGAGTGAAGCTGCAGACCTTCGCGGTGAGTGTTACACCTCTTAAGGTGGTGCCTCTGGAGTTGTTTGTCCCTCCTGTCCAGAGTTGTTCATTCCTCCCAGTGGGTTCGTGGTCTCACTGGCCTCAGGAGTGAAGCTGCAGACCTTCAAAGTGAGTGTTACAGCTCATAAAAGCAGTGCGGACCCAAAAAGTGAGCAGCAGCAAGATTTACTGCAAAGAGGGAAAGAACAAAGCTTCCACAGTGTGGAGCGGGACCCCAGCAGGTTACGGCTGCTGGCTCGGGCAGCCTGCTTTCATTCCCTTATCTGGCCCCACCCACATCCTGCTAATTGGTCCATTTTACAGAGAGCTGATTGGTCCATTTTGACAGGGAGCTGATTGGTGTGTTTATAATCCCTGAGTTAGACACAGAGTGCTGATTTGTGCGTTTACAATCCTTTAGCTAGACAAAAAAGTTCTCCAAGTCCCCACTAGATTAGCTAGACACAGAGCACTGATTGGTGCATTTACAAACCCTGAGCTAGACACAGAGTGCTGACTGGTGCATTTACAATCCCTGAGCTAGACACAGAGTGCTGATTGGTGCATATACAATATTCCAGCTAGATATAAAAGTTCTTCAAGTCTCCACCTGACTGAGGAGCCCAGCTGGCTTCGCCTAGTGGATCCCGTGCAGGGACCATGGTGGGAGCTGCCCGCCAGTCCTGCACCATGCGCCCACACTCCTCAGCCCTTGGGCAGTCGATGGGACCGGGTGCCGCAGAGCAGGGGGCAGCACCAGTCGGGGAGGCTCTGGCCGCGTGAGAGCCCATGGGGGCGCAGCTGAGGTCCAGCGAGAATTCCAGCATGGCACAGGCAGGCCGGCAGTGCTGGGGGACCTGGTGCCCCCTCTGCAGCTGCTGGCCCAGGTGGTAAGCCCCTCACTGCAGCCGCCTGCTCTGAGTGCGGGTCCCGCCAAGCCCACGCCCACCCAGAGCTCGCGCTGGCCAGCGAGCCCATGTGCAGCCCTGGTTCCCACCTGCGCCTCTCCCCCCACACCTCCCCAGCAAGCAGAGGGAGTCAGCTCCCGCCTGGGCCAGCCCAGAGAGGGGCTCCCACAGTGCAGCGGTAGGCTGAAGGGCTCC
Source organism: Pan paniscus (assembly GCF_029289425.2). Taxonomy (NCBI): domain Eukaryota; kingdom Metazoa; phylum Chordata; class Mammalia; order Primates; family Hominidae; genus Pan; species Pan paniscus. The sequence continues at coordinate 30,708,055 of NC_073254.2, forward strand.
TCAAGCGTGGCCAGAGTGGATGCCGTGGCCTGAAGAGGTTCCGAGAGGGAGTGAGGGCTGCTAGCACGTTGTCACCTTTCATTGCCACCATTGAAATACCCGTTATTTATCTGGGCCTTCCAAAGTCTTCCCTGATCTGTATACAGTTTAAGAGAATAATTTTATTTTCCTCCATAATGATTGATATTTTTGTCAAAGGCATCAGCAGTGAGTGTAAATTTGCATTTTAAATTTAGAATGATTTATTTTTAATGAAAAGTGTCGCTGCTGCAGTTAGTCTAGCTGATAGGGATTCAAGATTGATAGTGAAAGAATATTAGAAATATGAGCATCCCTATGAAGGAAAAGATTGGCACACTTGACTTCATAATTTAAAACCTCTGTACGAGAAAAGATTCCATAAACAAAATTACATGACAAACAGCAGACCTGGAGAAAATACTTGCAACATACATAATCAAAGGGTTATTTAGCATTAAGACCCTGTGAGAAGTTCCTCGCACTCAATAAGCAAAAGGCAGGCAACCTAATTTATATGAAGAAAAAAATAAAGACTAAGAGAATACCACAAATGATTAAGAAGCGCACGAGATTCAAACCTTTAGAAGACTGAAGGAAGTCCATTTCTTGAACCTCTATTTGTAAATTTTTCATAAATCCTCAAAATGATTTGTAAGGAAGTTTTTCTTCTCTTTTCTCAAAGAAATGCGTGGGAAGGGCTGTGTTAATTTCAGTTTCCTTCACAGTGGGTTTCTGACATTCTACTTCATTAGTCTTCATTGTCTTAAAGTCATCTTGTTTACTTCAGATCTTCTACAGCTTTTCTGTCAGCAGCACAGTGAAACCTCATCTATCCAGCAGCAACTTCAATCCTCTGGAATCCCCTGGCTTTCTTACTTAAGCTTAAAAATCTTTTTTTTCTCAACCATCTAATCACCATCTGCATCCAGCATTTTGAAGTAATGGTAAGATGGATAACCTAGTTACTCACTGATTTCCTAGACACAATAGCATGATATGCTCTCTGGAAAAGTCAACAAGTTTTATGAGGGGAAAAATGTACTTGATACACAGGGTCAGTATCAATTCTAGAAGTCCTGGTGTTCATAATAGGGTAAAGGAAGTTAAAAACTTATTTAAGATTTTCCCATCTGTAGCTTAGACCCCATAAACTTCTTGTATATATTATTTCAGTTAGTTTAGCTGTATATTAGTTGTCTTTAAAATAACATGTAAATTTTAATATCCTATTTGGAAATAGAAGAAAGCATTTACATAGATACATAGATACAAAAAAAATGCTTGAAAAGAAGCTTAATCTGATGAATTAAAGATGTGCGAGGTCTCTGCTTATCAGACTGATGAGGCTGGAAAAGATTAATATTTAGTGTTAATGTTGGCAAACAGTGCTGAGTGGGAGCATTAACTGGTCTCACTTCTCTGTAGAGCAACACAGCAACATTTATCAAAAATATAAATAAATGTCTTTTTTACTCAGCAAATCTTCCAAGGATTTTTATGGGATAAATATTTGCAAAAGTGGATGAATATGCATGTTCAAAAATCTTTATTGTAGCCTTGTAATAATGAAGTCATGAGAACCATTTCAACATTGGCCAACAGAGGAGTAGATAAACACATTAAAATACATTCACAGGTGAGGCACGGTGGTTCGTGCCTGTAATCTCAGCATTTTGGGAGGCCGATGTGGGCAGATCACTCAAGGTCAGGAGTTTGAGACCAGCCTGGCCAACGTGGTGAGACCTCCATCTCTACTAAAAATACAAAATTTAGCTGGACATAGTAGCACACACCTGTAATCCCAGCTACTTGGGAGGCTGAGGTGGGAGGATTGCATGAACCTGGGAGGCAGAGGTTGCAGTGAGCTGAGACCGCACCACTGCACTCCAGCCTGGGTGACAGAGTGAGACTCCATCTCAAAAAATAATAATAATAAAAAATGAAATAAAATACATTCACACCGCACATGCAAGCAGCTAAAAAATGAGTAAGAGTGTACTCCTATGCAAGGATGTCACTTTCTTTATTTTTTACAGTTCCAGGACAATATATACATTATACACTTTTGTAATTAGCAACAAACAACATAATCATATATCTAGATGTAGGTGTGGGTATGTGTTCGTAGAAAAATGGGTGACTCAAACTACTAGCAGTGACCTCTAGGGAGGAGCTTGGGATTGGAACAAGGAAATAGTTTAAATTTTTATTTTAATTTCTAACTTGCATTAAAAAAAAATCTTTCATTATTAACATACTAAAAAAAAAGAAAAGAAGAAGTTTTAATATTTTCTTATAAAATAGTATGCAAATTACCCAGATTCCATTATAGTGCTACTGCATTCTAAAAGAATTCGTCTGTCTTTTCAAATGCCTCCATTGATAATGCACATTTACCCGTATTTCCCACCAGTTATTTGAAAATCTGGAAAAAGCACTACACTGAAAGTCAGGATGTGTGGGTTCGAGTTTCTGTTGACCTGTCTGTTTGCAGATCAGTACTTTCACTTCTCTGAATCTCTAAAAATGGACATTGGTAAGATGACTGATTTTCTAACTCTGCTCCCTGCAGACACAAGGAACTCTTCTCCACAAGCACCTACCACCCACCACCCTGCTTTTCAGCCAGAGCTGCTCTGGTTCTCTCTGTTTTATTCATTTTCATATCCACCTATGATTTTGTCTGATTCTGAGCAACAGTCATCTGAAAATATTCAGAAGAGGTTATTTTAAGGCTTCTTCTAGAACCAATACTTCTTGCATCTCTAAAACCCAAGTGCTGATTAGGGGAGGCAGTCAACCCTTAAGTTTACTCCAGCTAGGAAGCTGCCTATCTTCCTCATACATCGGGCCAGAAGCATAGACCTTCTTTACTTTTTCCAGAATGTAAAGTTGGGCTGTTGAGGCTGTAATGGAGATGAATGAGAAGAAACAAAATGCATGTGTCACAACACAAGAGGCAAAGAGGGCTGCTGGGGAAACAAGGAATTCTTGATCTGCCCTTTCTTCAAATGACCACTGAGCCAGTTGGCATTAGTCTTGGCGTAATGATTTTGCTTGTTGTCTATGAACATGCTCTGTTCAGAAATAATAGTTGGCAGAATGCCTTGAGAATACATTCACTAGGGAATTGTCGTTCATGACTTACTGTTAAAGGTCACACCAGAAACTAGAACCAGCTCTTAATCAACAGCTGAATGGGAGAGGGCCAAGGCCTTATCTTCACTTTCAGAGCCATTGAAATTCAGTGCTTCAGGGGCAGCACCATTCAGCCCAGTAAATTGTGTATAGTTTAATAATTTGGCCTCCCAGGGAGCCAAGAGGCCAAAGAAAGAGGCTGACATATCCAGTTTCTCAGAAAGAAACATTTAGTAGGGACTTAGGAACAGAAGCCATGTCTGTGTCTTGGGAGGTGGGAAAACAAGATGGTGGGTCCTGTGCCATTATCCTGCAGACCAAGGGCTTATGCACCATAGAGGAGGAGTGATTCATAAGGGATGTGTAGGACAATTGACGTATGATAACATCAACGTTGTTGGACCTAAGGGCAAGATTTATGGTAAGTACCTGCTCTCACAAGGAACAGTAGATAAACTGGAAATTTTAGAAGCTTTCCCAGAACTGGAGTTAATGAGAAGCCAACATGCCAGATTAGAAATCTAAGATGGAGTTGCTTTGGCCTCCATGCCATCCTCTCAAGACACTAAATATGTCATAGTGAACTCATCTCTAACACCACTGTCTGCATCATGAGTGGCATCCAGTGGCCATGAAACTATTTGCCAAAGTAGGAATTGAAAAAGTGTCAAGATGGAGCATTCATTTGTCACATTCCCATTTCAAAGCCCAGACATAATGACATAGATTGGTCATGTATTCTATCATTCTATTTTTTCCATAGGAAAGTCTTAATACTGTGTTTAAAATATCACCAACTGAACCTACTTGACTTTAACTCATTGAATTCACTGGTTGCCTCTTAACACTTCTACATATACCACATAGCACTGAAATTAGCTCTTATCCTTTGGATCTGTGTTATTAAAGGAAGGTTCTGTCTCCTATTTCTCTTATATCCCCTCTGAGAGCCAAATAAAATGCTAACAGCCAATAGACTAAATGTGACTAAAATTTTTTTGCGATTAAAGAGACAAGAAACAGGAGAGAAGCAATTTGAGATATGTTACACTGACAAATAAGCATATTAAATGTAACAGTGTGCCTCGATTGGACACTTTAAAGAGTAAGCTACGAAGGAAGGGAAGAGTGGATAAATAGGGAACTGTCTCTGTTATTTAAATAAAAAATAAAGTTGAATCACCAAAGGGCTGCCATATAAACAATTTTTAAGCACTTCTTACATGTCATTTTGTATAAGTTATTTACTGACACAATGATGCTGAGAATCCAACTACCCCAAAACTCAGTGGCTTAAAACAATAAACATGTATTTAGCTTTCAACACTCTGTAGATTAGTGATTTAGATTGGGTTCAGTTGCAGGATTTTTCTCATCTCGGCTTAGCCCGCTCACACTTCTGGAGATGAGTTAGTTGTCAGCTGTTAGCTGGGTCACATGATTCTCATCTTCCAGCAGGCTAGCCCAGGCAGGCGTTCATGGCAGTGTCAGAAGGCAAGAGCAAGAACAAGTCTCAATATGCAGGTCCTTTACAAGCCTCTATTTGCATCATGTTTGCTAACAGCCCACTGGGCAAAGTTAGTTGCATGGCTGAGCCCAGAAGCAGAGAGGGAGGGCACCACACAGTTACAGAATAAAGAACATGAACACTTGAAGAAATAAAGAATTAGGGCCCCGAATACTATCTCCCCACAGACTCTGTGCTCACTTAATTGATGCCACCTCATTTAATTTCACAATAACTCTATAGATATTTTTACTATTACTTCCAGTCAATAGATATAAATAATAAGGATAAGAGAAAGACCAACCAAGTGGTGATGGATAGAGTCACTACCTCTTCCCCTCTTTTATAGGGTCTTCTGTCTGCATATATTTTAGAATTTCTCAAACCTTGATTATTTACAGAAAAGATATGGAAAATTATGGCAAAGAGAGTGAGAGAGAGAGAGCTTTCAAATAGAATGGTGTTTGGCAGAGAATGGCAAAGTTAGGAGCCAAAGAGCCTAGTCTATATATTCCACTTGCATGTGACCTGGAGCCACTATGTTTTGGCCACTTTCTCCAATTTGGAATAACTGTATTTACTCAATACCTGTACCCCCATTGTATCTAGGAAGTAACTAACTTGCTTTTGATGTTACAGACTCATAGGCAGAAGGACTTGCCTTGTCTCAGATGAGACTTTGGACTATGGACTTTTGAGTTAATGCTGAAATGAATTAAGACTTTGGGGGACTATTGGGAAGGCATGATTGGCTTTGAAATGTGAGAACATAACATTTAGGAGGGGTCAGAGGCAGAATGATTTGGTTTGGTCGTGTCCCCACCCAAATATCATCTTGAATTATAGCTCCCACAATTCCCACATGTTATGGGAGGGACCTGGTGGGAGATAATTGAATCATGGGGGCAGTTTCCCCCATACTGTCCTTGTGGTAGTGAATAAGTCTCATGAAATCTGATGATTTTATAAGAGGAAACCCCTTCACTTGATTCTTATTCTCTCTTTGCCTGTCACCATGTAAGATGTGCCTTTTGCCTTCAGCCACGATCATGAGGTCTCCAGAGCCATGTGGAACTGTGAGTCCATGAAACCTCTTTTCCTTTATAAATTACCAAGTTTCGGGTATGTCTTTATCAGCAGCATGAAAATGAACTAATATACGTACATTATTTTCAACTTGTGTGCATGTGTACACACACATATAATGGTAGGAAGCATTTCAAACTGTTAAAAGCTGTAGGACCATAAACAATATAGGTTTTTTCTTTCTCTTGTTTTTCAAAATTTTTGCAATTACTTGCACGTTAAAGGTTAGCATTATTTTAATAAAATATTATACAAAAGAAAATGTAGTAGTTAATGAATGTTGCATTAGTCCATTCTCATGCTGCTATAAAGATGCTACCTGAGACTGGGTAATTTATAAAGAAAGGAGGTTCAATTGACTCACAGTTCCACATGGCTGGGGAGGCCTCAGAAAACTTACAATCATGGTGGAAGATGAAGGGAAAGCAAGGCACGTCTTCCAGGGCAGCAGGTGAGAGAGAAAGCGCAAGGGAAACTGCCACTTTTAAACCATCAGATCTCATGAGCACTCCCACACTATGACAAGAACATCACGGGGGAAACTGCCCCCATAATCCAATCACCTCCCATAAGGTCCCTCCCTAGGCACATGGGGATTACAATCTGAGATGAGATTCGGGTGAGGACACAGAGCCAAGCCATATCAAATGTGTTCTAATTAAGGTCTAAAAATACTAGTGTTATCATCATTCAAAATCTCTAAAATGTGTATCTAATACAGTATGCAGAAGGAAACATCATAAGAGCTAGACTCAGGGTTAGAAGAAAAAAATTGTGTTCCCAAAATCCTCAATGTGAGTTTGATAAAAAATTCTGGAAGTAAAACCAAGCTCTAGACATCAACAAGTTCACTGGCTTTTCATACTTGATTTTAATAACAGAAACCCCTGTTGCTTTTACAAGAAAATGTAGATGAACTCAAACAAGTAAAACTGCTTCATTTGAAACCAAACCCTCCAGCAGTATGCTTGAACTCTATAGTAACCTATTTGGAATCCACTGACCTAGTCCAACCCATGACTTTCCAGATGAACAGATCCCCAGATGGAAGGGGCTGATCTTCCTCTCCTCTAATCCAGGGTCAGATAAGAGGAGGCCCCATGCTACCTCTCAGCAGTCCAGGGCCAGGTGACTCTTATCATCATGGCAAGACACAAAGTCAAAGGTAGAGAAGAAAATCATGTCCCACAGGACTGTGAGAGAGAAAAGGCAAAGGTACAAACCACATTGTCCTTGAAGGGCCAGAAGGCAGAGACTAAATCTAAGAGCCAGTGCCTGCTTTTCTGAGACTCCAGTGATGGCTTGCACAACTACTCCAGGTTGGTGTACCGAGTCAGGATGGGGCAGATATGGAATGTCTTGTGGATGAGGGTCACATGGCCAACTAGTGAAACTCTAGGACTGAAGGCCAGGTGTTTCAACTTAGTAAGATGGCCTGGCTAATTCACACACAAACACACACACACGCATGTAAACCTATGTAAACCACATAAACTTCACATTCCAGTGTTCACCTTATTGAATATGTCCTTCTTGAGATCTTCAATGATCAACCTCAATGCCAATCCAATGAATAATTTCATTCATTTTCCTATGTAATCTCTCCTTTGTCTTTTCCTTTGGCCGTCTTCTCACTATGTGTTTTCTCAGAACTCTATCACCGTCTCCCATTGCATCAATTAGCATCTAGTTTTAGTGATAAGACTCCAGTGTGCTTAAGAGTCATCTGAAAAGTAGGATTAAAATGACGATCTGGGGCCCATTCCCAGAGGAGTTGGCTGCCAGGGTTTTGGGGGTGGGTGCAATGTACACAGATGGTCTTTGAGAAACACTGAACAATATGGTAATGATTCTCAAAGTGAGTCTCCAGTCCAGATCTTTCTCCTGGGCTCGAGGCCTAAAATCTCAACTGCTCGATACATTTGGAGAAATCCTGTCACTTTAAATTCATCATGCTCTTATCCACCCGCCCCCAAATCCACTGTCTTTTCCTACATGTCCATTGTGGTCCTGCCATCTCTTCAGACTCTGCCACAAGGCTGAATCCAGGTCCTCAATAATGGTGAGCTCCTACCTATTTTACGCCTTTGCTGGCCTCTGCTTTCTCTTTCCCTCCCTTACTTATTTCTAATGGCTGAATGTCACCCAAAGATAGGAAGAGCCACTGACCGCATAACATTCAGTACTTCCCAAATCTCCGAGTTCAGTCATTGCAATGACTGCTACCAGTTTCCATGAAGAAAAGGAGAAAATATAGGAATAAACATATTAATATTTCCATGTCCCTATAATTTTTCCAAAACATTATTCATAAAAAGGTTATCTGATAGTCAATGTTGATGGAAGCTTCAAGACTAATTAGGGGATAGGAAGTAAGAGCAGTATGCCGGGTTGCTATGGAACTGATGGCTTAAAGCTGAATGTTAAGCAGACTCAAAAGTCCTCCAATCATGATCCCCTCCTCACCTCCTCGTCTATTCAAGTCCAGCCTCCCTTCATCTGACCCTGGCTCCTCTACTTAGCTTTCTTCTTCTGCTCCACACTTACTCACTGAGAACCCCCAACTTCCTGGGCATTGCTTCTGCAGAGCAGTTGAACTCTTCCTATATGTCACTCTAAGCACATCCCAACTATGTCTAGAGATCAACCTCACCAACTAGAATGAACCACCAATGGATTTTTAAATATAGAGATGTTTCTCCTTCAAGAAAAACATTCTGTTACCAGCCCTTTCACATTTTTTTTCCCTGTGACATAAGTTGGGTCTTTTGAAATTGCTTTGATATTAGTCACAATCTGACCACCATGATATTTTTTGATCTTTTCCTCCTGTGAGAATAGTTGAGCAGAGTCATTACAGTAAATTGCTAGTGAGGCCAGTGTCTCTGGTTCAGTCCTCCTGAGGGTTAGTTAGCTTTGTGTTGTTGCCAGATCTCAGCACTCCTCCTCCCTCCAGCTAGGTGTCTTGCCAGGGCAGGTTTATTACTAGAAAGGCCAGTTTTGGGGTGGCAGTTTGGAGAAAGAAAGGAAAAGGGTATGGGGGAGAGAGCACCTTTTCTTTTTTCTTTTTCTTTTTTGAGACAAAGTCTCACTCACATACAGGCTGGAATGCAATGGCACGATCTTGGCTCACTGCAACCTCTGCCTCCTGGGTTCAAAAGATTCTCATGCCTCAGCCTCCTGAGTAGCTGGGATTACAGGTGCATGCCACCACACCCAGCTAATTTTTTTTGTATTTTTTGGTAGAGATGGAGCTTCACCATGTTGGCCAGGCCGTAGCACCTTTTCTTATTAACCTCAAAATATCCAGAAACTTGGAACCACAATCTATCTTTCATTGAGTTTGAGTTAATGGATTATATGACAATATTCACTGGCCCTGCCTGTTTCCCCAGGAGCTCCTTGGTAAAATTAGGTTGCTTCCTTGTGAAATCTCTTCTTAGACAAGGAAACAGACTCTGTTTATCCTTGGCCACAGTTAGCATCTTCCAATTTCTATTGATGGTAGCTTTGAAGTTTTCAATTTTTAAATTCAGAATCTGAAACTTTACATGCATCCTAAGTGAGTGGGTCAATGGCAGAACCCAGCCCTTGCTTCAGCTGGAACGAGATTAGATGGGCATGTTTATTTTTCACTTACTTATTTATTTATGAGTCAGGGTCTCACTCTGTTGCCCAGGCTGGAGTGCAGTGGTGCAATTATAGCTCATTATAACCTTAAACTACTGGACTCAAGAGATCCTGTGGCCTCAGCCCACTGAGTAGCTGGGGCTACGGGTGCACATGCCTAGCTAATTTTTTTTTTTTAATAGAGACAAGGTCTCATTATATTTCCCAGGCTGGTCTTGACTCCTGAGGCTCAAGTGATCCTCCTGCCTCGGCCTCCCAAACTGCTGGGATTACAGACATAAGCCACTGTGCCCAGCCATGATATGTTTATTTTTAAAGAAAAAAAAGTTTTAAATGTCATTCAACAATAGTGTAGTTATGAGTAGAGATAGAAAAGGCTGATGACCCAATGGTTATTTTAACAGCAAACTAATTACAGAAAAAAAATTTATTGATGTGAGTTATGGAAATAATTTTAAAGAGATTTAAAAACTTTGGAAACTTATGTTTTTATAATCAGATACAGAAACTAATAGCTTGATGCTTTAAAAAAATCCAACAATATAACTAATAGTAACTCGATAACACTAATTACCAACTATTACTGTTCTCTATCAGTAATTTTTAATTGTGAATTTTGTGGGTTTTTTTTAATGATGGCAATACAAGACAAGATATGGTCTGTGTATTTCTGTAAGGATTTTCCTTAGTTCCAGAACCATCCAGGTGATCTTGAACAGCACACTATGTAATAGAATTCCTGGTTTCAACTTCTGTTAGAGAAGCAATATTTCTAGATCCATTCATCTTAATACTCCATGATCTCTGACAAAAAAAAAAAAGAAAAAAATTTAGTAGGATTAGTAATACAGCCTATTCCAATGACTGTTACACACATCTTAACCCATAGCGTCATCCTTACATAGGGCAATTTCAAAATTGTTCTCCTACTTCCATTAAGCTTTAAGCAGCAATTCTTTTGTGGATCACAGACCCTTTAGAGAAGCTGATGGAAGCTATGGCCCTTCTCCTCAATTTGAGAAAAAGACAGAAATCCATACACAACATAGTATTATAATTTTAGGAGAGCTATTGACCTCTTCAACCCTGTAAATGGACTTTGCAAAGAACCGTAGACCTCAGTTTTTAAAACTCTAGATAAATATTTACTTTTAATGTCTAGCCTTAAGAAGTAAACTCAGACAAGATGTTGAATGAATATAAAACAAGGTTAAGACTGCAAAAAAGAATCTTCCCTACCTAACTCATATTTTACACTACCATCAAAATATCTCAAAGCTTAGAACAGGGGCATTTCTCCCTGTTTCTAGCCCTCTGTGACCCCATTACCCCTCGAAGTGAGAGCACAGGCCCCCATGTGGCCTGCCAGCCTCACCTCCACTCCGGCCTGTTGCCCAGGACTCCCTAAAGACCACGCCCGTCAAAAAGGACATGACCCATTCCCCTGTGATACTCACCCCTGTGCCTTTTCTCACATTTTCCTCATTGTCCACACTGCTACCTTCTTTCCTAGGTTTATCTATTAACATCTTTCCACTTATTTGCATGTAAGATAGAATGTCACCTCCTCCATAAAGATTTCCCTGAGCCTTTTTGCTGGATGTAGGCAGGCCTGCCTTAAAACCCTGTGGCAATTTATTATTACGTATTACCTAGTTCCTTAAATTGATTCACACTGCCTGCCTTGCCCAAGTGACACATTAAAGGTTATTGAATGATTCAATGAATGAATGGTAATGGTAATGGAATGAATAAATGAACGAATGAATGAATACCTGAATTATAACAGTGAAAGTCTGGCTGGATCGGGAGTTTACAAACTTGAGACACTGGGAAGTGAGAAGAGAATAAACAACTGGATGGGAAAAATTAGCCCTGGCCTAGGAGCCAGAATTCCAGGGTTCTAGCCCCTCTCAAACATTTCCTTACTGTGTCACCTTGAGTAAGTCATTTAATTTCTTTAATGCTCATTTTTCTTGTGTAAATTAAATGAAACATAAAATATATATGTGTGTGTGAACGTGCTTTGTAAACTGACATCAAATTTTATATCACTATCATCATTTTATGTCACTATCATCATTCTTCACATGACTGTCAAGAAGTAAGTGGAAAATTCTACAATCCAAATAAAAGGTAACCCAAGTAACTCAACTGTTTAACTACCTTGATTTTATTCAAGCTTTGTAGACATTTACAAACTAAGTCAAAGGTACAGGCAATTGGTGTTTCTCAATGTGATGATATTGCCTAACCTTCCTTTTCTGTGAATTTTTTTTAATCCACTTATTTAAACACAGTCAAAATTGATTACACATCAATTGCTCTAACCAAGCTTTATTGCAGGGGCTCTCAGTGTGGAGTCCATGGACCACAGGGTTGTCAATGTACTTTAGTAGGCTCCAAGAAGCCTCTGTAATTTTATGCAAAATTTTATGAATCTGTGTTCAAAAAAAGGATCTGAGGCTGGGTGCAGTTGCTCACATCTATAATCCCAGGAATTTGGGAGGCCAAGGTGGGCAGACAACTTGAGTCCAGGAGTTTGAGACCAGCCTGGGAAACACAGCAAGACCTTGTCTCTACAAATAGTAAAAAAATTAGCTGGGTGTGGGCCGGGTGTAGTGGCTCACGCCTGTAATCCCAGCACTCTGGGAGGCCGAGGTGAGTGGATCACGAAGTCAGGAGATCGAGACCATCCTGGCTAACACGGTGAAACCCCTTCTCTACTAAAAATATAAAAAATTAGCCAGGCATGGTGGCGGGCGCCTGTAATCCCAGCTATTCGGGAGGCTGAGGCAGGAGAATGGCATGAACCTGGGAGGCAGAGTTTGCAGTGAGCAGAGATTGCGCCACTGCACTCCAGTCTGGGTGACAGAGTGAGACTCTGTCTCAAAAAAAAAAAAAAAAAATTATCTGGGTGTGGTGACACACACCTGTAGTCCCAGCTACTCAGGAGGCTGAGATGGGAGGATGAAACAGGAGGATCACCTGAGCCAGGAAAGTTGAGTCTGCAGTGAGCCGTGATCCTGCCTCTGCACTCCAGCCTGGGTGATGGGAGTGAGATGCTGTCTCAAAAAAATAAAAAATAAAAAAAAAGATCTGTACTTCTTATCAAACCCTCAAATGGACCCATGACCACAAAAAGTTTGGGAACTTCTATTAAAGTTTAATAAAACCTGAAAAACCTCTTGGATTTGTACTTGCCTAACACAATGATAGGAGTAGGACCCCAAAATGTATGGTAATGGGAATCTAGCTAGAAAGCTGTTAAGAGTTGTCCATGGAAGGATTAAGAGGGTCTGATGTGGGGATTATCGTGGAAATAGAGAGGACAAAGCAGATGCAAGGAGCATCTTTTAGACAGCCAATCCACCCTTGTGTAATCTGTCAATTTTCATAGATGAGAGATTCTCTTCCGTCACAAGGTATTCTTAGCTCTGTCTGAAAGTTATCTCTGTTTTGGTCTAGAGATTCCATCTTCCTTCTAGTCTTATATATCTCCAAAACTTAATGCATCAATAATTTATCCCTAATTTTGAAAGGATACCTTGAGGCTCTTGATGTATGAGTGAGGAATGAACAATGTTTTGCTGAGTTTGATTTGAGAAGTAGTATGGGGAAAAAGGGCCCCACTATGGGGAAACGTGGCTTGAGATGACACTGAAATAAAAAAGGAGTTTCTGGGAAAGAGACAGAATAGATATAAATCTTTAGTAAAAGGAACTTTGGAAAAAGCAGAGATGTTAAAAAAGGAATATTTAAGAAGCTTTGCTGTGTGGTGTGTAATGGAACCTTTTATACCACTTTTGTGCCACTGATGTTTCAGTAAAATCCATGTTGTGCAGTCTGGCATAAACTCATAAATCTAGACTGATCAGTGATTTTTGGCTTTGGCTGTATGTTACAATCACCTGAAGAACTTCCAATAAATATTCAATGTGTTGGCTCTGCTCCCAGATATTCTGATATATTTGGTCTTAAGTAGGGCCTCAGCATAGTACTTTTAAAAAGTGCTGCAGGTGATCTAAAGTGATTTTAAAACCAATGGTTTAGGGTCTGGAATGGTGATTTGTAGTCTTCCTCTGATTCATCGGAATCATCCTAGGAGCTTTTAAACAGTACAGATATACTGGCTCCACCTTACCCCATTTAATTTGAATCACTGGACATTACAAGTTTTTGTAAAGTTTCCCAGGTGATTCTGATGCAAGATGAAGTTTAAAAACCGCTGGCTCTAGAAGAGAAATATACCAGGACCTAAAAGACAAGATCAATCTATTAAGAAGCCATATAGACTGCTTCGTAATGGTACTAAGTAACTAATTCCAAGATGTCTCCCTCTCAAAAGGTACTTATCAACATTTTATTTCTATGCTAAATGAATGAAAACGATAGTAAGAGCTATCCAAGGTTGATCCTACCCTCTAGACAAAAAAGAAGCAAGATGATTAGGATGAAAGCAAACTTCCAATGCAACTCTTATTGTGCTTGAAGAATTCGTGCTTTCAGACTGGTTTCTTATGAAAAGCAATTTGAAGTGGTAACTCATAGAAACTCTAATTTAAAGTCGTATGAGGGAAAAGGAAAAGAAAACCAACTTAGAAGAACAGAGGTCTTTTCAATGTTAATCTGGTATAATTCAGCTTCCAAGAGAAAGAAAGATACACAGCCTGACCCATTTTTAGGGACCATCGGGAACACGAGGGACCAAGTAGAATGGGACAATGGTGCCCTGTCAGAGGTGGTAGGTGGCCAAGATGTCCCCATTCCTTTCCTGTTCTGAGACATTCTGTGCAGGCAAGCTGGTGGCCTTTCAGGGTGTTCTGGATGGTAGTACCCCCTACATACACAGTTATTTATTAAACAAAGACTTCCTCTTGCCAAAAAAAAAAAAAAAAAAAATTGGTCTGGTGTAAAATCATGAGGCCCATTGTTCCACAGCAAGAAAGCCACCTCATAATTTACTACTCTGTAGTGTGGGCCATTTTTCTTTTTTCTTTTTTTATTTTATTTTTTTGAGACAGAGCCTTGCTCTGTCGCCCAGGCTGGAGTGCAGTGGCATGATCGCAGCTCACTGAAACCACCACCTCCTGGGTTCAAGAGACTCTCCTGTCTCAGCCTCCCGGGTAGCTGGGATTACAGGCGCATGCCAACACGTCCAGCTAATTTTTGTATTTTTATTACAGACAGGGTTTCTCCATGTTGGCCAGGCTGGTCTTGAACTCCTGACCTCAGGTGATCCGCCTGCCTCGGCCTCCCAAAGTGCCAGGATTACAGGTGTGAGCCCAGTCAGTGTGGGGCATTTTTCACTACTGAATTATTTGGGGCTTAAATTTAAAAACAAGCATACATACACACACACACGCAATATGCACACATGCACACACACAGTTTCTGGGACATATTCACAGGCATACACACATGCACGCACAGGCATTCACTCATATGATTTCTTTCAGCTGATCCTGCTTGTTCTGCTCTTGTTCATAATATGGGAGCAGTTGACTGTTACTGCAGTGACTATTCCAATTATTAGGGCAGTGAAATAGGTTGCCAGCAAGCCATAAAAAGCTCCTTAGTTTAAAGAAAATGCCAGCATTTTGTTTTTTGGTGAGATTAGTTCCTTACTTGCAGAGGACAGACTGTAATTACTCAATAAAGCTGCATTTTGTCGCTCTGAAAGCTGCTGGCATACCATATGTTTAAGAAAGCGACACTATGATTTTCCTCATAACACCTGAATTCTAATAAAGAATGTTTAGTGCTGTAGTTTCCATATGAAAAAGAAAGCAGAAAGACAAAAGGCAAATCAAGAGTCTAACCCTGAGAACTGGCTAGAGCTGGTGAGAGTCCGTGGGCCAGTGCTGGAGGAATGAAGATGGTCTCTAATCATCCTGGATCATCCTAGATCAGCTCAGACCCAGTCCAGAGCCCAAGGGAACAATGCCATTGAGTTAAGACAAGGTTGATTATGAAAAGATTTACAAAGCACCGAGGGTACTGATAGGAAAAAGCCTTTCTACTGACACATGGAAGATGATTCAGGCAGGATTTGTTTTGTTTTGTTTTACCATAACAAAGTAATAAATAAAATGAAAACCTTAATCATGATACCAACTGCCATTATAGAATTTTTTAAAAATTGCCCTTATGAATAAAATGGTAGAGTTTTCTGCTATTTGTTCCAAAACACTACCCACATCGATTGAGTGCTTAGATTTGTCTTCAGGACCGTGGCTACTTTCACTTTGCTTCTGTGAGTCAAGACCAGAAAGCATAAATTCAGAGACAAGATCCATTCCAGCCAAGGAACTTCATGATGCAAGGCTTGGAGTAGGAATGAACACAGTCGTGGGGAACTCAGTATGACAGATGACTCGAGAAAGACCTGGGTTGAAATTCTGACTCCTGTTAGCTATGCCAACCTGAAAAATTATGTAATCTCTGTGCCTCAGTTTGCTCATCTATAAAATGGGGACACAAATAGTATCTACTTCATGGAGTCATTAGAAGAATCAAATGAATTAATGCACGTAAGCGCTTAATTCAAGAGTATTACATGCATTAATTCAAGAGTGCTTAGCACAGCCTCAGTAAATCTTAGCTTCTATTAGTCGTCTTTGACTCATTCTTGTACCTCCTGCATCCAGCTCATTGCCAAGACTTACTGATTCTATCTCTATCTCTTATATCACCTCCACTGTTGTTTTTTGTTTTTGTTTTTGTTTTGACATGGAGTTTCGCTCTTGTTGCCCAGGCTGCAGTGCAATGGCGCAATCTCGGCTCACCGCAACCTCCACCTCCCAGGTTCAAATGATTCTCCTGCCTCAGCCTCCCAAGTAGCTGGGATTACACACATGCGCCACCACACCCGGCTAATTTTGTATTTTTAGTAGAGATGGGGTTTCTCCATGTTGGTCAGGCTGGTCTCGAACTCCAACCTCAGGTGATCCGCCCACCTCGGCCTCCCAAAGTGCTGGGATTACAGGCATGAGCCACTGCGCCCGGCCCACTGTTTTTTTTTTTAATTCCTACTGTGCTGTCCTGGTTCAGGCAGATACTCATTATTTCTGATTTGAATTCCTATAGCACCTTCCACATTGGCCTCCTCACTCTTTATTTTTTCTCTCTCCAGTCTGTTCTGTATACTGAGACTAAATTAATATTCTAGAACTGGAGTTCAGATCACAGCCTTCTCTTGGGCAAAACCCTGTGAGTGCCCAGTGTCCCTAGAATGAAGCTCCTGGCATCAAGGCTGTCCACTGTAGGCCCAACAGGTTCTGACTCCCACGATTCTCCTGAACATCCTCTGTACCTCCAGCCCAAGCATGAGGCATGCATTTGAACAGAACATCGGGTGTGCCTACACACCATCCCCTTCTTCCACATGGGCTACCTCCCTCTCCCTCCTCCTCTCTTCCCTCTCCTTCACTTCCTTGCTACTGACTCACCTGAACATTTCTGCTCACTACAATTATAGCTATTCTTTATGTCTGAGCTTAAATGCTGCCTCTATGAATCAGCCTCCTTCCATCTCGTCAAACAGATTCCATTTCTCATCCTTTGAATCCCTACAGCACATTCTGGATATTTATATAAAGTAATTTTCCCTCTGTGGTACAGCCACGTGTACTTGTGTAATCTTCCCCTCACCATTGTGAGTTTTCTAGGTCCTGGCCCTGTGTCTTATCCATCTTTGTCTCCACTGCAGTCCCTAAGTGCTGTTGTAGAATTCAGCCTAGATTGAGAACTCAATACGTGTTTATTGAGTGAAAGATGTTCTTTGATATCAAAAATGTTGATGTTTCAATATCCAATGTAAACACAAAAACAAAAGATGGTGGGAATAAAGTCTTAAGACACGAGAGGCCAAGACTAAGAATTCAAGAATATGTTTCCAGCACTGAGCTGCGCCTACTTGGCATGTATAATATATAATTATTGTGGCGGTAGTGTCACGTAGCCTCTCAAAGCAGATAGAAGATATTCCTTAAAGAATCCCTTGCTGTTTGTCCTGATTATGAATGACTTTTCCCAGGCACCTGTGTTCCTAGAAGGGCGTAGACTCTCTGGTGGTGGCACCCTGAAGTGCTTATTTTCCTCAGTAAATTAATCAATTGGGGCTTTGGTTTGCAAATCAGACCAGTGTGGAATCTTCTTTCAGGGCCTGATCCTTGCTGGCAGAGTGCCAAAGGCTTCTAGGTGTGCAGACAGCCAAGACCTTAGTTCTATATTTGGATGCCATAGAAGAGTGAAAGACCAAAACAAAAAACAAACAAGCAGAAATATCATCCTTTAAGAATCTTCCTCTCCTTTTCTTAAAACAAGCCTAAATGCTCCTCTGGGACTCTAGTACTTCAGGATCTTCTGATTCATGCCAGACCGACGTAAATCATCCCTCCTGCCCTCTGCGCAGGATCAAGTGGAAAGTTCCAAGGACAGGGCATGGGAGTGGGCGCCTAGGACCAGAAGGTTACATAAAGCAAGAGCTGGGGAGAACCCTCTGCCCACCCAGGCCCTCCATCTTTCCCTTAAAAACCTGTGTTCCTTCCAATCGTCCTTGCTCCTGGTGAGCCATCCCCACTTTTTCCTTGGGCTGTTTGTCTCTGCCTGGGAGTCTCTGAATGTCAGGCTGTGTGTGTCTGTGTGCATCTGTCTCTGCTAATCTGTGATGCTATTAAAGTCGTTGGGATTTATATATCAATATGCAAATTTATGCAACAACTAATGCGTAACTTAGCATTTTACATTTGAGCCAAAAGACTACACATGACTACTTGCAATGATTTTATGTCCCCAGAAACTTTTGGTTACGAAAAAAAACAAATCTCTGTAGCTTATCTGGTTTAGCCGTTGTCTCTGTTGCTGTTTGAGCCACCAGGAGAAAGCAGTCAGGGAATGTTAGCAAAAGGGCTGAAGACTGTAGAATCCGCCCTAAAAAAGAAAGCAAAAAAGAGAAGTGTACAAACTGTTAGCATATGGAAGCCAAGAAGGGAAACTTTAAGCTGAAGACACTGAGCATAATCATTTTTAAATGGCAACGTGAGCTGGAAAATGTTTTGCTAACCAGTCTTTGGAGAATTGAGCTCTACACTAGAGAAGGAAGAATCAATAATCTTAAATGACCTGAGAAGAAAGCAAATACCTGGAAACACTCATACACACCATAGAATTAATGAGTAAAGCAAGCTCCAGTTTGCTATATGGGTCTACATACTTAGAAGAATAGACTTTTTTTATGAAAGTAAAGTCCTTGTACTTCCTATTTATTTTATTATTCAATAAATCAAGAGACTTAAAGGATATAGCTATTTTGAGGACTTTATTATATTTTTAAAAATCAAAAGAGTTTTATTTTCAATTTTCTGCCCTTACCATCCAAGGACAGTCAAGGTCATTTCTCACTGCTAGAACAGACCCATTCTGTCATGCCAGATACTTAGGCTAATGATTCAGGGATTGAGTTTCTTCTTCAACTAGTTTCAAATTCATATGTTAAACTATTCTCAAAGGAAGGCTGACTCTTCAAGCAGGTGCTCCAGGCCCCCGAGGGAAGGGGGAACAGGCTTGGACGTGCCTGTCGGTGTAGGGGAAAGCTTGGGCTGCTCAGCTACTCGTGAGTAAACAAAAAATGAGAAGGGACAGGAGAGGCGGCTCTGCCCAGCATTTTATGTACAGAGATGTTTTGCCATGCAGTTGCCTCTGTGACACAGCCAATTTCTCGTCTTCTCCGCCTCCTTTTCTCTCCTTAGGTTCCGTTGGCTCTAGATTCCCCTCTGACAGGGCTTTTTATGGTGTCCACGATGTACCAGTTAGGATCACTTTGGGCTACATGTAACAAAAAGCCAACTGCAGAGGCTTCACCAAATGGGGCTTTAGTTTTTCTAGCTGAATAAAAAGTCCACATGTTCACAGAGCAGGGCAGAGACTTGAGGAAGCCATGGAGGGTCCTTCAACCAGGGTCCTTCTAGTTTCCTGCTCTGCTGTCCTGACTGTGGTTTTTGTCTTCGTGGTTGCAGGCTGGGTACTGCAGGTGAGACAGCCAGGTGGGAGGGGGTCCTTGGAGAAACTCCAACCAGCCTGCCCACTGAGGTGGAGCCACAGGAAGTTCACAACATTTGCAGCAGGGAAGAGCCTGGCCCCTCCTCTTCCTGTGTGGAACCTGGGATTCAAACGACATCTAGCAGGAGACTCTGGCCTTGTGGAGAGTCCCTGTTTCCCCCTTTTCTTCCTTTTTATCCAATAAAACCCTGTTTTACTCACCCTTCAAACTGTCTGTGAACCTAAATTTTCATGGCCGTGGGACAGACAAGGATCCCATCTTTAGCTGAGCTGAGGAAAAGTCCTGCAACACAGGTACAGAAATGGTGTAGGAAGAAGGGGGAAGAGAAGAAGGAAAGGGAGTATGTAGCTGAGCCTGTCTCTTTTCATGAGATAAACAATAGATTCCCAGAAGCCCCTCCCTATTGACTTCAATTTTGTCACCAATCCGGGTCACATGGCTACTCCTACCCATAAGAGGGCCCAAGGGAGTAAGCATTTCTAACTGAGCTCATCATCATCCTGAATGAATTTACCTTCTCTTTGTAAAAAAGGAGTTGACATTGGGTAAGCAATGAATTAATCAAGAATGTTTCCTGAGCAGTTGTCAAATGCGAGGGGTGGTGCAGGGTATCATCTATATGAGAAGATGTGTCTTACACCTTTCTATTATACAATGAACAAAGTGTTACTTAACAAATGTGTGTTGATTTAGGTTAAATTTAAACAGGTCAGACAGAGGAGCCATAATTTCAATCAGACCCTGAAATCTAAGAGAAATGTAGGTAGGGAGGAATGTAGGGAAGGATATTTCAACCTGAGACAATTATCTGAAGCTGTGGGCTCAAGTTTTTTTCTACCAAACACACTAGACAAATGATATATTTAAGTGTGATGCACGTCACCCATTTTTAAGAAAGTGCATATGAAGGCAAATGAAGGTAACATCACGAGGAAAACCTGGAATTCTCTTTGCTTTAAGACCCTGACAGGTATCTGTATTTTTTTTTTTTTTTTTTTTTTTGAGACCGAGTCTCGCTCTGTCACCCAGGCTGGAGTGCAGTGGCACGATCTTGGCTCACTGCAACCTCCACCTCCCGGGTTCAAGCGATTCTCCTGCCTCAGTCTCCCGAGTAGCTGGGACTACAGGTGTGCACCACCACGCCCAGCTAATTTTTGTATTTTTAGTAGAGACAGGGTTTCACCATGTTGGCCAGGATGGTCTCGATGTCTTGACCTCGTGATCCGCCCGCCTTGGGCTCCCAAAGTGAAGTATCTGTATTTTAAGTACCACTGATGACTCCTGTTCTGTTGATTATAGTAAAAAATGTCTACTTCTAGTTGTTATGGTCCCTTTCAATACCAAGGGGACTGCCTCTTGGATATGCTTAAGCTTTACGGTAGCATAAAGAAAATGTTTCCCTTTATAAGTAGCACCTCACTAAGACTTGTTTCTCTGTCAAATGAGTCCAATGAACTAATCTCAGCTTTTCTTTCTAACTCAAAACTAGAGTGGATGCCAGCCATCCTGAAATGAGGATGAAAGAAATTGCAGCATCTGCCCCTCAATTGCTATGGCTGGGGATGTACATTGACTAGCTCAGTACTGGCTTCGTGAATACATCCTGTGCAGTTACACAGGGCCCTGCACTTCGTTTAATGCTCTGTTGCCACCATCTTGAAACTTGAAGAGTTTTTTGACAAGGAAACCTGCGTTTTCCTTTGTCATTTGGCCCACACATTATGTAGCTGCTATTATAGGCCATTATAGGAGAGTGACTAAGAAGTCAGGCATGGAGTCGGCATGTCTAGCCCAAATCTCTGGTCTAATTTCTAATAGCTGAGCAATTTTCACAAATGATTTCACCTCTCTAAACCTCAGTTTTACCACATGTAAAGTAATGATAATGATAATTGTACCAACATCACAAGGTTGTTGGAAGAATCAAACATGATAATGTGTTTTAAAAAATACTGAGTACAGCACCTGAAACATAGGAGGTACACAATAAATAACAGCAATTATGATTTGCTATATTTTGTATATTAAATTTATTCAGCAAAATATTTATTGAGCACCTACTGTATGCCAGGCACTGTCCTAGACACTTGGGATAAGTCTGTGAATAAAATAGACCAAGATTTCCACCCTTACAGAGCTTATGTTTTGCAGGCCTGGGAGAGGACCTTCACAATAAGCCCAATGAATATAAATAAATGTAATTGGAGGTGAGTAAGAGGTAAATGCTATGGGTAAAGAAAAAACAAGGCAGGATAAACAGGGTAAGGGAATTGGGGAGGACAGTTTGCAGCATCAAATGAGGAGCTTCAGTGAAAAGACTTAAAGGAGGTCAGAGAACTCATCTAGGAGAAAAGTATTCTAGAAGAAGTTTCCTCAGTAATGGAGGGCAATGCTTAACAGAGCCTCCACTAAAAGTAAAGGCCAGATAAGTCCATCCACCAGCAATCCCTCTCCACAGCACAGAGGAAATACATTGTAATTAGTCATTGCTAAACCATTTTATAGAGTTGGAGGTTGCAACTCAGCATTTGCATACATTTATAACACCCAATTAGGGAAATAGTTCATTTTATTAACATGTAGTTTTGAGGAATAAAAACAGACACAGAACATTCGTTATTTTTTTTTTTTTTTTTTTTTGAGACGGAGTTTCGCTCTTTCACCCAGGCTGGAGTGCAGTGGGGCGATCTCGGCTCACTGCAACTTTCACCTTCCAGTTTCAAGCGATTCTCTTGCCTCAGCCTCCCAAGTAGCTGGGATTACAGGCACCCACCACCAAGCCCAGCTAATTTCTGTATTTTTAGTAGAGATGGGGTTTCACCATGTTGACCAGGCTAGTCTTGAACTCCTGGCCTCATGATCCACCCGCCTCAGCCCCCCAAAGTGCTGGGATTACAGGCATGAGCCACCATTCACACAAGTATTTAAAATAACCAAGAGAACACTTTCTTCTGAACTGACAAGTCCAGGATGTGAACAACTGGGCCAGCATGGATCATGAAAGATCAAAGGCCAAGTAGGCATTAACAAAGAGAGAAGACCAAGACCAAGCCAGGACCATGGTGCTCCTCTCAGCCATACCTGGCACAGCTTTGTCATGGGGAGGAATTGTTAGAAAGCACCAGAGCCACTCCGTATCCATCCTGTGTGCTATTGGTGGTAGGTTTTGCATAGTAAACAGTTTAGAATATTCTATTAATATGTCATTCCAGAATATGGGATCTGCTCTGCTTAAGGTATAATTAAGTAGATGACCAATTGGCAATTACCACCATAATACTGGTATCTGGGCTGAAAAGAATAACGAAGCAACCTCCTTTATAGAATAGATCCTAAACAAGATCTGCTGTTATGAGAGAGTGCCAAATTACCAAGTCAACCAGAAGAGGAGCAGGAAGGCAAGGAGGGCTAGGAGGAGGAGGAGGAGGAGGAGGGGAATGAAAGAAGGAAGGAAGGAAGGAAGGAAGGAAGGAAAGAAGGAAGGAGGGAGGGAGGGGAGGAAGAGGAAGGGAGGGAGGGAAGGAAGAGGAAGAGAGGGAGGAAAAAAGCCACATAAAAATGTTGAATTCCTATTCATACCATTTGAGGCTTGTGTGTGCTGTTAGGGAAACCTCCTACTTTGATTTAAAGAAGATGTACCACAGACAAATTGTCAACTTATAGAGTGTTTAAAATATAAGTCCAAAACCTAAATATAATGGAGTCAATTTTAAATCTTTTACTGAACAAAAGTAAAAGAAACCATGAAGTGAGTATAATTTGACATTCCAAAGACAATATTCCTGCAACTGATGTATGGGATAATTAGATGTTCACAATAGAAATTTCAACCTGGCATAGTGGTTCCGTCTCTGCAGTAAAATCTTAATAGTTTAAATCCCACTAATGCACACAAGAACTGAGCTAAACTTTACCTTTGTACCATCTATGAGGAAACAGATTGCTTAGCAAATTAAATATGAATAAGGATTTAGATGGGTTATTTAACTTACCAAGAAAGCAAAACACTCCTTAGCAGCGCCACTCACATTTAATGTATTAATTATGGTAAAAATTGGAAAATTGCGTCGGCGTATATTACTGGCTAAAACTTCACTTATTTTAAATACGGTATTGAGTAATTTAGATCACACTTCTTTATTTTAAATTAGTGAACTTTGTATCCTTTTAGGCAGATTCTAGGTCTGGCTAAGGCCCATAGGAAAGAGCATCAAATTGCTTAGTGAGAGTCATCCTCAAGTTAATACAAACAATGATTCTGTCTAGTAATTTCTTCTCAAGCTAACTTGCCGTGAGAATGGAGTCTCTGTTTTCCAACACGTCTTTGAAAACAGCCTCTAAAAGGCTGACATGTGGCAGCTGTCAGGCTCCCACCTGAATTCTAGTTCCCTGGTCATGGAAACTAATTTTAACCAGTTTGCACATTTTTCACTAACAAATGATTTCTCCAGCTCCAGCGTTGTGCCGCGACTCATCTGCTTTCCTAAGCACAGTCCACATGCAGGCAGTTGTTCTTGTCATAAATCCGCTGCGCCGTTTGGTCTCCTGCGTGATACTGTCTGTGACACATTAGGTGCCTTCCCTCTGCAGTAATACCCTCATTCACCATGCTCAGCCACAGGGTTTGTTTGAGCTGAGCACTGGGGTTAATTGCCCACCTGTCCTCAGCCCTTCTCAAACGTCTTTCATGCTGGCTGAACCTAGGGGACGACTACCCTAAGGGCAGTGCTCAAAGGGAAAGAACAAAGGGAAGGAAATGGCTGGCACTTCATTTTCTTTGGGAATGAAAGGAAGTGGATGATGTAGCCACAAGCTTAGCCACTTCCTTGAATCTGTTCAAGGATAATTGAGGTGCATTAAATCCTTCTGAAAAGAAATGGGAGAGTGTTGAGCTTTACCTGTTCCCCAAGTCAAAGGCATCCCTAGCAAGATAGTCTCTCCCATAACAAACACACACATAAGAACACATCAAGTCCGAAAACATAGAGAGCGACAATATCACTAATCATCAGAGAACTGCAAATGAAAACCACAGTGAGATACCATTTCATACCCATAGTATGATGACTATAAAAAAAAAGATGATAATAATTGGTGAGGATGTAGAGAAATTGGAGCCTTTTTTTTTTTTTGAGATGGAGTCTTGCTCTGTCACCCAGGTTGGAGTGCAGTGGTGCGATCTCGGCTGACTGCAAGCTCCGTCTCCCGGGTTCACGCCATTCTTCTGCCTCACCCTCCCCAGTAGCTGGGACTACAGGCGCCTGCCACCACATCTGGCTAATTTTTTGTATTTTTAGTAGAGATGGGGCTTCACCAGGTTAGCCAGGTTGGTCTCAATCTCCTGACCTCGTGATCCACCCACCTCAGCCTCCCAAAGTGCTGGGATTACAGGCATGAACCACCGTGCCTGGCTGAAATTGGAGCCCTTTTTCATTGCTGGTAGGAATGAAAAATGGAGCAGCCACTGTGGAAAAGAGGATGGCAGTTCCTCAAAAATTAAATTCCACTTCTAGGTATAAACTCTAAAGCATTGAAGGCAGCATCCCAATAGATAGTTGTATACTCATGGTCATAGCACCATTACACACCAAAGCCAAAAGATAGAAACAATGAACTGTGTTCAACTGATGACTAGATAAACAAAAATACGGTACATCCACACAATGGAATAATATATTCAGCTACAAAAAGGAATGGAAGTGTGATGCATGCTACAACATGTATGTACCTTGAGGACATTATGCTCTGTGAAATAAGCCAGTCACAAAAGGGCAAATACTGTATGATTCTGCTCATATGAGATACCTAGAATAATCAAATTCATAGGGACAGAAAGTAGTGGTTTCCAGGAGGTGTTGGTGGGGGGAAATGGGAGTCCTTGTTTAAAGGGTACAGAGTTTGAGATAATGAAGAGTAATTTAGAGGTGGATCGTGGTGATGCTTTCAGAACAATTTTTTTTTTTTTGAGTCTTGCTCTGTCAGCCAGGCTGGAGTGCAGTGGTGCAATCTCAGCTCACTGCAACCTCCGCCTCCCAGATGCAAGCGATTCTCCTGCCTCAGCATCCTGAGTAGCTGGGATTACAGGCACCCGCCACCATGCCTGGCTAATTCTTTGTATTTTTAGTGGAGATGGGGTTTCGTCATATTGGCCAGGCTGGTCTCGAACTCCTGACCTCAGGTGATCCACCCACCTCAGCCTCCCAAAGTGCTGGGATTACAGGTGTGAGCCACCGTGCCCGGCCTTGCAGAACAATTTTGAAATACTTAATGCCAGTGAACTGTACACTTGAAAATGGTTAAAATGGCACATTTTATGATATGTGTATTTTACCACACACACACATACACACACAAAACATGAAGAAGAAATATGAGCAACAGGGCAGAGGACTTCAGTAAGACTCATTTCTTTCGCAAAAGGGAAACTTACACTAGAAATTGCTTTTGCCTATTCCTTACAAAGTCAAAATGGAACTTGCCCTTCATTCTTACCGGTTGAAAAATCTTTCACAGAGTATTTGGTGGATTGAATCTTATCATAAAATCAGATAAGAATGTTTAGAAATCCAGAACATTAAAGGAAATTAGACAATTTTACAGGTCAGCTAGATAGAATGTTTTCCTTCTATTTTCATAGTCCATATCAACTGTTTCCCTGAGAAAGGTGGGTGCAGGGAAGGAACACCTTGGATGCTAGGTGTCAAGGCTTCATGATGGAGAACCACTGCCAGAGGCACAAAGCAGAGGATGAGCCAACACAGAACATGCCACCACTGATACCAAGAAAAGGCAAAGAGAACAGGGCTGTGCCAGGGTCAAGGTGTATCTGGGCTAAGTTCAGCCTTGTTAGGTGAGCACCTTGGGGCTGGGCTTGTTATTTTTAACTAGTTATGCCCTGCCTTCTTTGTGGCTGCCTCTTGTCCATTTTATTTTTATATTTTATTTTATTTTATTTATTTTATTTTTTGAGACAGAGTCTCACTGTGTCACCCAGGCTGGAGTGCAGTGGTGCCATCTTAGCTTACTGCAATCTCTGCCTCCTGAGCTCAAGCCATCCGCCCGCCTCAGCCTTCCGAGTGCTGGGACTGCAGGCATACGCCACTATGTCTGGCTAATTTTTTGCATTGTTTGTGGAGATGAGGTTTCACCATGTTGCCCAGGGTGGTCTCAAACTCCTGAACTTAAGGAATCCTCCCACCTCGGCCTCCCAAACTGCTGGGATTACAGGTGTCAGCCACCACCTCTGGCCCTATTGTCCATTTTACAAAGGCCAGTCCAGTTAGTGTTTGTCAAATCAGGTTAAATAAGGTAAATTTATCTCTTTATTTTCTATAAATAATTATGATTTTTTAAACTATGAAAGAAAATTAAACCTGCAGTAACAACTCTTGTCAAAACTTCTGTCATTGAAAAACTTCCATAGTAACATTAGTCAGAAAGAGAAAGCTTTGAAGTAGGATGATTCATTTATTTTATGCATATAACTGTAGCATGTTACATAATAGGTCTAGAACACGTTTCATCCTGTTTGAAGAACATATAGTTCTAATCTCGTGATGTAAAATCATGAACCATTTCATATACAATCACAGACCTCTCTATGGTTGTCTGTACAATTGAGATGGAAAGTCTTTAAATTGTCATGTTTGGGCCTAAGAAACTAAGGGAATTAAAAATATATATATTGGCATGACAGCAGCTTGATAAAATTGGAGCAATTATTTTTGGGGAGTAGTATCACTGTCCTCTATTGGGTGGTTTTCCAAGTTTTCATTATTAGGGCTCAGCAAACTTAAATGATTTTTCATCTTCGTGATGTGCTGCAGAATTTCACACTCAGCTTTCTGTCAACATCTAAATCAGCATGAAGACAGGATTATCGCTTCTGCTTTCAGTTGGTCCTCTAGCTCAGAGACATTTCTGCTGTTTTTGCAGAAATTTGAATGACCAACATTCCCTAGAAAGCCAAGAACTTCACAAATTTTTTGTTTCCTTTAAAACAACACTTCAAATAAGTAATGGTAACAGGGTATAAGTTTAAAAAACCGGTTTCCACAGTTCTTAAGTTATTTTCATTGTGCAAATTCCCTTTCTGAGCCTTGAAAGCCCACAAAGAATTTCCTAGTGTCTAGAATTGGTGGGTTCTTGATTTCACTGACTTCAAGAATGAAGTTGCAGACCCTCGCAGTGAGGGTTACGGTTCGTAAGACGGGGCATCTGGAGTTGTTTGGTCTTCCCGGTGGGTTCGTGGTCTCACTTGCTTCAGGAGTGAAGCTGCAGACCTTTGCAATGAATGTTACAGTTTATAAAGACAGTATGAACCCAAACAGTTAACAACAGCAGAATTCACTACAAACAGCAAAAGAATAAAACCCCCGCAGTGCACAGAGTGACCCAAGTGCATTGCCACCTCCACACTGCACAGGGAGACCGAACTGCATTGCCACTGCTAGCTCGGGCAGCCTGCTTTTATTCTCTTATCGGGCCCCACCCACATCCTGCTGATTGGTAGAGCCCAGTGGTCTGTTTTGACAGGGCGCTGATTGGTGCGTTTACAATCCCTGAGCTAGACACAGAGGTTCTCCACGTCCCCACCAGATTAGCTAGATACAGAGCGTGGACACAAAGGTTCTCCAAGGCCCCACCAGAGTAGCTAGATACAGAGTGTCGATTGGTGCATTCACAAACCCTGAGCTAGACACAGGGTGCTGATTGGTGTGTTTACAAACCTTGAGCTAGATACAGAGTGCCTATTGGTGTATTTACAATCCCTGAGCTAAACATAAAGGTTCTCCATGTTCCCACCAGACTCAGGAGCCCAGCTGGCTTCACCTAGTGGATCCCGCACCGGGGCTGCAGGTGGAGCTACCTGCCACTCTCACGCCATGCACTCACTACTCCTCAGCCCTTGGGTGGTCGATTGGACTGGGCGCTGTGGAGTAGGGGATGGCGCTCGTCGGGGAGGCTCGGGCCGCACAGGAGCCCACGGAGCGGGTGGGAGGCTCAGGCATGGCGGCCTGCAGGTCCCGAGCCCTGCCCCGCCGGAAGGCAGCTAAGGCCCGATGAGAAATCTAAGCGGTGAGAAACCGAGCGCAGCGCCGGTGGGCCGGCACTGCTGGGGGACCCAGTACACCCTCCGCAGCCGCTGGCCCGGGTGCTAAGCCCCTCATTGCCCGGAGCCGGCAGGGCCGGCTGGCTCCTCAGAGTGCGGGGCCCGCCAAGCCCACGCCCACCCGGAACTCCAGCGGGCCCGCAATCGCCGCGCGCAGCCCCGGTTCCCGCTCGCGCCTTTCCCTTCACACCTCCCTGCAAGCTGAGGCAGCCGGCTCCGGCCTTGGCCTGCCCAGAAAGGAGCTCCCACAGTGCGGTAGTGGGCCGAAGAGCTTCTCAAGTGCCACCAAAGTGGGAGCCCAGGCAGAGGAGGCGCCGAGAGCTGCGAGGACTGCCAGCACGCTGTCACCTCTCACTAGAATAGAAACTACTGAGGTCTTCCATTTCTGGAAACATTGTGAATAAGCTACTCTGGACAACCTGCCTTCTGAAATAACTCGAAATGCTGGATAAGCTTTTGAAAAATCACTGAAAGTGCATCACTGAGCTGGCAATAAAGTAAGAAATCCAGAGAAGCCAAACATAAAGTGAAAAAAGGAATGCAGAGATGTCAGCAAGCAGCCAAGCTGGCTCTCACCCTGGCAGCAGGGCCAAGCCCCAGCAACTTGAAGCTTCGGTTTTGACAGAGGCATGGGGATACAGGGACAGAAAAGCAAAGACACCTGCCCACCCAAGGTGGCATCCTGATAAGAGACCCTAATAAAGCCGGGATGCCACAGGACTATTCTCATTGTAAGGGCCTTTCAGAAATCAACCTGCCTTACAGATGGAAACCGCGAGGAAAAATGCTGCTTCCAGCACGGGTTTGGGTGGAAGGGAGGAAAATTCTGCTCCAATTAAAATCGAAAGCTAACTCTTGCAGATTTGCTGCCCAAATTCACCCTACATGAATTGTCCTACAAACTTCAAGCTAATTATTTTAAAGCATCATGGGTTGGTAATACCCCCCAGTAGCCTAGAAGAAGCCAACACAATACTTGCTGAAATGAACCAGAAGGAATTATCTATCAATCCTCAAAAAAAAATTACTAATAAAACATGAACTTATAGTCACACACACACAAACGTACACACACACACCCAACAAAGAAATAAGCCACCACATGCAAGAGCCAGCAGAAACAACACATAGCAAAATCAAACTCAGGATAATTTTAGATTTTGGATAATTTTAGATTTAGATACGGGCATAGACTAAAAATTAAGCATGATTTAACTATTTGAAAATATAAAAGTGATCAAAGCATGAATAAGAGACAGTAAAACAAATAGAGCTAGGGAAAGGAAGGAAATATTCATGTTATTTATAAAATATAACGATATATTTATATGCCCCATATCTATTTATTTATAAAATATAAATATATTTATAAATAAATATTTATATATAAATTATAAATATATTTATAAATATTTATATATAAATTATAAATATATTTATAAATAAATATTTATATATAAATAAGTATAAATATATTTATACATATATAATTAAATATATATGTATAAATATATAATTAAATATATATTTATAAATAATATAAATATAAATATATGTTTATTTATGAAATATAAATTAACATGTAAAGCCTGAAGGACTCACTAATGGTGGATTAGACCCAGTTCAAAAAAGAAATTAGTGTGGTGGCTCATGCCTGTAATCCCAGCACTTTGGGAGGCCAAGGCAGGCGGATCACCTGAGGTCAGGAGTTCAAGACCAGCCTGGCCAACATGGTGAAACCCCATCTGTACTAAAAATACAAAAATAAGCCAGCATTGTGGCAGATGCCTGTGGTCCCAGCTACTTGGGAGGCTGAGGCAGGAGAATCTCTTGAACCTGGGCAGTGGAGGTTGCAGTGAGCTAAGATTGCGCCACTGCACTCCAGCCTGGGCAACAGAGCAAGACTCCATCCCCTCTCCCCAGCACAAAAAAAAAAGAAGAAAGAAAAGAAATTAGTGAACTGGAAAACTGATTTGAAGAAATTACTCAAAATGCAACATGGAGTGACAAAGAAATGAAAAAATGTAAACAATTAATAAGGGTCTCAGAGACTAGAAAGAATAGAGCTCGTATACACCCAGCTGCAGTTTATTAATAGAATAGAGAGAATGAGAGAGAGAGGAGATGTTTAAAGAGATAGAGGTTCCAAAATTGTTGCAAGATATCAATCTTCAGATTTTAAAATCCAAACAAAATATAGTGGACATATATATTACAGTCATGTCATTCTCTGCTTAAATATAATAACCATTTATTGATAGAGTACTATGTGCCAGGCATTATCACAGTATTTTATATATGGAGTGACTTCGTAGTCAGACTCAGGCATGCAAAAATGTGTCTTTATCTTTGAAAAACTCGAGGCAGTGTTCTGTCTCCAAGCTGTATTCTGTCTGCTGGAGATACTTAATTCAGTTGCGTCCATGGGAACTCAGTCCATTTGAGTGAGTGAATTCTCGGTCAATTCAGACTTGCAACTCAGTCACTTTCAGGTTGAAATTTCCCTCTTGCTTGTTCCCCAGCCTTTGTCTCCACAAAGTGTGGAGTTGTCAGCTTTGTACCTAAGTCAGTAGTTTTCAACCCTGGCTGCCTATTAAAATCAGCCGAGATGCTTTTGAAAAATACCAAAGACCAGTCTCCCCATGTAGATATTTTGATCTCAAAGGTCTGGGGTGGAACATTCTGCAAGGCTGAAAATCCCTGATCTAAGCATGAGATGGGCTCACTACCACAGGTCCACCTGACCTCGTCTGGTTCTTGCCCAGCCGGTGAGCAGCAGCCTTCTCAACTTTAACACGCACATGAGCTCCCTCCGATCTTTTTAAACTGTAAATTCTGAGACAGAAGCTCTGGGGTAGGACCTGCAATTCTGCATTTCTAACACATGCCCAGGTGTTGCTGATGCTGACAGTCTTTGAGCACCACACTTTAGGTAAGTAGCAAGAGTGCACAGAACAAACTGGATCCGTGGTTCCCAACCTTGACTCCACATTGCAATTACATGGGGGTGTCTTCCCTCGGGGTGCCATAACAAAGTACTCTAGACTGAGTGGCTTATAAACAACAGAAATTTATTTCCCACAGTTTTGGAGGCTGGAAGTCCGAGATTGGGGCACCCACATGGTGGGGTTCTGGTGAGGGCCCTCTTCCATTGCAGACTTCTCGTATCTTCACATGGCAGAAAGAGAGCTGGCTAGCTCTTGGTCTTTCTTTCCTTTTTTTTTTTTTGAGACAGGGTCTCTAGGTTCTCACTCTGTCGCCCAGGCTGGAGTGCAGTGGTGTGATAACGGCTCACAGCAGCCTCGACTCCTCGGTCCAAGCAATTCTCCTGCATCAGCTGCCCGAGTAGCTAGGGTTACAGGTGTGTGCCACCACACCCAGCTAACTTTTTGTGTTTTTAGTAGAGACAGGGTTTCACTATGTTGGCCAGGCTGGTCTTGAACTCCTGACCTCAAGTGATCTGCCTGCCTTGAACTCCCAAAGTGCTGGGATTACAGGTGTGAGCCACTGCACCTGGCTTCTCTGGTCTTTTCTTATTAGGGCACCAGTCCCATCTTGAGGGCTCCACTCTCATAGTCTAATCACCTCCCAAAGGCTAAAAACCATCACATCAGGATTAGGGTTTCAACATATAAATCTGGGGAGTCCATGGTAAGGAGCTTTAAAATATAGTACAGTTATAGTACAGTCATGCCTTGGTATATGCGGGGGATCAGTTCCAGAATGCCCCTCCACCACCACATAACCAAAATCCACGCATGCTCAGGTTCCATAGTCAGCCCTGAGGAACCCGCATATATGAAAACTCCCTATTCTCGAGTTTTCCATCCCGGGAATACCGTATTTTCCATCTACTTGGTTGAAAAAAATCCGTGTATAAGTGGAACCATGCAGTTCAAATTTAGGTTGTTCATGGGTCAACCGTAATGCCTGCATAGCATGGTCAGAGATTCTGAATGATGAGACCAGAGCATGGCTCAGCACTGAGAATTGCCGAAGCTCCCATGATGGAGAACGTCTGCTGTAGAAGATGGCCTAGGAAATCTACTGATGCTGACACTGCTTCCCCTGGGCTCCCTGGTTCTGGGGATCTGCTCAGATGACAGCTGCCACTCTAAGACCCCTGCAGGCCCAGGGGCCCCTCACTGCTGTTGTCTCTCTCTCACACTCTGCTGACTTCTTCCTCCCATTGAGGACCTTGGGAACTTTGAGACTTGCAGCAGCCACCACTCTCTCATTTGGGAGATACAGGAGTCCTAGGGCAGCCAGCGATCACTCACCCTGGTCTTCACCATCCTCAGGACAAGCGACTCTAGGATGTCTCAATGGGCCTGTGGGAGAGGAGACTTCTCTCACATCCTCCAAACTTCACACTGAGGAGGCTGCTAGGACCTTTTCTTTCCCTCTCAGATTTGCCCTGGCAGGACAAGAAGACCCATGTCTAAGTTTTCTTGATGTTTCCAACTCTCATCTTCCTCCCTGGATCAGAGACAGGGCTCTCTATCTCACTGGGGATGGAAAGCATGGAAACTCTTTTCTCCCTGTTCACATACCCTTTTATAGGTGTTGTCTTACAACATCAAGGTGCTTTTAAATTTAAAAGCAAAGCAATTGGTACGGAAACACAGAATGTGTGTGACTTAGCCAAGGATGCTTGATCAGTAGGTGAAGATACAGGAGCAGGGAGCTCACTCTTGTCACTGCCACCCCCAGGGGTGTCACATCAGCCTCCTCGTCACCTTCCTTGTCACCATGCCCTATTTTCTGAGCTAACATCTGGTACCTTTAAACTCTACATCAACCCTCCACATGTAGCTTAAGGTGCTTTAGAAGGCTGAGGACGGAGAAGAAAGTGAGTTCACCAGTCACAGAAGAGAACATATTCTCTGTTCCTTTCTTGTCACTCATTCTCATTCTTTTTGCCTCACACTATTCATTCATTTATGAGAACAAAGGACATTCTCCCCAGAATCTTCTAGCCATGTAAGCAAGTGAACTTAAAAAAAATTGGTATATTTTTAAAAGATTAATGAGTTCATCATGGCCCGAAAACCAAAATCTTGATGCTGAAAATCAACATCTCTGTCAAAACCTTCATTCTGGTCATAAATATTCCTGATGCTATATTATATGTAAAAAACTGGGACATAGAAATGTAGGTGTATTAACTCAAGATTAGAGGAGAGAGGAAGGCCTATGCTCACATTAAGAATAACTACTTGGCATTACAGCATCTTATTTCTTTTACAGTCATATAGGATTGCCAGGCTCTAGTCAACAGTGATGTGAATTCAGCTGTGAGTCAAAGATATTTTTACAATTCATAATCTTATATATATTTTTGTTTACTTGTGGCAAGGAATGATGTTGAGTAATTCCAGCTGTGTCTACACAAGGCAAATATCCTACGCTGAACGATACTGTATGGCTGACAAAAGAGAGTGTGTGTGTGTGTGTGTGTGTGTGTGTATGATTTTCATGTTCCACAGATCCCAAGTATAAGGAAAGATACGATATGAAAATATTTTGAAACAGATAAAATTTATCTCTTTATGAAATTTCTTAGAAGCAAAAATTTAAGTCACTAAAACAGTAATTCTAGAATCAGACTTTTCAGAACTGAAGATATGTGTTGCAGGAAGCTTTGTTGGCCTCATTTCTTGCCCAAAAGCTGTGGAAAGTTAAGGAAAGTCGAGTGAGATAATAAAGCTCTTATTGGCTCAGGGACTCAGATACTGACAGTTAACAAAGTCAGTGTAGCCCTCTGGGTTCAGGAAGGGCTCACCTCATTGTTACTAGAGAGAGATTATTTTCTATGTTTCATGACGTCAGAAAAATAAGTTAGTCATAAGCCTTTCCTTACTACACTGCATATTTTTGTGTTTAATGTGAATATTTAGTATTTAATATTCACATTGTAATTGCAGTATATGTAGCTGTGTGCCTGAATCTATGTCTTTTCAGTGGTTATGATTTCAAATGTCTCCCACATATGGCATGATAAAGAATTATTAACAAGTGCTAGTGAAAAGAAACATCCTTTATGTTTATGGAGCTTGTTAGACGTTCAAAGCATGTCTCTTCTATCTTCACATGACCCCTTAAAACTATACATTCCCTGCTTAAGACATTTTCTTGTTAGGAATTAAAGAACGTCCATGTGAAATGAAAATCAATGTGTTCATGTGACAAAGGCCTAATGGGCATTGATTAATTCTATTTAAATCCTATTGCTGAATTTAGGACCAAAATGTGACTCAGGGGACACAGGATGATGGGACAACAGGGGTTGGGGGACTGCCTACATAGGCTGGAACTTCGATGGATTTTCCACCAGCCTCTGCCTTTTCCCTCTACTGCAAAAGCTGGAAAGAAATGGGGACTGACTGATGCTATGGTGGGTAAACCTTTCCTAAACACCATTGGGAGGAAAATAAATTACTCTCAATCTTATATTTCTAGAGCCAAACACAGTTGACCCTTGAGCAACATGGGCTTATATGTGAAATTTTTTCAATCAAAGTTACACCATGTACCTGTCCCTCCTGCTTCCTGTTCCACCTCCTCCACCCCTACTGCCTCTGCTACTCTGAGACAACAAGACGAACCCCTCCTCCTCTTCAGCCTACTCAAGGCAAAGACCATGAGAATGAAGACCTTTATGATAATCCACTTCCACCTAATGAATAGTAAATATAGCTTCCCTTCCTTATAATTCTTTTAATAACATTCTTTTCTCCAGCTTACTTTGTTGTAAGAATAAAGTATATAATACATATAACATACAAAATATATGTTGATTGACACATATATAATAGGCAAGGCTTCTGGTCAATAGTAGGTTATTAGTAGTTAAGTTTTGGGGGAATAAAAGTTATACATGGATGCCAACTGTGTGTGAAATTCCATCTGGGGGCACCCCTAACTCCCATGTTGTTCAAGGGTCAGCTGTACACCCAGCATCCCTCAATTTAAGGCCTATCTGCTTAATCACAACAATTCAATCATAGCTGACATGCTTCTGCCTATTATAGAATATCTGCTCAAGAATTGTGTCTGCTTTGTTGTATCCTTAATACTTAATATGGAACCATGTACACAACAGATGATCTAAAAGTCTTTGTTAAATAAAAGAATAAATAGATTTTCATAGAATCGAAAGACTGGAAATCTACCGATGCAGGAAATCTGTCCCTTAGGGTGTTTTCAGCTGCAGGTAACAGAAAACTCAAAGTAACTTCAGAGCTGGTCAACAGAGAAATCCCATGATACCATCAAGGCCTGGGGTTTCTTCATTTCTCACTCTGCCCTTCAGAATGTTGACTTCATCCTGATTATCTTCTAGATTTCAGGGTGACTTCTTTGAGGAAATGAAGCTACAGGATTCCCTATCTGTGTTTGGAGAGAAAGAAGCTGCCAGGAGTTCTTCCTTTCAGCCAAATTGAGCCGAATCAGGTCACCTGCCCCTTTCTTAATCATTATCTGACCACTCAGGTCTGGGTCCCTGACGCAGCCACACATCAGGGGTACAGGATTAACATGACTGATTTAACCTGATCAGCATCTACTCTGAAACAGATCTCTTTTGCACAACTTATTGCTCTTCTGCAATGGTTGAGAAAGGGGATGGAGTTGGGGAATCAACTGCAATGTCCACCTAGAGGAAGAGGTGCCACTAGAGATTTAGATAGATTGTTCACATCCAAATAAAGTGATGGTTGTCACATTTTTCCAATCAGTGCTGGAATTAGTAGTGTCTCTTTACAAATATGAAAAATATCTCCAGCCAGGCGCGGTGGCTCACGCCTGTAATCCCAGAACTTTGAGAGGCCAAGGTGGGCAGATCACCTGAGTTCGGGGGTTCAAGACCAGCCTGGCCAACATGGTGAAACCCCGTCTCTACTAAAAATACAAAAATTAGCCAGGCGTGAAGGCGGGCACCTGTAATCCCAGCTACTCAGGAGGCTGAGGCAAGAGAATTGCTTGAACCCAGGAGGAGGAGGTTGCAGTGAGCCAAGATCGTGCCACTGTACTCCAGCCTGGGCTGGGCGACAAAAGCGAGACTCCATCTCAAAAAAAAAAAAGAAAAGAAGTCTCCATCAAAGGTCTATGCTATGGATACCTAGAGTGCTCTTCAATGCCACAAAACAGATGAGCAAGTCTGGGGTTTAAATTATGGCTATCGTTTTGTTACTATTGTTATTATGGCTGGGGACCCAGAAACTAAGTGTTCCTTTATTAATCGATTCAGAAGAGCTTGAGCCTAAGACAAGACTCCGAGAAAATGGGTATCTGTGCTTCAGCGGCTCTTCTAAGTCCCTCTAGATTTTAAATTCTGGGCAAAGCATACTCAGATGAGAAGTACAGGGAGAAAGCTCAACAGAACAAGCCAGTTCTGCAGAGAAAATTACTCACTGCTACTTGCAAGGAGGACAGACAACATAAATGGAATGAATGGACAGGGCTGGGTTGCCCCCCAGGAGTCAGTTCTTGCCTGGGTCTAAGACAAGAAACACAGAGTAAGAAGATAGCATTTGTGCATCTGTCTTTGAGTCACACTAATCTCACCCATTAGTAAAATACAGCCCAATGAAGCCCAAATACACACAATAATATTACCAACTTCTCCTCCCTTGTGGGGGACACAAACGAAGTCCTGGTATTAGACGTTCCCCTCTCATACAGCTAGGAGATATTACCGATTAACTGATATCTACAAAGCACTTGACAGTTTATATTCACAAGCACTTTCTGAGTTTTTCTTCTCCCTTATTCTGTGCACAGTGACAACTACTGCCCATTTTACAGATGAAGAGACTGAGATTCAAGACTAACCAGATTTTATCAATTCCACAGCATGTGCTCGTGGGACACTAAGCTCTGAAAAAGGAAACCAAACTATCTAAATTTAGAATAATTTGTTTAATAATTGCAAAGGGAGGAAGTGAACAACAAGGGTCAGCTTGTCTAGAAACTCGCTCCTCAAAGTGAGCTCCAGGGACCAACGGCACCAGCATCACACCTGAGACCTTGTTAGAAATGCAGAATTTCAGGCCCCAGCCCAGACCTGGTCCATTAGAATCTGAATTTTAGTAAGTATTATAGTTTAGTAAGTATTTTAGTTTAGTATTACCTAGAGGATCTGAAAGCACATTAAAGTATGGGAAGTGTGTATCTAGAAGGGTCTAGAAAAGATGGCATACTGTCTGGGGCATTTTATCTTCTACTGGAGATCAGGAAGTGGGAGACCCAAAGGACAGGGTATACTGCAAGGACACTGAATGGATGGACTTGAGGATTCAGGGGTGGCAGGATGCTTTCTGGGGAGTCAATGATGGGCACTAGACAGTCATACAGCACAGACTAAGGTCTCCTACACTAGCTTCTGCCTCTGTGTTCAGGGAATTTCAGTGCTGCCCAGACTGATAAAACACTCCACGGGAGAGACTCTGGACATATTTTTGTTGATGCAAGGTTGGCAAGGCAATTATTCAGCTACATCTTGGTCTTCACCTTTGCTCATGCAAAGTCTGTTACCATGATTGCAAAAATCTTTGCAAACTGCAGGTTAAACTCTCCAGGCAACAGGTAAGGAGATTTTTATATTTTCTCTTTTCTCTCTTATATAAAAGGAGAGGCAAGAGTATTTCCTCCTGCAGATTGTAAATTAGTTCAGGCCCTATGGAGAGAAGTTTGCAGATTTCTCAAAGAACTAAACATAGAATTACCATTCGACCCAGCAATCAATCTCATTAATGGGTATATACCCAAAGGAAAATAAATCATTCCACCAAAAGACACATGCACATGCATGTTCCTCACAGCACTATTCACAATGGCAAAGTCATGGGATCAACCTAGGTGCCTATCAACAGTGGACTGGATAATGAAATTGCGGTACATATACAGCATGGAATACTACTCAGCCATACAAAGAATGAAATCATGTCCTTTGCAGCAATGTGGATGCAACTGGAGGTCACTATCCTAAGTGAATTAAACACAGAAACAGAAAACCAAATACCACATGCTCTCACTTATAAGGGAGTGAAACACTGGGTACACATGGACATAAAGATGGAAACAGTATACACTGGGGACTCCAAAAGAAGGGAGGTGGGGAGGGGAGCAGGGATTGCAAAACTACCTATTAGGTACTATGCTCCTTACTTGAGTGACAGGGTCAGTCACACCCCAAACTTCAGCATTACACAATAAGCTCATGTAACAAACTTGCACATGTACCCCCTGAATCCAAATTTTTTTTTTTAAAAAAGAATATTTCCTCCTACAGAAGTGGTAGCAGTTATGACCTAGCTTCACCATTTCCCGAGGCAAGATGAATACACTTAAATCTCTTTTCAAGAAAAGTTATCCCAAGAAGTCCACAGTGTGCAAAGCATGCAAAGGGATGATAATAATAATCATAGAAATCAAGTCTTCCAAGAAAATTGGATTTTTATAACTGTACTTTAAGGCTGGCATAGCCATCTGAGGTCAGGGAGGGACCCAGCATATACCAGAGGACCAAATGCTAAAGAGAGTCAGCATTTCTGCTCAATTACCTTCTCTAAGTTCACACAAGGAATTGTGTTTCATTTTTATGCTTCACAAAAACGCTCAGAAAAGACAGATTTCTAAAAGCCAAAATATCCCCCTCCATAAAAAGCCCTTTCACATAATCAAGGCTTTTATTTCAGCTTTTACAATACTCTTTGCCCTTCTGTGCTTTGTCCTGAAATCTTATAAAACCAAGATTTGGCTCTTTTATAATTCATGGCATGTGATGTTCTTGGCCCTTGAAATTTCTTTAGAAAAAAAAAGTGATTACATAGTTCAGTTCTGTTGCATGGGGCAGAGAGTCTTTATTTTTCTATGAAAGTCAAGGATTTAGACTTTTCCTGATAAAGTCGGGTGCCTGTATACTGCTGTCTCAGAGCAAAGTCAAACAAAGGAATATAATCAAGTGTCACTATTTTGTTTAACTAACTGGGGATGAGACCAGAGTAAAGCAATAAAAAGTTTGAGTTATGGACTCCACTTTAAAGAAATACAATTTTATTGCTTTCAAGTATATAGAAAATTCAAATTAGGCCAATCAAGCAGTGTCAGATAAAGGTCTTTTGAGGATTTTCTTTAGCAAATAAACAAGGAAGAAGTATAATGATCACAGTTCACTGACTAATTAATATTCTCCATTACACAGGTTTGTTATTATTACACTAATGCCACTGGTTTATTATCAGCTCACCAATACTCCTGATTTATTTTTATTCCATAACAATCCTGCTTCTATAGCAAAACTCTCCAGTTTGTTCATTTCAGTGATTGTAAAATTTTCCGTTTAATCTTTTTTACACTTTTAATTTGCCCAGCAAAGGTTGATTTCAAAGGTTGATTTACCACTTTATAGTCAAGGTTTAGAGGGAGACAATGGGTCTGTAACTAAATGATTTTTAACTCTAAATTTGATGATTTTTTTCAATCAATGTGGTTTAGTGGTGGGAAAAAATGAAAAGAAGACCTGAGTAGAAATCAAATTATTTACCCTCCCTGATTTTATTTCTTCTTCAGATTGGGATTGCAAGATACCTCAAAAGATGGTGTTAGGATGAAATAGGATTAATGTATATGAGTATTTTGCTTACTGCTCTGTTGACAGAGAAGCACTATTCAAATGTTGGATATTATTATTAATAATACTTTAAACTCTAGATTAATGAAGCCCAAGTTAATGACTTTTATGTATGAAAAAAACTTGTTCATTCAGATATTTTTCTATGATGAATCATTCCTTTTCAGTAAGGAAGGTTATTGGTAATTCCCCTATCTTTCTCAGGCCTTTAGAGCGCTACCCTGTTTGCAAAGTATTACCCATGGTTTAGAAAAACAAACCTCTTTTTGGGGATCCAAATTAAGGTCTGCCTTCCCCAAGAAGTGTGCTGCGATTACTTCATTTCAGCTCTTTCTCTGCCTCCTCTGATTGACTACACCCCGCAATTGGATGAAATTTAACAAACACAGACCGTATTGACTTAACAACTTTTCAACTTCATGATAGTGCAAAAACAATATGCATTCAGTAGAAGCCATACTTTGAATTTTGAATTTTGGTCATTTCCCAGGCTAGCAATATGCGGTAGGACACTGTCTCATGTAGCTAGGCAGTGGCAGCTCCCAATCAGTCACTCAATCACAAGGGTGAACACCTGATACTCTACAGCAGGCTGTGTTGCCCATGATTTTTTCCAGCTTTAGGCTAATGTAAGTGTCCTGAGCACATTTCAGGGAGGCTGGGCTAAGCTATGATGTTCAGTTGGTTAGGTGTACTAAATGCATTTTTGACTTACAATGATTTCAACTTCAGATGGGTTTATCAGGACATGGTTAAGTAGAGGAACATTTGTACTGAAAACGCTCTAAGGTTAAGACACCATCCTGGGTGCTGGGGTAGGCTGTGAGGAGTGAGAAGGTCATGGTATCAAATGTGAAGAGAGGGCCAAAGGACAAATCCAACGGAGAACCTCTCCAGGCCCCAGAATTCATAATCTACTGAAGGGCAAACGTCGGACATTTATACCATATGAGGCAAGTAGTGGTAAATGCAAAATAGAAATATAAAATGTTGAGTGTACAGAAAGAAGAGATTCATTGTGACTGAGAGCGTCTAGGAAGACTTCTTAAGGAGAGGGGATTCTAGCTGAGTCTTGAAAGGTGTATTCGATCTGGGGAAGAAGTTAGATCTGTGGTTAGATCCAAGCTGCTGGATCTAGGGTGGGATTGCAAAACACTGGGGAAAGGAAGGAAGCTGGATCATGGAGCGTCTAGTGGGATGGACTGTTGATGCAGGTAGACATCTGCATCCCTAAACCAAAGTGTGCCAAGTATCACCATTCTTTACTCTGCTCGAATCAACTTAACCTAGACTCTGAGCTTCTATGTCACCAAGCAGGTGGAAGTCCCATCTCTGCCATGACGGCTTACAGAGAGCCATACTCTCTGTCCCTGGGAGTATACAGTGCTTGTAGGGACCACAGAAAAAAGGGGCAGAAGCCTCTATGCTCCAA
The DNA here is from genome assembly GCF_029289425.2 of Pan paniscus. Classification (NCBI taxonomy): domain Eukaryota; kingdom Metazoa; phylum Chordata; class Mammalia; order Primates; family Hominidae; genus Pan; species Pan paniscus. The sequence continues at coordinate 30,749,679 of NC_073254.2, forward strand.
TCCACCACAGTCAGCACTGAGGTCTTCAGAGCCAAAGCCTGGGAGATCACATGAACGCTTGCTCGTTTCAGATGGAGAGTGAGGAAAAGGCAGCTTTGCCTTGGCTGGCATCCCAGGCTGCAGTTCGGCCTCTCTAGACCCAACATGCAGCCATTTCCCTCTTAGGCCCCTCACCTTCCTGAGACTTTACCCAAGAGGCAGCCACCCCCAGGACTTCTATCTCTTCTCCACTTGGGGAAAATCACTGCCTCTCCCCTCTTCTAATTTCTAAGACAATGCTTTCATCTTCTTCCCACCTCAGGGATTGCTATAGTTGTATGAGTCCATCTAGGCTGCTATAACAGAGTCCCATAGACTGGGTGGCTTCAAGAATAGACATCTCTTTCTCACAGTTTTGGAAGCTAGAAAGTCCAAGATCAAGGTGCTGGCTTATTCAGTTCTTTGCAAGGGCCTTCGTCCTGGCTTGGAGACAACCACCTTCTCGCTCTGTGCTCACCTGGCCTGACTTGGGTGGCAAAGAGAGCTCTCTTCCTCTTCTTCTCAGGGCACTAATACCATCATAAGGATCCCATTCTCATGACCACATCTAAACCTACTTATCTGCCAAAGGCTCCCCTTCTAAATATCATCATATGGGGTTACAGATTCAACACATGAATTTCAGGGAGACACAAACACTCAGTCCGTAACAATAATATGTGCAATGAGCTTAGGTTTTTGTAAACTGCAGGAATGCTGTCAGCTCTGCAATGCAAGGAATAGGAACAGCCCAGCTGTTTGTTTGAAATGGTTGGAAGAGTGGAAATACAGGAAAGAAAGCTCAAGGTAACAGTATCTCAGGAAAGAAATTAGCCACGTGGCTTATAGCTTTTCTCATATGGCTGTATTTTGCTGTTACTTCCCCTTTTATTTGGATGAATTTTCAACCCAACTGTATCATATATACCTTGAGGCCAATAAATATGCTTTACATCTTTTCATCCCCTGTGGCACTCAGGCAAGTTGTATGATTAGAGAAAACACTGATGAATTTTTGTTGAGTGACAAGAAATGAATGTTCTCCGAGCCTTCCAAGCATGCTACCCAGGGCTGACTCTATGTGGAAAGCAGTCTATGGCTTCTTGTGAACATGACATTTCCAACCATGTCTCAACACACACACAGATGTACACACACACACTCCTTAGAGCACACATCAATAAATAAATAAGGATCTCAAAGTCACAGAAGAGTTTCTCATTTTGGATGTTATTTCCCTTTTAGCTTTAGGTGATGGAGAAAGTGGCTCTTATTATCACTGCAAAATGTTCTAATTTGCTGTGTGACCTTCATAGGGTAATTTACCCAATAGAAAAGGTATCAGATATAGAAGACTATGGTCCCTTGAAACCACATTTCCAAAGGTTGCTGTAGTTGAGAGTCAGGAGGAACAATAAGTTGGATGTCTTCATTATCATTATGATATAAAGCCAGTCTATAAGATCCCCTTCTTCTCTACGAAAGCACACACCAACTAGAATACACACACACACACACACACATCAACTAGAATTCTAAATAGACGTATTAGTTTCCTATGGATAGAAATAAATTTGTTGTAACATTACTGCAAACTTAGTGGCTTAAAACAACAGAAATTTATTTTCTCACAATTTTGGACTCCAGAAGTCCAAAATCAGTATCACTGGGCCAAAATCAGGATGTTTGCAGGGCTACGCTCCATCCAGAGGCTCTAAAGCAGGATCCATTCCTGGCATCTTTCAGCTTTTGGTGGCTCTGGTATTCCTTGGCTTGTGGCTGCATCACTCCCATCATCCAGATCAGCATTATCAAGTCTCTCTCTGCTCCATCTTCACATTTCCTTCTTTTCTTGTGTCAGATTTCTTTCTGCTTCCCTCTTATGAGGATACAGGTCACTGCACTTAGAGCCACCTGCATAGCCCGGGACCATCTCGTGATCTCATGATCCTTAATCACATCTGCAAAGCCCCCTTTTTCTTACCACATCAGGTAACATTCACAGGTTCCAAGGATTAGGATGTAGATATTTTTTGGAGGCCACTTTTCATCCTACCGCAGAGGTGTTCTTATACCAACTCTAGAGCTCCCCTAAACTTTAATTATTAACAGGACAATTATCCAGTGTGTAGACTATTTGGACATTTTGCTTTTCTATTTTGTTATTCTCTGGCCTTTCTGGGCCACATTGTTCTAAGAGTAGAGAGATGAAACTCAAAGAGTCAATTTAACAATTAAATTAATAAAAGGTTGATGAGTAGCTTTTCCTTGCATTGCAGCTCTGACAAATGGTTGATGAGTAGTTTAATTAGTTGACTAAAATGAATATAATATTACCTGGGATTTGTTTATTCCTTGCTCATTTTAACTTAGATAATCAAGAATCAATAATAGAGAGAGAGTTGGGAACCCAAAAGGTAGATCAAATAAATCATTCATTTTCTTTTTGTATTTTCTTTAGGCTCTTCTCTTGCTAATTTCACAAATTATAAATTAATGAACCATGCAGAAGTAGACTGTGAAATCTGTCCTCACGGGCAGGAGTCTCAGTTCTGTTTCTGTTTACTCTGGAATTACTCTGGCCAGTCACTGTGGGAAGTTTGAAAAATGAAAAGAATGAATCTATTTATTTCTTTATATTACACTAGGATTTTTTAAACACAATGGATCTAATGAATTCAGTTTCTCTGTTTAACAAAAACTTCAGAAAAAGTATGCTAAGTGCTTTTGTATTTCTAATAAATATTTAATGCTGTGGTTTTAAATGCTTATAAATTCATTCATTCATTTATCTGTGTATTCGGCCACTGTTTACTCAATGCCAGCTGTGTGTTTGCCACTGTTCTGGTCACTGGGGTACCTTAAAAGTTTGAATGTGCCTTGTAGTACTCTTAAAGCAAAGCTTAAATACTGGGAGAATCTAATTTAATTTATGTGAGTTGGTTTGCACTCCTAAGGTCCTAGGAAGAAGGATGTTAAAGAAATCTAAGTCAACATTGGCCTTGACTCACTCCTTTAGGTATCAGACAGCTCTAGCAATGCTGTGTTGTGGACAGAAGTGCCTCTTTCCAACTCCCACTAACCTGGCTGCATTGGATAAAAAGCTCTGATATGGTTTGGCTGTGTCCCTGCCCAAATCTCATCTTGAATTGTAGCTCCCATAATCTCCATGTGCCATGCGAGGGACCCCGTGGGACATAATTGAATCATGGGGGCCGCTTTTTCTTGTGCCGTTCTCATGATAGTGAATAAGTCTCACAAGATCTGATGGTTTTATAAAGGGCAGTTCCCCTGCACAAGCTCTCTTGCCTGTTGCCATGTAAGACATGCCTTTGTTCTTCCTTCACCTTCCACCAGCCCTATGTGAAATGAAGATCTGATCAACAGCCCTGTGTGAAATGAAGATCTGATCAATTAACCAGGTGATTAAATTGATGAAGATAGCCAACCAAAGTTATTCTAACTCTGGAAAGAAATTTTTTACCACCTTCACATTCTAATAGATGAATCAAATGAATAGCGATTATTATCACATTAGCAGTATAAATGCCTATGTGATTTAGTGTTATGAAGACACACACTTCAATTTTGCCTAGGTATTTTCATTATTCTCTGTACCTCCATCATAGCTCCACTTTGTATGCTTATGATTTTTATTATTATAAATAAGTTATTACTCTGATAAACATTTCTTTATTAAAACTATTTAGGATGGTTGTATTAGGTTGTATTTCGTCTCTTTATTAAGATGGTTGGCTTTCTGAATTACTTTGGTATGCACTGAAAACAATAAATAAATAAACATAACTTAGGAAAAACAGTAGGGCAAGAGATTGAAAGGAAGGTTAGATTTCACCCTCCTGGCACTGAGCGTGTGTTCAACCCAGAAAACAGGAATTCTCTCCTTCTATTCAGAATGACTATGTTTTGGCAGGAAAAACTGCCACTAACTCATTGATTTCTTCACTTCCTGTTAAAAAAAAATAGTGAATATTTCACTTAAGCCTAACTTGTAAGTATCAAGACAAAAATACTAAGACATCGCCTTAGTATTTTTTTGAGTTGACATTTGCACAACTCAAACATCCTATCTACTTTTTAACCAAGAATTGTGTATTATTGAAATTGGGTGGCTGGGTTTTACCTCTTTGCTCACATGTGTTTACGAAAACCATTGAGGGCCAGGCATGGTGGTTCACGCCTATAAACCCAACACATTGGGAGCCTGAGACAGGAGGATTACTTGAGCCTAGGAGTTTGAGACCAGCCTGGGCAATAAAGGAACACCCCATCTCTTAAAAAAGCTTTTTAAAAAAATTATCCAGGCATGGTGGAGCATGCTTATAGTCCTAGCTGTTTGGGAGGCTGACATGGGAGGATTGCTTGAGCCCAGGAGTTCAAGGCTATAGTGAGCTACTCTCATGCCACTGCACTCCATCTTGGGCAACAGAGAGAAACCCTGTCTCTAAAAAAATAGAAATAAAAATAAAGAAGAGTTGAATACAAATAAGCATTTATTGGGAAACAGTTGTCAGTTTCCAGACTTTGATCATCTTCCATTCCTCCCCCTGAATATTTCTTGCTGAATGATTGGTCAGGTGACAGCTTTAAGACTTAGCTCAAACCCGTTGGAGCCTGGCTGTCCAGATGACCTGGTGTGGCTGGAAAGGATTTTGCCCTGCATGGATGTGACACTCTGGGATGATGTCAAGGGCTCTGGGGTAAGCTAGAAACAAGTGGAAACTGGATCTGCCTGTCACTAGCTACTTGGCCAGGGCCAAGAGATTTTTCCCTTTCTGAGCTGCCAATTTCTCCACCGTGAACTGCAGATAGTGGTAAGTACAGTGGTCACTGAGTGGGCGTAGGGGGCCTGCTGAGAGAATTCATTTAACCTGCTTCAAGCTCAGGGAGTGCCCACCTAGTGAGGCTTCTCTGCATCCTGTTCCTCTGGCCCTTGTCCCAGCCCTCTGCACTCTACCATGAGGAAAATTAAACTACTGAATTTTGATTCAGTTTGGGCCGTGTCTTTTAACAAAAGCCCTATCTCTAGCAATCCTGTACTTTGTCCTGGTTAGTGCACAAGGATTAATGTACTGCAGGTCTTACCTTTTCCTTTGGACTGTGAATTCCGTAAGGTCACAGAGTTTGACAAGCTCATCTTTGTCTTCCCGCCATCTTACCCAACACCTGGGGATGTACAGCTGTTTCATAAGTGCATGTTGAAATGAAATAAAATGAATGTAGTACATACCAGAAGGTTGTTTCTTTTAAATAAGAGTATAGTTGAATCTATGCATTCATGCATGCATCAAATTTATATTGGTTATTTCTTGTGTGAAAGATCTCTAAGCTCTCTCCTCAGCTTCAAATATGAAGAAACCTTCTGTTGAGCTGATGAGGAAAAAGAAACATAAATTTTTTAAATGACCTGTGTAAGGTAATTAAGCTATTAAAATGTCTTTCAGTACAAAACACTATTATCTATCTATGTATGTGTACATTTTCACACCAGGTTCAGACTCTCTTTTCTACTTAGGTTATGGGGAAAAGCTCATCAGCTTCAGTTGAGATTTTCATTGCTTTGAAGAACTCATTCCTAATTTTCATTGTCTTAAAAAATGATAAAAACTTCTTCATTATTTTTACCACATTTTTTGTCACATGCATTTATTGTCTTCTCTGCAGTCTCGCTATGCATCTCTCAACAGCCTCTTGACTCCACCCTGTTCTTGCATTGCTCCCTCTGGGGGAGTAGAACAATATGGCCAACACTCACGTAGCACTTACTGTGTGCGAGGTATTATATTGTAAGCACTTCACACTTAATAACTCATATTTACCTTCTGAGGTAGGTTAAGAAAAAAAAAAGGTAGGTAGGTAGGTAGTTTTTGCATCTGCAAAGCCCCACTTTGCAGACGAAAAAGTTGAGATTAAGTAACTTGCTCAAACCCCACATCTGGTAAACCGTAGAGCTGGAATTTGAACCCAGGCAGTCTGTCATTAGAATCAGTGCCCATGACCACCATGATCTACAGTCACAGGATACAATGAAGATGGTGCATTGGACACATTTGAATGTAATCCACATGCAGATAAGGTTTGCATATGCTAGTGGGGAAACCCTTTGAATACTACCAGGACTCTGTATCATCTAGTCAATCTGTAACACCCGAAGGGAGTTCACATTTTTGCTATACTGCCATCCAGCGTAATGTCAGCTCTGTATTCAGGCACAGGCGGAGATATAGTTGTGGATATTCAGTAAGTACTTACAAAATATGAAGGATCATTAAACAAGAAAAGCAGATATTAATAACTTCACCTCTGTGGTTGTAATCAGTAGGCTTCCCTTTTATGAGATAAGGAATTACTTTATAATGTCAATGTTGTTTTTCTATATATCTATGTTGGGCTGTTCTTGCATTGCTATAAAGAAATACCTGAGCTGGGTAACTTATAAGAAAGACGTTTAGGCCAGGTGCAGTGGCTCACACCTGTAATCCCAGCACTTTGGGAGGCTGAGATGGGCAGATCACCTGAGGTCCGGAGTTCAAGACCAGCCTGACCAAAATGGAGAAACCCCATCTCTACTAAGTAGTGGCACATGCCTGTAATCCCAGCTACTTGGGAGGCTGAGGCAGGAGAATCGTTTGAACCCAGGAGGTGGAGGTTGCGGTGAGCAGGGATCACGCCATTGCACTCCAGCCTGGGCAACAAGAGCGAAACTCCGTTTCAAGAGAAAAAAAAAAGAGAGGTTTGATTGGCTCACAAGTCTGCAGGGTGTACAGGAAGCGTGGCGCCAGCATCCGCTTCTAGAGAGGCCTCAGGAAGCTTAAAATCATGGTGGAAGGTAAAGGGGAGCAGGGACTTCACATGGCTAAAGCAAGAGCAAGGAGAAGAGAGCCAGTGGTAGGAGGTGACACACTTTACAACAACCAGATCTCGTAAGGATTCACTCACTATCAAGAGAACAGCACCAAGCCATGAAGATCCACCCTGATGACCCAAACACCTCCCACCAGGCCCCACCTCCAACACTGGGGATTACAATTCAACATGAGATTTTGAGGGAACATCCAAGTGAGATCACTATCCTTGAATGCAGCAGAATGTAGTGATACTCTCGAACTGAGTATAAGTGTCTGCTGCCGTACAAAGCATATTACTCATGGCCTCTTTATTTACACTGGTGTGTTGTAATTTAAGTTGGCTGTTGCTATAGTTTGATGTTCAGCCACCTGCAATCTTGGCTAGCTAACATAAACTCAGAAGTTTGGAGTCATACAGAGATTCTTGTTTCCAATATAGTATGTAATATAGTGATTTGGTGTGGGGGTGTCAATTTGATGACTTCAATATCTGTTACCTAAACATATCAAAAAAATACAGTCTGTTTCAGTCTTATAGACTGTTATAAAGCCAAATGAGGTCATGTCTGTAAACTACTTTCAGCTCTTTGGTGGAAAATGTATTATAAACAGTGTGTCTTCTTCTTATACATAATAACTTGTTGCTGGGGAAGAGCTCAAAATTACCTTACATGGAATATAAGATATTCATGGAGGTATTTGGAAATCTATGTCAGTCTCCTTTGTACTTATTTTTGGAAATGGCAATTTTTCCCAAATAAGAAATAGAAACTTATATGGGCAAATGTGGACTGTTAGAATAAAGTTTTCCTTTATTAAAAATTCTTCCCAAAACTAGACAAACAAGTAAAACCAGATAGGATGTGTGTGTGTGTGTGTGTGTGTGTGTGTGTGTAATTTTTATGAGACAAATTGGGTCTATTGATCTTAGGAGCTATTCAATCACTATATAATCAGAGAAGAAGACAGCTTGATGTTAGTATCTTTGTATGGTGGTTGTTTCTGAACTATACTGTATTGCTTTCCTATCATGCACATTGATATGTACACTGAGGTTCATTCTGCATTTGCGAAATAACTCATGAGCAAGCCAATGTTCAAGATAACTCAAGTGAAAATAACATCATAAAGGTGTAATAACTATCTAACTATATTGGATCCTGGGATGTTGGGAATTGGGAGAGGCCAATCCTGGATGTGCTGGCTCACTAACTGGGATCCTAGGTTGTTTGAGAACCTGGAGGCAATGTCATGAGCAGGCAACATGATCGCTCTGACTGACCCGGCAAGGAGGCACCCAAAGTCCCATCAGAGACTTTGGAGATGCCACAGGCAGGTGTGAGGCTGAGATGGACACAAGGTGAGTGACCAAGGGCCTGGCACAAAGGGCCCTGCATGGATTTAGTAGAGCATTCCTCGGCCATTTCAGCTGGCTTCTATGCCTACCTGCTTGGGAAGATTTCCCTCCTTGGCAACTTAACAGGGACTAGACAAACTCTGGCCAGATATTTGGAGCACACAGAAGCAGTTCTATAGATCTGTATTGCAATTATTTGTTTTACACAGATAAATAAAAACTTGGATTAAAACTTTGTTCAAGAGAAATAAGTTATTAATCCCCCCAGGATTTTAAAAATTCATTTCTGAATCAATTTCATTAGAACAGAAATAAGTCTACCTCAATGGGACAGATATGGAGAGTAGGCTGAAATGAATGGAAAACTAGATTGCAGTGCTGTCTGGTGGGTGTTGATAACAATGAGGTGCTCCTTCTACCAAAGCAGTGTGTCCAGGGTAGGTGAGATGCTCAGAGATCAGGGTAGGGCAGGACTTCAGGGGGAGCCTGTCTAGCAGGAAAGATAATTGTTCATTTTACAGTTTGACCTCAGGTCTAAAGAGTCCGCTTGGGGCTGGCCTTGAAGAAGGATGTGTCGTCCCTGCTTTCTGGCAAAGGTAGACTTTCTTATTTGAATCCTAAAGCCTAAAAGAAAAAGAAGAAAAAGAAATTGTCATTAATAACTGTTGGTGACCTAAAACATTACATGTCACTCAAACTAATATTCCTGTTGAATGTTGTTATCACATGTCACTCAAACTAATATTCCTGTTGAATATTGTTATTTAATTACATTTAAATTATTAACCTGCTTATTATACTAATGAAAGAAAGAAAAATTGGTAAGTGTAAACCTATCAGTGAAATGGTGCTGCTAACTCAAGGGACTTATCGGTAGAATGACCCCATAAAGTTTTCACCTCAAGTAAGGCAAAGCCATGTAAGGAAAAAATTCAGCCGGGCATGGTGGTTCATGCCTGTAATCCCAGCACTTTGGGAGATCAAAGCAAGAGGATTGCTTGAAGCCAGAAGTTCAAGACCAGCGTGGGCAGCATAGTGAGACCCCTTTTACTTTATTTTGTTGTTGTTGTTAGTGCTTATCTATGTCTTGTTATATTTTTACCCCAAATACACTATTTGTATTAACTATTTTCAGTTCATAGAATGTGGATGTATTTCCATGGCAGTAAGTTTTTCTGTACAACCCATATAATCATTTCAATGGGTGCATTATATTCTATAATATGAATCTCTCATCGTTTAGCTGATTTTAAATTTTAATCTTTTTATTGAACATCCAGGTTTGCTTTCTCTTCTTGAACAAAATACAGATGGTAATTCCTATGTATATCTTTGTTTTCTTGCTTAGTGAGGGTAGAAACAAGGTCTCTTGTTTACTGCTGCATTCCCAGGAATTAACAACGCACATAGTAGACATGTAGTATAATAAATATGAACTGAGTGAATTAATGGCCTGGTTATTTCCATAGGATTAGGAGCGGGACTTGATGGTGAGGCAGGCAGCCTGGCGATTGGGGTGGTTGAGCTGCTTGTGGCAGGGACTAGAAGTCATCTAGGTTTGCTGACGCTAGAGATTGCCTGGGAGAGAGGAAGAGGCACAAAACTGGAGTTGACTTCTTCAGATACTTGCTGAATGCCTACTGTACACATAACGGCAGGAAATAAAAATCACTTCCTCTCTTGCTTTGTTTTTCCAAAGCAGTCAGTCTCCCTCCTGCAGGAAACCAAGGTTTGAGGCCAGTTTCAGGCCAGTGTTCCTTGTCCTGTTCACCCTTTTATGCCAGCAGTAAGTAGAGAAGAATGGCAAAGAGCCTACCAGATTTAAGTCTCTACCACTTACTGGCTCTGTGACCTTGACTTGCCTAACCCCTTGAACCCTGGTTTTATCTCTGCAATATAGGAGTGATAATAATAGCTAATAATAATAGTTGTTGTACCTTGCAGGGAGTAAGAGATTAATAAGGGTTAACTATTGCTAGCTAATATTATTATGGATTCAGTAAGCTTCCCTATGTTCCCTTTCATCCTTTTTCATGAGAGAAAGCCACTGTTAGCCCCAGACACACCAATGTACTGACACATGTATATATGTTGAGTTTTCTAAAACACAATCATTTTATGAATTAGGGACTATTTGCAGCTACACTGGCTGTACAGTAACACACTCTTTGATTGAGCAGAGAAATTTTTGTTCTTGTTTTCCTAGCTTTTAAGTCATGCTTTTTCACCACATAGCTATTAATAAACGACAGTGCCTGGCACCTCGGTGAGAAGAGTCACTATTTACCAACACCCCCACCCCTACTCCTGCCCTCTTACAGTAGGAGAAAAGGTCTGTATGAGCTCGATGGGAAGCTGTTTCTGAGCTTAGGATTGGGAGAACAAGCTGCAAAATGTCAGTTGTGGGGTTCAGAATTTCAACGTATGTTGCTCTTTCAAAATAGAATAAATTGTTCATTTCTTCTCAGCTGACCACAGATGACTCAAAGATAACCCTAAAACCTCGAAGGAGAAGGAAGGGAAGTGAGCCCTGATGTGGAATGAGCAGTATTGTATATTACTGAAAGATGTGGAGCTCTGAATATAAAAAGATAGAGAGTTAAGGGCCGGGTGCAGTGGCTCACACCTGTAATCCCAGCACTCTGGGAGGCCGAGGTGGGTGGATCACCTGAGGTCAGAAGTTTGAGACCAGCCTGACCAACATGGTGAAACCCCATCTCTACTAAAAAAAAACAAAAATTAGCCAGGCGTGGTGGTGCATGCCTGTAATCCCAGCTACTCAGGAGGCTGAGGCAGGAGAATTGCTTGAACCCAGGAGGCGGAGGTTGCAGTGAGCCGAGACCACGCCATTGCACTCCAGCCTGGGTGACAGAGCAAGACTCTGTCTCAAAAAAAAAAAAAAAAAAAAGAGAGAGAGAGTTAAAAGACAGAGATATGGTTTACTTTAAGAAAAATTCTTGAATTACCCCCCAAAGTTATTATTATTTTTTTTTGAGATGAAGTTTTGCTCTTGTTGCCCAGGCTGGAGTGCAGTGGCATGATCTTGGCTCACTGCAACCTCCAATTCCCAGGTTCAAGCAATTCTCCTGCCTTAGCTTCCCGAGTAGCTGGGATTACAGGTGTCCATCACCACACCCAGCTAAGTTTTTTTTTTTTGTATTTTTAGTAGAGACAGTTTCACCATGTTGGCCAGGCTGGTCTCGAACTCCTGACCTAAGGCGATCCACCTGCCTCGGCCTCCCAAAGTGCTGGGATTACAGGTGTGAGCCACCACGCCCGGCCCCAAAAGATCTTTAAAATGACATTTCTTAGAATCCCATCAAGTTCAACAGTGTAGAGTTAGAAGATGACAGGTATATGTCTCAGGGACTTACCAACTTGAGCAGGAGCTGCAGGCTCCTGGTGGTAGACAGAAGACCAGGTCGTGTGTTCAACTTGAATCTTGGTGATAGGGCAGGTGACCATTCCTCTCTTGAATTTAAGGAGCCATTGATAAAACAACTGTTAATATGTTAAACACCCACCTTGGAGTCACAGAAGAGACTCCAGGCATCGTCCCACCTAAATCTCTATTAGTCGATTGTAAGAAAAACAGGCCATTACAGGTTGAACATCCCTAATCCAAAAATCTGAAATCCAAAATGCTCCAAAATCTGAAGCTTTGTGAGCAATGACATGACACCACAAGTGGGAAATTCCACACCTGACCTCCTGGGACAGGTTGCAGTCAAAACACAAGCTTCTTTCATATGCAAAATCATGAATGATGTTATATAAAACTACCTTCAGGCTATGTGTATGAGGTGTGTATGAAACATAAATAAATTTTGTGTTTAGATTTGGGTCCCAACCCCAAGATATCTAATTATATATCATACAAATATTCCAAAATTTGAAAAAAATTCAAGGAGGTTTCAACTCTTTCCAGCTGTCTTCTTCCATCACCTAGAGCAGACGTTGCTGTCATCATCAATCACTTTTATTCCAAGTCCCTTCTTGGCAAAAGTGTGGGCTGCCAGACCAAAACTGGACTGTCATAAACATATCTATACCAGCCAAGTGAGTGGCTGCATGGATTCTCCAGAAAAACCACCTTGGTCCCAGTGGACTGTGCCCTATGAAACTCTCTTGACCATCCTCAGAGAAAGATGCGTCTCAGTGTAATTTGGCCCTGTACTACTTCCAAAGACCTTCAGATACCAAGCCACAGCACATCAAAGCTGCCATCAAAATATAATGAGGCTGGTATTCTAAAATGTTCAAAAAAAGAAACCCAAATAATCCAGCCCTTGGTATAAACAGGCTTTTACTCTCAAGTCGGGAAGATAAACTGACACATATGCTTCCATTAAAAGGTTGACAAACTACTAAAAATATAGTATATGTACTTAGAACGTTTTGCTTTCATCTGTGAGGTCAATATCAACTGGATTTATAATATTCCACACTTCAGATATTGACGTTGGAATGAGTGAAAAATAACTATTAAAATGTTTTTTCATTGTACCCTTAAAAACAAAAACAAGAAGGGGCTGACTCTTCTGCAAATTTTGGATACCGTTTAAGACCTCAGAAAGTCTGGAGTGAACCATAGTTTCCAAAGCCTGCTGGCAGCGTCAGCCTAAGAGAGCAAGTGGCATGCACAAGTGACTGAATCAAGACCACAACAAAGTATGGAAGAACTGGGCGGACAGCGTCAGGAGTATTGGCAGGAACTTGAAAACCACCAGACTGGTTCCCATTGCAGTGTGCGATAGTCTTTCCTTTGCTTACAGCTGTAGTTTGCTGCTTCCTATGAGGAAGGCCCTCCTTCCCCTCTTCTCTCCTTGTCCACCCCGCTTAGGTGTCTCTTACATTGATGGTAAATAATGAAAATCCTTGGCAAGGTATAATCATGCCTGATGACTACACTAAGTATGTGCATTTGTACATCCGAGGGTCAGGGCGATGATGAGGGAAACCAGCCCCTCTGTAATCAAAATAACTTGATAACATATATCATACATTATAAATATTTAAAACAGTTAACAAAAATATTTCTGATATTTTACTCCCTCAAGGGCATAGGCCCTTTATTCAACAAATACCATGACTGTCTTCCTTCTAAAATGTATATCTGAATCTCTTTTCAGACACGCACCTCACTTTGTTTATTACCTTTGATTTCAAAATGTACATTTGAGACTGGCGCATTGTCTCACCTGTAATCCCAGCACTTTGGGAACTGAGGTGGGTGGATCACTTGAGGTCAGGAGTTCGAGACCAGCCTGGCCAACATGGTGAAACTCCATCTCTACTAAAAATACAAAAATTAGACAGGCATGGGGGTGCACACCTGTAGTCCCAGCTACTCAGGAGGCTGAGGCACAAGAATCTCTTGAACTCAGGAGGCGGAGGTTACAGTGAGCCAAGATGACACAACGGCATTCCAGCCTGGACGATAGAGCGAGACCCCATCTCAAAAAAAAAAAAAAGTATGTTTGAATCTTGTCTCAAAATGTGTACTAGAGTTTGTATTGTATGTTTATTAACTTTTGAGTCCAAGGATTCTTTTCTTTGTAGACTGCAAAACAATTTCCAGAAAGGTGGTGAGGAGGCGGGCTTAGGTTGTACTCAAAATAGAACACTTGTGAAAAATGGTATGTTATGAATTCAGAGGGAGCTGTCACCAGGCTGGTGGATGTCCAACTCATTTCTTCCTGATTGTAGTTTTTTTGTTTTTTTTTTTTTTTTTAGGGAATGGCAAAAGCCATATTAGAAAGAAATTCGCTAGTAGCAGGAGTGTGTGCTAACATAGATCTTCAGAAGATTTAAAAAGCTTACTTAACACCTTCATAAATCCAAAGCATGGAAGTATGAACAAAAGTTTTATGAAGAGCTGCTGGTTCCAGCTACCGTTCTTTTTTCAAGTCTCTTATGTTAACAAGCTACCTGTGTTGTTCCATTTACATTACAAATTAGAAGAAAGTTAATATGAGACAGACCCTTGCTTAAATGGCAAGAGTAAGGGCAAGAGCAAAGCCAGTTGATGAGTTAAGTTGTTTATTATTGCCTGCATTTACTCATTCAATCATTCATTTATTCAACACTGAAAGATTACCTTTTGTTGGGCCAGACCCCATGCCCAGTGCCATATAAATAAAGCTTTGAGGGGTGAGATAAGGAAAAATTAAAATAAGTACTATATGACAAGCAAAATAACGGAAGGAGATGTAAGAGAAGTACAGAGAAAAGATGGCTTAATTCTACTTGGGAGAAGTTACTCAAAGGAGATCTCTGGGAACTTCAGCTGGTATTAAAGAATGAAGATGTTTTTCATTGGGTTTTAGAGGGAAGGAAGGACGATTCAAGGCAGAGACAAGAGCAAGCCCAAGTGCACAGAGACATGATTCAGCACGGCACATTTATGAAATTTCAACTGTCACTGGAGCACAGTTTGCAAGGCAGAAAGCAGTAATAGATGAGGCTAGAATTTCAGATAATATCCAGATGGAAGTCAAAGTTATTTTTGAAGCAATGGAAGCTGTGGAAGGGTTTCAAGTAGGGTGTGCTCCGGTCAGATTTTCATTTAGAGGGATCAGTCTGGTGACAATCTTGGGGTTGGATAAGAAGGAGAAGCAGCAGAGAGTTAATCAGCAATAATCCCTGTGAGAGAGGGTGGGGCCCAAGCTAAGGCTGGGGCAGTGGGGATGGGGAGAATATGTATTCAGTAAATATTTGGGGGTAGCATCAGCGGTTTCTAGCAGCAAATGGATGGTAACATAGGTAAAGGCAGAAAGTTGGGGTACCTGTAGCAGTCTCAGTTGCTGGCTTATATTCATTATAGTAGGCCAGACTAGTGCTTCTCACACAGTTGTAGGGAGCTTTTACTTTCAATTTCTGATCACAGTCACTGCCCATGTGTATGTCACTTGTGCCATATGCAACTCACTACAGGAGTTCATCAGTACCCAACCCGGTTATACCCTGCTCAACGAGATGAATCCACTCATGATACTTAGGTATAATGGTAGTATTAAATTATTATAAAAGCTTCTTAATGCTTACTCTCAAATTACTATGCTTCTCTTGTTGTGGACTAGTAATAAATTGTTCATGAATCAGCACCAATTCATGAACTACACTTTGGGCAGCTAGATTATGATTAAAAAATCCACTTAAAATCGTCCCCAAATCTCAATGGCTTAACACAAGGGAAGTCTGTTCCTCGCTCACTGTTCACTTAACTGTCCGCACCTGGTTGATAAGTGGTTCTCCTCCACATGGTGACTCAGAGACCCAGGCTCCTTGCACATTCTGGTCCACCATCCTCTAGGGCCTTCTCTTGGACTAGATCCATCTGCCAAAAAAGAAAACAACATGGAGGAGAAACATCCACTTCTTAAAAACTGTGGCCCAGAATGGCTCATACCACTTCCACTCACACTCCGTGGGTTAGAACTCAGTTGCATGGCCACACCTAATTGCAAAGGAGACTGGGAAAGGTAGTCCAGTATTATACCCAGGACGAAGAGGAAGTGAACTGGGGGGTTGGGAGACAGTCCACAGACTCTGACACGTGAATATTCCAGATGATACTCAGAATGATGCTGCTAACAAACCACATAATGCCTTCCAGAAAATATGCTCAGCTTGGGGTGTGGTGAAGCCAAAGACAGACTCCTCAGAGGAGCTCAAGGCTTCCCCACAGTCCTGAGCTTCAACCTATCTCACAGCTTTGTTTGGAGTAGGGACAGTTCAGATACCAGCGGAGGCACATCTATGGCTTTTGCGCAAGGCATACGTGCACGGTTTATTAAATATGCAAGGGGTGCCACATGCATATGCATGGACACTCAGAGGTTGTTTATTACCTTTGATTTCAAAATATATGTTTGAGGCTGGCATATTGTGAATGGACTGGTTCACACTGTGCAGGAATAGATGCCCTTTAAGCCCAAATATTTACAATCTTCATATCTCTACATACGGCTTTTATCTTGGCTTCATTTGGCAGTCTTGTGAGTCAAAAGCATACCTTTTGGGGTAGGTCAAGTTGATTGTTCTTACAAGACAGACTAGGGGCTTGGGGAGAGAAACAAGATCATTTACAGCAAACGCTGAGCCTCTAAAACGTTCAATGTGGATTTAGACTTATTCGTTCCCCAC
The DNA here is from genome assembly GCF_029289425.2 of Pan paniscus. Classification (NCBI taxonomy): domain Eukaryota; kingdom Metazoa; phylum Chordata; class Mammalia; order Primates; family Hominidae; genus Pan; species Pan paniscus. Next base: position 30,766,071 of record NC_073254.2, read on the forward strand.
TTATTCACTGACTAAATAGCCTCTTGGTTCATTAGTTTTAAGTGCTACAGCTAAATCATTCACATTTCACAGAAAATGTAATGAATATGATTTAAAATGTCACCCAAATAAAGAAATGTAAAAATATCACCACCACTCTCTGAGTCCTCTTTATTGCTTTCCCCAATTCAACTACTAGTTTACTACCTTTCCACTTTCTCTGCATTTCCCTAAAAAATGGAATTGAGGCAAACATTTTTAAGGATCATTGAGTTAAATTCCGTACACTTAAGGAAAAGGTTGCCACCCTCTTCAGAAAACACCTCCTTGTGCCACTATGTGACAAGGCATCAAATATTTTAATACAATTGCTAAGAAGACAGTAGTCTTGGGCCTGGCACAGTGGCTCATGCCTGTAATCCCAGCATTTTGGGAGGCCGAGGTGGGTGCATCACTTGAGCTCAGGAGTTCGAGACCAGCCTGGGCAAAAAAGTGAAACCCCATCTCTACAAAAAAAAACAAAACAATTAGCCAGGCATGGTGGTGCATGCCTGAAATCCCAGCAACTCAGGAGGCTAATGTGGGAGGATGGCTTAAGCCCAGGAGGCAGAGGTTGCAGTGAACCAAGATTGTGCCACTGCACTCCAGCCTGGGTGAGAGAGCCAGACCTTGTCTCAAAAAAAAAAAAAAAAAAAAAAGAAGAAGAAGAAGAAGACAGTAGTCTGTTGTGGCGGTGTGGAGTTGGAATCCCTATCTGAGCTTCTCCATCTTCGAGCTCTGTGACCTGCGCAAGTGACTGAATCTGAGCCTGGGCTTCCTCTTCTGTGAGATTTGGGCAACCCCACAGGGTTGTTATCTTCAGTCACATGTGACACCAGAGCCAGGCATGTAGCACACACTCAATGAATGGTGGGTCTACTATTGTGGTGGTGGTTTGTGCCCATCAGAGAGAGACTTTAGAGGCCAAACTCCACTCTTCAATCAGTAAGCATCACAGGGATCTACCATTGTCCACTGTCTCCCAGCCTCTATTCTGGGAAAGACAGGGAGGAAGCAGAGCATGGTTACTGCCTTGCTGCATGGCAGGGTGAATCCATTTGCTGGGGATACAATAGCAAAGCACTACAAACTGGGTGGCTTAAAACAACAGAAACAGTCTCTCACAGTCCTGGGGGCAAGAAGTCTGAAATGAAGCTGTTGGCAGGGTTGGTTCCTACTAGAGATTGTGAGGGAGAATCTGCTTCCTTCTCACCCACCTTCTGGGGGTTGCTGGCAGTCCATGGCATTCTTTGGTAGGTAAGTAGCTGCATCACCCCAATCTCTGCATCTGTCTTCACATGGTCTTCTTCCTTGTGCATGACTGTGTCTGCTTTCTCTTCTTTTAAGAACATCTGTCATTGAATTCAATCTCACATTCTAATCTGTTGTGAATTGATATGGTTTGGCTGTGTCCCCACCCAAATCTCATGTTGAGCTGTAGTTCCCATAATCCCCATATGTTGTGGCAGAGGCCCAGTGGGAGGTGATTGAATCATGGGGGCGGTTACCTCCATGCTGTATTCATGATAGTGTGTGAGTTCTCACGAGATCTAACGGTTTTATTTGGGGCTTTCCCCTACTTCGCTCTGCACTTCTCCTTGCTGCTGTCATGTGAAGAGGGACATGTTTGTTTCCCCTTCTGCAGTGATTGTAAGTTTCCTGAGGCTTCCCCAGCCATGCAGAACTGTGAGTCAATTAAACCTCTTTCCTTTATAAATTACCCAGTCTCAGGTATGCCTTTGTTAGCAGCGTGAGAATGGACTAATACATGAATTCATCTTAACCTGATTACATCTGCAAAGACTTTCCAAATAAGGTCACACTCATGGGTCTGGGAGTTAGTACTTCAACATATCTTTGGGGACCATCATTCAAACCATAACACAAAGGACAGCAAAGAAGCAGCCATTCTTTCTCTTTGTGGTGTTTGACTTCCACAGTGCCCTGGAATCCCTTTCACCCATTGCCTTGGCAAAGGTGTAGCAGGGACAAGAAAGCATTTCCCAGAGAGAATCTAAGGTCAGTTAACCTGCACTAAGCATCACTTGGGCCACTTCCCTGTTGAAATCAGAGCAGTGCCTGGAAGGATCTTGGATGAAAGCTCATTTCCCTCTTTTTCCCTTGACAAGTTTCGGAGAGGAACCTAGTGTTGTCCACGGCTGTCTCCATATCTTCTTCCCTTTGTGCTCTGTCTCACCTCCTGCATTGAGGGATAGTGGCAGGGATGTAGAAATTTTTCTCCAAGAAATATACTTTCTACTTCCAACACTGCCTCATGCAGCTAGCAAGAAGTTCTAGGACTCAATAATACGTGATCTTTCTTGAAACCTGTTTAACTATCCGCATTAATAATCTGGCTTGAGATCAGAATGGGTAAGAGTTGGTGGTGGTCATCAACACTCCAAGGTTAGTACACATTGCCACAATTCAATTCCTATATTTTCTTTTTGGTCGTTAGACTCGCCTATGTGGAAAGAAAGACATACATGACATGAAACATAAAATTATTTGCATGCATGAATAAAACATCATTTAAAAGTAATCAAATTGCTTTAATAAGGTTTTTTGATTCTGAATTGTGAGCACATTGCGAGCAATTGTGAGGGCCTGGGATAAAGAACAGGTGCTTGCAGCAGCTGTTTAAATTTTGTCCGAATCAGCAATGACCCCAAAGCCTGTGGCAATTATCCTCCCTGACAAGTTATCTTAAAAGATATGAAAATAAGGGGCTCACATTCCCAAATTCATCTTAGATACCCATTTTCATTGTTGTTAACATGATGTTTTCTTACAGATAATCAAAGGGGAGTAGGCCATGGTGTCTGCATTAGTGACTTGTTGAACTATTACGGGTTCATTCAGCCTTTCTTTGTAATTATGAGGTGAGAATAAAAGGTGATAAAGCACAGGTTTTTCTGGAAACAGCAATGCACTTATATTTCCCATTCGTATCTTACTGGGCTCTTTTAAATTGTTCAGAGCCCTCAAGAGGGGCCACATTCACACAAAAACATTCGGACCAAATGAAGACATAAATAATGCACTTTCTCTAATCGTTGAACCCAGTTAGACAACATCTGATGTAAACCACAAGAATGAAGTCAGCCTGCAGAGGATTTAAGCTGCCAGGCAGCACAGCTGCAGGTCAAGCTCGCTTCAAAGGTCAGACTCAAAGACCAACAAAAGACCAACAGGTGTGTAAAGTCTGGTAGGTTAAAGGTCTTGCTTGCCGTAGATACAGCATGGGGGAACAAGAGAGCCAAAGGTTTTGTTGAGACTTGTTAACTACAACAACAAGAGTTAAAAGTTGAGTTTGGATGTTGCTATACTTAGCTTATTCAAAGAAGTGTCTTACTTAGTTTTCTCTACCACTCAGAGATGTTTAAGATAATAGTAATAAGGCTATTATCTTAAAAGGCAGGTACCAACATGGATTCCAAGCAAAAAGAAATTATATCAGTGGAAAATATAGCAATTCTAACTTACTTTAGATTGTTAGATATATTCTATTTTTATGCCAATATGAAATGCCCAAAGGAAGAATACGAAATCCATGTTATTTTAGTTATATGGGAAGCTAGTCTATTGTTGCTGTTATTGTTTTTGTATGATAAAACTTATAAGAAAATGAAACTATGATTTTTATAAGAACAAATAATAAAACATCTAGAAGCACAAAATATTTCCCCTTTAAAAAGTATTATTTGAAAGTAAAAGACTGGAACTGTTGTCTTTAAACTGAGTTGTTTCCTTGTTTGGTCTGATATATCTGAAATTTACAGCTTTATCCTAAGGTGGAATTGACTAAAATTTAGCATGTAGAGAAAGTATAAAGATCTTTAAATAAACATTTAAAATCTAGGCACAACCATGCATGGTGGCTCACGCCTATAATCTCAGCACTTTGGGAGGCCAAGTCAGGTGGATCACTTGAGGTCAGGGGTTCGAGACCAGCCTGGCCAACATGGAGAAACCCCGTCTCTACTAAAAATACAAAAATTAGCAGGGCGGGGTGGTGTGTGCCTGTAATCTCAGCTACACAGGAGGCTGAGGCAGGAGAATCACTTGAACCCAGGAGGTGGAGGTTGCAGTGAGCCGAGATGGTGCCACTGCACTTCAGCCTGGGTGACAGAGCAAGACTTCATCTCTAAATAAATAAATAAATAAAACCTAGGCACTGAGCAGTTTACCAAAACATATATATTTGTTGTAACAAATACATATAGATAGATAGTTAAGTGGTAGCTAATGAGGGGGAAGCCTTCTAAGGTGAGTTTTAGCTATGTTAATTCATCAGTGACTTCAACCTAACATGTGATATATAAGGATGAATTCTTTCCATTTATTTTATTCACCAAGAGAATGCTTTCCACTGAATGGGTGGCAGATTATCTTTCTTTGGCAGCCATAAAATGCCAAATAGTACTTGTGGTAAAAGTATCCAGATCACAGAAGCATACTGCATGGTCATTTCCATTTTTCTTTTCTGTTTTGTAAATGGAAAATTACAGACTTGATGGTCCATGATTCCGCTGACCTCCACCCCACAGATGCTCTGCCAGATGTCTGGGAAAGCGCATGATAAACTACTTGCTACCCCAGGGATGGCATCATTCTGATGTTCGGTGTTTTCCTTTGCTTTTGGCCCTGGGTCTCTGGAGCGTGGGCCAAGGGATCTGATCCCAGCACGATCCTATTTCAACCCCTGGATGCTGGGAGTGTCCCAGCTAGAGGTTTTGTGAATTACCATACCAGATGGTGAGGGTCACGGTTCTCCAACTGGGGCTGAGTTTTATTACTGCTAAATTAAAAACAGTGATTGACACAATAGGAGCTAACAAGAGATTTTCTCCTTCATTCTGGCCACTGTTAATTCTAGCGTCTGTAGACATTAATTTCCTTAAATTAATTAGAATATTTAGTTATGCAGGGTGGCAAGGGGGATGGTGGGGTGGGGGGGGCAGCAACAATGATAGAATTTTGTTGACTTCTTTGAGTCCTGGTAAGAAAACCCAGTAAGAACACACTCTTATTGTGTCCTGAAAACTGATTAGGTATCATGCTCCCTAAAGAAACAAGACCCTTCATGCTAATTTCTGTCTTACTGCTTCCTCAGGTTAAGAACATCGGGTTAAGGAAGTATTGTATGATGGCAGTCATTTGTTGGAAAAGTACCACTCTGATTTGGTGGAGGTAGGAGGAGTGAGGGCAGGAACAGGGTGTTGATCCCAATATGATGCCAGAGGTTTATTTATGAACCATTTAGACTGTACCTGTCTAATTAAAGACAGATTTTCTCATTTTGGGGGTAGAGCCAGGAGTAGGCATTACCTTCTGCTATGCTGCTAAGGTTATGCTCAGAGTGGGCTTGTAATCATGAGGTACGAGTGAAACACAGTAAACTTAAATGCCACTTTCCATTAGATTGCTAGCAAAAAATGACTAGAGATTCTGTGTTTCACTGCTCCCGGGGGAGTACTGAGCATGCGAGAGGTTGGGGGCATATCCACAAAGCCTGCAGGCAGATCTAGGGGACAAGCTGCACTACCACAAATCTGGGCAGGTACCTCTCAGCAGCAACTCCAGCTGGGCGACTATGTTGTCACCTCAGTCGGCCCTGGAGAGATGGCCACCATGTTCTATTTTTGGAGTCACGTGTCATTGAGAATCCCCAAGCACGAGCAATCCCCTAGTTTTTTCAAAATATATAGCTACACACCAAAAACATTCTTCAGGTTTTAATGTATTACTTGCAACTAAATTCAAACTGCTGCCCTAAATTCGAGTTGGATGGGCCAGCGTGATATTTTAGGCTCACCAGCTGGCTCAGGGTAGTCTGCAAACCAAAGGAAGGCAGGCTTGTTACAAAGCAGCATTATTTGAGAAAAAAAAACAGACCCCCAAAGTGCTAGGATTCTCATAGAGTTAATATCCAAAGTTTCCAGAGTTTCGATGGACATTCCAAGATTCCTGGGTTTCATGGCAAAACCAAATGAGGGTATACTTTCCCCAGCTGTTCATTCTTGAGTACAACCTAAAAATGGCATCATACAGCCAAGCCTCGCCCACTTCAGCCTGAGAGGCATAAAATCACTTCCTGATCAAACCTGTATTAATTCAGAAGCTTCTAGATTATTGAATATCAAGCTTGTCCAACCCACGGCCCACAGGCCACATGCTGCTAAGGATGGTTTTGAATGTGGCCAAACATAAATTCGTAAACTTTCTTAAAACATTATGGATGTTTTTTGCAATTTTTTTTTTTAGCTCATCAGCTATTGTTAGTGTTGCTGTGTTTTATGTGTGGCCCAAGACAATTCTTCTTCCAATGTGGACCAGGGAAGCAAAAAGGCTGGACATGCCTGCTGTATTTTTATATATTTATATATATATATATAAATTATATGAATTATATATATATAATATCTATCTATCTATTTTATATATATATATATATAGTGGGTGCTTAATGCCTGAATCCCTTCTCTGGAGACTGAAGGAAGCAGTAGGATAACCTGGAGAGAATTCTAGGAGTAGCAGATATGGGTTCTTCCACTGGCCCAGAACTTGTCATATGATCTTAGGCAAATGCCTTAAAATCTCTGGGCCTACTTTCTCAGTCTGCACAGTGAAAAATTACATCTGGGTCTCTTAAGAACTGACTCATCTCTAAAACTCTAGGAATATCTCATTGTACTATAGCCCAGAAAAATTGTTTAGCATTCATTTTCGAATCCTATATCTAGAAACATGCTTGAGGCCCCTTTATGTGTTGAGTCAATATTTGCCTAGGAGAAGTTCCACAGTAATATTTTAGAGGGATAGTGACTTAACGCGGAAATGTAGAACTCTTAAGTGTTTCATCACATTACTGTTGTCTTTCACAAGACTGTTTCTTCTTCTTACTTTTACTCTTGAACATTAAAATGTTGTTAAAGATTGTGTCAGCCACGAGGCCACAAGTATGAAGCAGAGTTGAGTTTGCCTGCATGAGAATGGCTTAATGTCACCCCTCTAAAGTGGGTTGTTTTAATCTCTCCACAATTTACAAATAAATTTTGTATTTTACCTAAGCTAGTAGAAAGTAACCATTTTTAATCAGTAACGGGAGTAAAAGTGTACGTGTGTATGTTTACGCACATATGCAAATATATATGTATATATAAAGGCCATGCTAATTATCATCACAAGTTAAAGTACCATATTCCACCTCAATAATGCTTTAAAAATATAAGGCAAAATGTAATATTTATTTAAAAAAAGCTTTAATGGGAAACAGTTCTAAAACCACAAGATATATTCAAGACTACATACTTTTCTTAAATCTCTCCTACCTATCTCATTTCAGACTTCAGTAAACCAGCTCCTTTTTTTTTTTGTTTTGTTTTGAGACAGAGTTTTGCTCTTGTTGCCCAGTCTGGATGGAGTGCAATGGCACGATCTCGGCTCACTGCAACGTCCACCTCCCGGGTTCAGGCAATTCTCCTGCCTCAGACTCCTGAGTAGCTGGGATTACAGGCATGCACCACCAAGCGCGGAAAATTTTGTATTTTTTTTTTTAGTAGACATGGGGTTTCTCCATGTTGGCCAGATTGGTCTCAAACTCCCGACCTCAGGTGATCCACCTGCCTTGGCCTCCCAAAGTACTGGGATTACAGGTGTGAGCCACCAAGCCCAGCCGTAAGCCAGCTTTTCTTTTACTGGTCTTATAGCTTGAAAAATGATTTTGGCTTAAGTTTTCTGGGAGCTTCTGTCCTGAGAAGTTTCCCTACAGTCTCAATATCATGATGACAGTCTCGCATTGAAGAAGACTGCTCTAAGCAAGTCTCGATTCAGAGAACTAGGGATTCTCCTTCCCCAATTCCACACAACACCAGATGTTTTTCAGGGGTGTGTGTGCGTGTGTGCGTGTGTGCGTGCGTGCATGCATGTTTTCCCTCTCTTGTTTTAGCTTAACCAAACAAAAGCAGCAATGCCAACTATTTACTTTCCATTCCAACATATCTAAGTATGGTACAATAAAAATATTTTAACCTGTTTTCTCACAGTAGCTCTAATACCAATCTTCAAGTTATATTCAGCATCTGCCACAAGTCACATTTGTTTTTGATATAGCTTGAATTTACTCATGTGTCTATGAAATGGAATCATTTTTAGCATTTATAGTGTATCATTTACCTGCTGTACAAATATTTTTGCAGCTTTTTGTATGTGCCAGCTACTTTTCTGAGCACTGGGTATTCAAAAAGCAAAACCAAAACCAAATATAAATGTATTGTGCTAAAGGTTGTCACAAGTCAGTTGTGCAGTAGAGGTAACCTGACTCCCTGAGGCTCACTTGGCAAGTGCTAAAATTGTCACACAGTTCCCCGTTATGTCTGAACCAATCCCAGTCCTTGTGACTAGGGCAGCTGGTCAAATCATATATTCACTGCTCTACAGTATTAGAAATGCATCTGTCTTTGGTGAAGACTAGCCTATCATTCTTGTGCCATTGGATATCACCCCCATGCTTGTTGTCCTGAACAGTGTCCTAATGGAACAGCAAGACTGTGCCCTTCCCCTCCTGACAGATGTCATCCAAACAAACAAAGAAGTTGCCTTCAAAGACCTGGATGTGGCCATTCTCTTGGGCTCCACGCCAAGAGAGGAAAGATTTACTGAAAATGTAAAAATCATCAAATGGCAGGGTGCAGCCTTGGAGAAATATGACAAGAGGTTCGTTAAGGTTATTGTTATGGGAAACCCAGCCAATATCAACTGCCTGACTGCCTCCAAGTTGGCTCCATCCATCTTCAATGAGAACTTCAGTTGCTTGACTTGTTTGGATCACAACCAAACTCAAGTTCAAATTACTCTTAAACTTGGTGTGACTGCTGACAATGTAAAGAATATTACATATCTGGGGAAACCATTCCTTCACTCAGTATCCAGATGTCAACCAAGCCAAGGTGAAATTGCAAGCAAAGGAAGTTGTTTATGAAGCTCTGAAACATGACAGCTGGCCCCAGGGAGAATTCATGGCTGTGCAGCAACATGGTGCTGCTGTCATCAAGGCTCAAAAATCATCCAGGGCAATGTCCACTACAAGAGCCATCTCCAACCACCTCAGAGACATCTGGCTTGGAACCCCATAGGGAGAGTCTGTGTCTAGTGGGGTTATCTCTAATAGTGACTCCTATGGTATTCCCAGTCATCATTCTACTCATTCTCTGTCGTATTCAAGAATAAGACCTGGAAATTTGTTGACGCTCTCTCCATTAGTGATTCCTCATGTAAGAAGATGGATCTTACTGCAAAGGAACTGGCAGGGAAGAAAAAGAAACTGCTTTAGAATTGCTTTCCTCTGTCTGACTATAAATCATTTTGATGTTGCTAAATGCCCTAAAGCTGAAGAATCTAAATGTCGTCTTTGACACTAGTACTAAATAATAATACTGCTATGTGTAAATTACTCGTGAAAAACAACATGTTTTGAAGATTATGTGCTTCTCAGTACAGACTTGTGAGTGTCAGTTTATTATCATGCCGTTAATCCTGCATTCTAAATAAAAATATATATTCAAATAAAAAACAATAAAGGCAGTCACAGGTTCCACTCTCTCTGATAGACACTCGTTCCATCTAGATTTTGCTTCTTCTCATTCCCTTCAGAAATAGATCCTAAAATGTATAGAATCCAAGCAATGTGTGAGGTTCCATCCACATCTTCTTACCAGGCCAAGCTACTTTAAAAATATGCACAGTGTTTGTGTGTGCATAAGTAAGATCAAAATTTATCACCATGATTCCAATGTGCAAAAAAATGAAAGATTTTCTTTAATTGACCTTATCTTGCTCTTGTTTTCTAAAATGCTTTATTTTTGTCAACTGAAAAGTAACAAATTTTTTTAACACGCTGTGCAGAGTTAACATGGCAGGCCTGAGATTGCTATCTTTAGAAAGGCCTGCTTGTGAGGTTGGCCCTTGGCTGGTGTCCAGGAATTTGGACTTGGGGAGGGTTCCCACCATTCCCAGAACTGATAAGAAGGACTCACTGTGCCTAAACTGTACAAACAATATGGTTTCTGCCAAACAACCTCTTTCCTTCTGGGCGTCTGGAATTTGGGTATGTGCCGGGCAGCGGTGCCTAGTGACCAGCCCCAAATAAAAACCATAGGTCGTAATCCTCTAATGAGCTTCCCTAGTAAACAACACTTCAGACCTGAGGTCCCAACTTATTGGTGGAGGAGTTAAGTGTGTCCTGTGTGATTCTGGTGGGAAAGGCTCCTCAGAAGCTTGTGTCTGACTTCCCTGGACTTCGCCCCATGTGTCTTTTCCCTTTGCTGTTTGTGCCTGGCATCCTCCTGCTGTAATAAATCTTAGCCATGGGTATGACTCTATGTTGAGTCCTGTGAGTCCCCCTGGTAAATCCCTGAACCTGGAGGTGGTCTTGGGAGCCCTGGACACATATTAATTATTGAGGTGTCCTATGCACCGAGCACTTTTCTAGGAGCTGAGGATATAGCAGTGAGCAAAACAAAAGTCCCTGCCCCATGGATTTTACATGCCTGGGGGGTGAGAGGGTGGAGGAGGAGAGGAAGGAGACAGCCCATATGAAATAGACAAGTAAATTGTGTAACGTGCCTGACGATGTGAAGTGCTGTGGAGGAAAATAAAGCCAGAAAGGAGGTAGGCAATGCTGGATTTGAGGCCTGCCACTTTAAATAGGGGAGTCATAGAAGGCTTTGAGTTAAGATCAGTAGGAGAAGGGGTAGGAATATCTGGGAACAAGGCTTTCTAAGCAAAGGGAACAGCTGGTGCTACAGGCCCTGAGCTGCAAGCATGTTCAGTTCAGGGACAGCAAGGAGGCCAGTGTGGCTGCAGGGCAGGGAGCCACAGGCCAGAGGGATAGAATATGAGACCCAAGAGTACAGAGGGCTGGATCAGGTGGGCCATTGCCAGCTTTCTGGCTTTTATTCTGAGTGAGGCAGGAAGTCATTAGAGGGCTGTGAGCAGAGAAGTGACATTAAAAGATTTGTTTTTAAAAGTATCACTGTGGCTATTGGTGGAGAATACATTCTAGGGTGGCAAAAGCAGAAATAGGAAGGACAGTCAGGGGATTATTGTAATAACCTGGGACTCATGGGTGAATTAGATATGTGATGGGGGAAAAAGAGGGGAGTCGATAATGATTCCAGGGCTTTGAGCCTGAGCACTTGATGAAGTTGCAGTTTACTTTGGGGAAACTGAGGAAGCAGCAGTCTTGAAGGGGAAGGGGAAGACAGAAATTGGATTTTGGATTTTCTTTTTTTTTTTTAAGAGATGGAGTCTCATGCTGTCACCCTGCTGGAGTGCTGTGGCATAATGTTGGTTTATTGCAGCCTCGAACACCACTTGGACTCAAGCAATCCTCCCACCTGAGCCTCCCAAGTATCTGGGACTACATGCACGCACCACCACACCTGGCTAATTTTTGTGTTTTTTGTAGAGACAAGGTCTCCTTATGTTGCCCAGGCTGGTCTCAAACTACTGGGCTCCAGCAATCTTCCCGCCTCAGCCTTCCAAAGTGCTAGGATTACAGGCATTGAGCCACTGCTCCCAGCATGGAAATTTGGATTTTAGATGTGTTAACTTTGAGATGCTTAACAGTCTAGTAAAACCATACAGTTGATATTTCTATTTTGTAGATGAGGAAACTGAGGCACAGAGAGGTTAAATGATTTGCTCAGGGCCACACATCTGAGAAGGTTTCACATCCTCAGTCTGGTTCCAGCATGTATTCTCTCAACCCCTCCACTATACTGGACTTGCAATCTTCTAAGCTAAAATGACTTCCCATGATGCAATAATAGATATACATTAATAACAAATATGTAAATGTTATTCAAATAAGATTAATACAATATAATAAATAACAAATACTTATTTGTAAATATTAGTATTATTATTATTATTTTGAGACGGAGGTTCACTCCTTGTTGCCCAGGCTGGAGTGCAATGGCATGATCTCGTCTCACTGCAACCTCCGCCTCCTGGTTTCAAGCGATTCTCCTGCCTCAGTCTCCCAAGTAGCTGGGATGACAGGCACGCACCACCATGCCCAGCTAATATTTGTATTTTTAGTAGAGACGGGATTTCTCCATGTTGGTCAGGCTGGTCTCGAACTCCCGACCTCAGGTGATCCACCTGCGTCAGCCTCCCAAAGTGCTGGGTTACAGGTGTGAGCCACCGTGCCTGGCCAAACTCCTTGTTTCTAAGACAGATAGACAGGTTCATGGATGGATGGGTGGATGGATCGATGGATGGCAGGCAGATATTGATAGAGATAAGCATGTGTGTGGAAGTGTCATGAGTAATCCCTGCTGCCCAGTCTTTTCATGACTAAAGGATTTATTACCAAAAATGCTGGAAACATTGTTGACTAACAGGTCTCGCTGCCAGCCCTTTTTGGAATTGCCTTAGCTAAAGAGAGCCACCTTGCCTGACTTCATGAACCCTTCCTGGGGAGGCTCATATTCAATGACTGATTGACTCAGGGGTATGAAGGCCTGAATCCCTCATCCCAACTCAGAACTCTAAAGGAACATCCAGCATCAGAGCTCCCATGGGGTCAACTGAGGTCTTTGTGGAGACCGCATCGCAGCCTATCTTCTCCCTGTGCCAATCCTGCTTCCTTCCCTTGCATTCCATAGTAGTTCACCCCTAGAGCGCTCCCTAACAAACGTTCTGCTCACTAATGTCTGTCTGCATTCAGTTCTCAGGGAACCCTTCCTGTAAACTGCATGTGTGAGTGCACACACACACACACTCACATCCTAGCTCTCTGCTGAAAGGGCCTAGAAGTAATGACACTCCTGTAGCAATGAGTACTTCTAGTGCTCAAATATTAGTTTCTAAACATTATTCCCAATTAGCAGGGTATGGTGGCACACACCTGTTGTCAAGGCCACTCAGAGGGCTGAGGTGGTAGAACCACTTGAGCCTGGGAGGTTGAGGCTGCAGTGGGCCGAGTTCACATGGCTGCAGTCCAGCCTGGGCAACAGGGTGAGAGACCCTGTCTCAAAAACAAAACTAAACAACAATTATTCTCCACTAAAAGGAACAAGGGGTTCTTGGAGAAATGGCTGATTCCAGAGTTGGAAAAGAGAAAATAAAAAATGATCCTGAAACATCTTGAACCAGAAAGTAAAGAAGTGTTCAAAGAAGGATGGGGCCATGTCAAAAGAACACAGGAAATAGCTTGAAGGGTTCTCACTGGCCAAATCTTGTGCAATTTGAGTGTCAAAATAATGACAGTAACAAATTATAGCTCACTGAATAACATAAGAATCCATGAGTCTATACTGTGATAAGTAAATAAATGAATAAATAAACGAATAAATCAATGAGAAGGAAAAGCTCTTCACTGTAGTAGAACACCAGCAAAAAATCTAGAAGAAAGGAAGTGATAGTCACCACTCAACAAACCTCATCGTCATGGTTGACTTGGACAAGAATTATCAATGGATGTTAAAAACTACTGGGTGAGAGTTTTGGTGAGGAATGGAATATAATCTATACTACGTAATCTCAAAGTATCTCCCCGCAAAGTACTTATCAGTTACAAGGGGTGAGGGGAAATGCAGAGGGGAATAATACCCTTACTGCAGGGAAACTGGGTAGACAGCATCTTAACTTAGTGATCAAAGTTAACATCACCCATAATGGAATAAATTTACATCCTGCCTCCTGATATCATGCACTGAGAATACAACATCACTTTTGTGGTATTCCTGCCAAAAATGTATTACCTCAATCTAATCTGAGGAAACATTAAGAACACCCAATTGAGAGACATTCTACAAAATAACTGGCCTGTATTTGTCAAAAATATCAAGGTTATCAAGGACCGACTGAGGAACCATTCCAGATTAAAGGCGACTAAAGAGATTTGGCCATGTGTGATCCTGGAGTGGACTCTGGACTGGATTTTTTTCTTTGTCTATTTTATCTTATTTTCACTATACAGGACATTATTGGGACAATTAACAAAATTTGAATAAAGTCTGTAGATCAGAAAATAATATTTTATTAGTGTTCATTTCCTGTTTTAATAAATTATACTGTGGTTATTTTAAGAGAATGTCCTTGTTCTTAGGAAATACATACTGAAGTATTTAGGAATAAGAGGGAATCATGTCTTCAATCTACTCTCAAATATTATATAAAAGTATCACATGCACACAGAAGAATAAAGCAAATGTGGTAAAATGTTAACCGTTGTGGAATCTGGATGAAGGGAATAGAGAACAACTGCTGTACAAAGAACTCTTTGTATTATTCTTGCAACTTTCTGCATGTCTGAATTATTTCAAAATAAATAAATGTTTAAAACGTATAGAGGCAATTATTTTTTATTCTGGTAGGAACAAACATTACCATCTTAACCATTTTTTGGTGTACAGCTCAGTAAGGTTAAGCATATTTCACATTGTTGTGAAACAGAGTTCCAGAACTTTTTCATCTTGCAAAACTAAAACTCTGTACCCATTAAACGACAACTCCCTATTCCCCTCCCCCAGCCCCTGGCAACCATCATTCTACTTTTTGTTTCTGTACATTTGAGTACTCTAGATACATCATGTAAGTGGAATTGTACAGTATCTTTCTTTTTGTGACTGGCTTATTTCATTTAACAAAAGTCCTCAGGATTCATCCATGTTGTAGCATGTGATGAGATTTCCTTCATTTTTAAGGCTGAATAATATTCCATTGTAGACTGCACTTTCTTTATCCATTCACCTGTAGATGGGCATCTGGGTTGCATTCACCCCCTTTGAATATCTTACTTGATTGTCTACAAAATTGAAGATATTCACCACTAGGGAAAAAATAAAGTGCTAGAGAAAAAAATGTTTAAAAGTTTGGGGATGTATATTCACTAAGATGAAAAATTTAAACAAGCTGAATCAGAAAACTAAATAAGTATGCTGGACCAAATTCTCAGTATTCTACTGCTATACATAGATGCTATTTCAGAGTATATGTTATATAGGTTCTGGTGCAATATCAAAAATATTTTTAAATATTGTAATTGGAAAAGTAGAAGATAGTTATACCTACCAAATGATTACAACTGAAGGTGACTTGCCATAGTTTAGAAATGTTGATGTATTTTTCAAAATTATTATAAAGATGATTTAGTATTTTATGTAGCTTTTTAGAATATCTTTTATTTTAACATGGCAAAGGAAATGCAGAAATGATTTTAATATACATTTCCATGCAGTCACTGCATAGATATTTTAAGAGAAGTGATACATTTAACAATTCATTTAAAAGCAGGAAGGAAATATCACTAGAGTCATTATTTGAATAAGTTTTGTGCAGTTGTCATTGAAATTTAATACTTTCTATGTGTCTTTCATGTTTGTAAATCTCTAACTTTGCTGCATCTGGAGGCTGCATTGATAGTTTTATTTTTAGAAATGATTACATTAACCTGGGAGAAACTACCTTAACCAAGCAATTAAGGTTGTCAGTGTCATGTTTCCATCTTGTATCCCTTTATACGACTCAATGAGAATGTCACTTCGGCTCTGTGGGAATCTTACCCAAAACTTATACTTATTATTGAATGTTTCATGAGAAAACATCAGACAAATTCAAACTGAGGGAGAGTCTACAAAAATACCTGACCAGAACTCTTCAAAACTGTCGAGGACATGAAAAAGGGGGAAAGTCTGAGAAACTGTCACAGTTCTGGAGCGACTAAGGATAACCGACAAGTAACATAGTATCTTGGAGGGAATCCTGGAAGAGAAAAAAAACATTAGCGGTGAAACTAGTGAAACCCAAAAGATGTCTATAGCTTCCTTAATAGTAATATACAATGTCAGTTTCTTAGTTTTGATAAATGTATGGCAGTTATAAGATGTTAAATTTAGAGGAAACTGGGTGAAGGGTATATGAAAACTCTGTACTATACTAAATTTACAAATTATTCTAAAATAAAAAATTTAACAGATTCTATTAATATAAATTTATCCATAAGATTGCTAAAATCTAACTTGCTTTGAAAGTTGAACACTTATTCACTCAAAAATATTTAAAGTGCCTCTCTGCTATGTGTCAGTTCAGAAAGGACTAAGTTAGCCCACTGAATACATTATTAAACAGAAGCGCTCAGCTTATTATTAGCCCAGATGGCATCCCATTTTCTACTTTCAAGACCAGAGGGGAGAAAATTTTTGAAAGCTTTTGTTGGAAGTGGAGGAAACCAGATAATGAAACTACAGACATAAAATAACAATCAGTGACGATTCCATTCAAACATGGAGTTTTGAAGAATATTAACTATTAAGAAGTTGGACTGATGACCTGGAAAATAACCTCTGATTGAGGAAAAAAGGCTACACTATTTAGGGCCACATATAACAATCACAAAGATAAAATCCTTTACTTCCTGTCATCTGTATAACTTTAAATTGTATTTAGAAAAGCTATATAATGTACAATTTAAGTCACAATCAGGAAGGCAGCGACTGAAAAAGGAAAGACATTCTTTTACTGAAATAAAGTGATAAAATAGGAGAAGAAAATTCCAGGACTGGCATACTTAGAAGTACATAATTTTAAAACTCTGTGCTTAATCTTAAGATCAGTATTTTTGGGGGTCGGCTGCAGTGGCTCATGCCTGTAATCACAGCACTTTGGGAGGCCAAGGTGGGTAGATCACCTGAGGTCAGGAGTTCGAGACCAGCCTGACCAATATGGTGAAACCCCGTCTCTACTAAAAATACAAAAATTAGCCAGGCATGGTGGCAGGCGCCTGTAATCCCAGCTACTTGGGAGGCTGAGGCAGGAGGATTGCTTGAATCCAGGAGGTGGAGGTTGCAGTGAGCCGAGATCACACCACTGTATTCCAGCCTGAGTGACAGAGCGAGATTCTGTCTCAAGAGAAAAAAAAAAAAGCCAATATTTTTAGCTCAAATCATTTACCATAAGCCAATTTTGCTAATACCTGAGAATACTTTTGTTGTTGTTTTTAAGGTAAAAGTCTAACTAAGCCCACCAATAATGAAATTGCCAAAGTATGTTTAGTGACTTTTTAGTGGTTAGACAGTAAAATGAAATATCATGTAGAAATAACCTCCTATTTAGACCTGTAGTCTATACTTGATCATCTACAGCTATCTACATTGAGTTACATGTTCCATTCATAATCTAGAAATTTTCTTCTGCTGTTCAGCTACTATATTACCTACTTGGATTATATTAGTAGCCAGGACTCTGCTAAATATGTGGCTACCTTGTGAGACAGGCTTACCCTGTGAGAGACCAAGATAGAGGGTTATTTAGGACAGTTGTACCCAATTCACTACAAAAATAAATCAGGTCCAACAACGATGATGAAAACATGGCCCAGGTTAAGTATTTTCTCATATATTCAACAAAAAATAAAGGGAAAAATATAAATTTGAAACCAATAGAATTAAACTCCAAATGAAATAGAGTAATTCCAGTTTTGATAATGAAGTTTCAGAATACATACACTAGCCACAAATGACTTTGACCAATCATCAAGTATGCTTCACTAAAGATGAATATACTAGGGGCAAATTCTTTCTTAGGTAGCAGAAAGAAATTGTGAAAATGATTTTGTATATAACATAACCTAACAGCCTCCTGGCTGGGCTCTGTCACCCCATGCAGTAGCGTGATCTCGGCTCACCGCAACCTCCTCCTCCTGGGTTCAAGCGATTCTCCTGCCTCAGCCTCCCGAGTAGCTGAGATTACAGGTCCCCGGCACCATGCCTGGCTAAATTTTTTGTATTTTTAGTAGAGACGGGGTTTTTCCATGTTGGCCAGGCTGGTGTCAAACTCTTGACCTCAGGTGATCCGCCGGCCTCGGCCTCCCAAAGTGCTGGGATTACAGGCATGAGCCACTGTGCCCGGCCTCTTTTCATGTTTTTAAATTAGTCTCCCCTTTTTGAGGAAACTGAGGCCTAACGAGTTGTAATAATAGCCAGTATTTATTGTAGGCTTTCTGGGTGTCAAGGACTCTGCATAATTTCATTTAATCCTCACCAAAATCAAACAAGCAAGCAAATTCCTCAAAGATTAGGAAACCAAGGTTAAGCCAGGGGAGTAACTTACACAAAATCATAAAATGGCAGAGGCAGGACTCATTCCTTTAACTACAGGACCAAGGAGCATGGCTAATTTTCTGGAAAACTACATGACAGCTTTGTTACAAAGTCTTAAGTTTTCTTCAATTTAACTGAAATCATTTTAATATCTAAAATATTATTAATTCAATATTTAGTTCTCTCCAAACTCCAATTTAGAGTTCAAGGGAGGGAAGGGGGGAAGTAAGATGGAGGAATTGCAGTTGAACTGCTCAGCATCAGGAAGGGGAGAAGCATCTAGAGACCTGCTCTGCTCTGGAGTCACCCCATTCTGGAATAGAAAATTGGGGCTCTGTGGTCACCTCTCTCTCTGAGCAGGCCTGGCTGTCAGGAAACGGTGGGAAAACTTGGGAATTTGGCATCAGTCAGGAAAGAAATTCGGTTTTCACTGGTGACATCTACCAAACACTTAGGGAACAATCAACGCCAATGCGATACAAATTCTTCCAGAAAATGTAAGTGAGAACACTTCCCAGCTCATTCGGTGAGGCCATCACTAGGATCCCGATACCAAAACCAGACAAAGCCATTACAAGAAGAGAACTCTACACAAATATCATTCATGAACGTAGATGCAAATGTGTCTTATGTAGTATTAGATCAAATCCAGCAACACAGAAAAGAACAGTAGGACTGTTTGTATTTGCTTTAAATTTTCATTTTTAATGATTTCTATGCCTAGTGCAATGTCTGTAATCTTTTCTCTTTTCCTTTGCCCAGGCCAGCAAAGGAGGTGGCAAAGCTTCCTTTAATAGCCAATGACATTTCCACAGCAGTCACATGGAGTGGGCAGAAAGCACCCCATTTTCCGTATGACTCTTAGAACAGTGGTCCCCAGCCTTTTTGGCGCCAGAGACCAGTTTCATGGAAGACAGTTTTTCTCTGGCTGCAGGGTGGGGGTAAGGATGGTTTAGGGATGATTCAAGTGCATTACATTTTTTGTGTATTTTATGTCTATTCTTATTACATTGTAATATATAATGAAGTAATTATACAACTTGCCATAATGTAGAATCAGTAGGAGCCCTAAGCTTTTTTCCTGCAACTAGACAGTCCCATCTGGGGGTGATGAGAGACAGTGACAGGTCATTAGGCATTAGATTCTCATAAAGAGCACACAACCTAGATCCCTCGAATGCACAGTTTACAATAGGGTTCATGCTCCTATAAGAATCTAATGCCACTGCTGATCTCACAGGAGGCAGAGCTCAAGCAGTAATGCCAGCGATGAGGAGAGGCCGTAAATACAGATGAAGCTTCGCACTTGCTAGCCTGCTGCTCATCTACTGCTGTGCAGTGGGGGGTTGGTGTTGAGGATCCCTGTCTTAGAACATGTGTTGATTCTATCATTGCACTGCACAGCGCATTATTTTCACACTTGACATTATTTTACTTTCATTATGTTAGGTATGTTGATCTTCTGAACTTTAAGAAACAGAAATTTAAGTATTTCTCCCAATATTTTGCTGATGCTTTTATGTGACCCGTCTCACTTAATCAGAGAACAGGTATTACTCCATTTTACAGCTCAGAAAATTGAGTCTCTGGTTGTGACTTGGCCTTCATATGACTTGCAAGGTCAGCATTAAAATCCACACAAGTGCACTTCTCTGGCCTATGAAGCCGAAGGTTGGCAACATTCACCAATCACATTTGCATTTTGCCTGTGTGGACGTTGCATAAAGAACTTTGAACAAGAACTTGTAGGATGATCTTGCAATGGAATGCGAAATCTTGGAGGCTGAAAACAAATGAACTACTGATTAATTTGGTTCATAAGCTTTCAGAGAAAGCATTGTTTCACTTCTCTCTCAAAATATCTGAAACATTGTCATATTAAAACATATACTTGGTTTATTTAAAATACAGTATATACGCATCCTTCTGTATGAAAATCTCTGTGGCATGATACAGCTTGTTACTCAGGTTAAACACTTTCCTTCCTTTGTATCTGAAATTACGTGTTACTTTACAAGAACCTTGAGGAGGGTACTGCCTTAATATTTGTCCTGGGACATTGAGATGGTATTATTATAATTAGCAAGATTCAAAGGATTTCAGGTAATTAGAGCATATAGTGTTTTAAAAAATAAGAAGCGGCCGGGTGCGGTGGCTCACGCCTGTAATCCCAGCACTTTGGGAGGCCGAGGCTGGCCAATCACGAGGTCAGGAGATAGAGACCATCCTGGCTAACATGGTGAAACCCCGTCTCTACTAAAAATACAAAAAAAATTAACCGGGCTCGGTGGCGGGCGCCTGTAGTCCCAGCTGCTCGGGAGGCTGAGGCAGGAGAATGGCATGAACCCGGGAGGCGGAGCTTGCAGTGAGCCAAGATCGCGCCACTGCACTCCAGCCTGGGCAACAGAGCGAGACTCCGCCTCAAAAATACAAATAAAAATAAAAAAAATAAGAAGAAAGGATTTAGTAGAATTTAAAGAGAGGCAGAACTTCCTAATATCTTTCTAGTAACCTACTTGTCCAAATAAAAATACCTGCTAAACATCATTTGGGGAAATAACCTGAATAGTTAATTAGTATCTTGAATTGACAAAGTAGGCAGAATAATATTAATATTTATCCTTTGAAGTGCAACTAATGGAGTCTCGGTCTATTCATACTGGAGGTTCATATCAAAGTTTAATTTTCTTGGTTAGTTTAAAATATCTCATTAATATTTTAACTAATTCTAAAAAACTGCCACACTTGAATATTTTTAGGTATTATTTTTAGATAACAAAAGCCATGGCCACTCATTAAAATAAAGTTCTAAAATTAAGTAAAGTCAGATAGTTTGGTTTTTGTTTTTGTTTTTGTTTTTTTGAGACAGGGTCTTGCTCTGTTGCCCAGGCTGAAATACAGTGGTATGATCTCGACTCACTGCAACCACCTCCCAGGTTCAAGCGATTCTCCTGCCTCAGCCTCCCAAGTAGCTGGGACTACAGGCGTGTGCCACCATGCCCGGCTAGTTTTTTGTATTTTTAGTAAAGATGGGGTTTCACCATGTTGGCCAGGCTGGTCTCGAACTCCTGACCTCGTGATCCGCCCACCTTGGCCTCCCAAAGTGCTGGGATTACAGACATGAGCCACCGCGCCTGGCCCAGATAGTTCTTTTCTTTAAAATTTCTTTTTGTAAATACCTACCAGCCAAAACAATCACGGCCAACATGAGTGTATGTCCTTCTGCGTTATTTTTCTGTATAGATTTGGTGTGCATTTAATATTCTTGTAATAATATTCTGCTGGTTGTTAAAACTTTATTCAGCAGTGAAGCAATGAGGGAGAGGAGGAGATAAGACATGACCCTAAAGTCTCTGCCAGCTCCATCAGCACCTTGGGCAGGTTCTGTCTGCAATCCGTTCTTTTCTTAGATGATTTTTGATGAGTGAGGGGGTTGTTGAGCCCCCAGCTGCTGTTTCCTCAGAGGCCTGCTTGCTCTTGGGTAAAACATGGGGACAAAGGCTGACAGTGCTTTGAGGTAGGTGCCTACTCCCTTAGGGCTGGAGTATTTGAAAACATCTACACAGGACTCGCTTACGTGCTGCTTACATATTTTTCCTGCCATTGAGTCAATGTGACACTTCATTGCCACAGTAGTCGGGCAGGAGAGCTGCAAACAGAAACACAAACGGGAGAGCTGAGAGGCAGCCAGGCAATGTCCTCAACTGACCACAGTCTCATTATTAAAGAAGATAGAAAGGTTATTTAAGCCAGAGGAATCAAATAGTCCCAGTGGATGAGGGATGGAATAGTGACTAGTGAGCTCCTTTTGTAGTTTACTTCTTTTGGGGACAGCATCCACTGAAGGCTTGCATAGCTCTGAGAAACCTGCAATGTGAAGATTAGGCCAAGGCAAAATGGCCGACTCTTAACAAAGTTGACTTGCAACCCGTGTAATTGGAATTTGATGGGGGGAAAGCGTGGCACAACAAATCAAAGCATAAGTCTCTAACCTCTTGTCCTTATGATCTTCAAATAGGATTCCAGATCTAAAAGCCTCTTATATGACCATGAATTTAGATCTTGCCTAGAAAACAGCAAGAGTGCATGAGGGACATTAAAGAGGAGGTCTGGCTTTTAATAAATCTTTTGTTCAACTTCTCAGTGCATGTTACGTTCTGCTATCTTTGCTTTTACCTTAAAAATGATTATTCGCAAATTGAGGGATATCGTACAAGATCTGTACTCTTCAAAATGCCAATGTCATAAAAGACAAGAAAAGACTGACGAATTGTTCCAGATTAAGGGAGGATAAGGAGACTGACAATCTGAATGCAACACATAATCCAGGAGGTTTTCTTTTACTATAAAAGACACTAATGGAACAATTGGTATAATATGAATACGGTCCAGATATTAGATAATAGTACAGTAATGTGAGAAAATGTTAACATCTAAGGACTCATATGAAACTATATGAAAAGTGTTTGTACTATTATTTTCTGAAGTCCAAAATTCTTTCAGATAAAAAAATATAAATAAAAGCCTTTAATTGTTAAAAAAAAAAAAAGTCTAAGATGGTTTTATTAACATCATATAGGCCAGGTGCAGTGGCTCACTCCTGTCATGCTAGCACTTTGGGAGGCCAAGGTGGGTGGAGCTCGTGAGTTCAGGAGTTCAAGACCAGCCTGGGCAACATGGCAAAACCCTGTCTCTACAAAAACTATAAAAATTAGCCGGATGTGGTGGCACATGCCTGTAGTCCCAGCTACTCAGGAGGCTGAGAGGTGGGAGTATTCCTTGAGCCTGGGAGGTCAAGGTTGCAGTGAGCCGTGATTACACCACAGCACTACAGGCTGTGTGACAGATGGAGACCCTGGCTCAAAAAGAAAAAAAAAACACACACACAAAATATTACAAGGCACCACTGTAAATACCTAGGATAGTTTCAATTATTGATAATATGTGTTTTACTTTTCATGACATACACTAACATTCTAATGGCAAAATATAGTTTTTCAGTTATAATAAGGAACAATCTAACTGGCCTTACAATATGAATATGACCTGGAGCAGCACATCCCATCAGTCATCGGCTAGCAAGAATTGTCTCCGAAGAAAATTCATTTACACAGCAGGATGTCAAATGGATGACAAAGGCAGGTAACATAGGCAAGCAATTTAAAGGAATCATATCATTTTTCCACTGTACATTTGAATATCACTTTTCTTCCACTGTACATTTGAATATCACTTTTCTAAGTATTTTTGCCTTGTTATCTCTTTTTATACTTTGCTTATATATACCATTTTTGGCTTGCCATTTTTCAAGAAAACATTTTCACAGCTAGATGAGATTTTTAAAATATATATTTGAAGCTGGTTAAAAACAACTACAATCTGAGAAAGACCTCTTATTGACTAAAGTGGAGCTTAAAAAGGGCGAGGAGGATTTGGTTTTTCTCCAAATGCCTAGAAATGTAAGTGATGCTTATTTTTAATCTATCGCAATCCTGTATCTAAGACCTTCCTTGGACATCTATGATAAATCAAAATATCTTTATCATGACAAGAACAGTGATATCCACACGGGTGGAATCTTGATTTCATGAGTATGTATTTGACATAATTTATTATGAAAAAGTGCATTAAAACTTTGTATTACAAGTCTTTCCATATAAATTAGACCCCAAGATCAAGAGATTTGGTGTTTGTCTTCCTTACATCTGCCATTGGTAGCCCCAACTTTCCAGAGAAAAAGCAACAACTGTTAGAAATGTTATAGATATACAAAGGGTATGCTAAATCAACCAGTGATGTATGTTGTGAAAGTGACAAGCTTTTGATCAAGATAGAAAACAAGATAAAAACTATGAGTGTTTTAGGATGAGGCATCTTCTCATTAAAGTTCAGTTACATTGTCTCTGCCCAGCTTTTTTACTGCTACTGACATTGGCATAGTTTATAGCACTTGGTATGCAAACCTTACCCTCCTTCAGTTATTCAATGTTGTGTCCTTGCTGTGTTCTCTGAAATTGTGATTATTTAAAAATGATTTGAAAATGAAGGTCTCCTATCTTCCTGGCAATCTCTCAATGGCTATTCATATCTAGCACCCTCTATCAAATGTTTTCCTCTGTTTCTCCACTCCTCCCCTCTTCTCTCACCTGGTTCAGAATTCATGGACAAGATTGCATGAGAAGCCACAGGCGTTCCAGGGTAAGGAGAAGCAGACTGGTTCCTCCCTACCTACACTGATGTCCGGACCTCAGTACTATGCTTCCCTCTAAAACAGACATTTCTGTTCTCAGAGCTCAGGAACAGAGCAAAGATTAGGTACAGGCTGTGGATATTTCTCAGGTTGCCAAAAGCAAGAGATTCTGCTCTTTCTTGGGTTCAGATTTGCTGGAGAACAGGAGTCCAAGCACGTGCTCCTCAGTGGTTGGTGTAAAGCCGGTGCCCACTAGGAGTTGAGCCAGATAGGTACCTTGAAGCCCAGAGAACAAACCAAATCTCTCATTGACCTACCTAGTTTTTGTGTAGTTGCCCATGGTAATTCCTTAGTCTTAGCTCTTGACAGAGTAAGGTGGAAAAGACCTCAGGTATCTCACTTGGGTCTGAGTTTTAAAGAAAGTAGAAACTACCCTCCCCACCCACCCCACAAGGCCAGTGCAGAGGCAATAGTATTAAATAGTAATTCCAAGAGAGTAATTCTAGAGAAAGGTGAAATGTCCAGCTGCCCAAACTACATGGAATGTTTACCTCTTATCTCCCACCTTGGAAGATCTGGTTTTTAATTTCATTCAGGAAGACAGAAATTTTTGTGTACTCTCACACGTTTCACATCTCGATGCATTTTCTATATCGTGGGCAAGTTCAAATGCATATCTATTAATGTTAACCTTGGAAAAACCTGTTAACTCATCAACTGAGGTTCAGGCTTGAGTTGGAGCCTCAGGCAGGTTGGTTGTCTATTCTCTATTCTGTGGCTTCCAACTGCATCCCTAGCATCAGTGAGTCCCCAACCTCATTCAAAACTAGAATGTTGGTGAACTCTGCTATGCATGGATCAGCACCTATGTATCACTACCCTTGATAAGTAACTTGAAAACACATGCCTAGTGATCATTTCCATAAGTAAAAGATAGGCATCAAAAACATTGTTGTTAAACAAAATGTACCAAGTTGGAAATTTTCTCCCAGCTCTGAGCATCTCTCAATGAAGTGACATATGCTAAACAAGTAAGTATATCACAAAATGTGACCTTTCGGGGCATCTTAGTAGTGAGAAAGAAGACAAACGTAAGAAAGGTTAGTAGTCCAGAGAAGAAAAGAAGAGAACTGAGAAACAGTAACAGTTGGAATTATTTTTGTGTGGTTGTTGTTCTTTCTGGTTATAACTTTCCTAATAGTCATAATACCAGGTGTAGATTTGGAACTCTGCATCTAAGTCTCTCTTGCTCTCTTAATATATTTCTGGAAATTAACATGCAGTATTTGATTATAACATGATCAATATTTAGAGCCCATCATATGCAAAATACAACAGTGAAACATCAATACTAAATAGAAATGTCTGATAAAATTATAGGTACTTCATTTTTTGCCTTATACTTTTCTGTCTTTTCCAAGTATTCTGCAATGAACAGTAACTCTCATAACTAGAATTTTTTTAACTGCCTGCTAATTAAAACAATGCCGTTTCAGATCTCCCAGAGTTTTTAACATGAGTGCTGCCTATTCCTGCTTCATTCCTTCTTTTTCTCTTCAAACAGCCAGTTTCAGAAATGAGATGTTCTGGTTTGATGGTAGGCCAGGATCAAATTAAACTACTCCTGAATTTCACAAGCCTAATATTTCAAATGAGAGATTTCGGCTCATTTGACATATTCTGACATACTTGTGCTTGATGAAGCGTTACTTATGTGAACCATTAGCTTGAATAATGTGTGAAAGCAAAACGACGGTTTTCTTAGGCAGTCACTAATTGTTCTTCCCTCAGTGCTTCTACAAATGAACGTTGAGAGGCAGAGAGAAGGGTGTGGCAGGTGATGAAGGCTGTCCTTCTCTGGAGACCCAGCATAGGGTTTCTGCAGCAGTGCACGCAGTGTTGAGAATGCAATGCACAGAGATAGGTACCCAGCCATCCAGATCAGACCCAGTGCTCAATTAGAAGGAAGATTTTGCAGCCAAATGATCATCACATCCACACAAATACCATCTAGTGCTCAGGCTTGAGCCCTAGTATGTGAGACAGAGAAAATCTGTGGTGCTTGGGTGTGTCTGAACAGCTAGGACTCCACTGGGTTAGCCAACTCTACCGCCTAGTTATGGTTTCTATTTTTAAGTTCTATATTCATACAGCTGACCTTTTTTTTTCCACTATGCTGGTTAATTTTAATGCTGTCTTTAAAAGATGAGAGCTAATTGAGAGAAAAAGAGAGCAGACACAGATAACTTGGGCATCTCTCTGGCTTCAATCACGGCTCAATCCAATATAGTTCCCACCCTGGGTGTTCAGAGTCTCTTATTTGGAGTTAGACCCAGCTGGGGCTTGAAACTGGCTCCAGACATTCAGCAGCATTAGCAGATGGTGGAATCCTCGAGGAAGTAATTCTACTGCGGGTTTTCTATTCCCTAACCAGGTCTTTTGAGCATAATGTGCTTTCTCACCAGCTCACTCAGCCTCCTCATTCTGTAACTAACCAGTCTCTCCTTAGCTCTACTCAAGGAATAAATTACAAAACAGAGATGGAGAGAAAAGACAGAGAGAGAAAGCGAGGAGAGAGAGGGGTCATGGTCCAGTATATTCCATACATGCTAGTGGGAAGCCAGTATTTTTTTTTTTTTTTTTTTTTGCTTCCCAGTCATAAGGATTTCTTACTGCCCGCCCCTCCCACCCCCAAGTGCCATTTTCCTATTTTTAGATTTGTTTTTGTTTTAAGAAATCCTTCTCTTCAGTCTTATCTGGGGATTCTTAATTTCAAAACAATTGAAATCTTCACCAACAATCCTATAGCAGAAGCACTATCTGGGTTTGGATTAGAAATATCCCTGTCACGAGCACAGTGGCTCACACCTGTAATCCCAACTCTTTGGGAGGCAGAGGCAGGAGGGTCGCTTGAGCCTGGGAGTTTGAGACCAACCTGAGCAACATAGCGAGACCCCCATCTCTACAAAAAAATACAAAAATTAACTGGGTGTCGTGGCACCTGCTTGTGGTCCCAGCTACGCTGGAGGCTGATGCGGGAAGACTGCTTGAGCCCAGGAGTTCAAGGCCACAGTGAGCTATTTTCACATCACTGCCTGCCCTCTAGTCTGGCAACAGAGCAAGACTCTGTCTCTGAAAAAAATTTAAAAAAAAAATTCTTGTAAATCTTCTACTTCCAACTATTTTGCAAATGACAATTGTTAAAAATAGGTCGGGGCGGTGGCTCACACTTATAATCCCAGCACTTTGGGAGGCCAAGGCGGGCAGATCACTTGAGGTCAGGAGTTCGAGACCAGCCTGACCAACATGGCAAAACCCTGTCTCTACTAAAAAAGCAAAAAACTAGCCGGGTGTGGAGGCGCGTGCCTATAATCCCAGCTACTCGGGAGGCTAAGGTAGGAGAATTGCTTGAACCAGGGAGTCGGAGGCTACAGTGAGCCAAGATCATGCCATTGCACTCCAGTCTGGGCAACAAGAACACAACTCTGTCTAAACAACAACAACAACAACAACAACAAAACTATGAAAAATGTGGGGTTTTGTTTGTTTTTTGTTTTGTTTGAGAAAGGGTCTCACTCCCTTCGGCCAAGCTGGAGTGCAGTGGTGAGATCATGACTGATTGAAGCCTGGACTTTCCGGGCTCAAGCCATCCTCCCACCTCAGCACCCTGAGTAGCTGGGACTACAGACACATGCCATCATGCCTGGCTAATTTTTTATATTTTTAGTAGAGACGGGGTTTTGCCATTTTGCTCAGGCTGATCTCAAACTCCTGGGCTCAAGGGATCTGCCTGCGTCGGCCTCCCAGGGCTCTGGGATTACAGGCATGAGCCACCACGCCTGGCCAAAAAGTTTTAAATAAAATAAACATGTCAGATTTTACCTATGCTTCTACAAACTATTTTACAAGCTTAGATTTTTTTTAAAAACAATGAAATCATACTTGCAAAAGAAAAATCCCTGCTAAAACCAAAAATATAAGTTATTTTTAAAGTAGTCCACAAAGTGGGTATTTGATTTGGGTGTTTGCTTGTTTTATTTTTGTTTATTTTTTTTTTCTTGGCCAACCAATATTTTCCCATTCTACTCATTTCCACACCTGGTCCCATTGATTCTATGAGTTTCCAGTTAGCCAGCTTTAGTTTCTATTGTTCATAAACAAAAATACTAACCAATATAACTGGTCTCCCTATTGCCCCTCGCCTCTTCTTCCTCTTCTGAAACTTCTAGCAATTAAGCATAAAGTAGACAAGGAATGAACCAAACGCTATCTTCCAGATAAATTCCCCAGATTATTAGTAAACTGGAATTCAGGGAATAGACACTGCAGTTAATACAAGAAGGGACTGTTTCAGCCCACAATAGCATGAGGTGTATTTATAAGACAGAAAGATGTGAGAGTGCACCTGTTCCTCTGCAACAGTGGGGGTTAGGACTTGGACAGTTTACAGTTTTACTCAGTCAGCTTTAGCAAAGAACTGTGTGTGGGAGGATCCCTCCTTTTTTTTAGCCTTGGGCTCTGATATCGTACCTGGTTGTTCAGAAATAAAGGCCACTAACAGATCCTTGGGACTCGTGAAGGGGGGTAGGGACAGGAAAAGTCATCATTAAGCAGTGAAGGCACTGACCTTATAGCTCCCCTTACATACACAGGGACATTCAAATGCTTTTGTGAATATTATTATCTTTGCTGCGCTTCCCAACAATGCTGGGTGGAGACAGAGCAGATATTGCCGTCTCCATTTTACTGTTGACAACACCAAGCTTCAGACAGATGAAGTAAGTTTTCTCTTTTTTTTTCTTTCGTTGTTTTCTTTTTGTTGTTGTTGTTGTTTAGAGACAGGGTCTTTTGCTCTGTCGCCTAGGCTGGAGTGCAGTAGGGGGATCACAGCACACTGCAGCCTCAAACTCCCAGGCTCAAGTGATCCTCCCACCTCAGCCTCCCGTGTAGCTGAGACTACAGGCAGGCGCCACCACGCCTGGCTAATTTTTTGTATTTTGTGTAGAGATGGGGTTTCGCTGTGTTGCGAAACCGGGCTGGTCTCAAACTGCTGGGTTCAGGCGATCCTCCTGCCTTGGCCTCCCAAAGTGCTGGGATTACAGGTGTGAGCCATCGAGCTGGCCTGAAGTAAGCTTGCTAAGTTTCCACGGCTGAAACCCACATCATCTGGCTCCTATAAAGAAATCAAAAAGGTAGGCTATGTAATATATTGGCAAAGAGGAACAAGCGGTAAATGAGTGAAGGGTTGTAGACCTTTAATAGCTAATATTGCAGTAATGCCACCTGTTAGGTCAGGAGATGAGCACCTTACCTTAAGACGAGGACAACATCTGGTTGCCTGTGAGAAAGGACAGGCAGGGTATCAGGTGCTGCATGAATGTTTAATGAATGAGTGAGATAAGACAGGAGGTAGAATGAGCAACCTGAGAGAGGGCCTGGTACCCTGTAAGGCGTTTTGATTCAGCAGAACGAGTAAGGAGAAGCCCTTCCGGAGTGTAACACACCAGCACTAGACCAAGACACCTGGCTCACTGGTCAGCTGCAAAAACTTTCATACTCAGATTTTGTTTTTCTCAATGATGAGGTCTTAATAAGGAACAACAATTCTGCCTCCCAGCAACCCACTGTGGCTAATCCTGGTGGAAAAGAGTTTTCTTTTTCTCTTTTTTTTCTTTTTCTTTTTTTTTTTTTGAGACAGGGTTTTTTGCTCTTCTCGCCCAAGCTACAGTGCAGTGACACAATCTCAGCTCACTGCAACCTCCGCCTCCTGGGTTCAAGCGATTCTGCTGCCTCAGCCTCCCAGGTAGCCGGGATTACAGGTGCCCGCCACCACGCCTGGCTATTTTTTTTTTTTTTTTTTTTTTTTTTTAGTAGAGACGGGGGTTTCACCATGTTTGCCAGGCTGGTCTCGAACTCCTGACCTAGGGTGATCCACCCATCTCGGCCTCCCAAAGTGCTGGGATTACAGGCGTGAGCCACCATGCCCGGACGAGAACAGTTTTCTTTAGGCTTTGGGTTGCTCCTTTTCCTTTTTGCTTTCACAACCGAAATGCGTGCTCAGAGTGATCCAAGATATTTGAAGAACAGTGGCAGCTTGGAGGTGTTTAATCACCGTAAATTCGAGATGGCAGAAAGGCGTCCCCGCCTGGAGCCCCGGGCGATCGCTCACTCTGAGCAGCGTCGCCCAGCGGGCAGAGGCGGCTGGTGTGTTCCGGGGTCTCCCTCCCTTCCCGCAACACTCGGCGCCCGCAAGCTGCCACCTCCCGGGGCGGCCAGGGAAACTCAGCCGGCTCTGGGAGGCGGGGGGCGCGGTCGAGGGGCGCCGCTATTGGCTGATCGGGCGGGGGAGGAGGGGCAGGGAGGCCGTGATTGGCGGGGACCCGAGCTGAAGGGGGCGGGGCCGCTATATCAGCAGAGTCCCTGTCGCGGCGCAGGCAGTTGGGCTGCTGGAGTGCGGCGCCACCGCGGAGGACAGGGGGAGCTGGCGGGCAGCGGGTGAGGGGGTGGCGGGGACGCGAGTGGCGGCCGCGGGGCTCCGGACAAGGGTCCGCAGAGCTGCAGCCTTCTAGGGCCAGCCCTCTCCGAGTCCGGGGCTGGGTCCCAGCAGTGACAAGGCGGCAGCCCCGCGCACACCAAAGAGAAGGCGGCTGTGGCGGCAGCGGCAGCCCCAGCCATGCTGTGTTATGTGACGAGGCCGGACGCGGTGCTGATGGAGGTGGAGGTGGAGGCGAAAGCCAACGGCGAGGACTGCCTCAACCAGGTGAGGGCGATGGGCAAGAAGGGGCCCTGGCGGGTCCGGCGAGGCCGAGGGGCCTCGCAGCGACGCCTGGCACTCTGGCGCGCCGCCTACTAGGGGCCGGGAGGCACTGCGGCGGCAGCCGGGGGGAGCGCGTCCCCTCCTCTCCACGGGCGTGGGGCGCGCGGTCTCCTCCTGGCGCGCGTGGGGTGCGCGGAGAAAGCGTGCAGCGGGGGTCCCCAGCGCTGAGGGCCGGGCGCAGCCCGCAGCCGGGGTCCACCCCCCAGCGCCCCATCATCCCCCCAACCCAGCACTTTCCCGGAAGAAGGCGGCTCCGCACACCTGCCGCAGGTATATGCGTGATGCCGCCTGTCGGGTCCCCGCGGCGCCTGGCAGTGCCACCCGCGTGCCAGGATGGGATGGAGTGGCTCGAAGCAGTCTCAGGCCCCAGGGGTTCTTGGCAGACAAGCCGGGCCCTTGTCTCACGCTGCTTCTCAGGCTGCTGCTCTCAAATGCACCGTTCACCTGCATCTCCGGGTTTGCGGGGGACGGGAGGAATAGGTTTGGGTCATCTACTGCTCGGTTGTTTTTAAGCATGTGTTTCCTTAACAGTGAGGGAGATCGGTGCCAAATAGTGCATAGGTGGTATGGCAGACAGCACATGTGATCCCAGGAAAACGCTGTGCCCTCAACCCCTCTAGCTCTGAGATGTTTGGGAATCCGCTTGTGAAGCTTAGCTGACACTTGTGGCGTGTTCCCTCAATGTGTTTGATTTTTGGAGTCCAAATGGTTAAAATTGCCCAGATAATAGGTCGCCAAAAATCAGCTGTGCAGAGTATGCTGGTGGAGGGAATTCCGGTGATTGGAATACGAAGGAAAATACCCTGTAGTTTCCCCTCCTCATCTTTTGGAAGGCTACTTTTGAGGACTCCTTTTTTCTCTATTGCAATTGGTCATGCCCTAGACGTTAAAAGGAATTATGAGCCTCCATACTAGAGCTCGTGGTTTGGTATCATTGGAGCCGTGGAACTTTGTTTTTCCAGTTTAGATCAGGAATTGTAACACCATTGAACTTTGTAAAAAGTACCAGCAATCTTAGCCTCAGGGAGCCGTTGGGTTTGCTTTGATACGTACCATTTGCTCATCCAGGCTGCATTCCTTTTTGTTTTAGGTGTGCAGGCGACTGGGAATCATAGAAGTTGACTATTTTGGACTGCAGTTTACGGGTAGCAAAGGTGAAAGTTTATGGCTAAACCTGAGAAACCGGATCTCCCAGCAGATGGATGGGCTAGCCCCTTACAGGCTTAAACTGAGAGTCAAGTTCTTCGTGGAGCCTCATCTCATCTTACAGGAGCAGACTAGGTAACGTGAGCTAAAATAAACCAATGTCAAATAGACCTTTGGTTCCCTTTAGAAGGGCCGCTGCACCTTCCCAGAGATACTCACAGGCAAGTTTGTTTTGATGCGGAGTTCCATCTTAACTTAGGTTTTCCATGCAGGTCCTTTTGTTGAGGTGAAGGGGGAGCTACCTACTTGGTCCGAGTGCATTTTCCAGTTCTTCTTTTAGTTTTTCTTGTCTTTATAAACTTGATGGGTGAGCAGGGTTGAATTCTTACAAACACTTGAGATAAGTGCTACCCCAGGAAAAAAAAAAAAAAAAAAAAAAAGAAACCACCCTACCCGACTGACTGACTTCCTGATAGCAGCATCTAATGCCCGATAGTAACCTCTGCCTCAGCAGTGTTACTATAGGTCATTGCAGACTGTTCTAACAGAAAGCAGGAAACAGTTCCTCTTGGGTTACTTAAACTTGGTCAGTTTCTTCAGCCTAGTGTCAGATTACAGTGTGCAGCCAAGAGCTCTGTTT
This sequence comes from Pan paniscus, assembly GCF_029289425.2. Lineage (NCBI taxonomy): Eukaryota > Metazoa > Chordata > Mammalia > Primates > Hominidae > Pan > Pan paniscus. Next base: position 30,798,992 of record NC_073254.2, read on the forward strand.
GACTTCATGCAGAATTTTTAAAGTTTTTAAGTTTCTTGAAAATGTAATTTCATGAACTCTTCTAAGGCTACTGTAACTGAATTCCAACCCACAGATATGTTACACACGATTGGTGAGTTTAGATTGAATTTATCTCTCTACGTTGTAAAACACCACCAGCAGTGGTAGACAACTGAAGCATGTGGTCTCATTTTTCAAACAAAATATGTTCTCCCCTGGACTGACTCTAATACTTGATTCTCAAGAATGAGCCAAACTAGGAAATTGATATTTAATATTTATTGAAAGGCAGGAGACTTCAATCTTACAGTGGTATATCAAAAAATTAAAAAGGAAAACAGCTACTTTGAAGACATAGCAAGCTTTGGATCTAAGTTCTAATGTTTTTCATAATTCTTTGGCTGAGAAATTTGCCATGCATATGAAAAATGTGATTCTAAAATTTTTAAGTAATGATGAATGAGCATTATCCTTTAAGAGTTTTTTACATGACATTTGCTTGTTTGTTTTACCAAAGGACTGATAAAAACTCATTTTGAAATACTTATCATTTGAATTTGAAATTTCCACTTTGCCTTGTAATCGAGCTTTAAAGGTTGAGGCAGATATTTAATTTTGTTTCTGAATGAAGATGGTATATTGAGTTCTTGGTACTCCTGAAAATATCTTGCAAAATATTCAAGTGATTGCATGCTTAAGGATGTTTTAGCTGTCTGTATTAATCAGAATAGACTTTTTTAAAATTATTATTTAAAGCCGATTTGTGAAAGCTTTGCGCTTCACTGTCATAACTTGCAGTCGAATACAAGATATAACACAACATATTGGAATTTTCATTGTGTAGTCCTATTATGATTTTGTAATTATTTCAAGATCTCTAGATGCAACCCAGTTTTGATGGCACAAAATTATTTTTTAAATCTTCAGAAGCTTGGAGTACCAAATAACTGCATTTAAACAATGGCTGCAGTGATAATAGCATAATACATTTGTTTTATGAATGTATTCAGACTTTATAATTGACTAGTAGATGGTCTCTACCTGTGCTTTCCTGTAATTGGGTTAGTAACTATTATCAAATCAATTTTATTCATGTAAGAAATAGAGACATTTTATGAATTAGAACTTGAATCAAATTTCCTGTCTTGGTCTCTCCTTTATTGATTCAATTGACTTGGACTCTTGAGATTCATAATAGTACTCAAAGAATGTACATACCTAGTTCAACTAGGTAATTTTAATTGATTTTAATTCTTTTTGAAATTGTATGGAAAAGTTAAGTGTGACCTTAACTTTTAACTTGCTTTTAATATGTTGGTGAATTTTACTTGGTTTCGTGGGGTTGGCTGAAATACATAACTGACACTTAAGTTTTAATAACTAGATAAAGTGATTTGTAATTAGCATTTGTACCTCTTATTTAGGACATCAGAAGCTGTACTGGGTCCAGTTTACAATTAGCATTGTTTTTACATGCATGAAACTATAGAACAAAAATATGTATGTTTACAAATGCTAGCAAATGAAGCTGGTTCGTAAACTTCTTTGATGTTTAATTATTTGTTGTAAAATACTTATATAAAATGCCATGAATATAAAATAGGTCTGTTTATGTAGTGAGTAAATTTAGCTTTGACAATCCAGTTATGAAAGGTGATTTTTTTATTCTTTTCTAAATCATGAGGGTGCATGTAGTGTAGTATACTGAAAGTATCTAGACAGTTTATTAAATGGTGCTGAAATATCCTGGCAGAGTTGTCCTCTGGGGACAATTAAGGTAGCCAAGTTGGGAAGGGCAGTTAACATATTAGTTCATATCAGATTAGGGAGGCCCTTGTGAGAATGATGGGCAGGAAGGCCTGTTTGTCATAGGACAGCACCAGGGAACCAGGCAGAAGCCCTGTATTGTAGTTTCAGCTCTGCCACCAACTACCAGCCATCCAGACTGCTATGGGCCCAGCTCTACATCCTACTTGAAAGCCTCTGAAGAGATGGTTTCTAAATTTCTCTTAGCAATAACTTTTTTCATTGCTTTTGTGTCCTCTTTATATTATTTTCCTTAATGTTTTCCTAAATATGTGTCTCTGAATACAGAAAAAGCACATCAAGTGTTTGCTTAGATTGGTAGGTAGAGTTCTGATTTGGCCTAATTTTAGATTTGATTCTTCTATCTAGATTATGCTTTGCTCTTGAATATAAGCCTCAAATGTAAAAGGAGAGTCTTTTACTTTTCAGCTGGCATATTTCAGAGATGGAGACAGCAGGTTATTTTCAGCAGATGTTTGTGATGCCATGGAATAAAATGAATAGTGAAACAAATTAATGTATTCTGGAAGTAGATCTGAAATAATAATCATCTTGGAAATTCTTGCCTTTCAAAGGCTTTGAGTTTACTGCAATTCTGACTGGATTTTGTCAACATTTCCAAAACCAGAGATTAGAGAAGTATATGCTTCATCTTCACAATGGTAATTATACCATCCACTGCCAATAAAATCTATATTTTGTTCCCGACTTAGCCACGTTTTAGCAGAGCTCTGAAGTCTTTGCTAGGAGACGTTTTGCTTAGGTAAGGCTCACCAACACATGGATTCTCTTTTCCAGAAAACAACCCCGTTCCAAGAGCTCCGTGAGTCCCAGACTAAATGTTCACAGAAATGCTATAATCCTGGATGTTAAATTTCATCCAGATTTCAGTGATGCTGGCAGTGATGAGTTTGACTCTGACTCGTCCCTTGTTAAATATGTCCTACCTTTCTGACCTCAGCTCCATCCTCAGCCCTCAGAAAAGTTTCCCTAACCTTGCTTGGGAGACTAAACTCCCCGAAGACATCATGTATCTTTCCTTTATAGCATTTAATGAGCTTATAATACTACATATACTTACGTGGTAATTTGTTTATTATCAGTCACTCTAATAACCTAAACTCCATTAAACAGGGAGCTTATCGACATTGTATCCCCAGAGTCTAATAAGTGTCTGTTGCATATTTGTTGAATCATAGAATTAAGAACTTGGAAGTAAACAAAAATGGGGTTAACTGATAACTACTAATATAAGCTTTCCTAATAGATTTTGAGATGTTTTTCACTTTGCTTTTATAAACTGAAAAGTTGAGAGTATGTAAAAGAAATCTCACCATTTCAAAAATGTTTTGTAGTGATTATTTTTTGTTTGAACTTAACTTAGAGCTTCCTCACGTTCTTTTGCTTCCTTTCTTTCACCCCCTCTACACCATCCTAGACCATGTGTTTATTGTGGCTATTAGTTCTTTCCTAAAAGAAACTACCACTTATCTGGGCCGTCTATGAAAGTCAGATAGTTTTCAAGTTACAGCATCACTTTAACTGCAACCCATTTATAGTCCTAAGTACATATTAACTAGGTATTTCCCTGTCTTCCAACAAAAATCACTTTTAGACATGTGGAAATCTGGGAAAGATTGCATGCCCAAACACAAAATAGGCCCTGGAAAGTAAAAACAGTAAAAGCAGGCATGTGGTTATTTCCAAAGAAAGTATTTAATCAAATTTTAAATTTCTGATATAATTTTTTTTTGTTAAGGCTATAGGATGTTTGTGTTATTATATGTGTTTATTTCAGCCAAGGAACGCCTGTCTGGGTATCTTTAGGCCCTTTTTGAATTTCTGGTACTTATATATTTGTATGAAATATTCAAGGAAGGTTTTTAAAATGACATGTAAAATTAAATCTGAGCATTTAGAAGGCACCTAGGGTCAGACTCAAGGTGACCAGTGTTGAGCAGCTGTAGGGACACTAGGTGTGTTTCCTCTGAATGGTGTCCCACTGTGGCCTGTTCCCAGCCCTCTTCTGTACCAGCAGCAGGACCTAGCAAGTAACTCAGAATGTGAAGGCAGTTAAAAAGATGATGAGGTCTGAAAATTCCTGAACCTTCCTGGCCTCATGGAATGAATGTACCAAAAAGCACTCCTTGGCTAATCTATATTGTTGGGAAAGAGATTGTAGTTAACATTTTCAGATATCAGGACTGCCTAGATTGGTGTTTGCCTAGGATGGGGATCTACTGTGAGTGAATAAGCACATTTTTTAGAAGTGCAGATTTTCTGCTTTCAATTAGAAGTGTTCTTCTGGTGTGGGTTGTGATCACTTTTGAAGTTGGAAATTTTCCCAGCTGCTGCCCTCCGCATCTTTTAACTGCTTTAGAGCAGGAACACTTTCATCAGCGATTCTCATTTTGTACTTTGGGCTTTGAAAAGGATCTCCTTAAGCCTACATAGAGACCTAACTTGGTAATTATTTGGCTGTGACAAGTTTCTCAGTGGCAAGCCCTCCATGAAGCAGATAGATGTGGTGGTTCACGTTAGATATGGCTAGTTACTTGAATCCTTGACCCTAAGGGATTTTTACTAGTATTACTTCCTTAACTTATGAAAATTTTCAAACAGACAGGAAAATTGGAGATTTTTTACAGGGAACACCTATGTATATATACACACATTATATGTGTGTGTATACATATATATATATATGTACACTATATATTCTATATAGTGTATATGTACACTATATATTCTATATATATATTCTATATAGTGTACATGTACACTATATATTCTATATATATATTCTATATAGTGTACATGTACACTATATATTCTACTCTATAGTATGTATACTAAGTATATACTATATACACTAAATTCTAATATTAATAGTTTACTCTACATGCTTTATTACATATTCATCCATTTATCAGTCCTCTATCCACCCATCAATCTGTCTTATTTTTAGATGCATTTCGAAATAAGTTGTATATAAGTATGTTTCCCCCTAAATACTTCAGCATGCATAACATTAACTAGAACTCAATGTTTGCAGTTTTTTCTTTTGATGTAAAATTTACATAAATCCTAATTATACCATTTAATGATTTTTGACAAACAGCTGTGCTTGTTTAAATAAAACTGCTATCAAAATTTAGAACATTATCACTCCAGAAAGTTCCCTCAAGCCCTTCTGCAGTCAACCCCTCCCCTTCTTTCCCACCCCCACCCACCGCACGCCACACCTCTGTCATGTGTTCTTCTACCAGAGATGAGCTATGCCTGTGCGGCTTTATCTATATGGAATCTTGTGGTATGCACTCTTTGATATCTGGCTTCTTTTGTTCATCACAGATTTTTTGAGATCCATCCATATTGTCCTATATATCAGTGGTTGGTTCTTTTATATTGCTGGATAGTATTCCATTGAATGAATCCAGTGTTTGTTTATCCGTACTTCTAATAATGAACACCTGTTTTCCAGCTATTATGAATAAAGCTGCCATAAACATTCTAGTATGTACCTTTTTTTTTGTAGACACATATTTTCATTTCTCTTGAATAAATAAATACCTAAGAGTGGAATAGCTGGGTCATGGAGTAAGTAATCATTTCGTTTTATAACTAACTGCCGGACCTTTTCCCAAAGCTATTTGGCAACTGTGCTATTCTGTACTCCCAGCAAGAATGTGAGAGTCTAGTTCCTCCACATCCCTGCCAGCTTTCTGGTGGGTGTGTAGTGGTAGAGTGTTGTGGTTTTAATTTGCATTTCTCTGACAATTAATATTAAACACTTGTTCATGTGTTTATTGGCCTTTCATGTATCTTTTTCAAAGTGTCCAAGTCATTTACTCATTTTTGTTGTTTGCCTTTATTTTTGAGTTGTACAAATTCTTCATGTACCCTCCATACCAGTCCTTTGTCAGATACATGTTTTGTAAATGTATTTCCTCCTGTGGCTTACCTGTTTTTCCGATGCCTTTTATGAGTAGAAGTTTTTAATTTTGGTGAAGCCTAATTTATCCACTTTCTTCTTTTGTGGTTTTTGCTATGTCCTGAGAAACCTTTGCTACCTGGAAGTCATGAAGATACTCTTATGTTTTGTTTCTAAAGCGTCACGGTTTTAGCTTTTACATTTAGACCCGTGATCCATCTTGAACTGATTTGTGTTTTACTGAAATTAAAGATACAAAACAGAAAACTCTCATAGCAATTCTGTTGTGATTTGATAGTTTTTAAATATAACTTGGCAGTCAAAGTTTGGTTTAAAATAAACTGTGGTTAAGTGACTCATTGGACTGAGGCAGGCTGGCTGATGATCACCGTGGGTTCTGACAAGGTGAGAGCAGAACTAGCCATTACTCACTATGGCTAGAGTCAGTCATGGCTCTCCAGGAGAAATACAATTCAATTATTGGTAATTGAGAATTTGAAAAAAATAGCTACTTAGCTGTTTTAAAGATGTAGGTTAGTTCTTAAATTTTGAGTTCAATAATGAATCTGGATATAGTTATTTTACATTTGTCATTAAAAGCTCTTAAAAATGGTGTAACTGGTGAGGTAACTGGAGGGCAGTAACTGAGAGGAACCCTCTATGATGAGCAGATGAACAACTTCCAATTGGTTTGCAGGAAGTTCTGCTTTGATTCCTAGATAATTGCTTTATGAGACAAGCCTGTGTTTAGAGGAAAGTTCTCTGATTACAACTCTTAAAAGATAAATGATCTAACTTCATTCCTTAACATTGTAAGAAGGAATTAATTTTTAAAAGAGAGAAAATTTGAAGTACTTTGAAAGAAAAATATAGTAAGAATATGTGATTCATTTTTAAAATTAAAATTTGGCATATCCTTATATTCACTACATTAAAAAAAAATCTATAATGCTCAGTAAATGTTAATTCATCTGTGCCCACGATGCCAGGACATGAGTTTAGCCAGAATGTTACGCCTTGGGCCCCAAAATGTGATCCATATATTGAAAATATCAGTTTTCTTAGTAACTGGGTAAAACTTAAAGAAGAGTCATGAATTAGAAGGTATAACCCGAAGAATGTTTAAAAGGTGCAGTTTGAGCTTATTTATGCTCATAGCATATATTCATGGACATTTGCTTAAGACAGAGAAAACAGTTTTTTTCCAAAGGCTTTCTTTCTGTTTGTGATTCTAGGATGTAGCCTCTATTGAATTGAATATGTCATCTACTTTTGATCTTTAGTGCAAAAGCATTCACTGCAGGCATAACTTATTTGACCACATCTGCTTGTTTTGATATTATTGGTAACCTTTTGCCTACTTTACAAAAAAAAAGGGAGGGGGCAAAACCCAGGAGCCAGATAGTTACAATCCAGATGGTTTGAGGGGAAAATACTAAGAGAAAATACTTGATTCAAAACCACCCGTAAATATTGAGCCATCACTGAAGTTCTTGTTGGAAACATGTCTCTGAGCTCTGCTATCCTCTGTCTTGGAAAGAGCCTATTAGAGTGCTGATCTTTGCTACTAGTACTCTGTTGTACTGTTCTCCTGGAGAGCATAAACTTGTCACCCAAAAGCTAGATTGTGGCTGGAGTTATTTTGATGGGATATGTCCCTTTATTGTAAAAGGCTGTAAGTCCATCTAAAAAGGAACTCTCAGACATGTTTACCCTAAAACCCCAGCTTAGGGCTGGGCACAGAGGCGGTGCAAGACAAATATTTATTGGCTTGAAATGAAAAGGTTGCTTTATAGCCATGAAACTGCAAAATGCAGGAAGGGACTATCAGAAAGCTGATGTTGACAGTAAGGAGAAGGATTTTTCATGCTTACCAGGCATCCTCTGCAGTCCAGGCTAGAATGTGGAGTATGTCGAAAAGGTCAATCATCGCCCTTGCTAGATCTTTTCTTAAATTCTGGCCCATATGCTGAGAAGGATCAGTGGTGCTCTCAGGCTGCCTGCCACCTGTTTACATTCTGTTACTCTTTCTTTGCCTTTGATTTTGGCCACTGTCTCTCCGGAAGTGTAGGCATGGATAGGTTGCAAAAAGACACGGAATTGATTCAAAACTCTTCATACTATTTAATAAAGCAGGAACTAGTCTCTAACTTTACACCTGAAAAATAAGTTAAAAGCCACTTTTGCCTGTAATCCCAGCACTTTGGGAGGCCGAGGCAAGCAGATCATGAGGTCAGGAGATTGAGACCATCCTGGCTAACACGGTGAAACCCCGTCTCTAATAAAAATACAAAAATTAGACTGGCATGGTCTAATGTAGCTACTCGGGAGGCTGAGGCAGGAGAATCGCTTGAACCCAGGAGGCGGAGCTTGCAGTGAGCCCAGATCGTGCCATAGCACTCCAGCCTGGGCGACAGAGCAAGACTCCGTCTCAAAAAAAAAAAAAAGGCCACTTTTACATAAGCAGTAATTAAACTAAGAAGACTTCGTTTGTGGCAATATTCTTCAAGTCTTTCAGAGCGTAATTTCTTCTTTAACGAAAGCATAGATGCAGATTTTAGTTTCCTGACAGCATGCCTCCACCCCAGTTGAATACAGAGATGGGTACATTCACCAAGATGAAGTTTATCAAATGGTCATCTAAGAAGCCTTTTGAGGCCTGCAACAGTGTAGTAAACCACGGCTTGCTGAGAATGCTGGATCTCAGTCCTCGGATAGCTATTTTACAGCAAATTATTTTCGTGGTGATTCCTTTGCCCCAGTGGGGGCTCCCTTCTCAGTTTAGCAGTATGTCAGAAATACTTTAAAGATTAGCAGATGTTTGGGTTAATAAAAACCATCTTTATCTTCTTTGAGGCTATTACACATTCTTACTATGATTTCTTTACAGGGGCTTTGAAAAAAAGAAAAAACTGCAGTATTAGGCAGTTTCATCATTTTAAATATTTCTTTATCATGATAGAATGCACAAAACATTGAATTTAAATACTTCTTAGTGAAAATAAGATCAATGGCTCTTGTCAGCCAGACATTGTAGACTCTCAGTATAGCACCTCCTTAGATTTGTAGCCTCACTGTCTCCTCCTTAGTCAATTCTTACCTTGCTCATGTTCCTCTACCTGGAATGTCAGACACAGATATATTATTAAACAGAAACAGTGTTGAGGACATCGCACCTGGCCAAAGTTACAATTCATTTGTTAATGGGACGAATAATGTGGCAATTAGCCTTGTTTGAGAGGTTATGACAAGTCATCGAAGGAAGGTTAAAACTTCACATTTGCCAGGGACACTTGTTATAACTGAGGCCAATCTGTCTACGGCAGTTTAGATGCTCTTCAGAGTTTTGGGCAGTGTGACCAGTATCTGAATTTTACAGGAGTTTTTAAGTGTGACACACCTTTTAGTAAATGTAGAATATAGTATTGTATACAACTAGGATGGGCTTAAACAGGATGAAACTAAGGTTGGAAGGTAAACTAATCACACATAATATGCAGTTTTATGTACATTTTTGGAGCTCTCTGATGTTCGAGGCACTTAAGAAGTCATACATAATATACATATTATGTCAAATACTGTACTAGAGGAATAGAGGATTTGCATGTGATATAGACCAAAGGGTATCCAAGCAAGGGGACAGAAAGAATGGCCATCAGGACAGAGGGAGCAGCAAGACCAGAGACACCAGAGCATGAACATGCTTCCTAGATTTCCCAGGGAGAGGAATTGTTCCCTATCCTGGGGCATAGCAGCTGCAGGGAATGACAGGAGACGTGGCTGGAAAGCTGGGGCCAGATGGCGGAGACTCCTCAGCTCCATGTTAACAACGTGCTCCCTTGGCAAGCCGTACAGATCCTTTGAAGGATTTTGAGCAGAGAAATGACAAGTTTATACTAGAAACAAGCAGCATGGAAGGTAGGCTACCTGCATGGAGTCTGGAGGAGGAGAGCAGCGCAGAGAATAGTGTAAATTCTTCCTGCAAGTAGTATTGAGGAGGTACAAACGGGAGAATAGAACTGGATTTAAATAGTTTTCAGAGAGAAGAAAGTCAAGTGAAATAGGACAAAGAGTCCAAAGTCAGTCTGTGGTCTCCATTCGGAGAAAAAGGGCTTGGGAAAGAATATATGGAGTTTGGTTTTGAATGAGCCAAAATTGAGGTACCAAAGAACATCCAGGTGGTGAAGCCTATAGGAGATTGGACATTTTTCATGTGATTCTTAGGACAGAAGCTGGCACTGAGACTAGAGATTGGGGTATCATTTGAATAAAGGTGAGAATTTTGTCTTTATGTATAGAGTTCCTTAAGATTCTATCAGAATCCATGTCAAGATACAATTTTTCTGATTAAAATAATTTCTTTTAAAATACTATAATGCAGAAACTTATGTGTAATTATTTTATGTTTTGTAGCCTTAATGTTACCAAACTTGTGTTAAATAAGTTTATCTTGTTTGGGTCACAACTTTTATTCCAGAGAAACGCAGTTCTTATTTTGATTTTGTCTTAATACTGATGGTTTTTTTAAAAGTTCTTTAATGTTAAGCATTTTCAGTGTGACTTTTAAAATTGCTTTCCTTAAAAGTGACTGTGAAATTGCTAAGTAGGCTGAGGTTGATGTCAGGTTATCCCCAAGCATAACCTCACTCTCACCTTGCTTTGCAGGCATATCTTTTTCTTGCACATCAAGGAGGCCCTCTTGGCAGGCCACCTCTTGTGTTCCCCAGAGCAGGCAGTGGAACTCAGTGCCCTCCTGGCCCAGACCAAGTTTGGAGACTACAACCAGAACACTGCCAAGTATAACTATGAGGAGCTCTGTGCCAAGGAGCTCTCCTCTGCCACCTTGAACAGGTGAGGCTGTTGAATATAGTATTGTTTACAACTAGAATAGGCTTAAACAGGATGAAACTAAGGTTGGAAGGTAAACTAATCATACATAATATGCAGTTTTATGTACATTTTTGGAGCTCTCTGATGTTCGAGGCACTTAAGAAGTCATACATAATATACATGTTATGTCAAATACTGTACTAGAGGAATAGAGGATTTGCATGTGATATAGACCAAAGGGTATCCAAGCAAGGGGACAGAAAGAATGGCCATCAGGACAGAGGGAGCAGCAAGACCAGAGACACCAGAGCATGAACATGGCAGCATCAGGGCTACTGCTTATATTCATAGAGCTATCAAATGTATAAGCATTTCCAAAAGAAGATGAATCTGTGGTACATACACATAATTTGTGAAGTTAAGACTGGGCCATTGCCCAATTTAACCAATTATTTTCCAAAAAATTGTTAGCCTTTTATTTGAAAAATATGTAAACACAATATGAAATGCTATATATAATGGGAATTTTTTCAATCTCTGCCTTTAAGTACAAATCTCCTAAAATAAAAAATCTATTATGTATATTGGTGTTTTCTTCATCCCAGCAAGAATTAAACCAGGAGATCTAACATAGGCATTTTAGTTATCTATTCCTGCATAACAAGTTACCCCAAAACTTAGTGACTTAAAACAACAAAAATTGTGTCACAGTTCTGTAGGTCAGGAATCTGGCCATGTCTTGGCTGGGTCCTCTGGCTCATGAGACTGTAGTCAAGCTGCAGGTGGAACTCTGTCTCATCCGAAGGCTCGACTGAGGGTGGCCTCCATGCCAGGTTGACTCCTGTGGTTTGTTAGCCTACCTCCTTCCCTGGCCACAGGGGCCTCAGGGGTCAACTTTATACTTATAAACTATATGTGGACAAATGCATGAGACTTTCCAATATGTAAATTTGACTTATGTATATTTTTAGAGACTTTCCATAATTCTTCCAATTCATCACCCATCCAGCATCCCCAAAGTGTTTTTACCAAGTATTTAATAGTTGAGATCCCAGTGTCTTAGACGTTTTTTATAGTAAGTTTGCTAAATACATGAAACATCAGTAATACATAAGTTTTAAGTTGTTGTGATTCATCAGTGTTAGTATATTTCACTGGTGAAGACTACATAGGTTTATCTCTAAAGTTACTATCTGTATACTTAATTCTCTGTCCTCTTGGTGTCCTCCAGCATTGTTGCAAAACATAAGGAGTTGGAGGGGACCAGCCAGGCTTCAGCTGAATACCAAGTTTTGCAGATTGTGTCGGCAATGGAAAACTATGGCATAGAATGGCATTCTGTGCGGGATAGCGAAGGGCAGAAACTGCTCATTGGGGTTGGACCTGAAGGAATCTCAATTTGTAAAGATGACTTTAGCCCAATTAATAGGTAAGCCAAGACTTAACTTTTTTTGACCTAAGCATGTGTATACATCTGTAGCTGTCAATGTAATAGAAAGTAGGAAGGGATTTCCTGGACAGTCAGCTCTTAGGAATGAAAGATTTCGTTTTGGTATATACATTAATTTTATTCAGGCCTAAATAACCATTTGAAATGTTATTCAAGGTATACAATGTGGCAGAGTTAACGTTTTCCAAATAACCCATTCACTGCCATAAAAAACTTGTTTTCAGCTCTAGACATGCATGTGCGCACACCCAGCACTTGCTCCCACACTTCCCTCCACATATGCCCAACTGCTTTTCACTGTATCTTTACGATAAGGCAGCATTATGGTGATGTGATAGCCCCAGAGGAAGCGTCCGATTTTTCTGCTAGGTCATGAGCAAATGGGGATCCCACAAAGGCACACACATGGTGAAGAATCACTCCTTCTAGATCTGCTTTCTTTTCTCTTCCCGTCTCTTAGGATAGCTTATCCTGTGGTGCAGATGGCCACCCAGTCAGGAAAGAATGTATATTTGACGGTCACCAAGGAATCTGGGAACAGCATCGTGCTCTTGTTTAAAATGATCAGCACCAGGGCGGCCAGCGGGCTCTACCGAGCGATAACAGAGACGCACGCATTCTACAGGCACGTATCTCGTGTGCTTGGTCACCTCAGCACCACAGCTCTCAGGTTTTTAGGTGACAACCAGGTTTCTACGGTTCCTTGGATTGTTGTGTCAATGAGTCTAGTACAGAATTTAAGAAATTCTGAACATTTTGTTTCCGTAGTAGCAGTGGAGTCCTTATTAATGTAGTCTTGTTTTACCCACAGAAGGTGCATGTGTGTGAGCTGCACAAACACATTCTCTGCTTACCTCCTACCGTATTCTCTTATGCCATTAATCTAGACACAAAGTGTGTTAGGAGATTTCTATGCCTATTTAATCAATACAACAACCCTAAGGGGTTAAGTATTATTACCCTAATGTTAAAGATGAGGGAACTGGGAGGATAATTATTTACTTAGTCTAGGACTCAGCTTCAAAGCCAAGTTTGATTACCCTAAAGGTAACCCTGAGGGACTGGGCCTGCTCCACTGCTCAGGAGAAGGATAGCACAGATCATCTTTTCTTTCTGGCAGAGCTGCTATCCTGAGTCGTCACTGTGTACGGAAGGATTTTTTAATAGCAATATTGATTCCCTCATTTCAGAGGGTACTTTAAAGCCAAGTTGTGATTGGACTCACGTATTTGGACAATTAAAGCTAAGAAATTTAAGTCGTAGACAACTTTAAACTTTTTTATTTTAAAATAGATACACAAATTGTGAAACAGGATGGGAAATTTTTAGACATTTCTAACATAAAAGCCAAGACTTCAGGCAGATGCCCTTTTTCTTCCATACGCAACTTCACTCAGTAGCGTCTGTCCTGGGGAGGAGGTACGGGCTCACTGCCCTCTGTATTTACTGCTTTACGGAAGCCATAATGTCAGGAGACGTTAGAGAAACAGAGGTGTAATCACTGAGAATATTTACCAGACGTAAAACTGGAAGGACTTACGTTCATACATGCAGACGAGACTATGAAACATCTGCTGACATTTCTGTTCTTATTGACAACAGCGAATAAGGGGGCTGCCAGGCTCTTTGGTGTTAAAGTAGATGTTCAATCTTGCCTTGCAGGTGTGACACAGTGACCAGCGCCGTGATGATGCAGTATAGCCGTGACTTGAAGGGCCACTTGGCATCTCTGTTTCTGAATGAAAACATTAACCTTGGCAAGAAATATGTCTTTGATATTAAAAGAACATCAAAGGAGGTGTATGACCATGCCAGGAGGGCTCTGTACAATGCTGGCGTTGTGGACCTCGTTTCAAGAAGCAACCAGAGCCCTTCACACTCGCCTCTGAAGTCCTCAGAAAGCAGCATGAACTGCAGCAGCTGCGAGGGCCTCAGCTGCCAGCAGACCCGGGTGCTGCAGGAGAAGCTACGCAAGCTGAAGGAAGCCATGCTGTGCATGGTGTGCTGCGAGGAGGAGATCAACTCCACCTTCTGTCCCTGTGGCCACACTGTGTGCTGTGAGAGCTGCGCCGCCCAGCTACAGGTAGGGGAGTCAGCTGCCCACTTTTGCGTGCAGCCTCACCTATCCCTCCTCTTAATGGGGAGTAGGAGCCAGGTACTGGCTCGCTAATGCACAGACGGGGAATGCCCATCTTCACCCGGAAAGGGTCTTTGTATTTGGTGACCTAAAAGGTATTGCCCTTTAGAAACATTTTAGATTAGCATACTATTTTCAACAACATAATTACTCCAAATTATACAGTGTTTTCAAGTTCTGAAAATGAGGCTGAGATTCCTGGGTAACATATCTAGTTAGCGGCTTACCTGAGGACAAGAATCCAGGCCTCCTGAGGCCTGGCCCAGGGCTGCTTCCTCTATTTCAAGTTGCCTCCCTTTTTCTGACACTTAGGAGGATGGTCTTTATTACGTAAGATATTTGGGAAAGAATACTTCTCAATTATCCATGGATGGGTTGTTGACTCTGTGATATTGGTGATTAATTTCCTTTTATGATTGCAAATGCCTCAAGGGCATATGGGTTGGCTATTATTTATTAGCAAGTCAAACTAATTTTAATATTAACACGAAAAAGAGAACTCACATATAGTTTTCTTCCTTTCTTGCATGAAGAAGAATTTTAAATTTCCTCTTATAAGTTTTTTCAATTTGTTTTTATTTCTCAGATGTGTTTGCCAAATGTCACTGTGGTTTTATGTAAAACTGGTTCTAGATAATACTTAGTCCTTCAGAAGCTGCTAATTTCAGAGCTAATAAGACCAAATGACCCCTGTGTCCTTCCCCCAGAAGCAGTCATAGGCTTGTCTTTTTCTGCCCACCTATTCCGACTCTCATCCCTAAGTCTCTCCCGAGGGCTGATGATGGGCACGGGCTTTCTGAGAAGTCAGCCAGGAATGTGGAGCTGCCACCTACGGCTAGAAGCAGAGCCACCCTCCCTGGCCATGTGGGCGTCAGCCCAGAAATGTTGGCCTGAGTCAGTCAGCTGAGCTAAGGACACACAATTTCAAGAAGGGTCTCCTGCATTGCTGCCTGAAGTGTTATAGTCTACTCACGTAGAGACCACATTCTGCACAGAAAGACGTCTTCAGTAATTGCTTTATTCAATGCACCTTGTTTAGCGTTTCACTAAAAATGTAATTAATTTCCTTCGGTTTATACTATGTCATAATATTTATTTTTAAGCCCTTGTAAAGTATAAACTTTCAACCTGTGAGACGGCAAAGATCTCTACCAATTGAAAGCTAGAAATCACTGTGATCACAATTGATTTAGAAAATTAAATGCACTAGAGACCAGGGGTGTGCACAGAGACACAGGCCCCCCACCAAGGCTTGCATGCTAACAGAGACTGTTGGCTTTTCTTTCCCAGTCATGTCCCGTCTGCAGGTCGCGTGTGGAGCATGTCCAGCACGTCTATCTGCCAACGCACACCAGTCTTCTCAATCTGACTGTAATCTAATCTGTTGTGCTTTTGTTGGACTTGCCATGTTTCCATGAACTGCACTATTATAAACTATTAAAATGATAGATTGTGGAGAAAGTAATTATTCCAACACCCATCTGCCATGCGATGTTAAAAAAAAAAAAAAAAGGAAGAAAAATAACACAGCTACTCCTCACTGCAAAAACATATCCATGCGTAGAATCAACAACTCCAGTCGTGGGACCAGGAGGAGGTCTGGGACGCAGACACATTCCTTGGATGTTGATTTTTTTATGATCAAGTAAAGGAATAGGTAAAGTCTTTGATGTCAGTGAAGTGGCAACATAGCCAAAAAGTTGGGTACCTTTTAGGAAATGATGTTGTAAGTCTCCTTAATGTATCCCGAGGTAAGTTTCCTACTGGCAGCAGATTTTGTAAGAATTACTTTTAAGAATTTCATTCTTTTTGTATGGTCATGGAGCTCCAACCATTTTTAATAGGAAAGTCTTTCGTAAATTGTTGTCGTTTTAATGTCATTTCTGTCTTTATAACTTGAACAAGAATGATTGGAAGGCAAACAGGTTTACAGATCAATTCTGTGACTTTTAAAAAGTTGACAATGTTGTCAGATTTAAACCAGTGTGGCTAGTAAAAAGCAGCTCACTCAATGTGGGTGGCTCCCTATTCCTTTACGCTCCCCCTATCCCTACCCCACAAGCCTTTCGATTATAAAATACTACCAATCTTGTTCTAAGATTACTGTGGAGTAGTCAAGTACTCCCCGGGCCTTCTGAGCTGGTGGAATATTTTATTTCAGACTGAAAACAGAGAGCACTCTCCTTGGGAAGGGAAAGCGGAGCTTGCTGAGTGAGAGATGGAGCCTCATGGTGTACAACTGAGGGTAGTTAACTCATCACTTCTCCCAAGCACTCGATCCCAGCTTCACCCACTGGTGTTGCTTTGCTTGAACTGTTCAAGCCTTTTATAGCCTTACCATAAGTATTTAGATATTGTGTCCTTTTCTGTTTTTGGGGGGGGAGTTTTGTTGTGTTTTTTTAAAGTAAGTGCTTAAGTATTAACTTTGGGTTGTCCCCTCTGTATGTTTCGAAGGGGTTTTGGTTCTTTTTGCTTCTGTTTTCTTAAACATGTTTTCCACTCCCACTTGGGCATTTTGGAAGCTGGTCAGCTAGCAGGTTTTCTGGGATGTCGGGAGACCTAGATGACCTTATCGGGTGCAATACTAGCTAAGGTAAAGCTAGAAACCTACACTGTCACTTTACTGAGATTTCTGAGTATACTTTTCATATTGCCTTAATGTAGCAGTAATGTGTTTATGCATTTGTTTCTTTGCACAGACATTTTGTCAAATATTAAAACTCTACTTTTTTATAGCACATATTAGCATATAAGCCTTTATTCCAAGAGGTATTTATTTTTTCACTTGTAAAAAAATAATGTTTCCACGTGAAGAACTCTGTTATATCCTAGAGGACTCTGTCTTTTATATTCGGGATAATAAAGACTTTAAAGCAAACATGGATGTGTGTATTGTCATTTAAACCAGTTTTATTTCATTTCAAAGAAATAAGCAAGGGGTAACATCACAGTTAGTATCTACCTTGCTCCTACCTGGAATTTAATTTTTTTTTTTAATAATTTCGGTGCTCTACAAATTCAGAGAAACTTCTTTAGTAACAAACTATAGAAATGATCCTTGAGAGTATAGTCTTTTTTTTTTTTTCAAGAAAACTTGAAAATATTTGTGGTATTGGTTCTAATGGAGATCACTTCACCTAGTTATTCTCTTATTTATGTTTTTGGGTGGTTAGATTGGTATGTAGGGGAAAATGGGGTCATGAACATAAGCAGATGAAAAGAAAAAATTAGGACAAGTACTGGAAGCTATTGGAGAAGGAAGGAAGTGGCAAAGTTGGAAGTTAACAATTAACAACCCAGCTGGTGCTGCTGGTGTGTGGCCTGCTCAAGACAGGGGAGTGGCCTGGGTCTTAGCAGTAAGGGCCTCGGGCTACAGAAGCTCGGGCTGTATTCCTGCAGGACTGCTGGTCTACTCCTGCTAGGTCCTAACTGCTCTATGCTTGCCAGTGTGTGCTCATCTGTGTTTCTCCAGAAATACATTTTGGAATAGAGAATATTGTACATAATATATATGTGATAATTATCTGTAGCAATTGGAAGAAGTAAATTTATTTTTGTTAATTAGAGGCAAGGGGATTTGTTTTTACTGTACCTATAACCTAAGTCAATCTTCCATCAATTTCTAGGAATTAACTAATTTGTTCATTCAACACATTTATTGAAACCTACTAAGTTATTGAGCCCTGGAAATTTAGCAGTCATCAAGACATAAATGATTCTGGATGCCTGTATCATGTACTTAGCCTGTAATGTGTACTTTTGTCTCTGCGTGGAAGTTAGATAATATTCAGAATCCACGAATACTAGCATCAGAGGGAGTCTTGGGCATACCAGTATCAAAATGCTAACCAGGTTGATGGAGGGATGGATGGATGACAGGCTGACAGATAAGATTACATATTATTCACCCCACTAGACCATATGGACACCTTAAGCTCAGTGACTAACATGAAAACCACCATATTACATGGTGGCATCATAGAATTAGAAGGGAAGAACAGTGGAGGCACAGGAGGCAGGGATTCATTGTGCTTAGGAGCCAAGGATAAAGGTGCTTCATAAAAGATCTGAGCAGATCCTTGACATTCTAGTTGGAAAAAGAAGGTGCATAGCCCGTGCCAGGGCTGGAGCACAGTCTGCTGGGGCTGGCCCACCCGCTGCATGTCAGTGAACTGGTAAGAAATTGGGCTCTGAAGGAACATGTGATGTAGAGTCACAGTGGTGGGGAATCTTGAATTCCAGGTTTAACATGGACATGGTTCTCCACTGCCTTCAGAACAAGGAACTTTTGGGACAGGGTAGCAATCAGATCTGGTTCTTGCACGGAGAAGAGGTCCAAGAGCAGAAAGAGAACAGTGGCAGAGAACTCAATTTTGACCATCTGTCAACATGAAAAGAATGAGACAGAGTCAAAATACTTTAGAAATATGGTCAGCATTACTGAGAGAGACAAGTCGTATGAAAATCCTGTTTCTGGCTTGGAATAGATAGCCTTTAATGGAGGGATGAAAAAGGGAGCAAGTCCTGAAAGTAGAAAGGAAATTACAACAGGGTTTGGCCACACATTTGAGATGCTTGGTGATGGGCAAACCTGGAGGTAGTTGAAAGCTTGGGTTGGAACTTCCAGAGGATGATGAAGATAAAGAGAAACATTTGGTGGCCATTACATTTCACTGATATTTGAAGACATGACAACTTAGAAGTCATCTATAGGAGTGTGAAAGGAGGGAAAGAATGAAGCTGAGCATGCGTCCCTGAAAGGACCCACATCTAAAGTGAACAGTGAGACTATGAAGGTATTTGAGAAAGAACCGACAACAGGATAGGGATAACGAGGGGCAGAAAGCTAAGCCAGGAGACAGCTGCAAAGAGGCGGTCAGCTGTGTTAGGACTGCTGCAGGGTCAAGGAGGGGAGTATCAAGAAAGCCATAACATGTGGCAGTATGAGGAAGTGTCAGGGCTTAAGAAAGAGTGGGTGCATTTTCAGAAGTGAGGGGATACTAAGAGGTTACCAGATTGTAGTGAGCTGAGTACAAATGTGAGGTGAGGATGCGGAAGTGGTCAGTCAAGGAGATGGCACCGTAGGAGAAGGCAGGGCCACGAGAAGTGTTTTGACTTTGGGTTTTAAATGGGAGTCCCTGTGTAGGCGTAGAGGAGAGGAGGGCCTCTCCTATGCACTACAGTGGTGCATGCTTGTAGTTCCAGCTACTCGGAGGCCGGGAGGCGAGAGGATTGCTTAAGACCAGGAGTTCGAGAAGAGAAGGTGAACGAAGATTCAGCTAAGGGGCCAAAAGAGGAATAAATGGAGAGCCTGGATCTTTGGAACACTGGAGAAACTGAAGACTCAACAGGCGGATCTGCCAAAGATAAAATTTACAAGACTTGAACAGAATCATTCTTTGGTCTTTTTATTAAGGGTTTCAAAAATCAGTGAAAAAGAGAGTTATTCCCATCCTACCCCATTCCAGTATGTTTATTGTATATTTATCTTGTCACAGGATGAGCTCGAATGCAACGCTGGGAAGTTCTGGGGGGAAGTGTCCCCTTAACTCTGCCATTGAACACCAAGGATCAGACGCCCCACAGGAGAGCACGCATGGGTAAAAGCATGAGCTCTTCCAAGAACAATATGAGAAAAAAGGTATGCCCCGTAGAACAGGTGTGGGGAAATTTCCAAACACATGCATTAGAAAAAGTGCAGCGGTGGCTCACGCCTGTAACCCCAGCACTTTGGGAGGCCGAGGCGGGTGGATCACGAGGTCGGGAGATCAAGACCATCCTGGCTAACACAGTGAAACCCCATCTCTGCTAAAAAAAAAAATACAAAAAATCAGCCAGGCACGGTAGCGGGTGCCTGCAGTCCCAGCTACTCAGGAGGCTGAGGCAGGAGAATGGTGTGAACCCAGGAGGCAGAGCTTGCAGTGAGCCGAGATCGCGCCACTGCACTTTGGACTGGGCGACAGAGTGAGACTCCATCTCAAAAAAAAAAAAAAGAAAAAAAAGAAAAAAGAAAAAGAAAAAGTGCATGCCCACGTCACCACGTTTGCATGTGCGCCTGAAGGAGGGGTCCAAGGGATATTTGTGTGTTTGGAGAGCCTAAAATAAATTAGGAAGGTTGAAGTTTTTAATACCATCTGACCAAGTAATGGGGAAAAGTACCTAAGTGGAGTTTAAGCACCATCTGAATTTCAGACAAAAACACAATCATTCTTGTCTTTTTCACTGCTTTTCACATTTAGTGTCTTCTCATAGAAATTCCAAAACATTGCAGATTACTTTTATTCATATCTGTAGAGTCTTCTTGAAATTCGTTTATTCAAAAACTGCAGGATATTAAAGAGTTAGCCCTATGCCTCTTAAAAACAAAACTATGTCAGGACCACACAAATGATACAGATTGAACAGACCTGCCGGTTGCTTAAAGAAAAAATACACTTTAAGCAAAAGCTAAACATCTGTTGTTCATAAAGCTTGCCATAGTGCTAAGGACAAGAAAAACTTAAAGGGGGAAGCTCTTTTTTCTATCAAGGAGTGATTCTTCTAGTTGAGAAGAAGGTATCTATGTGAAACAAAAAGATAAGCAGTTCTAAAACCACACATAACGAATATGTAGATATATGTATATTATATATGTATTCTCATATGAATGGATGCCAGTGAATGGGGGAGGACTTCTTAAAGTGGGTAAGTTGTTCTTTGTCTTGAAGTAAGTACAGGATTTGGATTGATGGAAAGGGAAAGCATGGGAATGCAAGAGAGCCCACAGACGAAGAGCAAAGGGTACAAGAGAGGACAGAAGTAGAGCCAGTTCATGAAGAGACATGACTGCTGGAATAAAAATTTCAGCTTTGCTTTGATACGTATGTGAAAGCTACAGTAAGGAGTTTATACGTTTGATTCATTTGGCCTTTTATTCCTTAACTTGGGCATTGATTTATTAATTCAGCAAGTGCACATTCCATACCTAGAATATATCAGGCTCTCCGTTAGGGCTAGGGCAGTGGTTCTGGATCAGGGGCAATATTGGCCCCCAGGAAGCACTGAGCAATGTCTGGAGATGTTCTTCAAGGGTCACAATGCGGGTAGGTGACTACTGGCATTTAGTGGGTAGGGGGCCCAAATGCTGCCAAACCTCCTAAAATGTACAGTATGACACCCCCTACAGCAAAGAATATTGACATTTCTGGCCCAAAACCTCAGTGTTGCTGCTGTTGAGAAACCCTGGGCTGCATGGTACAGATATCTGAGATGTAGTTCCTGCCTGCTCTGGGATTCCAAGGGCAGTGGAAGCTGTAAACTAATAATTCCACTCTGCTAAGTTCTACAATCAAAGCAGGTATCAGGTGCTGTGGAAGAGCAGAAGATGCCACTCACTTTGCTTCAGGTTGGAAGGTTTCCTGGAGGAAGGTTGCATTGGAGAGGAGTCTTGGAAGGTGGGCCAGAGCTTGCCAGGTAGGGAAGGTGGGTGGAAGGAGCCAGTTCAAAAATGTAGCATATTTGGGGACCAGTGGGCAGTTTGGCATGACTGAAATACAGGGTATGTGGTTGGATGGGTTGGGATGAAATAATGGGAGATGGGGTTGGGGAGTTAGGTTGGAATCTTATCCAGGAAGGTGCTAGAGGCCCTGGTAACCCCTACTCCCAGCCCTACTGATAAGGTCAGTGTCCACAAAGATCATAAAAGGGAATCAAGAAGTGCTGGGTTCCTCAGTTCTGTTCACTGCACTCTTTTCTCTTGTCCATAGATCTTACTTCCTAGCCTGGGCTCTGCCGAGCATGTGTCCTCTGAGTTTTTAGTAAAGGTAATAGCAAAATAAAACCATTGCTAGTAATGTGCCCTAGAGATGGGAGCTGTCAGGTAATCATTTAGAATTTAAAAGCTCGTCTCCACATTCCTTCAGATGAAGAAAACGGTAGGATACAAATATAGCACAACTTATTAGTAACATCTTACCCATTTTTTCCCTAAATGGTTAGAACATGCTGCCTTTCCCTGCTCTTTACATCAGCGTTTCCGTTATTAAAGCTATTTTTCAGTTCTAAATCCTAGGAGGATTTTCCCCATGAATTTAACATGACTGAGGAAACTTGCTCCAGGGTAAAACTTTGCTGCAAATTATCTGAGATAGGCTTCTTAATAAAGAGATGAAAAATGAATCATAGCCTTGTAGTAGTTTCAAATGTGGAGTTACCTTTCTCCTTCATCCCCACTATCATGATTATTCATAATAGACATGGGCCAGCTTTATAAATAATTACACACAACAAAAGTCCTTTGTGTTCAACACTGGAGACTGCTGCTGATGCGGGCCAGGAGAGTGTGTGTGCCAGAGTTAGGGGAGAGAGCGCGAGAGCCAGGCAAAGCTGCTGTGTCTAAACTTCTCAAAAGGTCATCCCTACACATGAGGTATGACACCCCTAGACTCAGGCAGCATGTTTTGAAACGGGACTCGGGTTACCTGTTCAAGCCAAAGTCCCTACAAATGTATAGCCATGACTTTCCTGGTCTTTAGATATTATATAGGCTCTTCTAAATGCAAGTGTAACTTACACAAGTGAACAATTATACTGGAAAAGGAAACGATTAAAGCAGCTTATAAATCCCTCCCAGCACCCTCTCTTCTCCTCCCTTGCTGCAGGACAAAGGGTAAGCCATACCCCTATGCTTTTGTCTGTGGGAGCCATGAACCCCACCTCTACTTCAGTAATAGATGCTAAAGAGCTTTTCCCTCTTCATATCACCTCTATGTTTGAAAGCTCTTTCTCCTTTTAAAAAAATTAATTTTTCTTTTTTTTAAGGAGATGGAGGAGTCTTGCTGTGTTGTCCAAGCTGGCCTCAAACTCCCAGACCTCAGCGTCTCGAATAGTTGCGACTACAGGAACATGCCATCTTTCTCCTTTTAAGAAGAAGCCATGCCTCCCCTCTCCCCTCTGGTATTTAACCTAAATTTACATGCTGTACTTAAGGATCTTTGGTGGAGTCCCTGAGCGGGTGGTTCTAAAGGCTTGATGGGAATTGGTTCATTTCATTCTCACAACATGCCCGTGAAGCAGAGATTCTCCTTGGCCTCATTTTACAGATGAGGACCTCAGACACAGAGAGCTGGAGTGACTTGCTCAAGGTCACAGAGCTGGAAAGAGGAGAGCCAGGAGTCACACGCAGGGCTCCAAGTGTTCCCCCCAACCCACCCACAGCACTGCTTCTGAGGGGCAGCCTTACACATGGCCCGGGATGCTCCAAAAGGTTGACCTTACCACAGACCATCCGAAGGGACAAAATGGCCAGTACACTTGTTCTCTTTGTTTTTGTTTTGCTTTGCTTTTAAGGAGTGTGACTAACAGCCCAAACCCTCTCCACTAGTGCCCTGGAGTTTGAGGGTACAACCTTTGATTGCACCAGTCAGTCCTCATTAACGAGGGCTCTTAGGCTTCCCCCTTTGCACAGCCCCATCCCAGCCCAGGAAGCCATTTTACAGCAATATATGTGTATATATTAATTACCACGCATTTTTATGGGGAAAACACCTTAAATAAACAGTGAGAAGGCAGACAGGTAAAATCAAATAGGATAACAATTCTGGGATCTCCAGTGCTCTATTTGACTCACTGAAAGGACTGTGGAAAACAACTGGAGGACTTCACTCCTGGCAAGCCTTCACAGTTTCAGAGTTTCCATGTTATTACTCATCTCCTTGCTGGCCCTTCTCCTCCCAGCTTTGAATTTCCACCACTAAGCTCTAGGGAAAGAACAAGAGCTGTGGGCCAGTCAGGCCTTAATGGGGAGGCAGAGAATTCATGCACATCCTTCAGCTGTGCAGCAGACCCCCAAGGGCAGCTCCTGTTCCAGGCCCACACCCACCGGGAATCTGGCCAAAAGACCAGAGCCAACTCCACAAAGCATTTCTGAGAAATGGATATTTCACTCAAGGCTTTGAGGAAAGATTCTCATTATACAGGACATGTGGCAAAAAGTATCCAAAACCCCCTACTTAAGCATCTCTGTTTCTCCCTTCCAGACACAATAAACAGCAACAAAGGGAGGGGCAAGGGAATGAATGACTAAAGGAAGGACAAAGTGGAAGAAGAGAAAGAACAAGGGAATGAAAAATACTTTTCTGTGAATGTAGGTGAACCAAGTATCTTCGCTGGCTGAGTTAGCAAAGGGGAATTCTCTGGGGAGATGACAGTGAAGCAGGAAATTTCCCTGACCCCTTTGCAGATGGGAACTGGAGTGCAGGCATTGGAGTTAGCCGGCTGCTTCGGCACTGGCAGGGGCGAACTCCACTCACTCGAACCCATTACTCTCAGCTCCTCATGGGAGGGAATGCACAGGTGAGTGGATGCAGGAACTGGGGTGAGTGCTTTCAGGCACCAGCAGGAGCAAAACTGTGTAGGCCCCGTGGCAGCATCTAGCGGGGAGAACCTGTGATGCTGTCCATGGACAGCTTAAGTATTAAACAGCTCAGTGGGCCCTCTGCCTTTTTGCGTGAGATAGTTGCTTTCCACCAGCAAGGGCAGAAGGTCAGTGTGACAGTCTTTAGTTTTCTGCACCTGTGGCACTGAGCTCTTGTTTGGTGTCCAGGAAAAATCGGGTAGCACGAACAAATTGAAGAGTGGTGAATGTGGAGGATTTTATTGCCGATGAAAGTGATGAAGGGAAGCTGAAAAGGGGATGGAGTGGGAAGCTATGCTTTCAAGCTGTCCCTCTGAAGTCAAGCCTATCCCTCTGATGTCAAGCTGCTTCTCTCCAACATCCAGCTGCTTCTCCTCCCTCTGACAGCTGAGCCTGGGGTTTTTATGGGCACAAGACTGGAGGCAGGGTGGGCCATGGGTGGTTTTGGAAAAGTCAACATTCCAGACAGAAAACAGAGATGTAAACTCTCACTTTGAGCCACAGGATTGGGTTTTTGGCTTGAGGGTGGAGCCCTCACCAGGGACCTGACCTCTTCTGCCCAGAATTTCTCACCCTCCTGTCCCTATCAACGGTAAAATAAACATGTGAACATATTTGCTGCTTCTCTTCTCTTTATGGCTCTGCATTATTTATGAACCATGAAGGTAAATTTCAATGGCAGGAGAGTGAAGGTGGTGGACTTCTTTCCAAAATTTCTCTGACCATCTCTATGCAATTTACCAAGAGAAGGAAGACACAAGCTACACTTCTTACTGCAGGCCTTACTGAGGCTTTATGGAGGAAATCAATTACAAGTTATCCGTAAAGCTTTGGGGCACCCAAGTTGCTCAACTACAGCTATAAAAGCAGGGTAAGTCTATCTGGCAGAGCCTCAGTTTACTGTCCTAGAACTTGAATATCCATGGCTTGGGAATAAAGGAATGATCACATTTGAATGCAAATGTCTAGGGAAAGCAGATATAGCTTGTTATCTTGAATAATCTGAGTAATATGACAATGCCACCTGTTACCTAATGAAAACCAAAGACTGTCCTTACCTCAATGCCCTAGGTGCCAGCCACAAGGGCCAGTATCATTCCAGGTGTCTTCCTGCATATGGACAAGCCTTTCTTCTGCCAGTCTTGCATCTGCAAACACATCTGCTCAGGGCACTCCCTGTGCAAAACACTAACTCCCCACTGCATGCAGAGTTCAACCCATACTCCTCAGCCTGGCAGTAAAAATCTTTCATCACTTAACATCTACATAACTTTCCATCTCAGGTCCCTGTCCCACCTGCCATCCCACCCACTGTTGAGGCTGGCATCAGCTACTCAGCTCCCTGAATGTGCTTTGCATCCCCCTCTCTCCTCACTCCTGGACTATTGCTGAAATGTTTCAGATGCTTAGGGAGCGCTTTTCCCTTGCTTCCCTTCACAGCAGCGATATTCACCTGACCTAAACATTCTTCAGGGGCCAGCTTAAATCTCACTACTTGCCAAATTATTCCATGCAAAATCAATTTCTTCCTCCATTGTAATACCATGGCACTTTGCACCAACACATACCATCAGAGGTGTGTATGTGTGTTTCATGCATATGCCTAGATTACAATGGTTCCTTCATAGCATTTATCACTATCTGGCATACTATACATTTACTTATGTATTTTTTATTGTCTGTCTCCTCTTCCAGAAAGTACAAAAATTTTGTATGTTTTATTACTGCATCCCCAATGCCTAGAACATTGCCTAGCAGATAGTAAAGGCTCAATAGATGAATGACTCATAGGAGCCTAGAGATCCCAGACTGTCTTGCTCATCTCTCCATCACCCCAGAGTGGCTGGCAAAGTGCTTTACACATGCTTCTTGAATCTGACTGGATTGAAGAGCCGGCCACCTGGGTTTGGCTATGTACATCTCCTCTGCTTTGAACAGAAGATATGGATTTAACTGCCAGTTACACAGCCGTGGTGCTGCAAGCCAGGCAGACATGATGGGGGCTGAGACTCGTACAGGAAACCCCTAGGTTAATGGGCAGCCCTAATTGCTAAATCTAATTAGGAAGGAAATCAGTAAAAAAGAATCCTTCATGTAAGAAAACCAAACAAAAAGCTGTTGGGCAAAATTTTTCATTCTTCATTCGCTTTAATCAGCTTCCTTGAAGAAGAAGGCAAGATAGCAGGATTTCAGCAGGAGTGTTTTATTGGGCCAAAAGTCATGCTCCCATGACTACAGAACCCCAAAAAGAAAGAACAACATGGTCTTTGGCCACTAGGATCCTCTTTGACATGTGCTCTGGAGGAAGCTGCTGTGTCGCTTTTCCAAAGAGCCTACGGATTATCGCTGTGAAAGCTCAGGCTGTCAGGTTTGAATCGTTGCCAACAGGCTTGCAATGTGAAGGGCTGATCCTCTTAATTGAGCAAAAGCGCACCGTCCCCGCCACTGAAGCAAGCGACGCAGAGGCACCGTGCAATTCACCTCTACTGCTGAAGCAGTTACTTGTGTGGTCTTCAGTCATTTGGTCCGAAAAGACAGATATTTTTCTCAGTATTTGCGACTTTAATGTGTTTGCATCATCATCTTCTGCAGCACCTTAAGTATCACAGAGCTGCTGCTTTATTTTTTTCCTGAGAAACCCATCAGATATATATGAAAACAAAGAGATACGATAATATGAACATCCCTAAGAATCACCATCGATACCAACAGGATTGATATATGTGAAAAACTATATGTACATCTATACAGTATATTCAAGGCATATATTCAGGAAGCAGAGTGGTCACTTTAGCATCAGCTCCATCAAGATTCTAGGTCAGCTCTTTCACAAACCTTGTGAATTGGGACAAGTCAAATAAGCTCTCTAAACTTTGACTTCCTCAACCGTAAAATAGGAATAAAGATAATACATGTTCAACCCCGTCTCTACTAAAAAATACAAAAAATTAGCCGCGCGTGGTGGCGGGCACCTGTAGTCCCAGCTACTGAGGAGGCTGAGGCAGGAGAATGGCGTGAACCTGGGAGGCGGAGCTTGCAGTGAGCCGAGATCGCGCCACTGCACTCCAGCCTGGGCGGCAGAGCAAGACTCCGTCTCAAAACAAAACAAAACAAAACAAAACAAAGATAATACCTGTTCATGGTCATTTTTTGAAGATTAAATGAGATAATGCCGTAAAGCACTTAACACTGTGCCCAGAATATAGTAACCACTCCGTCAATGTTGACTGAATACATTAATAGGCTGCCAGGCATCCTCCAACCACTGACCCAGACTGGCTATATTTCTGAGACAATGGGGCTTATTCTCATCCTCAAAACAACTGGGTCCTGAGGCTATGTTTACAGCTGTGCTGGTTGCACCCTGTACAACCCTAAGAAGGATCATTCAAAGTTTATGCCTCAAGGATCTAGATATTGACTATTACAATTTTACAGCATATTATAACAATTTCCCAAGAGATGGAAATAAAGCATCGTGAGGAGTGGGGAGACTTTCTCCACTTTGCACAAAGGCACTCTACAAACAAGCCCTGGCCCTGGGCAGTAAAGACAAGCATTGGCGCCAGCTCCCTGGAAGAAAGCAACTCGAGTTAGATGACTGTTGTTTTAGCCACAGTTGGGCCCTTTCATGGGACTCTAAACACTGTAAGTATTGTGGAACAGGGCTCAAAAGCTGCTCTCGCTGGACGGTCTTTTTGGTTTGTAAAAGTTAGCTAACCGTGTTTGCTGTCCTTCTTATAATTATTATCTTATTTTACTAGATTCTTTGTTATGTCCAAGCAGTCTGTTGTGTTCAAACACAGTGACAATATCTGTTCATCAGCACCGTCCACCTGCCATAATAATGATCAAAAGGCCACCCAAGCTCCTAGCACACCATCCTGAATCCAGCCAGTCCTGCCTGGAATAAGGTTGTCTGCAAACTCAGCCTTCCTCTTTGGAATAGGAACATGTCCTGAATGTGGACAGAAGACCTGAATACCCCCAGGCTGACTAGCTGAGGGTCAGCAAGAAGGATGGGCAGAATAAAGCAAGGAATGTGAGCCCAGGGGATCAAAAGAAACCATCAGGGCTACCACCACGCAGCAACCAGAGATGGGCGTCTGGAATGGTCACCTGAGCAAGGGGTCCTGGGAGATACAAATAGTCATAAGGACACAGCAGGACACAGCTCCAGAGTGGGAACCTCTCCCTTCTTCAAACCCTGACAATATGCTGTCCCTAGCTCCCTATATTAGATTTAGGCATTGCCTGCTCACCCTCCTGGAAGTTTGTTCTTACAAACGTGTAAGAACCATGACTCTGCCCTCCCTCTTACTTGTTTCTACCACAATAGTAAATCCATGCTGGTTGAGCATAAACCTATCCACTCTCTTCCATCCTATACCTTTCTCTGTCTTCATTGTAGTGGTGGTGGTCACACAACTCTATGAATTTGTCAAAACCCTAGAGCCATATATACCACAAAGAGTGAATATTACTGTGCGCAAATTAAGAGAGGGGGGTTATGGCAGACACTGTTGATTGCCTGCACAACAGCTCTTCTCCCTGACTCTGCTTCTTTTCTCACAAAATCCTGATTTTATTTTATTCAGCCTCCTTTAGGGGAGGCTGAACCTTCCCAGCCTCATAGGGATACATCTTGATTAATCTAAACCAATCGGGAATTCGATTCCTCCTGTCACGTATTGGTTTGGAAATGGCATTTGATAGAATTCTTGCCAATCTAAGGTGTGAAGGTCTGGGCCGGGCGGGATGGCTCACGCCTGTAATCCCAGCACTTTGGGAGGCTGAGGCAGGCAGATCTCTTGAGGCCAGGAGTTTGAGACCAGCCTGGCCAACATGGTGAAACCCCGTCTCTACAAAAAATACAAAAATTAGTCAGGCATGGTGGCGGGTGCCTGAAATCTCAGTTACTCAGGAGGCTGAGGGGGGAGAATTGCTTGAACCAGGAGGCGGAGGTTGCCTTGAACCGAGATCATGCCACTGCACTCCAGTCTGGGCAACAGAGCGAAACTTAGAAAAAAAAATTAACTTAAAACATTTTTTAAATAAGATGTGAGGGTCTGGAAGCTTCTGCTCAGGTTCTCTTTACGAAGGGGCTTCACCCGGTTCTCTGCTGTCACCCGAGCCGATTATGGACCAGGGCCTGGTGGGGCTCCTGCTCTGCGCCATGGCCTTTGACATCATCATCACACCGGCTGGCAGGGGCTGGTTGCAGGCGAGTGACCACATCCACACATCCTCGCCGGAGTGGAGACGCTCCCACAAGTGTGGCCACCAGGGTCTCATGGGGGAAGACATGGTGAAGAGCGGCTGCTATGCTCCTCTGTGGCTCTATCACCCTCAAGATCTATTCCATCCTCTGCTTCTTTGACCTCTATGGATCCCAAGCGCTTGTCTTCGTAGGAGTGACTGGAGCCTCTCGCTCTGGTTGCTGTGTTCCGAATCATCCTTCTGGTAATACACCCGTGAAATACACCCAGACCTTCAGCCTTCATGCCAAGCCTGCTGTCACATCTATTACTGGACCTACAGCTTCAGATGGGTGCCCACAATTATCCTGATCGGCTGTGCCTTCTCCTGCTGCTGCCTCCCAAACTGCGAAGATGACCTCCCGGACAACCTCAGACCAAGTACTTACATACATCACCTCAAGTGGGGAATGAGAGAGGAGGAAAATTGCTGGTGGGAAGATGGATTTGGAGGAAGGAACTAGTTGCAATCCATCAGAAGCCATGCTATACGATTAGAGCCCAGTTAAACTTGAGATGAAAATATCAAGCCGTTTTTAATCCTCAGGCTGTTTTCTCCAGGCTGCTTTGAACCTATTTTTTGGCAGTCGATATTACTAAACTAGTCGAAAATGCTAGCACAATTTGGGAGAAAATATTTCTTAAATACTGTTAGAGTTTCATGTTCATTTTTGATTTACGTTTTGTGAAGTTAAACACCACTCGTTACCTATATTTGACAATATTTCCTTATATTATCCGTACCATTTATACCACATTTGTAAAAGAATATGAATATGAAACTTACCCCTTTATATAGTAAAAATGAGAAGGCTTTCAAGATTTAATAATCTGATCAAATTTTTGTTTTTACTAGATGGAATGGACTGTCTATTAAGGGCTAAGAAAAAGGATATTGGTAAAAATTGTCAGTTACCAAACATTCCAAAAAAATGCAAGAAGATAAACATTTTTGCAAGCCTTCAGATATTTAAAGAAGCAAAATAGTTTCCTACAGGCATAATATTTGTGAGAATTTGTAATTACTATCCTGAATAATTGATTTTTTGCTAAGCTTCACATTAACTTGAGGCATCACCTAGGAACGTATTCTTTCATGGCCAAGGCCTGTGTGGTAGGTAGTGAGGCCTCCTTAAGAAGTAAAATGTGAAAATGAAATTTTCTCTTTTGAAGTGGTTTATGGGGTTAGGATGTGGGAAAATGCTATATTAATAAATTCGTACTGTTTTATGTCTATATGTTCAGGCCCAGAGCAGACCAGACTGAAAGATGGACTGGGTCTAATTCATCATGATGATAGATTTGATTAGATTGTGTAGTGAAGCATTAGAAGGGCCATTCCTATCACAAAAAACGCCATTCCAACAGCCTAGGAGTAAGAAATGGCTTGACTTTTGTTTTCATCTCAGGTTTAACTAGGCTCTAATTATATAAACACAGCTTCTGATAGATTGCAACTGTAAGCAAAAACCAACATATAGTTAAAAATGTGGTCTTCCTTGGTAAATAGATCCAAAATGTCTAATGTAAAACATGCAGCAGCAGATTGAAGGAATGTGAGTTTCTCTCAATGGCATATATATGATATATCCAGAGGATTTTTGTATTGTTTGTATTTATATAATGAAATTCATTTTACTGCCGGGCATGGTGGCTCATGCCTATAATCCCGGCACTTTGGAAGGCCGAGGTGGGAGGATTGCTTGAGTCCAGGAGTTCTAGACCAGCCTGGGTAACACAGTATGACCTCAACTCTAAAAAAAAAAAAAAAAAAAAAAAAGAAATTCATTTTATATATTGAATCATTATTTTGTAAGTTGTGAAATAAGCAATTGCAGTTTTCATTATGATTTTTCCCCAGTAACCAGGTATTCTAATTTTTAAAAAGAGCTAGAAGGCAGGGATTCAGAAAGATTACACGCCCTCTGCTTTTCTGGCTTTTGGTATTGTGTGAGGATGTAATGCATGGAGCTGCTAATGCAAGCTTGTGAAGATGAGGGGTGCTAGCGCATATGATGAGGATGGCAGACCTGATAGGTGGAAAGATCTAGGTCATCCTGACAACATTAAGCAGCTGAACTCACTGATCCCAGAACCTCAGGCCACCCCACCCAGCCCTTACCATCTCCTGTCCTACTGCCATGGGAGGTAATACACTTTTTGCTTATTGTCGAAGCTGCTTTATTTGATTTTCCTATTACCTGCAGCCAAAAGCATTGTGATTAATACACTGGTCTTGTGCTGCTAGAAATGAATCGTGCCTCCTGTAGGGTTGTATCCAACAACAGACACATAGCAGGTGTCTGTTATACCATGCACAAGATACAATGTGTTTGTTTTGCAGAAATTGTCTCTATCACCTGTGGGCTTTTGCTACCCATAGAGCTACTTGTACCTAATTCAACCAATAAAAATAATGCTAGAAACTGAAGCCAACAAAGCTGTCAAAATTTGTCTAGGGTTCTTGGGTTAGACAATTTGTTGAGATTTTATAATACATTTCCTTTATTCTCCTCTTTTTCTAGGTTCTTTCCTGCTGGATGCGGAACACTCAATTATCACTTCCTCATGTGTGTAGTCTCCCTGGCTGAGTCAGCTCTCACTGGGGCCTTCCCATGACTTGTTTGTTGTCTTTATCTGTCTGAAGCCTCATCTTCCTTTGACATTTATC
The DNA here is from genome assembly GCF_029289425.2 of Pan paniscus. Lineage (NCBI taxonomy): Eukaryota > Metazoa > Chordata > Mammalia > Primates > Hominidae > Pan > Pan paniscus. Next base: position 30,831,471 of record NC_073254.2, read on the forward strand.
TTCATCTGGAAATTCTATAATCTTCCTTTTCCTCTTGTCTTGATCTTACATAAAATCAACATTGTCCATTGAAAGTTATGTTTAAGAAGCAATGTTAACAAAACTATCATGAAGTCCCTTGTACCTTGTTAAAAACCACTGTATTCATAACTTTGTTGTTGTTTTTCAAATATATTTTTCTCTGGATTGAAACTGCTTACCATTCAGGTCATTGGAAGTCTCTTCATTCCCATTAAACTCTTTTTCAGGTTTGACATCTTTGTCCTCTATTAACTCAACTTTGAGTATCTCCTTTTCAATCCAACAGAAAAAGCTCCTCCCCTATCCTTCCAGCCCGATGACTGTAAGATAAAAAATTTCCTGCTACAGGCATCTGCAGGCAATGTGCCAGACAGGCAATGCATCAAACAGCCCACATTGATCAGAACTCAGCCCTTGTCATATATCTTTTCCTAAAATACCTAGCAGAATAATTTGTTGAGTACATGCTCAATAACTTAAATTGTTTTGAATTAAATCAAATTAAAGTCTTACGGTCACTACTGGAGGGAGAACAGGCAACATGTATGAATTTCCACTGTTTTGGAGCACATGGAAAAGAACATCAATACTAGTAGCATCTCAAGATCCCAGTGGCTAGACCCAGCCTACACACTACAGTCAAAATTTACTGTTTATGATGTGGATTATCTCATACTAGTCCATTGCTTCACTTTCTACTGGCTGACACCTCTGGCACATTTCATCCTTTTTCTTCTTTTTCTTTTTTTAGAGACAGGGTCACCCAGGCTGGAGTACAGTGGCATAATCATAGCTCACTGCAGCCTCGCTCATGAACTCAAGTGATCCTCCCACCTCAGCTGACCAAATAGCTGGGACTAGAGGCATGCCCACAACACCCGGCTAAGCACCTTTGATTCTAATATTGAAAATATCATTATAAAATATCTAGTAGGTATGGATTAATGAATGAGTTAAATGGCAGATGTTTGACCCTAATGAGTAAAGGTTTGGGGACGCCAGGGAGATGGTAATATCTGGGATCTTCTTAGGCCTCATTACCAGGACATAAAGCAACAAAATGAAGTTTCTCAAAATGCCCATTTAATACATTATTTTTTATCGTAATAAACATACGGCCTTTTCAGATCTTATTTTTGTTCCTTCTATTGTTAGTCCTGAGTGTTTGCCTATGGTGACAGCCAGATTTCATTTCATTTCATTCATTCATTCATTCATTTATTCATTCTGACCATCATCTGGGGGCCAAGCACTGTGGTGGGTACTCAGGGTGCACCAGTGAACAGAACAGACAAAGCCCTGCCCTCTTGGAGTTTACATTCTAGTGCAGGCAACATGGGAATATAATAAATCCATAAACTCAGGAAGAACTTAGTTCTTTTTAGATCAATAAGGCCTGACTGTGAACTGTGAACTGTGAAGGGACGGATTCCCTGAAGAGGTACCAAGACCTCATTTTAAAAGAAGACTTTTTATTTTTGGACATTCTTTAGATATTGACTTTTTCTGTTCTCTAGTAGAAGTATCTTGCAGCAAGGAATAGAAAGACTGAAGCCAATTGATGTGATATTAGGAAAGTCCTGTCTTTTGCTTCTCTGGGCCCCTGTGTGGACTTCTGTGAATGAAAGAATAAAAAACAAAGTGCTTTTCCTATGCTCTCACTCAACAACGATCAACACAGAAGACTTCTGTGACCTCTGGGCATGAAGAAGTTTGTGGAGATTTCTCCCAACCAGCAGCCAATCAATCAATCCAGCAGAGGACACTAGCTGTGTGTCCTCTTATTCAATTCAATTCTGATGCTATCTACCTGGAGACAGCATCAGATCCCACAGGTTGAGGGCTCAGTCCCACAAAACTGCCCTCCACCGCCCCAGGATCCTCTCCTTTTTTTAGGGTCCATTGATTAGCAACCTTAATTCTATATGGAACCTTAACTCCCCCCTGCCAAATGAGGGGGAAAAACACACCCAAAGCGTTCCCTCTATTCTCTCACTTAAACAATCAACACAGAAGACTCCTGTGACCCAACTGAGGAGGTGTTTTTCCCATCCACCAAGCAAGCAAACAATTCCTCAGTGGACACCAGCTGGGTGTCCTCCAATTCAATTCGATTCTGATGCTATCTACCTGGAGAGAGTGTCAGATCCCAGAGACTGAGGGCTCAGACCCATAAGACTGCCCTACCCCCAACACACACACCTTCCCATGCAGATCGCAAGCCCCAGGTTGTATTATCTGTGCTTCTGACCAACTGGCTATACACTAGGGTTCCCACAACCCCGCCGGGTTCACTTAATTTGTTAGGGCAGCTCACAGACCTCAGGGAAACACTTAAGTTTTCCTGTTTATTATAAGGGATGTTACAAAGGATACAGATGAAGAGATGTGTAGGGCAAGGCATGCAGGAAGGGGCACAGAGCTTTCGTGCCCTCCCTGGGCACACCACCTTCCAGGAACCTCCACTGTCTGGAGGTTCAGCTACCTGGAAGATTCCAGAACATAGTCCTTTTTGATTTTTATGAAAGCTTCATTAGGGAGGCATGATTGATTAAGTCATTCGTCATTGGTGACCAACATAATCTTCAGCCCTTCTCCCCTTCCCAAGGTTTCGGGGTGGGGCTAAAAGTCCCAACCCTCTAATCTTGCCTTGGTCTTTCTGGTGACCAACCCCATCCTGAAGCTACCTAGGAACCGCCCCTATGAGTCGACTCAATAGCACATATAAAGCCATTTATTACTTTGAAGAGTCCAAGGATTTTAGGAGTTGTATGCCAGGAAACTGGAGGATAACCAAGTACTGTATATATTTCACAATATGACAGCCTTACTTTCCATTATAACAAAATAAGGAAATTAGATAATCAACAAGGCTCTCTGTTGCTCTGAAATATTAACACTGTGATTTTATGGAACACATATAAGAAATCCTCTAGCTTTTTTTATTTTACTTTTCCAGCAGTTAACGTGTTTTTTTAAATATCAGAAATCTAAGTGGTCAATACTCTTCTTAAATGAGTTTGTCTACCAGATTACCTCATTTTATAAATTTATTATAGAGAAGTTGCTGCAATCTTAGCATTTCTGTGAATTGGAGAACATGATTCAGACTTGTTGATGAGGTCCAGAATAACTGAGGGACATATCTCAGTAGGGTTTAGATTGTCAATAAACGAAATCAAGGAGGTATCTAAAGGAGTTCTGATCTTGCTTATTAGAAAAAGTTCAGGAAACACAGCAGAGAAATAAGTTTAAAAAAAAAAAAATCTCTGGAGGCAGTAGGATCTGACCAGAGAAAACAACCACTAAAATGTTCACAAGTGCCAGGGGGAGGGAGGTAACATTCCTCACATTTACAGACCTTTGAAGCTCATTTTAACTTGGGAACTTTATGGACATAAGGATAAGTCCAGGGCTGCCTGGTTAAGGGTCGGGTCTCATTACTCCCTAGTTAACAATTCACATTTTAAAATGAAAGAACCAGATTTAAATGTAATCCTGTCTTTAGGCTTGAAGACAAGTAAAATGCTATTTTTATCTAATACATAAGTAAAAGCAAGAACATCCCCTCCAGAGAGTGGAAGCTGTTCATGGCTCTATTGTAATTTCTGTCTGCAAATGTGTGAAAGAAACTTTCAAGGGAAAAATGTTCCAGAAAGTAACCTTTTAAACGTTAAACCACTGCACTTTAGAAAGCAAGATAAAGAGCTTTGTACCCCAAGCTATTTCTCTGTTCCTTTTTTCTTGAGCTAAACCTCCTGTGTAATAATTTCTTTGGAATGCTTTGTTCTGAAGAGATGTTTCATGCGACTGGTGCCTTGTCTCAGTAATCAAAGACACACTGAGTCAAATGTGGCCTTTGGAAAACAACCTGGATAATGACTGCCTGTAATTATGTAAATGTTTAGATAATAACTGATTTTCAATTTAATTTGATGGAGACAAAACTTAGCACATCCTTACCCAATGCCTCTCCTTGTAAGTGGCCACTGTGTCTTCTGGGTAACTTGAGAACCTGGCAACAATATCAGGAACATAGTAGGTGCTTTATAAATAGTTAGTAGATGAATGAATGAATGAGTGAATGCTTAATAAATGTGCTTGATCTGATCCTAAAACAATTTTTTTCCTTTTAGAAATTCAGCCATTTAGTCATTTTTGAAGCATATTTCAAAAGTATACTAATATTGAAGAGTAATTAATAGAAAGCAACTGACACTATGTCTTTGTTAATGCTGCACCCCCTTCCCAAATAAATTTCATGGTTTATGGCTCTCCAGAGGCGAGGGAACAAAGCCACTGGGGAGAAAAGTATCTGCTGAAGTTTTTGGTTTTTGCTTTTCTAAAACTGCCTCAAATTCAGAAAAAAAGGCCATAGTTTTCATGGCTATAGGGTCCACACTCTAGTCTCCATGCAGAATCTTTCCCTAGTGACTGGACTTGTTTTGGCAGCCCTCAGGGTAAATTACTCTCCTCGCTAGCCCTCAGCAATCACAGAGGCTTATCTCAAATTCTTCTTGTCGAAATGGGATGTGTACTTGGTCTTACCACTTGAGGAAAAAATGTTTAAACACTGCACAGTTTACCAGATCTTACTTTGAGGTGTTCTCTGGGGTTAGCCAAACAAATGGAGAAGGTCTAAGTAAACTGTTCAAGACTTTCAGCCAACACGCTGAAAGTGCAGTGCTGGAATTGCCTGACCCCAGAGAGAGGGTAACTCTGAGCGTGCAGTTTCTAGATCAAGGTCGGGAGGTGCTGACCACAATGGGGCCATGGGTGGAGGGTGATGCCTTAGGCACCACTGAGGAAGTAGAAGAAAGGTCTAACCCTGGAGGTATCTTCCTCCTGATTTTTTAGTTTTTCTGGAGAGCCCCTCAGAGTGTGGGAAAGTGTGTAGTGGACTGGGATTTGGGAGTGTTACCTTCCTTCCAGCGACCCTCTCCTTTTCTACCCACTTCTTGCTGATACAAAATCTCCAGGTGCAAAATTTCTTGGTGACCTCTGTGCCCAGCTGCAAGCAGCTTCCGTAGAAGGCAGATATGACCTCAGCATTACACACAGGCATTTTTAAAAAATAAAGGATGCCATTTAAATTAAGGAACAATTTAAGCAAACAAAAGACAGAATAATAAACAGACTCTATGTGCCCACTACCAGGAGTAAACAGACTTGAACATTTTGCTTATTGATATGGTCTGGCTGTGTGTTCCCACCCAAATCTCATCTTGAGTTGTAATCCGAACTGTAATCTCCAGGTGTTGGAGGAGGGAACTCTTGGGAGGTGATTGGATCATGGGGGCGGTTCTCCCATGCTGTTCTCTTGTGATAGTGAGTTCTCAACAATATCTGATGGTTTTATAAGGGTCTGTTCCCCCTTTGCTCTGTGCTTCTCTCTCCTGCCACCTTGTGAAGAAGGATGGGTTTGCTTTCTCTTCTGCCATTATTGTATAAGTTTCCTGATGCCTCCCCAGCCATTTGCAGCTGTGAGTCAATTAAACCTCTTTTCTTTATAAATTATCCAGTCTGGGGCACTTATAGCAGTGTGAAGCCGAACTAATACACTTGCTTACTTTAGGCCTTTTTTTTTCTTTCTTTCTTTTTTTTTAAGAAACAAGATTTTATAGAGTTGAAAAAAAATCCTCCCTCAATTTAAGTATCTGCACAGCTATTCTTTCTATTCTTTTTTATCTTTGAATTGCTCATAATTAAAATCAAAATAATTTGTATATTTGTAAATTGTTTTGATTTTAATTATGAGCAATTCAAAGATAAAAAAGAATAGAAAATAATACAATGACTATATACCCACCACTGAGATTACATGCATGATACTATTTTGCCTTATTTGTTTTAACCTTGTTCTAAATTTTTATTCTGGAAAATTTCAGACACATACAAGAGTAGGAAGAATAGTATAATGAGCTCCATGAACCCATCACCCAGCTTCAACAATTGTCCACTCATGGACAATCTTGTTTTATCTGTGGGGTAGTTATCGATAATGTAGAT